>NW_027641096.1:16238894-16862783 GCF_949752795.1 Hyperoodon ampullatus | reverse complement strand
ACCAGGAGGTTAAAGGGGCTGTCTCTGCAAGTTGGGACATTGATAGTACAGCAGTTGGAAAGTCTAACCAGAGCTCCAGGAGAGGGAATATTAGTTGAGTTTTAGAAACCTTTCGTATTCACAGTGTGTCCATTCTCTAGGTTTCCCGTACACGTTATAGCTGTAGTAATACTCGCTTCAACCAGGAGAATTGGGACCCGTGGAATGTGTGCCACGCATTATTGCTTTAAATGGTCTGCATTTGCGCCGCCAATCTCACCAATACTCTCAATCCCAAGGGTCCAGCCTTATGCCACATCCAGCTTTCGTTGTAGATAGGGTCATTCCAGGTTTCATCAGAGCCCCTGAAGGAATTTTAAAGAATTTCCATGTTTTTTTGTTTTGTTTTTGAAATTCTTTTTATAGTGGGTTTGAGCTGATTCTTACTGCCATGTTTATGCCAGTCTAGACACACTTGATTCCCTTACGGTGACATATCAATACACAGGTTTTAAGATTCTTATTACTCAGATATATTCCTCGGCGGGAAATACTGTGTTTTGAGTCCCTTTCACTGAGGAAGGTGTAAGTCTTGTCTATTCCGTAGGTGGTTTTTGGAACGGTACCTGTACTAATATCAAACTCTGGTTTTATGCATCACCCCACCTCTCCTTCCCCCCTTAAGCAGGCACAAGAGTGTTTTCTAAATGTGATACTCTGTTCTCTTTCCTACCTCAGATTATGTGTATCCAGACAATTTTAAAGGACCTTCATAAGTGATATCTTATGATAAGTTCCTTTTTCTCTGTGACTTATTTCACTTAGAATCATCGTACCTGAATCCACTCATATTGCTGCTACTGGCCTTATGACATTGATTTCATGGCTGAGGAATATTCCATCGTACGTAAGTAACCCAATTTCTTGAACCATTTTTGTCTTTCCTGTGATATTTTATGTGGACCCAAGTTGAGGTCCTTGTAAGCAGTGCAGCCCTAAATTTTGGGGTGGCTCTGTCTTATTGATTTTCAGTTTTCCCAATGTATATTCCATAGACTTGAAGTGCCCTTGCCTCTGTAGCTCTGTTGTTTACTTGTTTTAGAGAACACACTGCACTCCTCCAGAGAGGCAGTTGGCAATTTACATCCTGCCCTTTTGCATAAGTAAGCTCCCTGTTCTCCAGGGCCTGTCTTGCCTTTCTGATTTTTTACACATTTTGCGGATGTCCCTTTTGACCGATGGGAAGTGATACTTCTTTGTTGTGCAGATTTGCATTGCCCGCTTGCTTGCTTGGCCAAAAAGGGCATATGCATTTTCTCCTGAAAATAATCTGGAGAAAACGCATATGCCCTTAATGGCCAAGTGCATCATTGTCGAAGTTGTGCCCCTCTTCCTGTGCTTTAAAGGTGATTCCAATGTACCTCTTGAAATCTGTTTCCTGCTATTCTTGCTCGCTTTCAAGTCCGTATCGTTGCCTTCCCTCAACAGATTTTTGAACAATAGTTGTCCTTTATTACGCTGCCAGTTTGTGAATTGCTGTGCCCCTGAGCTCCATTTTTCAACTCGTTTTTTATGAGCTGACCTCAAGTCCAAAATTTTGGTTCAGGACCTTTACTGGTTCCCGGCGGGTGGCTGAGACTTTGGTTAATTCTTCTTCCTGATGGGAAATTAGAGTGACATTTGCCCGTCCAAATGCCTAACAGCTACTCTCTCATTGTTTCTCCCTCTTCCCTTTCATCCTCTGCCAAATTGGCAACCTGTGCTATCCAGGAGGTTAAAGGGGCTGTCTCTCCATGTTGGGACATTGATAGTGAAGCAGTTGGAAAATCAAACCAGAGAACCAGGAGAGACACTATTAGTTGAGTTTTAGAAATCTTTCATATTCACCGTGTGTCCATTCTCTAGGTTTTCCGTACATATTATAGCGGTATTAATATTCCCTTCAACCTGGAGAGTTGGGACCCTTTGAATGTGTGACACGCATTATTCCTTTAAATGGTCTGCATTTGCTCACCGAATCTCACCAATCCTCTCAGTCCGAGGTGTCCAGCCTTATGCCACATCCAGCTGTCATTGTAGATAGGGTCATTCCAGGTATCATCGGAGCCCCTGAAGGAATTGTAAAGAATTTCCCTGTTTTTTTGTTTTGTTTTTCAATCTCCTTTTTATAGTGGGTTTAATCTGATTCTCACTGCCATGTTTATGCCAGTCTAGACACACTTGATTCCCTTAAGGAGACATATCAATACATAGGTTTTAAGATTTTACTAGTCAGATATATTCCTCTGAGGGAAATATGGGGTTTTGAATCCCTTTCACTGAGGAAGGTGCAGGTTTTGGCTAAACCTTAGGTGCTTTTTTGAACGGTACATGTACTAATATCACACTCTGGTTTTATGCATCACCCCACCTCTCCTTCCCCATTAAGCAGGCATACGAGTGTTTTCTAAATGTGAGTTTCTTTTCTCTTTCCTAACTCAGTTCATGTGTACCCATGTTTACAGTACCTTCATAAGTGATATCTTATGTTAACTTTCTTTTTCTCTGTGACGTGTTTCACTTAGAATCATCGTACCTGAATCCAATCATTTTGCTGCTACTGGCCTTAGGACATTGATTACATGGCTGTGTGATAATCCATCGTACGTAAGTAACACAATTTCTTGAACCATTTTTGTCATTCCTGGGATATTTTAGGTGGACCCAAGTTGAGGTTCTTGTAAGCAGTGCAGCACTAAATTTTGGGGCGGCTCTGTCTTATTGATTTTCAATTTTCCCAAGGTATATTCCATAGATAGGAAGTGCCCTTGGCTCTGTAGCTCTGTTGTTTACTTGCTTTAGGGAACACAATGCACTCCTCCAGAGAGGCAGTTGGCAATTTACATCCTGCCCATCATCATAAGTATGCTCCCTGTTCTCCAGGCCCTGTCTTGCCTTTCTATTTTTTTACAAATTTTGCGGATGTCCCTTTTGACCGGTGGGATTTGATACTTCTTTGTAGTGAAGATTTGCATTGCCCGCTTGCTTGCTTGGCCAAAAAGTGGGTATGCGTTTTCTCCTGAATATATTCATGAGAAAACACATATGCCATTTTTTAGCTAAGTGCATCACTACCGAAGTTGTGCCCCTCTTCCTGTGCTTCAATGTTGATTCCAATGTACCTCTTGAAATCTGTTTCCTGCTATTCTGGCTCGCTTTCAAGTCCGCCTCGTTGCCTTCCCTCAACAGATATTTGGATGATAGTTGTCCATTATTACTCTGCCACTTTCTGAATTGCTGTGCCCCTGAGCCCCATTTTTCAACTCGTTTTTTGTGAGCTGACCGCAAGTCTAAAATTTAGGTTCAGGAACTATATTGGTTCCCGGAGGGTGGCTGAGACTTTGGTTAATTCTCATTCCTGCCTGGAAATTAGAGTGACATGTGCCCGTCCAAATGCCTAACAGCTACTCTCTCATTGGTTCTCCCTCTTCCCTTTCATCCTCTGCCAAATTGGCAACCTGTGCGAAACAGGAGGTTTGAGGGGTTGTCTCTCGAAGTTGGGAGATTGATAGTACAGCAGTTGGAATGTCAAACCAGAGCACCAGGAGAGGGACTATTAGTTGAGTTTTAGAAACCTTTCGTATTCACAGTGTGTCCATTCTCTAGGTTTCCCGTACATGTTATAGCTGTAGTAATATTCCCTTCAACCTGGAGAGTTGGGACCCTTGGAATGTGTGGCACGCATTATTGCTTTAAATGATCTGGATTTGCTCACTGAATCTCACCAATCCTCTCAGTCCCACGTGTGCAGCCTTATGCCACATCCAGCTGATGTTTTAGATAGGGTCATTCCAGGTTTCATCAGAGCCCCTGAAGGAATTGTAAAGAATTTCCCTGTTTTTTTGATTTGTTTTCGAAATTCTTTTTATAGTGGGTTTGAGCTGATTTTTACTGCCATGTTTATGCCAGTCTAGACACACTTGATTCCCTTATGGTGACATATCAATACCTAGGTTTTAAGATTCTTACTAGTCAGATATATTCCTCTGCGGAGAATAGGGGTGTTGAGTCCCGTTCACTGAGGAAGGTGTAGGTCTTGTCTATTCTGTATTTGGATTATGGAATGGTACCTGTGCTAATATAAAACTCTGGTTTTATGCATCTCCCCACCTCTCCTTTCCCCTTAAGCAGGCATAAGTATGTTTTCTCTATGTGAGACTCTGTTCTCTTTACTAATTCAGTTCATGTGTCCCCATGTTTACATTTCCTTCATAAGTGATATCTTATGTCAGAATGCTCCATTGCTCTTGTCATCATAATGCTCCATGATGCTTGTCACCACGATTATCCATGGCCTTCTCATCACAATACTCCACGGTCTTGCCATCACATTGCTCCATGCCCTGATCATCACAATGCTCCATGTCCCTTGTCATCACAATTCTCCACCTCTTTGTCATCACAATGTTCCATGACACTTCTCATCACAATGTTACATGCTCTTGTCATCACAATTCTCCATGCACTTGTCATCGCAATGCTCCCTGAACCCTGTCATAGCAAGCTCCATATCCTTGTCATCACAATGCTTCATGACATTGTTATAAAAATTCTCAATGTCCCTTGTCATCACAATGCTCCCTGCCATTGTCATCACAATGCTTCATGACACTTGTCATCACAATGCTCCAAGCCCTTGTCATCACAATGCTCCATGCCCTTTTCATCACAATGCTACATGACCCATGTCATCACAATGTTCCCTGACACCTGTCATCACAATGCTCCTTGCCCCTTGTCAGTACAATGTGCCATGATGCTCGTCATCACAATTACCCAAGGTCTTCTCAGCACAATGCTTCTCGGTTTTACAATCACAATGCTCCATGCCTTGGTCATCTCAATGCTCCATGTCCCTTGTCATCACAATTCTCCACGTCCTTGTCATCACAATGCTTCTTGACACTTCTCATCACAATGATATATGCTCTTGTCATCACAATTCTGCATGCACTTGTCATCACAATGCTCCATGACCACTGTCATAACAAGCTCCATGTGCTTGTCATCACAATGTTTCAAGACCTGGTCATTAAAATTCTCAATGGCCCTTGTCATCACAATGATCCATGCCCTTGTCATCACAATGCTCCCTTACCTTTGTCATCACAATCCTCCATGACACTTGGCATCACAATGCTCCATGGCATTGACATCATAATGGACCATGGCATATGTCATCAAAATGCTCCCTGACACCTGTCTTCACAATAATCCATGACGTTGTCATCACAATGTTCCATGCTCTTGTCATCACAATGCACCATTCCCACTGTCATCACAATAATCCATGAAACTTGTCAGACCAATGCTCCATGCCCCTGTCATCACAGTGCTCCATGCAATTGACATCCCAATGCTCCATGACCCCTGTCGTCACAAGGCTCCATGACTCCATTCATCACAATGCTTCATGATCTTTGTCATCACAATGGTCAATGCCCTCGTAATCACAAGTCTCTTTGACCTATGTCACCACAATGCTCCATGAACTTTTCATCACAATGCTCCGTGACCCTTGTCATCACAATGCTCCATGCCTTTCTCAGCACAATACTCAATGAGACTTGTCATCACAATGCTCCATGTGCTTGTCAACACAATGCTCCACCAGTTTGTCATCACAATGCTCCATGCACTTCTCATCAAAATGCTCTGTCACCACTAATATCACAAAGTGCCATCAGTAGTCATCACACTACTCCCTCACTCTTGTCATCACAATGTTCCATGACCCCTGTCATTCCAATACTACATGCCCTTATCATCACAGTGCTCCATGACCCCTGACATTACAGTGCTCCATAACCCATGTCAGCAAAATGCTCCATGACCCTTTTCATCACAATGCTCCATGACCCCTGACCTCACAATGCTCCATAACACATGTCATCAAAATGCTCCATGACCTTTGTCATCACAAAGCTCCATTAGCCTTGGCATCACAATGCTCCATGTCATTGTCATCACAATGCTCCATGAAACTTCTCCGCACATTGCTCCATGCCCTTGTGATCACAAATCTCCATGACGCTTGTCATCAAAATGCTCGATGCCCTTCTCATAACATTGCCCCATGCCCTTGTCATTACAGTTCTCCATGAACCCTGTACCACAGTATTCCGGGCCCTTGTCATCACAATGCTCCATGCCCACTCTCATAACAATAATCCATGAAACTTTTCAGACCAATTCCACATGGCCTTGTCATCACAATGCTCCATTACCCCTGTCATTACAATGCTCCATGATCCCTGTCACCACAATGTTCCACAGCCTTGTCATCACAAGGCTCCAAGACCCATGTACTCACAGTGCTGCATGCCCTTGTGATCACAAAGATCCATAATGGATGTCATCAGAATGCTCCATGGCTTTCTCATCGCAATGCTCCTTTCCCTTGTCATCAGAATGCTCCAAGACCCCTGTAATCATAATGCTCCATGCCCATTTACATCAGAATGCTCCATGAAACTTGTCATCACAAGGCTCCATGGTTTTCTCATCACAATGCTCCAAGACCTTGTCATCACAATGCTCCATTCCCTTGTCATCACAATGCTCCATGACTGCTGTCATCACAATACTCCATGAACATTTTCAGCCCAATGTTCCATGACATTCTCATCACAATGCTCCATGACCCCTGTCATCACAATGCTCCATGACCCCTGTCATCACAATGCTCCATGACCACTGTCATCACAGTGCTCCATGACCCCTGACAAAACAGTGATCCGGGACTCTTGTCATCAAAATGCTCCATGACACTTGTCATCACAATGATCCTGCCCTTGTCATCCCAATGCTCCATGAACCCGTAATCACAATGCTCTGTGACGCATGTCATCACAGTGCTCCATGACACTTGTCATCACAATGCTCCATGCCTTTGTCATCAAAATGCTCCATGACCTTGTCATCACAATGCTCCATGCCCTTCTCATCACAATGCACCACGACCTTGTCATCAAAATGCCCAATGACCTTTGTCATCACAAAGCTCCATGACCATTGGCATCAAAATGCTCCATGCTCCTTTAAATCAAAATGATCCATGACCCCTGTCATCACAATGCTCCAAATCCTTCTGATCACAATGTTCCATAATTCTTGTCATCAGAACGCTCAATGATGCCTGTCATCACAATACACCATGCCTTTGTCATCACAATGCTCCATGACCTTTGTCATCACAACTCTCAATACACTTGCCATCACAATGCTCCCTAACACTTGTCGTCAGAATGCTCCTTGAACCCTGTCATGAAAAGGCTCCATGCCTTCTTCATCACAATGCTCCATGCCATTTTCATCACAATGCGCCATGCCATTGTCAACACAATACTCCACAAGCTTGTCATCAGAATGCTCCACGACACTTGTCATTACAATGCTCCATGACCGCTGTCATCAGAATTCTCTATAACACCTGCTATCACAATGCTCCATGTCCCTTGTCATTACAGTGCTCCATGACACTCATCATAACAATTATCCATGGTCTTCTCATCACAATGTTCCACGGTCTTGCCATCACAATGCTGCATGCACTGGTCTTCACAATGCTCCATGTCTTTGGTGATTACAGTTCTCCACGTCCTTGTAATCACTATGCTCCATAACACTTCTCCTCACAGTGTTAAATGCTTTGTCATCACAATTCTCTATGCACTTTTCATCGCAATGCTCCATGACCCCAGTCATAGCCAGCTCCATGTGGTTGTCATCACAATGCTTCATTTATTGTCATCAAAATTATCAATGGCCCTTGTTATCACAATGCTCCATGCCCTTGTCAACACAAAGCTCCAAGCCCTTGTCATCACAATGCTCCATTACCTTTGTCATCACAGTCCTCAATGACACTTGGTATCACAATGCTCCATGGCATTGTCATCACAATGGACAATGACATATGTCATCACAATGCTCCCTGACACCGGTCTTCACAATAATCCATGACCTTGTCATCACAATGATCCATGCCCTTGTCATAACAATGCACCATGCCCACGGTCATCACAATAATCCATGAAACTTGTGAGACTAATGCTCCATTCCCCTGTCATCACAATGCTCCATGCCCTTTTCATCACAATGTTCCAAGAACCCTGTAATCACAATGCTCTATGCCCCTTTTCATCAGAATGCTCCAGGAGACTTGTCATCACAAGGCTCCATGGTCTTCTCATCATAATGCTCCAGCACCATGTCATCACAATGCTCCATTCCCTTGTCATCACAATGTTCTATGACACCTGTCATCACAATACTCCATGAATATTTTCAGCCCAATGTTCCATGACCTTCTCATCACAATGCTTCATGACCCATGTCATCAAAATGCTCCATGACCACTGTCATCAAAATGCTCCATGATCATTGTCATCACATTGATCCATGCCCTTGTCATCCCAGTGGTCCATGGCCACTGTAATCACAATGCTCTGTGACGCTTGTCATCACATTGCTCCGTGACACTTTTCATCACAATGCTCCATGCTTTGTCAGCAAAATGCTACATGACATTGTCATCACAATGCTCCATGCGCTTGTCATCATAATTCTACATTACCATTGTCATCAAAATCCTCCATGAACCTTGGGATCACATTGCTTCAAGCCCTTGTCATCAAAATGCTCCATGTTCCTTGAAATAAAAATGATCCATGACCTCTGTCATCACAATGCTCCAAACACTTGTGATCACAATGTTCCATAACACTTGTCATCACAACACACTTTGATGCCTGTCATCACAGTTATCCAGGACTTCTCATGACAATGCTCCATGAACTTTGTCATCACAATGCTCAATACACTTATCATCACAATGCTCCCTGTCATTTCTCGTCAGAATGCTCCTTGAACCATGTCATGAAAAGGATCCATGGACTTTTCATCACAATGCTCCATGCCAATTTCATCACACAACTTCACAAGCTTGTCATAAGTATCCTCCATGACCCTTGTCATCACAATGCTCCATGACACTTGTCATCACAATGGCCCATGCCCAAGTCACTACAGTGCTCCATGACGCTAGTCATCACAGTTATCCATGGTTTTCTCATCACAATGCTCCACAGTCTTACCATCAAAATGCTCCATTACACTTCTCATCACAATGTTACATGATCTTGTCATCACAATTCTCCATGCACTTGTCATCGCAATGCTCCATGACCCGTCATAGCAAGCTCCATGTGCTTTTCATCACAATGCTTCACGACCTTGTCATCAAAATTCTCAATGGCGCTTGTCATCACAGTGCTCCATGCACTTGTCATCACAATGCTCCATGACCCTTGTCATCGCAATGTTCCAAGCCCTTGTCATCAAAACGCTCCATTACTTTGTCATCACAATCCTCCATGACACTTGGTATCACAATGTGCCATGCCATTGTCATCACAATGCTCCATGCCCTTGTCATCACAATATTCCATGACCCCTGTAATCACAATTTTCCATGCCCTTGTCATCACAAAGCTCCATGACGCATGTCATCAGAATGCTCCATGGCCTTCTCATCACAATGCTCCATGCCCTTGTCATCACAATGCTCAAACACCCCTGTAATCAGAATGCTCCATGCCCCTTTTCATCTCAATGCTCCATGAAACCTGTCATCACAATGCACCGTGCCCATCACCATAATATTTTATGCTATTGTCATCACAGTGAAATCAAAATGTTCAATGACCTCTGTCATCACAATGCACCAAACCCTTCTGATCACAATATTCCATAACACTTGTCATCACAATGCCCCATGACACTGGTCATAAAAATTATCCTTGGTCTTCTCATCAGAATGCTCCATGATCTTTGTCATCACAATGCTAAATACACTTATCATCACAATGCTCCCTGACAGTTGTCATCAGTATGCTCCTTGAACCCTGTCATGACAAGGCTCTATGCATTTTTCATCACAATGATCCATTCCCTTTTCATCACAATGCTCCAAGACCCCTGTAATCACAATGCTCCATGTCCTTGTCATCACAAATCTCCATGACGCATGTAATCAGAATGCTCCATTGCCTTCTCATCACAATGTTCCATGCAGTTGTAATCACATTGCTTCAAAACCCCTGTAATCTCAGTGCTCCAGGCACCTTTTCATCAGAATGCTCCATGGCCTTGTCATCACAATGCTCCATGACCCTTGTCACCGCAATGTTCCAAGCCCTTGTCATCAAAATGCTCCATTACCTTTGTCATCACAATCCTCCATGACACTTGGTATCAAAATGCTCCATGCCATTGTCATCACAATGGACAATGACATATGTCATCAAAATGCTCCCTGAGAACTGTCTTCACAATATTCCATTACCTTGTCATCACAATGTTCCATGCCCTTGTCATCAGAATGCGCCATGCCCACTGTCATCACAATAATCCATGAAACATGTCAGACCAATGTTCCATGCCCCTGTCATCACAATGCTTGATGCCCTTGTCATCACAATGCTCCATGGCCCCTGTCATCACAATCCTCCGTGGCTCCAGTCATCACAGTGCTTCATGTCATTTGTCCTCACAATGATCCATGCCCCCGTCACACAACGCTCTGTGACCTTTGTCACCACAATGTTCCATGCCCTAGTCATCTCAATGCTCCATGCCCACTGTCATCACAATAATCCTTGAAACTTGTCAGACCAATGTCCCATGCCCCTGTCATCACTTTGCTCCATGCCCTTGTCATCACAATGCTCCATGACCCTTGTCATCACAATGCTCCGTGACTCCAGTCATCACAATGATTCATGACCTTTCTCATCACAATGGCCCATGCCCTCGTCACAAAGGCTCTGTGATCTTTGTCACCACAATATTCCATGAAATTTTCATCACAATGCTCTGTGTCCCTTGTCATCACAATGCTCCATGCCTTTGTCGGAACAATGCTCCATGAAACTTGTCATCAAAATGCTCCATGCACTTGTCAACACAATGCTCCATGACACATGTCATCACAATGTGCCAAGCTCTTTTCATCACAATGCTCCACATCCTTTTCATCGCTCCGCTCCATAAAACTTCTCATCACAATGCTCCACGCACTTCTCATCACAATGCTCTCTCACCACATATATCACAATGTTCCATCACTAGTCATCACAATACTCGCTCACCCCTGTCATCACAATGTTCCATCACCACTGTCATCACTGTGCTACATGCCCTTATCATCACAATGCTCCATGACCCCTGACATCACAATGTTCCATAACCCCTGTCACAAAATGCCCCATGACCCATTTCATCACAATGCTTCATGACCCCTGACATCGCAATGTTCCATAACCCCTGTCATCAAAATATTCCATGACCGTTTTATTCAAATTGCTCCATGACCCTGTCATCACAATGCTCCCTGCCCTTCTCATCACAATGCACCACGCCCTTGTCATCAAAATGCCCCATGACATTTGTCATCACAAAGCTCCATGACCCTTGGCATCACAATGCTCCATGCCCTTGTCATCACAATACTCAATGAAACTCTCATCACATTGCTCCATGCCCTTGTCATCACAATGCTCCATTACACCTGTCATAACAATGCTCCATGACCCCTGCCATCACAGTGTTCCACGGCCTTGTCATCACAAGGCTCCATGACCCTTCTCATCACAATGCTCCAAGACCTCTGTAATCACAATTCTCCATGCCCCTTTTCATCTCAATGCTCCATGAACACTGTCATCACAATGCACCATGCCCATCATCATAATGATTCATGGTATTGTCATCACAATGAAATTAAAATGCTCCATGACGTCTGTCATCACAATGCTCCAAACCCTTCTTATAACAATGTCCCATAACACTTGTCATCACAATACCCCATGACGCTCGTCATCACAATTATGCAAGGTCTTCTCATCACAATGCTCCATGACCTTTGTCACCACAATGCTCAATACACTTGGCATCACAATGCTCGCTGACACTTGTCATCAGTATGCTCCTTGAACACTGTCATGACAAGGCTCCATGCATTTTTCATCACAATGATCCATTTCCTTTTCATCACAATGCTCCAAGACCGCTGCTATCACAATGCTCCGTGACTCCAGTCATCACAATGCTTCATGACACTTCTCATCACAATGGTCCATGACCTCGTCACACAACGCTCTGTGACCTTTGTCACCACAATGCTCCATGAAATTTTTATCACAATGCTCTGTGACCCTTGTCATCACAAAGCTCCATGCCTTTGTCAGCACAATGCTCCATGACCCTTGTCATCACAACGCTCGATGCGTGTGTCAGCACAATGCTCCATAACACATGTCATCACAATGCACCATGCACTTGTCATCACAATGCTCCACATCCTTGTCATCAAAATGCTCCATAAACCTTGTCATCACAATGCTCCATGCACTTCTCCTCAAAATGCCTTCTCACCACTGATATCACAATGTTCCATCACTAGTCATCACAATACTCCCTCACCCCTGTCATCACAATATTCCATGACCCCTGTAATCACAATTCTCGATGCCCTTGTCATCACAATGCTCCATGCCCACACTCATCACAAAAATCAATAAAAATTTTCAGACCAATGCCCCATTCCCTTGTCATCGCAAGCCTCGATGACACTTGGTATCAAAATGCTCCAAGACCACTGTAATCACAATGCTCCATGCCCTTGTCATCACAAAGCTCCATGACGCATGTCATCAGAATGTTCCATGGCCTTCTCATCACAATGCTCCATGACCCCTGACTTCACAATGTTCCATAACCCCTGTAATCAAAATGTTCCATGACACATTTCATCAATTTGCTCCATGACCCTGTCATCACAATGCTCTCTGCCCTTCTCATCACAATGCACCACGACCTTGTCATCAAAATGCTCCATGACCTTTGTCATCTCAAAGATCCATGACCCTTGGCATCACAATGCTCCATGCCATTTCATCACAATGCTACATGAAAACTCTAATCACATTGCTCCATTCCCTTGTCAGCACAATGCTCCATGACGCTTGTCATCACAATGCTCGATACTCTTCTCATCAAAATGCTCCATGCCCTTGTCATTACAATCCTCCATGACACATGTATCACAGGGTTCCATGCCCTAGTCATCACAATGCTCCATGCCGAATCTCATCACAATAATCCATGAAATTTTCAGACCAATGTTCCCTGCCCTTGTCATCACAATGCTCCATTACCCCTGTCATAATTATGCTCCATGACCCCTGCCATCACAATGTTCCACAGCCTTGTCATCCAAGGCTCCATGACCCTTGTCATCACAATGCTCCAAGACCAATGTAATCACAAATCTCCTTGCCCTTGTCGTCACAAAGATGCATGACCCATGTCATCAGAATGCTCCATGGACTTCTCATCACAAGTCTCCATGGTTTTCTAATCACACTTCTCCAGGACCCTGTCATCACAATGCTCCATTCCTTTGTCATCACAATGCTCCTTGACCCCTGTCATCACAATACTCCATGAACATTTTCAGCCCAATGCTCCATGACCTTCTCATCAAAATGCTCCATTCCCTTGTCATCACAATGCTCCAAGACCCCTGTAATCACAATGCTCCATGCCCCTTGTCATTACAGTGCTCCATGACGCTCGTCATCACAATTATCCGTGATCTTCACATCACAATGCCCCACGGTCTTGCCACCACAATGATCCATGACCTGGTCATCACAATGCTCCATGTCCCATGTCATCACAATTCTTCACGTCCTTGTCATCACAATGCTCCATGACACTTCTTATCACAATGTTACATGATCTTGTCATTACAATTCTCCTTGCACTTGTCATTGCAATGCTCTATGACCCCTGTCATAGCAAGCTCCATGAGCTTGTCATCACTATGCTTCACGACGTTGTCATCAAAATTCTCAATGGCCCTTGTCATCACAATGCTCCATGACACTTGTCATCGCAGTGTTCCAAGCCCTTGTCATCAAAATGCTCCATTACCTTTGTCATCACAATCCTCCATGACACTTGTTATCACAATGCTCCATGCCATTGTCATCACAATGGACAATGACATATGTCATCACAATGCTCCCTGACAACTGTCTTCACAATATTCCATGACCTTGTCATCACAAAGTCCCATGCCCTTGTCATCACAATGCGCCATGCCCACTGTCATCACAATAATCCATGAAACATGTCAGACCAATGTTCCATGCCACTGTCATCACAATGATCCATGCCCTTGTCATCACAATGCTCCATGACCACTGTCATCAAAATGCTCCGTGACTCCAGTCTTCACAATGCTTCATGACCATTATGCTCACAATGGTCCATGCCCTCGTCACGCAAGGCTCTGTGACCTTGGTCACCACAGTGTTCCATGCCCTTGTCATCTCATTGCTCCATGCCCACTGTCATAACAATAATCCATGAAACTTGTAAGACCAATGTACCATGCCCCTGTCATCACATTGCTCCATGCCCTTGTCATCAAAATGCTCCATGACCCCTGTCATCACAATGCTCCGTGACTCCAGTCATCAAAATGATTCATGACATTTCACATCACAATGGTCCATGCCCTCGTCACACAAGGCTCTGTGATATTTGTCACCACAATACTCCATGAAATTTTCATCACAATGCTCTGTGTCACTTGTCATCACAATGCTACATGCCTTTGTCAGCACAATGCTCCATGACACTTGTCACCAAAGTGCTCCATGTGCTTGTCAGCACAATGCTCCATGACACATGTCATCACAATGTGCCATGCTTTTTTCATCACAATGCTCCACATCCTTTTCATCGCTATGCTCCATAAAACTTGTCATCACAATGCTCCATGCACTTCTCATCAAAATGCTCTCTCACCTCATATATCACAATGTTCCATCACTAGTCATCACAATACTCGCTCACCCCTGTCATCACAATGTTCCATGACCACTGTCACCACAGTGCTACATGCCCTTATCATCACAATGCTCCATGACTCCTGACATCACAATGTTCCATAACCCCTGTCACAAAATGCTCCATGACGCATTTCATCACAATGCTTCATGACCCCTCACATCACAATGTAACATAACCACTGTCATCAAAATATTCCATGACACTTTTATTCAAAATGCTCCATGACTCTGTCATCACAATGCTCCCTGCCCTTCTCATCACAATGCACCACGCCCTTGTCATCAAAATGCCCCATGACATTTGTCATCAAAAAGCTCCATGACCCTTGGCATCACAATGCTCCATGCCATTGTCATCACAATGCTCAATGAAATCTCTCATCACATTGCTCCATGCCCTTGTCATCACAATGCTCCATTACACCTGTCATAACAATGCTCCATGACACCTGCCATCACAATGTTCCAAGGAATTGTCATCACAAGGCTCCCTGACCCTTGTCATCACAATGCTCCTGACATCACAATGTTCCATAACCCCTGTCACAAAATGCTCCATGACCCATTTCATCACAATGCTTCATGACCACTGACATCACAATGTTCCATAACCCCTGTCATCAAAATATTCCATGACCTTTTATTCAAATTGCTCCATGACCCTGTCATCACAATGCTCCATGCCCTTGTCATCAAAATGCTCCATGACCCTGTCATCACAATGCTCCATGCCCTTGTCATCAAAATGCTCCCTGACACCTGTCATCACAATGCTCCGTGACTCCAGTCATCACAATGCTTCATAACATTGTCCTTACGATGGTCCATGCCCTCGTCACACAAGGCTCTGTGAACTTTGTCACCACAATGATCCATGCCCTTGTCATCTCAATGCTCCATGCCCACTGTCATCATAATAATCCATGAAACTTGTCAGACCAATGTTCCATGACCCTGTCATCATATTGCTCCATGCCCTTGTCATCACAATGCTCCATGACCCCTGTCATCACAGTGCTCCGTGACTCCAGTCATCACAATGATTCATTACCTTTCTCATCACAATGGTCCATGCCCTTGTCACACAAGGCTCTGTGATCTTTGTCACCACAATGCTCATGAAATTTTCATCACAATGCTCTGTGTCCCTTGTCATCACAATGCTCCATGCGTTTGTCAGCACAATGCTCCATGAAACTTGTCATCAAAATGCTCCATGCGCTTGTCAGCACAATGCTCCATGACCCTGTCATCACAGTGCTCCATGCCCCTGTCATCACAATGCTTCATGCCCTTGTCATCACAATGCTCCATGACCTCTGTCATCACAATGCTTCATGAAATTTGTCCTCACAATGGTCCATGCCCTCGCCACACAAGGCTCTGTGACCTTTGTCACCACAATGCTCCATGCCCTAGTCATCTCAATGCTCCATGCCCACTGTCATCACAATAATCCATGAAACTTGTCAGTCCAATGTTCCATGCCCCTGTCATCACATTGCTCCATGACACTTGTCATCAAAATGCTCCATGCACTTGTCAGCACAATGCTCCATGACACATGTCATCACAATGTGCCATGCTCTTTTCATCACAATGCTCCACATCCTTTTCATCGCTATGCTCCATAAAACTTGTCATCACAATGCTCCATGCACTTCTCATCAAAATGATCTCTCACCACATATATCACAATGTTCCATCACTAGTCATCACAATACTCGCTCACCCCTGTCATCACAATGTTCCATGATGACTGTCATCTCAGTTCTACATGCCCTTATCATCACAATGCTCCATGACCACTGACATCACAATGTTCCATAACCCCTGTCACAAAATGCTCCATGACACATTTCATCACAATGCTTCATGACCCCTGACATCACAATATTCCATAACCGCTGTTATCAAAATATTCCATGACACTTTTATTCAAATTGCTCCATGACCCTGTCATCACAATGCTCCCTGCCCTTCTCATCACAATGCACCACGCCCTTGTCATCAAAATGCCCCATGACATTTGTCATCACAAAGCTCCATGACCCTTGGCATCACAATGATCCATGCCATTGTCATCACAATGCTCAATGAAATCTCTCATCACATTGTTCCATTCCCTTGTCATCACAATGCTCCATTACACCTGTCATAACAATGCTCCATGACCCCTGCCATCACAATGTTCCACGGCCTTGTCATAACAATGCTCCATGCCCTTGTCATCACAATGCTCCAACACCCCTGTAATCACAGTGCTCCATGTCCCTGAACATCTCAATGCTCCATGAACCCTGTCATCACAATGCACCGTGCCCATCACCATAATATTTCATGCTATTGTCATCACAATGAAATCAAATGCTCAATGACCTCTGTCATCACAATGCACCAAACCCTTCTGATCACAATGTTCTATAACACTTGTCATCACAATGCCCCATGATGCTGGTCATCACAATTATCCATGGTCTTCTCATCACAATGCCCCATGATCTTTGTCATCACAATGCTCAATACACTTATCAGCACAATGCTGCCTGACAGTTGTCATCAGTATGCTCCTTGAACCCTGTCATGACAAGGCTCCATGCATTTTTCAACACAATGATCCATTCCCTTTTCATCAAAATGCTCCAAGACCCCTGTAATCACAATGCTCCATTTCCTTGTCATCACAATGCTCCATGACCCCTTTCATCACAATGCTACCTGACTCCAGTCATCACAATGATTCATGACCTTTTTCATCACAATGGTCCATGCCCTCGTCACACAAGGCTCTGTGATCTTTGTCACCACAATGCTCCATGAAATTTTCATCACAATGCTCTGTGTCCCTTGTCATCACAATGCTCCATGCCTTTGTCAGCGCAAAGCTCCATGACACATGTCATCAGAATGCTCCATGGCATTCTCATCACTATGCTCCATGCCCTTGTCATCACAATGCTCCAACACCCCTGTAATCACAATGCTCCATGCCCCTTTTCATCTCAATGTTCCATGAACCACGTAATCACAATGCACCATGCCCATCACCATAATATTTCATGCTATTGTCATCACAGTGAAATCAAAATGCTCAATGACCTCTGTCCTCACAATGCACCAAACCCTTCTGATCACAATGTTCCATAACACTTGTCATCACAATGCCCCATGACGCTGGTCATCACAATTATCCACGGTCTTCTCATCACAATGCTCAATAGACTTATCATCACAATGCTCCCTGACAGTTGTTATCAGTATGCTCCTTGAACCCTGTCATGACAAGGATCCATGCATTATTCATCACAATGATCCATTCCCTTTTCATAACAATGATCCAAGACCCCTGTAATCACAATGCTCCATGCATTTTTCATCACAATGATCCATTCCCTTTTCATAACAATGATCCAAGACCCCTGTAATCACAATGCTCCATGTCCTTGTCATCACAAAGCTTCGTGACGCATGTCATCAGAATGCTCCATTGCCTTCTCATCACAATGCTCCATGCCCTTGTAATCACATTGCTTCAAAACCCCTGTAATCTCAATGCTCCATGCACCTTTTCAGCAGAATGCTCAATGAACCTTTTCATCAAAATGCTCCATGACCCCTGACATCGCAATGTTCCATAACCCTTGTCATGAAATTGTTCCATGGCACTTTTCATCAATTTGCTCCATTTCCATGTCATCACAATGCTCCCTGCCCTTCTCATCACAATGCACCACGAGCTTGTCATCAAAATGCTCCATGACCTTTGTCATCACAAAGCTCCATGACCCTTGGCCTCACAATGCTCCATGCCATTGTCATCACAATGATCAATGAAATCTCTCATCACATTGTTCCATGCCCTTGTCATCACAATGCTCCATTACACCTGTCATAACAATGCTCCGTGACACCGGCCTTCACAATGTTCCATGGCCTTGTCATCACAATGCTCCAAGAGCTCTGTAATCACAATTATCCATGCCACTTTTCATCTCAATGCTCCATGAACAATGTCATCACAATGCAACATGCCCATCATCATAATGATTCACGCTATTGTCATCACAATGAAATCAAAATGCTCCATGTCCTCTGTCATCACAATGCTCCAAACCCTTCTGATCACAATGTTCCATAACACTTGTCATCACATGCCCCATGACGCTCGTCATCACAATTATGCAAGGTCTTCTCATCACAATGCTCCATGACCTTTGTCACCACAATGCTCAATACACTTGGCATCACAACGCTCGCTGACACTTGTCATCAGTATGCTCCTTGAACACTGTCATGACAAGGCAACATGCCTTTTTCATCACAATGATCCATTCCCTTTTCATCACAATGATCCAAGACCCCTGTTATCACAATGCTCCGTGACTCCAGTCATCACAATGCTTCATGACATTTGTCATCACAATGGTCCATGACCTGGTCACACAAAGCTCTGTGACCTTTTTCACCACAATGCTCCATGAAATTTTTATCTCAATGTTCTGTGACCCTTGTCATCACAAAACTCCATGCCTTTGTCAGCACAATGCTCCATGACCCTTGTCATCACAATGCTCGATGCGCATGTCAGCACAGTGCTCCATAACCCATGTCATTACAATGTACCTTGCACTTGTCATCACAGTGCTCCACATCCTTGTCATCAAAATGCTCCATAAACCTTGTCATCACAATGCTCCCTGCACTTCTCATCAAAATGCATTCTCACCACTGATATCACAATGTTCCATCACTAGTCATAACAATACTCCCTCACCACTGTCACCACAATATTCCATGACCACTGTAATCACAATTCTCCATGTCCTTGTCATCACAAAGCTCCATGACGCATGTCATCAGAATGCTCCATGTCCTTCTTATCACAATGCTCCATGCCCTTGTCATCACAATACTCCAACACCCCTGTAATCACAGTGCTCCATGCCTCTTTTCATCTAAATGCTCCATGAACCCTGTCATCACAATGCACCGTGCCCATCACCGTAATATTTCATGCTATTTTCATCACAATGATATCAAAATGCTCAATGACCTCTGTCATCACAATGCACCAAACCCTTCTGATCACAATGTTCCATAACACTTGTCATCACAATGCCCCATGACGCTGGTCATCACAATTATCCATGGTCTTCTCATCACAATGCTCCATGATCTTTGTCATCACAATGCTCAATACACTTATCATCACAATGCTCCTTGACACTGGTCATCAGTATGCTCTTTGAACCGTGTCATGACAAGGCTCCATGCATTTTTCATCACAATGATCCATTCCCTATTCATCACAATGCTCCAAGACCACTGTAATCACAATGCTCCATGTCCTTTTCATCACAAAGCTCCATGACGCATGTCATCAGAATGCTCCATTGCCTTCTCATCACAATGCTCCATGCCCTTGTAATCACATTGCTTCAAAACCCCTGTAATCTCAATGCTCCATGCACCTTTTCATCAGAATGCTCCATGCCCTTGTCATCACAATGCTCCATGACCCTTGTCATCGCAATGTTCCAAGCCCTTGTCATCAAAATGCTCCATTACCTTTGTCATCACAATCCTCCATGACACTTGGTATCACAATGCTCCATGCCATTGTCATCACAATGGACAATGACATATGTCATCACAATGCTCCCTGACACCTGTCTTCACAATACTCCATGACCTTGTCATCACAATGCTCCATGCCCTTGTCATCACAATGCACCACGACACTTGTCTTCAAAATGCCCCATAACATTTGTCATCACAAAGCTCCATGACCCTTTGCATCACAGTGATCCATGTCATTGTCATCACAATGCTCAATGAAATCTCTCATCACATTGCTCCATTCCCTTGTCATCACAATGCTCAATTACACCTGTCATAACAATGATCCATGACCCCTGCCAACACAAGGTTCAACGGCCTTGTCATCACAATCCTCCTTGACCCTTGTCATCACAATGCTCCAAGACCTCTGTAATCACAATTCTCCATGCCACTTTGCATGCCAATGCTCCATGAACACAATCATCACAATGCACCATGCCCATTATCATAATGATTCATGGTATTGTCATCACAATGAAATCAAAATGCTCCATGTCCTCTGTCATCACAATGCTCCAAACCATTCTGATCACAATGTTCCATAACACTTGTCAACACATGCCCCATGATGCTCGTCATCACAATTATGCAAGGATTTCTCATCACAATGCTCCATGATCTTTGTCACCACAATGCTCAGTACATTTGGCATCACAATGCTCGCTGACACTTGTCATCAGTATGCTCCTTGAACACTGTCATGACAAGGCTCCATGCCTTTTTCATCACAATGATCCATTCCCTTTTCATCACAATGATCCAAGACCCCTGTTATCACAATGCTCCGTGACTCCAGTCATCACAATGCTTCATGACACTTGTCATCACAATGGTCCATTACCTTGTCACACAAGGCTCTGTGACCTTTGTCACCACAATGCTCCATGAAATTTTTATCACAATGCTCTGTGACCCTTGTCATCACAGAGCTCCATGCCTTTGTCAGCACAATGCTCCATGACCCTTGTCATCACAATGCTCGATGCGCTTGTCAGCACAATGCTCCATAACCCATGTCATCACAATGCACCATGCACTTGTCATCACAATGCTCCACATCCTTGTCATCAAAATGCTCCATAAAGCTTGTCATCACAATGCTCCATGCACTTCTCCGCAAAATTCTTTCTCACCACTGATATCACAATGTTCCATCACTAGTCATCTCAATACTCCCTCAACCCTGTCATCACAATATTCCATGACCCCTGAAATCACAATTCTCCATGCCCTTGTCATCACAAAGCTCCATGACGCATGTCATCAGAATGCTCCATGGACTTCTCATCACAATGCTCCATGCCCTTGTCATCACAATGTTCCAACACCACTGTAATCACAATGCTCCATGCCCGTTTACATCTCAATATTCCAGGAACACTGTCATCACAATGCACCGTGCCCCTCATCATAATATTTCATGCTATTGTCATCACAATGAAATCAAAATGCTCAATGACCTCTGTCATCACAATGCACCAAACCCTTCTGATCACAATGTTCGATAACACTTGTCATCACAATGCCCCATGACGCTGGTCATCACAATTTTCCATGGTCTTCTCATCACAATGCTCCATGATCTTGGTCATCAGAATGCTCAATACACTTATCATCACTATGCTCCCTGACAGTTGTCATCAGTATGCTCCTTGAACCCTGTCATGACAAGGCTCCATGCATTTTTCATTACAATGATCCATTCCCTTTTCATCACAATGCTCCAAGACCCCTGTAATCACAATGCTCCATGTCCTTGTCCTCACAAAGCTCCATGACGCATGTCATTAGAATGCTCCATTGCTTTCTCATCACAATGCTCCATGCCCTTGTAATCACATTGTTTCAAAACCTCTTTAATCTCAATGTTCCATGCACCTTGTCATCACAGTGCTCAATGCCCTTGTCATCACAATGCTCCATGACCCTTGTCATCGCAATGTTCCAAGCCCTTGTCCTCAAAATGCTCCATTACATTTGTCATCGCAATCCTCCATGACACTTGGTATCAAAATGCTCCATGCCATTGTCATCACAATGGACAATGACATATGTCATCACAATGCTCCCTGACACCTGTCTTCACAATACTCCATGACCTTGTCATCACAATGCTCCATGCCCTTGTCATCACAATGAACCTTGACTCCAATCATCATAATTCTTCATGACCTTTGTTCTCACAATGGTCCATGCCCTCGTCACACAAGGCTCTGTGACCTTTGTCACCACAATGCTCCATGCCCTTTTCATCTCAATGCTCCATGCCCAATGTGATCACAATAATCCATGAAACTTGTCAGAACAATGTTTCATGACCCTGTCATCACATTGCTCCATGTCCTTGTCATCACAATGCTCCATGACCCCTGTCATCACAGTGCTCCGTGACACCAGTCATTACAATGATTCATGAGCTTTTTCATCACAATGGTCCATGCCCTGGTCACACAAGGCTCTGTGATCGTTGTCACCACAATGCTCCATGAAATTTTCAACACAAAGCTCTGTGTCCCTTGTCATCACAATGCTCCATGCCTTTGTCAGGACAATGCTCCATGACACTTGTCATCAAAATGCTCATTGCGCTTGTCAGCACAATGCTCCATGACACCTGTCATCACAATGTGCCATGCTCTTTTCATCACAATGCTCCACATCATTTTCATCGTTATGCTCCATAAAACTTGTCATCACAATGCTCCATGCACTTCTCATCAAAATGCTCTCTCACCTCATATATCACAATGTTCCATCACTAGTCATCACTATACTCCCTCACCCCTGTCATCACAATGTTTCATGACCACTGTCATCACAGTGCTACATGCCCTTATCATCACAATGCTCCATGACCCCTGACATCACAATGTTCCATAACCCCTGTCATCAAAATGTTCCATGACATTTTTCTTCAATTTGCTCCATGACCCTGTCATCACAATGCTCCCTGCCCTTCTCATCACAATGAACCACGACCTTGTCATTAAAATGCTCCTTGACCTTTGTCATCACAAAGATCCATGACCCTTGGCATCACAATGATCCATGCCATTTCATCACAATGCTACAGGAAAGGTCTCATCGCATTGCTCCATGCGCTTGTCACCAAAATGCTCCATGACGCTTGTCATCACAATGCTCGATACCCTTCTCATCACAATGCTCCGGGCCCTTGTCATTACAATCCTCCATGCAACATGTATCACAGTGTTCCGTGCCCTAGTCATCACAATGTTCCATGCCGAATCTCATCACAATAATCCATGAAATTTTCAGAACAATGTTCCATTCCCTTGTCATCACAATGCTCCATTACCCCTGTCATAACAATCCTCCATGACCCCTGCCATCACAATGTTCCACCGCCTTGGCATCCAAGGCTCCATGACCCTTGTCATCACAATGCTCCAAGACACCTGTAATCACAATGCTCCATGCCCTTGTCATCAAAAAGATCCATGACACATGTCATCAGAATGCTCCATGGCATTCTCATCACAATGCTCCATGCCCTTGTCATCACAATGCTCCAAGACCCCAGTAATCACAATGCTCCATGCCCCTATTCATCAGAATGCTCCATGAGAGTTGCCATCACAAGGCTCCATGGCCTTCTCATCACACTGCTCCAGGACCTTTTCATCACAATGCTCCATTCCCTTGTCATCACAATGCTCCTTGACCACTGTCATCACAATACTCCATGAATATTTCCAGGCCAATGCTCCATGACCTTCTCATCACAATGCTCCATGCCCCTTGTCATCACAATGCTCCATGACCCCTCTCATCACAATGCTCCATGACACCTGTCATCACAATGCTCCATGCCCCTTGTCATTACAGTGATCCATGACACTCTTCATCAAAATTTTCCATGGACTTTTAATCACAATGCTCCACGGTCTTGCTATAACAATTCTCCATGCCCTGTTCATCACAATGCTCCATGTCCCATGTCATTACAATTCTCCACGTCCTTGTCATCACAATGCTTCGTGACACTTCTAATCACAATATTACATGATCTTGTCATCACAGTTCTCCATGCACTTTTCATCGCAAAGCTCGATGACCCCTGTCATAGCAAGCTCCATGCACTTGTCATCACAATGCTTCACAACGTTGTCATCAAAATTCTCAATGGCCCTTGTCATCACAATGCTCCATGCCCTTGTCATCACAATGCTCCATGATGCATGTCATCGCAATGTTGCAAGCCCTTGTCATCAAAATGCTCCATTACCTTTGTCATCACAATCCTCCATGACACTTGGTATCACAATGCTCCATGCCTTTGTCATCACAATGGGCAATGACATATGACATCACAATGCTCCCTGACACTTGTCTTCACAATACTCAATGACCTTGTCATCACAAAGTTGCATGCCCTTGTCATCACAATGCTCCAACACCCCTGTAATCACAATGCTCCATGCCCCTTTTCATCTCAATGCTCCATGAACCCTGTCATCACAATGCTCCAAGCCCCTCATCATAATGCTTCATGCTATTGTCATCACAATGAAATCAAAATGCTCCATGACATCTGTCACCACAATTCTCCAAATCCTTGTGATCACAGTGTTCCTTAACACTTGTCATCAAAATGCCCCATGACGGTCGTCATCACTATTATGAATGGTTTTCTCATGACAATGCTCCATGACCTTTGTCACCACAATCCTCAATACATTTATCATTACAATGCTCCCTGACACTTGTCATTAGTATGCTTCATGAACCCTGTCGTGAAAAGGCTCCATGCCTTTTTTATCACAATGATCCATTCCCTTATCATCACAATGCTCCAAGACCCCTGTAATCACAATGCTCCCTGCACTTGTCATCACAAAGCTCCATGACACATGTCATCAGAATGCTCCATGGCCTTCTCATCACAATGATCCATGCCCTTGGCATCACAATGCTCCAAGAACCCTGTAATCACAATACTCCGTGACTACAGTCATTGCAGTGCTTCATGACATTTGTCATTACAATGGTCCATGACCTCATCACAGAAGGCTCTGTGACCTTTGTCACCACAATGCTCCATGAACTTTTCATCACAATTCTCTGTCACCCTTGTCATCACAATGCTCCATGCGTTTGTCAGCACAATGCTCAATGACCCTTGTCATCACAATGCTCCATGCGCTTGTCAGCACAATGCTTCATAACCGAAGTCATCACAATGTGCCATGTGCTTGTCATCACAATGCTCCACATCCTTGTCGTCAAAATGCTCCATAAACCTTGTCATCACAATGCTCCATGCACTTCTCATCAAAATGCTCTCTCACCAATGATATCACAGTGTTCCATCACTAGTCATCACAATACTCCCTCACCCCTGTCATCACAATGTTCCATGACCCCGGTATTAAAATGCTATATGCCCTTATAATCATAATGCTCCATGAGCGCTGACATCACAATGTTCCATAACACCTGCCATCACAATGCTCCATGCCCCCTGACATCAGAATGTTCAATAATCCCTGTCACAAAATGCTCCATGACCCTTTTCATCACAATGCTCCATGACACCTGACATCACAATTTTCCAAAACCCCTCTCATCAAAATGTTCCATGACACTTTTGATCAAATTGCTCCATGACCCTGTCCTCACAATGCTCCCTGCCCTTCTCATCACAATGCACCACGGCCTTGTCATCAAAATGCTCCATGACATTTGTCATCACAAAGCTCCATGACAATTGGCATCACAATGCTCCATGCTATTATCATCAAATGCTCCTTGAACCCTCTCATCACATTGCTCCATGCCCTTGTCATCACAAAGCTCCATGACGCTTGTCATCGCAATGCTCGATGCCCTTCTCATCACAATGCTCCATGCCTTTATCATTACAATCCTCCATGACCTATGTATCATAGTGTTCTGTGCCCTTGTCATCACAATAATCCATGAAACATTTCATACCAATGCTCCATGCCGTTGTCATCACAATGCTCCATTATCCCTGTCATTATAATGCTCCATGGCACCTGCCATCACAAGGTTCCATGGCCTTGTCATCACAAGCCTCCATGACCCTTGTCATCACAATGCCTCAAGACCCTTCTAATCACAATGCTTCATGTCTTTGTCATCACAAAGCTCCATGATTCATGTCATCAGAATGCTCCATGGCCTTCTCATCACAATGCTCCATTCCCCTTTCCATCTCAATGCTCAATGAACCCTGTCATCACAATGCACCATGCCCATCATCATAATGCTTCATGCTATTGTCATCACAATGAAATCAAAATGCTCCATGACCTCTGTCATCACAATGCTCCAAACCCTTGTGATCACAATGTTCCATAACACTTGTCATCACAGTGCCCCATGACGCTGGTCATTACAATTATCCATGGTCTTCTCATCACAATGCTCCATGACCTTTGTCATCACAATGCTCAATACACTTGTCATCACAATGCTCCCTGACACTTGTCGTCAGTATGCTCCTTGAACCCTGTCATGACAAGGCTCCATGCATTTTTCATCACAATGATCCATGCCCTTTTCATCACAATCCTCCAAGACCCACCTAATCACAATGCTCCATGTCCTTTTCATCACAAAGCTCCATGACGCATGTCATCAGAATGCTCCATGGCCTTCTCATCACAATGCTCCATGCCCTGGTCTTCACAATGCTACAAAACCCCTGTAATCACAATGCTCCATGAACCTTTTTATCAGTATGCTCCATGACAGTTGTCATCACAAGGCGCCATGGCCCTCTCATCACAATACTCCAGGACCTTCTCATCGCATTGCTCCATTCCCTTCTCATCACGATGCTCCATGACCCCTGTCATCACAGTACTCCATGAATATTTTCAGACCAATGCTCCATGACCTTCTCATCACAATGCTCCATGACCCATGTCATCAAAATGATCCATGCCACTTGTCATCAGAATATTCCATGAGCTTGTCATCCCCATGCTCCATGACCCCTGTAATCACAATGGTCTTTGACGCTTGTCGTCACAGGGCTCCATGACACTTGTCATCACGGTGCTCCATGCCTTTGTCAGCAAAATGCTACATGACCTTGTCATCACAATGCTCCATGCACTTGTCCTCACAATTCTCCATTACCAGTGTCATCACAATCCTCCATGAACCTTGGGATCACATTGCTTCATGCCCTTTTCATCACAATGCTCCATGATTCTTCAAATCAAAATGATCAATGACCTCTGTCATCACAATGCTCCAAACACTTGTGATCACCATGTTCCATAACAGTTGTCATCACAACGCTCCATGATGCCTGCCATCACAATACTCCATGAACTTTGTCATCACAATGCTCAATACACCTGTCATCACAATGCTCCCTGACACTTTTCCTCAGAATGCTCCTTGAACCCTGTCATGAAAAGGCTCTATGCCTTTTTCATCACAATGCTCCATGCCCTTTTTCTCACAATGCTCCATGCCATTGTCATCACAATACTCCACAAGCTTGTCATCAGAATGCTCCAAGACCCTTGTCAATAAAATGCTCCATGATCCCTGTCATCACAATGCTCCATGACGCTGGTCATTACAATTATCCATGGTCTTCTCATCACAATGCTCCATGACCTTTGTCATCACAATGCTCAATACACTTGTCATCACAATGCTCCCTGACACTTGTCGTCAGTATGCTCTTTGAACACTGTCATGACAAGGCTCCATGCATTTTTCATCACAATGATCCATGCCCTTTTCATCACAATCCTCCAAGACCCCTCTGATCACATTGCTCCATGCCCTTGAAATCACAATGCTCCATTGCCCATGTCATAACAATGCTCCATGACCCCTGACATCACAATGTTCCACGGCCTTGTCATCACAAGGATCCAAGACCCCTGTAATCACAATGCTCTATGCCAGTTTTCATCAGAATGCCTCATGATAATTGTCACCACAAGGCTACATCGTCCTCTCATCACAATGCTCCAGGACCTTGTCATCAAAATGCTCCGTGACTCCAGTCATCACATGCTTTATGACCTTTGACAACACAATGGTCCATTCCCTCGTCATCAAAAGGCTCTGTGATATTTGTCACCACAATGCTCCATGAAATTTTCATGACAGTGCTCTGTTACCCATGTCATCACTATGCTCCATACCTTTGTCAGCACAATGTTCCATGACCATTGTCATCACAATGCTCCATGCGCTTGTCCGCACAATGCCACAAGACCTGTGTCATCACAATGCGCCATGCGCTTGTCATCACAATGCTCAACAACCTTTTCATCACAGTGCTCCATAAATTTTTTCATCACAATGCTCCATGCACTTCCCATCAAAATGCTGTCCCACCACGGATATCATAATGTTCCATCAATTGTCATCACAATACTCCCTCACCCTTTTCATCACAATGTTCCAGGACCCCTGTCATCAAAATGCTCCATGACCCTTTTCATCATAATGCTCCATGACCCCTGACATCGCAATGTTCCATAACCACTTTCATCAAAATATCCCATGATACTTTTCATCAAATTGCTCCATGACCATTTCATCACAATGCTCTCTGCCGTTCTCATCACAGTGCACCACACCCTTGTCATCAAAATGCTCTATGACCTTTGTCATCACAAAGCTCCATGACCCTTGGCATCACAATGCTCCATGCCATTGTCATCAAAATGCTCCATGAACACTCTCATCACATTGTTCCATGCAACTGTCATCACAGGCTCCATGACGCTTTTCATCACAATGCTCGATGCTCTTCTTAACACAATGCTCCATACGCTTTTCATTAAAATCCGCCATGACCCATGTATCACAGTGTTCCATGTCCTTGTCATCACAATGCTCCATGCCCCCTCTCATCACAATAAGCCATGAAACTTTTCAGACAAATGCTCCATGCCCCTATCATCAAAATGCTCCATTACCAGTTATAACAATGCTCCATGACACCTGTCATTGCAATGTTCCATGGCCTTATCATCACAAGGCTCCATAACCCATGTCATCACAATGCTCCATGTCCTTGTCATCACAAAGCTCCATGACACATGTCATCAGAATGCTCCATGGCCTTCTCATTCACGATGCTCCATGCCTTGTCATCACAATTCTCCTAGACCCCTGTAATCACAATGCTCCATGCCCCTTTTCATCTCAATGCTCCATGAACCGTGTCATCACAATGCACCATGTCCATCATAATAATGCTTCATGCTATTGTCATCACAATGAAATCAAAATGCTCCATGACCTCTGTCATCACAATGCTCCAAACCCTTGTGATCACATTGTGCCATAACACTTGTCATCACAACGCCCCATGACGCTCATCATCACAATTATCCATGGCCTTCTATTTACAATACTCCATGAACTTTGTCATCACAATGCTCAATACACTTGTCATCACAATGCTCCCTGACACTTGTCGTCAGTATGCTCCTTGAAACCTGTCATGACAAGGCTCCATGCCTTTTAATCACAATGATCCATGCCCTTTTCCTGACAATGCTCCAAGACCCCTGTAATCACAATGCTCCATGCCCTTGTCATCACAAAGCTTCATGACATATGTCTTCAGAATGCTCCATGGCCTTCTCATCACCATGCTCCATGCCCTTTTCATCACAATGCTCCTTTCCCTTGTCATCAAATTGCCCCATGACCTCTGTCATCACAATACTCCTTGAATATTTTCAGCCCAACGCTCCATGACCTTCACATCACAATGCCCCATGAATCCTGTCATCACAATGCTCCATGACCCCTGTCATCACAATGCTCCGTGACTCCAGTCATCACAATTCTTCATGACTTTTGTCATCAGAATTGTCCATGCCCTTGTCACACAAGGCTCTGTGTCATTTGTCACCACAATGCTCCATGAACATTTCATCACAATGCTCTGTGACCCTTGTCATCACAATGCACCATGCCTTTGTCAGCACAATGATCCATGACACTTGTCATCACAATGTTCCATGCGCTTTTCAGCACAATGCTTTTTGACCCATGTCATCACAATGCTCCACATCCTTCTCACCACAATGCTCCATAAACCGTGTTATCACAATGCTCCATGCACTTCTCATCAAAATGCTCTCTCACCACTGATATCACAATGTTCCATCACAAGTCTTCACAATACTCCCTCACCCCTGTCATCACAATGTTCCATGACCACTATCATCACAATGCTACATGCACTTATCATTAAATGCTCCATGACCCTGGACATCACAATGTTCCATAAACCCTGTCATCAAAATACTCCAATACCCTTTTCATCACAATGCTCCATGACCCCTGACACCACAATTTTCCATAACCACTCTCATCAAAATATTCCATGACCTTTTTCATCAAATTGCTCTATGACCCTGTTATCTCAATGCTCCCTGCCCTTCTCTTCACAACGCACCTCGACCTTGTCATCAAAATGCTCCATGACATTTGTCATCACAAAGCTCCATGACCCTTAGCATCACAATGCTCCATGCCATTGTCATCACAATGCTCCATGAAGCCTCTCATCACATTGCTCCATGCCCTTGTCATCACAAAGCTCCATGATGCTTGTGATTCCAATGCTTGATGCCCTTCTCATCACAATGCTTCATGCCCTTGTCATTACAATCCACCATGACCCATGTATCAAAGTGTTCCGTGCCCTTGTCATCACAGTAATCCATGAAAATTTTCAGACCAATTCACCATGCCCTTGTCAATCCAACGCACCATTACCACTGTCATAACACTGCTCCATCACACCTGCCCACACAAGGTTCCACGACCTTGTCATCACAAGACTCCATTACACTTTTCATCACAATGCTCCAAGACAATGTAATCACAATTCTCCATACCCATGTCTCACAAAGATCCATGACACATGTAATCAGAATGCTCCATGGCCTTCTCATTCACGATGCTCCATACCTTTGTCATCACAATGCCTCAAGACTCCAGTAATGACAATGCTCCCTGCCCCTTTTCATCTCAATGCTCCATGAACCCTGTCATAACAATGCACCATGCCCATCATCAAAATGCTTCATACTATTGTCATCACAATGAAATTAAAATGCTCCATGACCTCTGTCATCACAATGCTCCAAACCCTTGTGATCACAATGTTCCATAACACTTGTCATCACAATGCCCCATGACTCTGGTCATCACAATTATCCATGGTCTTTGTCATCACAATGCTCAATACACTTGTCATCACAGTGCTCCATGACACTTGTCGTCAGAATGCTCCTTGAACCCTTTCATGACAAGGCTCCATGCATTTTTCATCACAATGATCCATGCCCTTTTAATCACAGTGCTCCAAGACCACTCTAATCTCAATGCTCCTTGCCCTTGTCATCACAAAGCTCCATTATGCATGTCATTAGAATGCTCCATGGCCTTCTCATCACTATGCTCCATGAGCTTGTCATCTCAATGCTCCAAGACCACTGTCATCATAATGATCCATGCCCCTTTTCATCAGAATGCTCCATGAGACTTGTCATCACAAGGCTCCATTGTCTTCTTATCACAATGCTCCAGGACCTTGTCATCACAATGCTCCATTCCCTTGTCATCACAATGCTCCATGACCCCTTTCATAACAATACTCCAAGAACATTTTCAGCCCAATGCTCCATGAACTTCTCATCAAAATGCTCCATTACCCCTATCATTACCATTCTCATGCTCCTTGAAATCAAAATGATCCATGACCTCTGTCATCACAATGTTCCAAATCATTGTGATCACATTGTTCCATAACACTTGTCTTCACAACACTCCAGGATGCCTGTCATAACAATACTCCATGCCCTTGTCTTCACAATGCTCCATGACCATTTTCATCACTATGCTCAATACACTTTTCATCACAATGCTCCCTGACACTTGTCGTCAGAATGCTCCTTGAACCCTGTCATGAAAAGTCTCCATGCCTTTTAATCACAATGCTCCATGCCCTTTTCATCACAATGCTCCATGCCATTGTCATCACAATACTCCACAAGCTTGTCATCAGAATGCTCCATAACACCTGTCATCACAATGCTCCATGACCCCTGCTATCACAATGCTCCATGACACCTGTCATCAAAATGCTCCTTGCCCCTTGTCATTACAGTGCTCCATGACGCTCGTCATCACAATTATACATGGTCTTCTCATCATAGTGCTCCACAGTATTGCCATCACAAGGATCCATGACACTTTTCATCACAAAGTTACATGATCTTGTCATCACAATTCTCCATGCAATTGTCATCGCAATGCTCCATGAACCCTGTCATAGCAAGCTCCATATGTTTTTTATAACAATGCTTCACGACCTTGTCATCATAATTATCAATGGCCCTTGTCATCACAATGCTCCATGCTCTTCTCATCAAAATGCTCCATGACCCTTGTCATCACAATGCTCCAAGCCCTTGTCATCACAATGCTCCATTACCTTTGTCATCACAGTCCTCCATGACTCTTGGCATCACAATGCTCCATGCCATTGTCATCACAATGGGCCATGACATATGTCAATAGAATGCTCCCTGACACATGTGTTCACAATACACTTGACTTTGTCATCACAATTCTCCATGCCCTTGTCATCACAATGTGCCTTCCCCACTGTCATAAAAATGATCCGTGAAACTTGTCAGACCAATGTTCCATGCCACTGTTATCACAATGCTCCATGCCCTTGTCATCACAATGCTTCATGACACCAGTCATCACAAAGCTTCATGACCTTTGTCATCACAGTGGGCCATGCCCTCGTCATCACAAGGCTCAGTAACCTTTGTCACCACAGTGCTCCATGAACTTTTCGTCACAAGGCTCTGTGAAACTTGTCATCACAATGCTCCTTGCCTTTGTCTGCACAATACTCCAGAAGCTTGTCATCAGAATGCTCCATTTCCCTTGTCATCACAATGATCCATGACACCTGTCATCACAATTCTCCATGCCACGTGTCATTACAGTGCTCGATGACACTCGTCATCAAAATGCTCCATGGTCTTGCCATCACAATGCTCCACGGTCTTGCCATCACAATGCTCCATGCCCTGGACATCACAATGCTCCATGTCCCTTGTCATCACAATCCTCCATGCCATTGTCATCACAATGGACCATGACATATGTCATCACCATGCTCCCTGACACCTGTCTTCACAATGATCCATGCCCTTGTCATCACAATGCTCCATGCCCTTGTCTTCACAATGCACCATGCCTACACTCATCACAATAATCCATGAAAGTTGTCAGACCAATTCTCCATGCCCCTAACATCACAGTGCTCCATGCCGTTGTCATCACAATGTACCATGAACCCTGTCATCACATTGCTCCCTGACTCCACTCATCACAATGCTTCATGACCTGTGACATCACAGTGGTCCATGCCCTGGTCATCAGAAGTCTCTGTGACGTTTCTCACCACAATGCTCCATGAACTTTTCATCACAAGGCTCCATGACCCTTGTCATCACAAAGCGCCATGCGCTTCTCAGCACAATGCTCCATGACCCATGTCATCGCAATGTGTCATGCGCTTGTCATCACAATGCTCCACAACCTTGTCATCACAGTGCTCCATAAACCTTGTCATCATAATGCACCATGCACTTCTCATCAAAATGCTCTCTCACAACTGATATCACAATGTTCCATCACTAGTCATCACTATACTCCCTCACCCCTGTCATCACAATGTTCCATGACCCCTGTAATCACAATGCTCCATGCCCTTGTCATCACAAAGCTCCATGATGCATGTCATCAGAATGCTCCATGGCCTTCTCATCACAATGCTCCATGCCCTTGCCATCACAATGCTCCATTACACCTGTCATCACAATGCTCCATGACCACTGTCAACAGAGCGCTCCATGACCCCTGACTGCACAATGATCTGGGACACTTGTCATCAAAATGCTCCATGACACTTGTCATCACAATGATCCATGCGCTTGTCATCCCAATTCTCCATGACCCCTGTAATCAGAATGTTCCGTGACGCTTGTCATCCCAGTGCTCCATGACCCTTGGCATCACAATGCTCCATGCCATTGGCATCACAATGCTCCATGAACCCTCTCATCACATTGCTCCATGCCCTTGTCATCACAAAGCTCCATGACGCTTGTCATCACACTGCTCGATGCCATTCTCATCACAATGCTGCAGGCCCTTGTCATTACAATGTTCCATGGTCCATGTATCACCGTATTCCGTTCCCTTGTCATCACAGTGCTCCATGCCCACTCTCATCACAATAATCCATAAAACTTGTCACATCAATGCACCATGCACTTGTCATCAAAAGGCTCCATTACCCATGTCATAACAATGCTCCATGACCCCTGCAATCACAATGTTCCACGGCCTCATCATCACAAGGCTCCATGACCCTTGTCATCACAATTCTCCAAGAACACTATAATCGCAATGCTCCATGCACTTGTCATCACAAAGCTCCATGACGCATATCATCAAAATGCTCCATGACCTCTGGCATCTCAGTGCTCCAAACCATTGTGATCACAATGTACCATAACACTTGTCATCACAATTCCCCATTTCGCTCCTCATCACAATTATCCATGGTCTTCTCATCACAATGCTCCATGACCTTTGTCATCACAATGCTCAATACACTTGTCAGCTCAATGCTCCCTGACACTTGTCCTCAGTATGCTCCTTGAACCCTGTCATGACAAGGCTCCATGCCTTTTTCATCACAATGATCCATGCACTTTTCATCACAATGCTCCAAGACCCCTGTAATCACAATGCTCCATGCCCTTGTCATCACAAATCTCCATGACCCATATCATCAGAAGTCTCCATGGCCTTCTCATCACCATGCTCCATGCCCTTGTCATCACAATGTTCCCTGACATTTGTCTTCAGAATGCTCCTTGAAACCTGTCATGAAAAGGCTCCATGCCTTTTTCATCACAATGTTCCATGCCCTTTTCATCACGATACTTCAGGCCATTGTCATCACAAAACTCCACAAGCATGTCATCAGAATGCTCTATGACCCATGTCATCACAATGCTCCATGACCCCTGTCATCACAATGCTCCATGACACCTGTCATCACAGTGCTCCATGCTCCTTGTCATTACAGTGCTCCATGACTCTCGTCATCACAATTATCCATGGCCTTCTCATCACACTGCTCCACGGTCTTGCCATCACTATGCTCCATGCCCTGGTCATCACAATGCTCCATGTCCCTTGTCATCACAATTCTCCACGTCCTTGTCATCACAATACTCCATGAAACTTCTCATCACAATGTTACGTGGTCTTGTCATCACATTTCTCCATGCACTTTTCATAGCAATTCTCCATGTCCCCTGTCATAGCAAGCTCCGTGCGCTTGTCATCACAATGCTTCACGACGTTTGCATCAAAATTCTCAATGGCCCTTGTCATCACAATGCTCCATGTCCTTGTCATCACAATGCTCCATGACCCTTTTCTTCACAATTCTAAAAGAAATTTTCATCACAATGCTCCATTACCTTTGTCATCACAATCCTCCATGACACTTGGCATCACAAGGCTCCATTACAGTTGTAATCGCAATCCTCCATGACACTTGGCATCACAATGCTCCATGCCATTGTCATCAAAATGCACCATGACATATGTCATCACAGTGCTCCTTGACACCTGTCTTCACAATACTACATGACCTTGTCATAACTATGTTCCATGCCCTTGTCATCACAATGTGCCCTGTCCACTCTCATAGCAATAATTCATGAAAATTGTCAGACCAATGCTCCATGCCCCTGTCATCACAATGCTCCATGCCCTTGTAATCACAATGCTCCATGACCCCTCACGTCATAATGCTTCGTGACTCCAGGCATCACAATGCTTTATGAACTTTTTCATCACAATGGTTAATTCCCTCGTCATCACAATGCTCTGTAACACTTGTCATCACAATGCTCCATGCCATTGTCAGCACAATGCTCCATGACCCTTGTCATCACAATGCTCCATGCCCTTGTCAGCACAATGCTTCAAGACACATGTCATCACAATGTGCCATGCACTTGTCATCACAATGCTCCACAACCTTGTCATCACAATTTTCCATAAACCTTGTCATCACAATGCTCCATGCACTTCTCATCTAAATGCTCCCTCACCACTGATATCACAATGTTCCATCACCAGTCATCACAATACTCCCTCAACACTGTCATCACAATGTTCCATGACCCCTGTCATCAAAATTATACATGCCCTTATCATCACAATGCTCCATGACCACTGACATCACAATGTTCCATAACCCCTGTCATCAAAATATTCCCTGACCCTTTCTATAAAATTGTTCCATGAACCTGTCATCAGAAGGCTCCCTGCCCTACTCATCACAATGCACCAAGCCCTTGTCATCAAAATGCTCCATTACATTTGTCATCACAAAGCTCCATGACCCTTGGCATCACAAAGCTCCTTTCCATTTTCATCACAATGTTCCATGAAACATCTCATCACATTACTCCATGCACTTGTCATCCCAAATCTCCATGATGTTTGTCATCACAATGCTCGATGCCTTTCTCATCACAATGATCCATGCCTTGTCATTACAATCCTCCATGACCCATGATTCACCGTGTTCCCTGCCCTTGTCATCACAATGCTCCATGCCCACACTCATCACAATAATGCATGAAACTTTTCAAACCAATGCTCCATGCCCTTGTCATCACAATGCTCCATTACCCCTGTCATAACAATGCTCCATTACCCCTGCCATCACAATGTTCCACGGCGTTGTCATCACAATGCTCCATGAACATTGTCATCACAATGCCCCAAGACCCCTGTAATCACAATGCTCCATACCCCTTTTCATCTCAATTCTCCATGAACACTGTCATCAAAATGCACCATGCCAATCATCATAATGCTTCATGCTCTTGTCATCACAAAGAAATCAAAATGTTCCATGACATCTGTCATCACAATGCTCCAAACCCTTCTGATCACAATGTTCCATAACACTTGTCATCACAATGCGCCATGACTCTCGTCATCACAATTATCCATGGTCTCCTCATCAAAATGCTCCATGACCTTTGTCAGCACAATGCTCAATACACTTGTCATCACAATGCTCCCGGACTCTTGTCTTCAGTATGCTACTTGAAACCTGTCATGACAAGGCTCTTTGCCTTTTCCTCACAATGATCCATGCACTTTTCATCACAATGCTCCAAGACCCCTGTAATCACAATGCTCCATGTGCATGTCATCACAAATCTCCAGGACGCATGTCATCAGAATGCTCCATGGAATTGTCATCACCATGCTCCATGCCCTTGTCATCACAATGTTCCAAGACCCCTCTAATCACAATGCTCCATGCACTTGTCATCGCAATGCTCCATGACCCATGTCATAGCAAGCTCCATGCGCTTGTCATAACTATGCTTCACGACCTTGTCATCAGAATTCTCAATGGCCCTTCTCTCCACAATGCTCCAAGCCCTTGTCATCACAATGCTCCATTACCTTTGTCATCACAATCCTCCATGACACTTGGCTTCACAATGCTCCATGACATTGTCATCACAATGCACCAGGACATATGTCATCACAATACTCCCTGATAACTGTCTTCACAATAATCCATGACCTGGTCTTAACAATGCTCCATGCCCTTGTCATCAGAATGCGACATGCACAATTTCATCACAATAATCCATGAGACTTCTCAGACCAATGCTCCATGCCCCTGTCATCACAATGCCCCATGCCCTTGTCATCACAATGCTCCGTGACTCCAGTCATCACACTGCTTCTTGACCTTTGTCATCACAGTGGTCCATGCCCTCATAATCACAGGGCTCTGTGAAGTTTGTCACCATAATGCTCCATGAACTTCTCATCACAATGCTCTGTGACCCTTGTCATCACAATGCGCCATGCCTTTGTCAGCAGAGTGCTCCATGTCCCTTGTCATCACAGCGCTCCATGTGCTTGTCAGCACAATGCTCCATGACCCATGTCATCACAATATGCCATGCGCTTGTCATCACAATGTTCCACATCTTTGTCATCCCAATGCTCCATAAACCTTGTCATCACAAAGCTCCATGCACTTCTCTTTAAAATGCTCTTTCACCACAAATATCAAAATGTTCCGTCACTAGTCATTAAAATACTCCCACACCCCTGTCATGACAATGTTCCACGGCCTTGTCATCACAAGGCTCCATGACCCTTGTCATCACAATACTCCAAGACCCCTGTAATCACACTGCTCCATGCTCTTGTCATCACAAAGCACCATGACGCATGTCATCAGACAGCTCCATGGCCTTCTCATCACAATGCTCCATGCCCATTTCATCACAATGCTCCATGAACTCTGTCATCAAAATGAACCATGCCCATCATCATAATGCTTCATGCTATTGTCATCACAATGAAAGCAAAATGCACCATAACCTCTGTCATCACAATGCTCCAAACCATTGTGTTCACAATGTTCCATAACAATTGTCATCACAACTCCCCATGACGCCCATCATCACCATTATCCATGGTCTTCTCATCACAATGCTCCATGACCTTTGTCATCACAATGCTCAATACACTTGTCATCACAATGCTCCCTGACACTTGTCGTTAGTATGCTCCTTGAACCCTCTCATGACAAGGTTACATGCTCTTTCATCACAATCATCCATGCCCTATTCTTCACAATGCTCCAAGACCCATGTAATCACAATGCTCCATGCCCCTTTTCATCAGAATGCTCCATGATACTTGTCATCACAAGGCTCCATGGTCTTCTCCTCACAATGCTCCAGGACCTTGTCATCACAATGCTCCATTCCATTGTCATCACAATGCTCCATGACCCATGCCATCACAATACTCAATGAATACTGTCAGTCCAATGCTCCATGAACTTCTGATCACAATGCTCCATGACCCCTGTCATCACAATGCTCCATGACACCAGAAAACACAATGATCCGGGACACTTGTCATCAAAATGCTCCATGACACTTGTCCTCACAATGATCCATGTCCTTGCCATAACAATGCTCCATGAGCCCTGTCAACACAATGCTCCATGACTCCAGTCATCACAATGCTTCATGACCATTGTAATCACAATGGTCCATGCCCTCATTTTCACAAGGCTCTGTGATATTTGTCACCACAATGCTCCATGAAATTTTCATCATAATGGTCTGTGACCGTTGTCATCACAATGCTCCAAGCCTTTCTCAGTACAATGCTCCATGACCATTGTCATCACAATGCTCCATGCCATTGTCAGCACAGTGCGCTATGAACCTTGTCATCACAAGGCTCCAAGCCCTTATCATCACAATGCTCCATTACCTTTGTCATCACAAACCTCCATGACACTTGGCATCACAACGCTCCATGGCATTGTCATCACAATGGGCCATGACATATATCTTCAAAATGCTCCCAGGCACCTGTCTTCAAATACTGCATGACCTTGTCATCAAAATGCTCCATGCCCTTGTCATCACAATGCGCCATAACCACTGTCATCGCAATAATCCATGAAACTTGTAAGACCAATGCTTCATACCCCTGTCATCACAATGCTCCATGCCCTTGTCATCACAATACTCCATCACCCGTCATCATAATGCACCATGGCTCCTGTCATCACAATGCTTCATGACATTTCTCATCACAATGGTCCATGCCCTCGTCATCACAAGTCTCTTTGACATTTGTCACCACAATGCTCCATGAACTTTTCATCACCATGCTCTGCGACCCTTGTCATCACAATGCTCTAGGACGCTTTTCATCACACTGCTCCATGACCCCTGACACCACAATATTCTATAACCCATGTAATCAAAATGTTCCATGACTCTTTTCATCAAATTGCTCCATTACCCTGTCATCACAATGCTCCCTGCCCTTCTCATCACAATGCACCATGCCCTTGTCATCAAAATGCTCCATGACATTTGTCATCACATAGCTCCATAACCCTTGGCATCACAATGCTCCATGCCATTTTCATCACAATGCTCCAAGACCCCTGTAATCACAATGCTCCATGCACTTGTCATCGCAATGCTCCATGACCCCTGTCACAACAAGCTCCATGTGCTTGTCATAACAATGCTTCACGACCTTGTCATCAACATTCTCAATGGCCCTTGCCACCACAGTGCTCCAACCCCTTGTCATCACAATGCTCCATTACCTTTGTCATCACAATCCTCCATGACACTTTGCTTCACATTGCTCCATGACATTGTCATCACAATGCACCAGGACATATGTCATGACAATGCTCCCTGATACCTGTCTTCACAATAATCCATGACCTGGTCACAACAATGCTCCATGCCCTTGTCATCACAATGCTCCATGCCCTTGTCATCACAATGCTCCATGACTCCAGTCATCACACTGCTTCTTGACCTTTGTCATCACAATGGTCCATGCCCTCGTAATCACAGGGCTCTGTGAAATTTGTCACCATAATGCTCCATGAACTTATCATCACAATGCTCTGTGACACTTGTCATCACAATGCTCCATGCCTTTGTCAGCAGAGTGCTCCATGACCCTTGGCATAACAATGCTTCATTCGCTTGTCAGCACAATGCTCCATGACCCATGTCATCACAATATGCCATGCGCTTGTCATCACAATGTTCCACATCTTTGTCATCCCAATGCTCCATAAACCTTGTCATCACAAAGCTCCATGCACTTCTCATTAAAATGCTCTTTCACCACAGATATCAAAATGTTCCGTCTGTAGTCATTACAATAGTCCCACATCCATGTCATGACAATGTTCCACGGGCTTGTCATCACAAGGCTCCATGACCCTTGTCATCACAATGCTCCAAGACCCCTGTAATCACAATGCTCCATGCTCTTGTCATCACAAAGCACCATGACGCATGTCATCAGACAGCTCCTTGGCTTTCTCATCACAATGCTCCATGCCCTTTTCATCAAAATGCTGCATGAACTCTGTCATCACAATGAACCATGCTCATAATCATAATGCTTCATGCTATTGTCATCACAATGAAATCAGAATGCACCATAAACTCTGTCATCACAATGCTACAAACCCTTGTGTTCACAGTGTTCCATAACACTTGTCATCACAACTCCCCATGACGCTCATCATCACAATTATCCATGGTCTTCTCATCACAATGCTCCATGACCTTTGTCATCACAATGCACAATACACTTGTCATCACAATGCTCCCTGACACTTGTCGTTAGTATGCTCCTTGAACCCTCTCATGACAAGGCTCCATGCTCTTTCATCGCAATCATCCATGCCCTATTCTTCACAATGCTCCAAGACCCATGTAATCACAATGCTCCATGCCCCTTTTCATCAGAATGCTCCATGATACTTGTCATCACAAGGCTCCATGGTCTTCTCCTCACAATGCTCCAGGACCTTGTCATCACAATGCTCCATTACACCTGCCATCACAATACTCAATCAATACTGTCAGCCCAATGCTCCATGAACTTCTGATCACAATGCTCCATGACCCCTGTCATCACAATGAACCATGACCCCTGTCATCACAATGCTCCATGACCACTGTCATCACAACACTCCATGACACCAGACAACACAATTATCCGGACCCCTCTCATCAAAATGCTCCATGACACTTGTCATCACAATGATCCTTGCCCTTGCCATCTCAATGCTCCATGACCCCTGTCATCACAATGCTCCATGACTCCAGTCATCACAATGCTTCATGACCTTTTTCATCACAATGGTCCATGCCCCTTCTTCACAATGTTCTGTGACATTTGTCACCACAGTGCTCCATGAAATTTTCATCATAATTGTCTGGGACCGTAGTCATCACAATGCTCCAAGCCTTTCTCAGTCCAATGTTCCATGACCATTGTCATCACAATGCTCCATGCCCTTGTCAGCACAGTGCCTCATGACCCTTGGCAACACAAGGCTCCAAGCCCTTGTCATCACAAACTCCATTACCTTTATCATCACAAACCTCCATGACACTTAGCATCACAATGCTCCATGGCATTGTCATCACAATGGGCCATGACTTCTGTCTTCCAAATGCTCCCAGACACCTGTCTTCAAATACTGCATGACCTTGTCATCACAATGCTCCATGCCCTTGTCATCACAATGCGCCATTCCCACTGTCATCGCAATAATCCATGAAATAAGTAAGACCAATGTTCCATGCTACTGTCATCACAATGCTCCATGCCCCTGTCATCAAAATGCTCCATGCCCTTGTCATCACAATGCTCCATGACCCGTCATCACAATGCTCCTTGACTCCTGTCATCACAATGCTTCATGACCTTTCTCATCAAAATGGTCCATGCCCTCGTCATCACAAGTCTCTGTGCCATTTGTCACCACAATGCCCCATGAACTTTTCATCACAATTCTCCATGAACCTTGTCATCACAATGCTCCATGTGCTTATCAGCACAATGCTGCATGACCCATGTCATCACAATGCACCATATACTTGTCATCACAATGCTCCACATCCTCGTCATCACAGTGCTCCATAAAACTTGTCATCACAGTGCTCCATGCACTTCTCATCAAAATGCTCTCTCACCACTGATATCAAAATGTTCCATCACTAGTCATCCCAGTACTCCATCACCCCTGTCATCACAATGTTCCATTACCCCTGTCATCAAAATGCTACATGCACTTATCATCACAATATTCTATGACCACTGACATCACAATGTTCCATAACCCCTGTCATCAAAATGCTCCATGACCCTTTTCATCACACTGCTCCATGATCCCGGACATCACAATATTCTATAACCCCTCTAATCAAAATGTTCCATGAACCTTTTCATCAAATTTCTCCATGACCCTGTCATCACAATGCTCCCTGCCCTTCTAATCACAATGCTCCATGCCCTTGTCATCAAATTGCTCCATGACATTTGTCATCACAAAGTTCCATAACCTTTGGCATCACAATGCTCAATGCCATTGTCATCACAATGCTCTATGAACCCTCTCATCAAATTGATCCATGAACATGTCATCACAAAGCTCCATGACACTTGTGATAACAATGCTCGATGCCCTTCTCATCACAATGCTCCATGCCCTTGTCATTACAATCCTCCATGACCCATGTAACACAGTGTTCCGTGACCTTGTCATCACAATGCTCCATGCCCAATCTCATCACAATAATCCTTGAAACTCTTCAGACCATTGCTGATGCCCTTGTCATCACAATGCTCCATTACCCCTGTCATAACAATGCTCCATGACACCTGCCATCACAAGGTTCCACGGCATTGTCATCACAAGACTCCATGACCCTTGTGATCACAATGCTCCAAGACCCTGTAATCACAATGTTCCATGCACTTGTCATCACAAAGCTCCATGGCGCATGTCATCAGAATGGTCCATGGCCTTCTCATTCACAATGCTCCATTCCCTTGTCATCACAATGCTTCAAGACACCGGTAATCACAATGCTCCATGAACCCTGTCATCACAATGCACCATGCCCATCATCATAATGCTTCATGCTTTTGTCATCACAATGAAATCAAAATGCTACATGACCTCTGTCATCACAATGCTCCAAACCCTTGTGATCACAATGTTCCATAACACTTGTCATCACAATGCCCCATGACGCTCCTCATCACAGTTATCCATGGTCTTCTCATCACAATGCTCCATGACCTTTGTCATCACAACGCTCAATACACTTGTCATCACAATGCTCCCTGACACTTGTCGTCAGTGTGCTCCTTGAACCCTGACATGACAAGGCTTATGCATTTTTCATCACAATGATCCATGCCCTTTTCCTCACAATGCTCCAAGACCACTGTAATCACAATGCTCCATGCCATTGTCATCACACAGCTTCATGACGAATGTCTTCAGAATGCTCCATGGCCTTCTCATCACCATGCTCCATGATGTTTTCATCAAAATGCTCCATTCCCTTGTCATCGAAATGCCCCATGACCCCTGTCACCAGAATACTCCATGAACATTTTCAGCCCAATGCTCTATGACCTTCTCATCACCATGCCCCATGAACCCTGTCATCACAATGCTCCATGAACCCTGACAACACAATGATCCGGGACTTTTGTCATCAAAATGCTCCATGACCCTTGCCATCACAATGATCCATTCCATTGTCATCACAATGCTCCATTACCCTTGTCATCACAATGCTCCAAGCCGTTGTCATCACAATGGTCCATTACATTTGTCATCACATTTCTCCATGAGACTTGGAATCACATTGCTCAATGCCATTGTCATCACAATGCACCGTGACATATGTCACCACAATGCTCCCTGACACCTTTCTTCACAATAATCAATGACCTTGTCATCACAATGCTCTATGCGCTAGTTATCACAATGTGCCATGCCCTCTGTCATCACAATAATCCATGAAACATGTCAGACCAATGCTCCATGCACCTTTCATCCCGATGCTCCATGCCCTTGTCATCACAATGCTCCATGACCCCTGTCATCACAATGCTCCATGACCCCTGTCATCACAAGGCTCCAGGACACCAGAGAACACAATGATCCGGGACACTTGTCATCAAAATGCTCCATGACACTTGTTATCACTATGATCCATGCCCTTGCCATCACAATGCTCCATGAGCCCTGTCATCACAATGCTCCATGACTCCAGTCATCACAATGCTTCATGACCTTTGTCATCACAATGGTCCATTCCCTCGTTTTCGCAAGGCTCTGTGATATTTGTCACCACAATGCTTCATGAAATTTTCATCATAATGGTCTGTGACCGTTGTCATCACAATGCTCCAAGCCTTTCTCAGTACAATGCTCCATGACCATTGTCATCACAATGCTCCATGCCATTGTCAGCACAGTGCGCCATGAACCTTGTCATCACAAGGCTCCAAGCCCTTATCATCACAATGCTCCATTACCTTTGTCATCACAAACCTCCATGACACTTGGCATCACAACGCTCCATGGCATTGTCATCACAATGGGCCATGACTTATGTCTTCAAAATGCTCCCTGACACCTGTCTTCAAATACTGCATGACCTTGTCATCACAATTCTCCATGCCATTGTCATCACAATGGACAATGACATATGTTATCACAATGCTCCCTGACACCTGTCTTCACAATACTCCATGACGTTGTCATCACAAGGATCCATGACCCTTGTCATCACAGTGCACCATGCCCATCATTATAATGCTTCATGCTATTGCCAACACAGTGAAATCAAAATGCTCCATGACCTGAGTCATCACAATGCTCCAAACATTTGTGATCACGATATTCCATAACACTTGTCATCACAATGCCCCATGATGCTCGTCATCACAATTATCCATGGTCTTCTCATCACAATGCTCCATGACTTTGTCATCACAATGCTCAATACTCATGTCATCATAATGGTCCCTGGCACTTGTCGTCAGTATGCTCCTTGAACCCTGTCATGACAAGGCTCCATGCCTTTTTCATCACAATGATCCATGCCCTTTTCATCACAATGCTCCAAGTCCCCGGTATTCACAATGCTCCATGCCCTTGTCTTCACAAAACTCCATGATGAATGTCATCGGAATGCTCCATGGGCTTCTCATGACAATGCTCCATGCCCTTGTCATCACAATGCTACAGGACCCCTGTAATCACAATGCTCCATGCCCCTTTTCATCAGAATGCTCCATGAGACTTGTCATCACAAGGCTCTATGGTCTTCTCATCACAATGCTCCATTACATTTGTCATCACAATCCTCCATGACACTTGGCATCACAATGCTCCATGCCGTTGTCATCACAATGCACCATGACATATGTCATCACAATGTTCCCTGACACCTGTCTTCACAATATTACATGACCATGTCATAACAATGCTCCATGCCCTTGTCATCACAATGCGACACGCCCACTGTCATAGCAATAATCCATGAAACTTGTCAGACCAATGCTCCATGCCCCTGTCATTCCAATGCTCCATGCCCTTGTAATCACAATGCTCCATGACCCCTCACATCATAATGATCCATGAATCCAGTCATCACAATGATTTATGATCATTGTCATCACAATGGTCCATTCCCTCGTCATCACAATGCTCTGTAACACGTGTCATCACAATACTACATGCCTTTGTCAGCACAATGCTCCATGGACCTTGTCATCACAAGGCTCCATGTGCTTGTCAGCACAATGCTCCAAGACACAAGTCATCACAATATGCCATGCACTTGTCATCAAAATGCTCCACAACCTTATCATCAAAATGCTCCATAAACCTTGTCATCACAATTCTCCATGCACTTCTCATCTAAATGCTCTCTCACCACTGATATCACAATGTTCCATCACTAGTCATCATAATACTCCCTCACCCCTTTCATCACAATGTTCCATGACCCCTGTCATCAAAATGCTACATGTGCTTATCATCTCAATGTTCCATGACCACTGACGTCACACTGTACCATAACCTCTGTCATCAAAATGTTCCCTGACATTTTTCATCAAATTGCTCCATGATCCTGTCATCACAATGCTCCCTGCCCTTCTCATCACAATGCACAATGCTCTTGTCATAAAAATGCTCATTGACTTTTGTCCTCACAAATCTCCATGACCCTTGGCATCACAATGCTCCATGCCATTGTCATCACAATGTTCCATGAAACCTATGATCACATTGCTCCTTTCCCTTGTCATCACAAAGCTCCATGACGCTTGTCATCACAATGCTCAATGCCTTTCTCATCACAATCATCCATCCACTTGTCATTACAATCCTCCATAACCCAGGTATCACCGTGTTCTGGGCCCTTGTCATCACAATGCTCAGTGCCTTTCACATCACAATGATCCATGCCCTTGTCATTTCAATCCTCCATAACCCGTGAATCACCGTGTTCTGTGCCCTTGTCATCACAATGCTCCATGACCACTCTCGTCACAATAATCCATGAAACTTTTCAAACCAATGCTCCATGTCCTTGTCATCACAATGCTCCATTACCCCTGTCATAACAATGCTCCATGAGCCCTGCCATCACAATGTACAACGGTGTTGTCATGACAAGGCTCCATGACCCTTGTCATAATAATGCTCCAAGACCCCTGTAATCCAAAGGCTCCATGTCCCTTTTCATCTCAATTCTCCGTGAACACTGTCATCACAATGCACCATGCCCATCATCATAAAGCTTCATGCTATTGTCATCACAATTAAATCAAAATGCTCCATGACCTCTGTCATCACAATGCTCCAAACCCTTGTGATCACAATGTTCCATAACACTTGTCATCACAATGCTCCACATACTTGTCATCAAAATGTTCCATAAACTTTGTCATCACAATGCTCCATGCACTTCTCCTCAAAATGCTTTCTCACCACTGATATCACAATGTTCCATCACTAGTCATCACAATACTCCCTCACCCCTGTCATCACAATATTCCATGACCCCTGTAATCACAATTCTCCATGCCCTTGTCATCACAAAGCTCCATGACGCATGTCATCAGAATGCTCCATGGCTTTCTCATCACAATGCTCCATGCCCTTGTCATCACAATGCCCCAACACCCCTGTAATCACAGTGCTCCATGCCCCTTTTCATCTCAATGCTCCATGAACCCTGTCATCACAATGCACCGTGCCCATCACCATAATATTTCATGCTATTGTCATCACAATAAAATCAAAATGCGCAATGACTTCTGTCATCACAATGCACCAAACCCTTCTGATCACAATGTTCCATAACACTTGTCATCACAATGCCCCATGACGCTGGTCATCACAATTATACATGGTCTGCTCATCACAATGCTCCATGACCTTTGTCATCACAATGCTCCCTGACAATTGTCATCAGTATGCTCCTTGAAGCCTGTCATGACAAGGCTCCATGCCTTTTCCTCACAATGATCCATGGAATTTTCATCACAATGCACCAAGTCCCCTGTAATCACAATGCCCCATGCACTTGTCATCACAAAGCTCCATGACACATGTCATCAGAATGCTCCTGGCATTGTCATCACCATGCTCCATGCCCTTGTCATTCCAATGCTCCAAGACGCCTGTAATCACAATGCTCCATGCACTTTTTCATCAGAATGTTCCATGAGACTTGTCATCACAATGCTCCATTCCCTTGTCATCACAATGCTCCATGACCCCTGGCATCACAATGTTCCATGATCACAGTCATCACAACGCTCCATGACACCAGACAACACAATGATGAGGGACTCTTGTCATCAAAATGCTCCATGACCCTTGTCATCACAATGATCCATGTCTTTGCCATCCCAATGCTCCATGAACCCTGTAAAAACAATGCTCCATGACGCTTGTCATCACAATGCTCCATGACCCTTGTCATCAAAATGCTCCATGCATTTGTCAGCAAAATGCTACCTAACCTTGTCATCATAATGCTCCATGCGCTTGTCATCACAATACTCCGTTCCCATTGTCATCAAAATCCTCCTTGAACCTTGGGTTCACATTGCTTCATGCCCTTGTCATCACAATGCTCCATGCTCCTTGAAATGAAAATGATACATGACTTCTGTCATCACAATATTCCATAACACTTGTCATCACAATGCTCCATGATGCCTGTCATCACAATGCTCCATGAACTTTGTCATCACAATGCTCAATACACTTGTCATCACAATGCTCCCTGACACTTGTCGTCAGAATGCTCCTTGAACACTGTCATGAAAAGGCTCCATGCCTTTTTCATCACAATGCTCCATGCCCTTTTCATCACAATGATCCATGCCATTGTCATCACATTACTCCACAAGCTTGTCATCAGAATGGTCCATGACCTTTGTCATCACAATGATCCATGACACCTGTCATCACAATGCTCCATGACCCCTGTCATCACAATGCTCCGTGACTCCAGTCATAACAATGATTCATGACCTTTGTCATCAAAATTCTCCATGCCCTCGTCATCACACGTCTCTGTGACCTTTGTCACCACAATGCTCCATGAACTTTTGATCACAATGCTCCGTGAGGCTTGTCATCACAATGCTCCATGGCTTTCTCAGCACAATGCTCCATGACCCTTTTCATCACAATGCTCCATGCGCTAGTCAGCACAATGCTTCATAACACATGTCATAACAATGCACTACGTGCTTGTCATCACAGTGCTCCACAACCTGGTCATCACAACGCTCCATAAACTTTGTCATCACAATGCTCCATTCACTTCTCATTAAAATGCTCTCTCACCACTGATATCACAGTGTTCCATCACTAGTCATCACAATACTCCTTCACCCCTGTCATCACAATGTTCCATGACAACTGTAATCACAATGCTACATGCCTTTATCACCACAATGTTCGATGACCCCTGATATCACAACGTTCCATTATCCCTCTCATCAAAATGCTCCATGACGCTTTTCATCACAATGCCCCATGACCCCTGACATCACAATGTTCCATAACCCCTCTTATCAAAATATTCGATGACACTTTTCATCAAATTGCTCCATGACTCTGTCATCACAATGCACCCTGCACTTCTCAACATAATGCACCACGCACTTGTCAACAAAATGCACCATGCACTTTGTCATCACAAAGCTTCATGATCATTGGCATCACAATGATCCATGCCATTGTCATCACAGTGCTTCCTGAAGCCTCTCATCACATTGCTTCCATGCCCTTGTGATCACAAAGCTCCACGATGCTTGTCATCAAAATGCTCGATGCCCTGCTCATCACAATGCTCCATGCCCTTGTCATTACAATCTTCCATGACCCATGTAACACAGTGTTGTGTGACCTTGTCATCACAATGCGCCATGCCCACTCTCATCACAATAATCCATGAAACTCTTCAGACCAATGCTCCATACCCTTGTAATCACAATGCTCCATTACCCCTGTCAAAACAATGCTCCATGACCCCTGCCATCACAATGTTTCCCAGCCTTGTCATCACAATGCTCCATGACACTTGTCATCACAATGCTCCAAGACCATGTAATCAAAATGCTCCATGCCCTTGTCATCAAAAAGCTCCATGATGAATGTCATCAGAATGCTCCATGGCCTTCTCTTCACAATGTTCCATGACCTTGTCATCACAATGCCCCAAGAACCCTGTAATCACAGTTCTCCATCCCCCTTTTCATCTCAATTTTCCATGAACTCTGTCATCACAATGCACCATGCCCATCATCATAATGCTTCATGCTATTGTCATCACAATGAAATCAAAATTCTCCATGACATCTGTCATCACAATGCTCCAAACCGTTGTGATCACAATGTTCATAACACTTGTCTTCACAACGCCAAATGACTCTCGTCATCACAATTATCCACGGTCTTCTCATCACAATACTCCATGACTTTGTCATCACAATGCTCAATACACTGGTCATCACAATGCTCCCTGACACTTGTCATCAGTATACTCCTTGAACCTTGTCATGACAAGGCTACATGCCTTTTTCATCACAATGATCCCTGCCGTTTTCATCACAATGCTCCAAGACCCCTGTAATCACAATGGTCCATGCCCTGGTCATCACAGTGCTTCATGACGCCTGTCATCAGAATGCTCCATGGCCTTCTCATCACAATGCTCCATGCCCTTGTCATCACAATGCTCCAAGGCTCCTTTAATCACAATGCTCCATGCCCCATTTCATCAGAATGCTCCATGAGACTTGTCATCACAAAGCTCCATAGACTTCTCATCACAATGCTCCAGGATCTTGTCATCACGATGCTCCATTCCCTTGTCATCACAATGCTCCATGACCCCTGTCATCACAATACTCCATGAACATTTTCAGGCCAATGCTCCATGAATTTCTCATCACAAATCTCCATGACCCCTGTCATCACAATGCTCCATGACCACTTTCATCACAATGCTCCATGACCCCTTACAACACAATAATCCGGGACTTTTATCATCAATATGCTCCCTGACCCTTGTCATCACAATGATCCGTGCCCTTGCCATCCCAATTCTCCATGCCCGCTGTAATCACAATGCTCCGTGATGCTTGTCTTCACAGTGCTCCATGAAACTTGTCATCACGATGCTCCATGCCTTTGTAAGCAAAATGCTACATGACATTGTCATCACAATGCCCCATGTGCTTGTCATCAAAATCCTCCCTGAAACTTTGGATCACATTGCTTCATGCCCTTGTCATCACAATGCTCCATGCTCCTTGAAATCAAAATGATCCATGACCTGTCATCACAATGCTCCAAAACCTTGTGATCACAATGTTCCATAACCCTGGACATCACAATGATCCATGATGCCTGTCATCACAATACTCCATGCCATTGTCATCACAATGATCCATGACCATCGTCATCACAATGCTCAATACACTTGTCATCACAATGCTCACTGACTCTTGTTGTCAGAATGCTCCTTGAAACCTGTCATGAAAAGGCTCAATGCATTTTTCATCACAATGATCCATGCCATTTTCTTCACAATGCTCCATGCCATTGTCATCACAATACTCCACAAGCTTTTCATCAGAATGCTCCATGCCCCTGTCATCAAAATAATCCATGCCCACTGTCATCACAATAATCCATGAAACTTGTTAGATCAATTTTCCATGCCACTGTCATCACAATGTTCCATTACCTTGTTATCACAAAGCTCCAATACGCATGTCATCAGAATGCTACATTGACTTCTCATCACAATGCTCCATGCCCTTGTCATCACAATGCTCCAAGACCAGTTTAATCACAATTCTCCATGCCCCTTTTCATCTCAATGCTCCATGAACCCTGTCATCACAATGAACCATGCTCATCATCATAATGCTTCATGCTATGGTCATCAAAATGAAATCAAAATGCTCCATGAACTCTGTCATCACAATGCTCCAAACCCTTGTGATCACAATGTTCCATAACACTTGTCATCACAACGCCCCATGACGCTCGTCATCACAATTATCCATGGTTTTCTCATCACAATGCTCCATGACCTCTGTCATCACAATGCTCAATATACTTGTCATCACAATGCTCCCTGACACTTGTCGTCAGTATGCTCCTTGAACACTGTCATAACAAGGCTCCATGCATTTTTAATCACAATGATCCATGCCCTTTTCCTGACAATGCTCCAAGACCCATGTAATCACAATGCTCCATGCCCTTTTCATCACAATGCTCCATGACCCTTGTCATCACAATGCTCCAAGCCCTTGTCATCACAATCCTCCATGACACTTGGCATCACAATGCTCCATGCCATTGTCATCACAATGGACCACCTCATATGTCATCACAGTGCTCCCTGACACCTGTCTTCACAATACTGTAACACCTTGTCATCACAATGCTCCATGCCCTTGTCATCACAAAGCGCCATGCCCACTGTCATCACAATAATCCATAAAACTTGTCAGAGCTATGCTCTATGGCCCAGTCATCACAATGCTCCATGCCCTTTTCATCACAATGCTCCATGACCCCTGTCATCACAGTCCTCCTTGACTCCAATCATAACAATGATTCATGCCTTTGTCATCACAATGGTCCATGCCCTCTTCATCACAAGTCCCTGTGACCTTTGTCACCACAATGCTCCATGAAGTTTTGATCACAATGCTCCGTGACCCTTGTCATCAAAATTCTCCATGCCTTCCTCGGCACAATGCTCCATGACCATTGTCATCACAATGCTCCATGTGCTAATCAGCATAATGCTCCATAACTCATGTCATAACAATGTGTCATGCACTTGTCATCACAATGCTCCACAACCTTGTCATCACAACGCTCCATAAACATTGTCATCACAATGCTCCATACACTTCTCACCAAAATGCTCTCTCACCACTGATATCACAATGTTCCATCATTAGTCATCACAATAGTCCCTCACCCCTGTCATCACAATGTTCCATGACCCCTGTCATCACAATGGTACATGCCCTTATCATCACAATGTTCAATGACCCCTGACATCACAATGTTCCATAACACCTGTCATCACAATTCTCCATGACCCATTTTATCAAAATGCTCCATGAACCCTTACATCACAATTTTCAATAACCCCTGTCATCAAAATGTTCGATGACACTTTTCATCAAATTGCTCCATGACCCTGTCATCACAATGCACGATGCCCATCTAATCACAATGCACGACACACTTGTCATCAAAGTGCTCCATGACCTTTGTCATCACAAAGCTCCATGACCCTTTGCATCACAATGTTCCATGCCATTGTCATCACAATGCTTCATGAAGACTCTCATCACATTGTTCCATGTTCTGGTCATCACAAAGCTCCAAGACGCTTGTCATCAAAATGCTTGATGCCCTTCTCATTACAATGCTCCATGCCCTTGTCATTACAATCCTTCAAGACCCATGTATCAGAGTGTTCCATGACCTGTCATCACAATGCTCCAAAACCTTGTGATCACAATGTTCCATAACACTTGACATCACAATGCTCCATGATGCCTGTCATCACAATACTACATGTCCTTGTCATCACAATGCTCCATGACCATTTTCATCACAATGCTCAATACACTTGTCATCACAATGCTCCCTGACACTTGTTGTCAGAATGCTCCTTTAAAACTGTCATGAAAAGGCTCCATGCATTTTTCATCACAATGATCCATGTCCTTTTCATCACAATGCTCCATGCCATTGTCATCACAATACTCCACAAGCTTATCATCAGAATGCTCCATGACCCCTGTCATCACAATGTTCCATGACCTCTGTCATCACAATGCTCCATGACGCCTGTCATAAGAATGCTCCATGCCCCTTGTCATTACGGTGCTCCATGATGCTCGTCATCACAGTTATCCATTTTTCTTCTCATCACAGTGCTCCATGGTCTTGCGATGACAATGCTCCTTTCCCTGTTCATAACAATGCTCCATGTCCCTTGTCATCACAATTCTCCACGTTCTTGTCATCACAATGCTCCATGACACTTCTCATCACAATTTTACATGCTCTTGTCATCACAATTCACCATGCACCTGTCATCGAAATGTCCCATGACACCTGTCATAGCAAGATCCATGGCTTTGTCATCAAAATGCTTCATACCTTGTCATCAAAATTCTCAATGCCCGTTTTCATCACAACGCTCCATGACCCTTGTTATCACAATGCTCCAAGCCCTTGTCATCAAATTGCTCCATTACCTTTGTGATCACAATCCTCCATGACACTTGGCGTCACAATGCTCCATGCCCTTTTCATCACAATTCGCCATGCCCACTGTCATCACAATAATCCATAAAACTTGTTACACCAATTTTCCATGCCACTGTCTTCACAATGCTCCATGCCTTTGTCATCACAAAACTACATGACGCATGTCATCAGAATGCTCCATTTCCTTCTCATCACAATGTTCCATGCCCATGTCATCATAATGCTCCAAAACCACTTTAATCACAATGCTCCTTGCCACTTTTCATCTCAATTCTCCATGAACCCTGTCATCACAATACACCATGCCCAACATCATAATGCTTCATGCTATTGTCATCACAATGAAATCAAAATGATCCATGAACTCTGTCATCACCATGCTCCAAACCCTGGTTATCACAATGTTCCATAACACTTGTCATGACAGCGCCCCATGACGCTCGTCATCACAATTATACATGGTTTTCTCATCACAATGCTCCATGACCTTTGTCATCACAATGCTGAATACACTTGTCATCACAGTGCTCCATGACCCTTGTCATCACAATGCTCCATGACCCTTGTCATCACAATGCTCCATGACCCATCTCATCACAATGCTCCATGACCCTTGTCATCACAATGTTCCAAGCTCTTGTCATCAAAATGCTCCATTACCTTTGTCATCACAATCTTCCATGACACTTGGTATCACAATGCTCCATGCCATTGTTATCACAATGGACAATGACATATGTCATCACAATGCTCCCTGACAGCTGTCTTCACAATACTCCATGACCTTGTCATCACAATGTTCCATGCCCTTGTCATCACAATGCGCCATGCCCACTGTTATCATAATAATCCATGAAACTTGTCAGACCAATGTTCCATGCCCCTTTCATCACAATGCTCCATTACCCATGCCATCAAAATGCTCCGTGACTCCAGTCATCACAATGCTTCATGACTTTTGTCATCACAGTGCTCCATGCCCATTGTCATCACAATAATCCATGAAACTTGTCAGACCAATTGTCCATGCCCCCGTCACACAAGGCTCTGTGATCTTTGTCACCACAATGCTCCATGAATATTTCATCACAATGCTCTGTGTCCCTTGTCATCACCATGCTCCATGCCTTTGTCAGGACAATGCTCCATGACACTTGTCATCAAAATGTTCCATGCGCTTGTCAGCACAATGCTCCATGACCCCTGCCAACACAATTCTCCGTGACTCCAGTCATCACAGTGCATCATGACCTTTGTCAACACAATGGTCCATGCCCTCTTCACACAAGGCTCTGGGACCTTTGTCATCACAATGCTCCATGCCCACTGTCATCACAATAATCCATGAAACTTGTCAGACATATTTTCCATGCCCCTGTCATCACATTGCTCCCTGCCCTTGTCATCAAAATGCTCCATGACCCCTGACATCACAATGTTCCATAACCACTGTCACAAAATGCTCCATGACCCATTTCATCACAATGCTTCATGACCACTGATATCACAATGTTCCATAACGCCTGTCATCAAAATAATCCATGACGTTTTTCATCAAATTGCTCCATGACCCTTTCGTCACAATGCTCCCTGCCATTCTCATCACAATGCACCACGCCCTTGTTATTAAAATGCCCAATGACATATTTCATCACAAATCTTCATCACCCTTGGCATCACAATGCTCCATGCCATTGTCATCACAATGCTCAATGAAATCTCTCATCACATAGCTCCATGCCCTTGTCATCACAATGCTCAATTACAGCTGTCATAACAATGTGCCATGACCCCTGCCATCACAATGTTCCACGGCCTTGTCATCACAAGGCTCCATGACCCTTGTCATCACAATGCTCCAAGACCTCTGTAATCACAATTCTCCATGCCCCTTTTCATCTCAATTCTCCATCAACCCTGTTATCACAATGCACCATGCTCATCATCATAATGATTCATGCAGTTGTCATCACTATTAAATCAAAATGCTCCATGACCTCTGTCATCACAAAGCTGCAAACCCTTCTGATCACAATGTTCCATGACACTTGTCATCACAATGCCCCATGACGCTCGTCTTCACAATTATGCAAGGTCTTCTCATCACAATGCTACATGACCTTTGTCAAAACAATGCTCAATACACTTGTCATCACAATGCTCCCTGACACTTGTCATCAGCATGCTCCTTGAACACGGTCATGACAAGGCTCCATGCCTTTTTCATCACAATGATCCATTCCCTTTTCATCACAATGCTCCAAGACCACTGTTATCACAATGCTCCGTGATTCCAGTCATCACAATGCTTCATGACGCTTGTCATCACAGTGGTCCATGACCTCGTCACACAAAGCTCTGTGACCTTTGTCACCAAAATGCTCCATGAAATTTTTATCACAATGCTCTGTGACCCTTGTCATCACAAAGCTCCATGCCTTTGTCAGCACAATGCTCCATGACGCTTTTCATCACAATGCTCGATGCGCTTGTCAGCACAATGCTCCATAACCCATGTCATCACAATGAACCATGCACTTGTCATCACAATGCTCCACATCCTTGTCATCAAAATGCTCCATAAACCTTGTCATCACAATGCTCCATGCACTTCTCCTCAAAATGCCTTCTCACCACTGATATCACAATGTTCCATCACTAGTCATCGCAATACTCCCTCAAACCTGTCATCACAATTTTCCATTACCCCTGTCATCACAATGCTCCATGCCATTATCATCACAATGCTCCATGACACCTGACATCATAAAATTCCATAACCCCTGTAATCAAAATGCTCCATGACCCTTTTCATCACAAAGCTCCATGATCCATCACATCACAATGTTCTATAACCCCTGTCATCAAAATGTTCCATGACCCTTTTCATCAAATTGCTCTATGACCCTGTCATCACAATGCTCCCTGCCCTTCTCTTCACAATGCACCAGGCCCTTGTCATCAAAATGCTCCATGACATTTGTCATCACAAAGATCCATGACCCTTGGCATCACAATGCTCCATTCCCTTATCATCACAATGCTCCATGGACCCTCTCATCACATTGCTCCATGAACTTGTCATCCCAAATCTCCATGACACTTGTCATCACAATGCTCGATGCCCTTCTCATCACAATGATCCATGCCATTGTCATTACAATCCTGCATGATCTATGTATCACAGTGTTCCGTGCCCTAGTCATCACACTGCTCCATGCCCACTCTCTTCACAATAATCCATGAAACATTTCAGACCATTTCCCCATGTCCTTGTCATCACAATGCTCCATTACCCCTGTCATAATAATGCTCCATGATCCCTGCCATCACAAGATTCCACGGTCTTGTCATCGCAAGCCTCCATGACCCTTGTCATCACAATGCTCCAAGACCCCTGAAATCACAAATCTCGATGCCCTTGTCATCAAAAAGCTCCGTGACGCATTTCATCAGAATGCTCCATGGCATTCTCCTCACAGTGCTCCATGCCCTTGTCATCACTATGCTCCAACACCCCTGGAATCACAATGCTCCAAGCCCCTTTCATCTCAATGCTCCATCAACCCTGTCATCACAATTTACCGTGCCCATCACCATAATATTTCATGCTTTTGTCATCACAAAGAAATCAAAATGCTCAATGACGACTGTCATTACAATGCACCAAATCTTTGTGATCACAATGTTCCATAACACTTGTCATCACAATGCCCCATGACGCTGGACATCACAATTATCCATGGTCTTCTCTCACAATGCTCCAAGCCCTTGTCATCAGAATGCTCCATTACATTTGTCATCACAATCCTCCATGACACTTGGCTTCACAATTCTCCATGCCATTGTCATCACAATGCACCATGACATATGTCATCACAATGCTCCCTGACACCTGTCTTCACCATACTCAATGACCTGGTCATATCAATGCTCCATGCCGCTGTCATCACAGTGCACCATGCCCACTATCTTCACAATAATCAATGAAAGATGTCAGACCAGTTCTCCATTCTCCTGTCACCACAATGCTCCATGCCTTTGTCATCACAATTGTCCGTGACTCCAGTCATCACAATGCTTCATGACCTTTGTCCTCACAATGGTCCATAACCTCGTCATCACAGGGCTCTGTGAACTTTGTCACCATAATGCTCCATGAACTTTTCATAACAATGCTCTGTGACCCTTGTCATCACAATGCTCCATGCCTTTGTCAGCAGAGTGCTCCATGACCCTTGTCATCACAATGCTCCATGGGCTTGTCAGAACAATGCTCCATGACACTTGTCATCACAATGTTCCACAACTTTGTCATCACAATACTCTATAAACCTTGTCATCAGAGAGCTCCATGCACTTCTCATCAAAATGCTCTTTCACCGCTGATATCAAAATGTTCCATCACTAGTCATTACAATACTCCCTCACGCCTGTCATGACAATGTTCCACCTCCTTGTCATCACAAGGCTCCATGACCCTTGTCATCACAATGCTCCAAGACCCCTGTAATCACAATGCTGCATGCTCTTGTCATCACATAGTTCCATGACGCTTGTCATCAGACAGCTCCATGGCCTTAGCATCACAATGTTCCATGCCCTTTTCATCACAATTCTCCAAGACACCTGTAATCACAATGCTCCATGCCCCTTTTCATCTCAATGCTCCATGAACTCTGTCATCTCAATGAACCATGCCCATCATCATAATGCTTCATGCTATTGTCATAACAATGAAATCAAAATGCTCCATAAACACTGTCATCACAATGCTCCAAACCCTTATGTTCACAATGTTCCATAACACTTGTCATCACAACTCCCCGTGACACTCATCATCACAATTATCCATGGTCTTCTCATCACAATGCTCCATGACCTTTGTCATCACAATGCTCAATACACTTGTCATCACAATGCTCCCTGACACTTGTCGTCAGTATGCTCCTTGAACCCTCTCATGACAAGGCTCCATGCTTTTCCATCACAATCATCCATGCCCTATTCATCACAATGCTCCAAGACCCCTGTTATCACAATGCTCCATGTCCCTTTTCATCAGAATGCTCCATGATACTTGTCATCAAAAGGCTACATGGTCTTCTCCTCACAATGCTCCAGGAACTTGTCATCACAATGCTCCTTTCCATTGTCACCACAATGCTCCATGACCCCTGCCATCATAATACTCAATGAATATTTTCAGCCCAATGCTCCATGAAATTCTGATCACAATGCTCCATGACCCCTGTCATCACAATGTTCCATGACCACAGTCATCACAACGCTCCATGACACCAGACAACACAATGATCCGGGAACCTTGTAATCAAAATGCTCCATGACACTTGTCATCAGAATGATCCATGCCCTTGCCATCCCAATGCTTCATGACCCCTGTAATCACAATGCTCCATGACGCATGTCATCACAGTGCTCCATTACACTTGTCATCAAAATGCTCCATGCATTTGTCAGCAAAATACTACATTACATTTTCATCACAATGCTCCATGCCTTTGTCAGCACAATTCTCCATGACAGGTTTCATCGCAATGCTCCAGGCCCCTGTCAGCATAGTGCTCCGTGACCCTTGTCATCACAATGCTCCAAGCCCTTGTCATCACAATGCTCCATTACATTTGTCATCACAACCCTCCATGACAATTGGCATCACAATACTCCATGGCATTGTCATCACAATGGGCCACGACTTATGTCTTCACAATGCTCCCAGACACCTGTCTTCACAATACTGCATTACCTTGTCATCACCATGCTTCATTCCCTTGTCATCACAATGCACCATTCCCACTGTCATTGCAGTAATCCATGAAACTTGTAAGACCAATGTTCCATGCCCCTGTCTTCACAATGCTCCATGCACTTGTCTTCACAATGCTCCATGACCCGTCATCACAATGCTCCATGACCACTTTCATCACAATGCTCCATGCTCCTTGAAATCAAAATGATCCATGACCTCTATCATCACAATGCTCCAAACCCTTGTGATCACATTGTTCCACAACACTTGTCATCACAACGCTCCATGATGCCTGTCATCACAATACTCCATGCCCGTGTCATCACAATGCTCCATGAGCTTTGTCATCACAATGTTCAATACACTTGTCATCACAAGTCTCTGTGACCTTTTTCACCACAATGCTCCATGAACTTTTCATCACGATGCTCTGTGACCTTTGTCATCACAATGCACTATGCGTTTCTCAGCACAATGTTCCGTGACCCTTGTCATCACAATGCTCCATGCGCTTGTCATTAAAATGCTCCATGATCTTTGTCATCACCAAGCTCCATGACCCTTGGCATCAGAATGATCCATGCCATTGTCATCACAATGCTTCCTGAAGCCTCTCATCACATTGCTTCCATGTCCTTATCATCACAAAACTCCACGATGATTGTCATCAAAATGAACGATTCCCTTCTCATCACAATGTTCCATGTCCTTGTCAATACAATTCTCCATGACCCATGTATCACAGTGTTCCTTTCCCTTGTCATCATAATGCTCCATGCCCACTCTCATCACAATAATCCATGAAAAGTTTCAGACCAATGCTCCATAAACTTGTAATCACAATGCTCCATTACCCCTGTCATGACAAGACTCCATAACCCCTGCCATCAAAATGTTCCACGGCCTTGTCATCACAAGGCTCCATAACCCTTGTCATTACAATGATCCAAGACCCCTGTAATCACAATGCTCCATGCCTTTGTCATCACACAGCTCAATGACGCATGTCATCAGAATGCTCCATGGCTTTCTCATCACAATGCTCCATACCCTTGCCATCACAATATTCCATTACACCTGTCATAACAATGCTACATGACCACTCTCATAATGATGTTCCACGGCCTTGTCATCACAATGCTACATGAACACTGTCATCACAATGCTCCGTGACTCCAGTCATCACAGTGCTTCATGAACTTTGTCATCACAATGGTCCATGCCCTCATCATCACAATTCTCTGCGACATTTGTCACCACAATGCTCCATGAACTTTTCATCACAATGCTCTCTGACCATTGTCATCACAATGTTCTATGCCTTTCTCAGCACAATGCTCCATGACCCTTGTCATCACAATGCTCCATGTGCTTCTCAGCACATTGCTCCATGACCCATGTTATCAAAATGTGCCATGCGCGTGTCATCACTGTGCTCCACAATATTGTCATCATAATGATCCATAAACCTTGTCATCAATATGCTCCAGGCACTTCTCAACAAAATGCTCTCTCACAACTGATATCACTATGTTCCATCACAAGTCATCACAATACTCCCTCACCCCTGTCATCACAATGTTCCATGACCCCTGTCATCACATTGCTACATGCACTTATCATCACAATGTTCGATGACCCCTGACATCACAATGTTCCATAACCCCTGTCATCAAAATCTTCCATGACCTTTTTCATCAAATTGCTCCATGACCCTGTCATCACAATGCTCCCTTCCCTTCACAACACAATGCACCACGAACTTGTCATCAAAATGCTCCATGACATTTGTCGTCACACATCTCCATGACAATTGGCATCACAATGCTCCATGTCATTGTGATCACAGTGCTCCATGAACCCTCTCATCACATTGTTCCATGCCATTGTCATCACAAAGCTCCAAGCCGCTTGCCATCACAATGCTCAATGCCCTTCTCATCACAATGCTCCATGTCCTTGTCATTATAATCCTCCATGACCCATATATCACAGTGTTCCTTGACCTTGTAATCAGAATGCTCCATGCCCACTCTCATCACAATAATCCATGAAACTTTTCAGACCAATGCTCCATGCCCTAGTCATCACAGTGCTCCATTACACCTGTCATAACAATGCTCCATGACCCCTGCTATCACAATGATCCACGGCCCTATAATCACAAGGCTCCATGACTCTTGCCATCACAATGCTCCAAGACCCCTGTAATCACAATGCTCCATGCAATTGTCATCACAAAGCTCCTTGACGCATGTCATCAGAATGCTCTATGGCCTTCTCATCACAATGTTCCATGCCCTTGTCATCACAATGCTCCAAGTCCCCTGTATTCACAATTCTCCATGCCCTTGTCATCACAAAGATACATGACTCATGTCATCAGAATGCTCCTTGGCCTTCTCATCACAATGCTCCATGCCCTTGTCATCACAATGTTCCAAGACCCCTGTAAACACAATGCTCCATGCCTCTTTTCATCAGTATGGTCCATGAGACTTGTCATCACAAGGCTCCATGATCTTCTCAACACAATGCTCCAGGACTTTGTCATCACAATGCTTCACGACCTTCTCATCAAGATTCTAAATGGCCCTTGTGATCATAATGTTCCAAGCCCTAATCATCACAATGCCCCATTATCTTTGTTATCACATTCCTCCATGACACTTGGCATCACAATGCCCCACGCCATTGTCATCGCAATGGAACATGACATATGTCATCACAATGCTCCCTGACACCTGTCTTCACAATACTCCATGACCTTTTCATCACAATGCTCCATGCCCTTGTCAGCACAATCCGCCATGCCGAATGTCATCACAATAATCCATGAAACTTGTCAGACCAATGCTCCATGCCCTTGTCATCACAATGCTCCATGCCCTTGTCATCACAATTCTCCATGACCCCACACATCATAATTCTCCGTGAATCCAGTCATCACAATGCTTTATGACCATTGTCATCACAATGGTCCATTCCCTCATCATCGCAGTTCTCTGTAACACGTTTCATCACAATTCTCCATGCCTTTGTAAGCATAATGCTCCATGACCCTTGTCAATACAATGATCCATGCGCTTGTCAGCACAATGCTCCACAACCTTATCATCACAACACTCCATAAACCTTGGCATCACAATGCTCCTTGCACTTCTCATCTAAATGCTCTCTCACCACTGATATCACAATGTTCCATTACTACTCATCACAATACTCCCTCACCCCTTTCATCACAATGTTCAATGACCCCTATCACCAAAATGCTACATGTCCTTATCATCATAATGCTCCATGACCACTGACATCACAATGTTCGATAACCCTATCATGAAAATGTTCCCTGACCATTTTCATCAAATTGCTCCATGACCCTGTCATCACAATGCTCCCTGCCCTTCTCATCACAATGCACAACGCTCTTGTCATCAAAATGCTCCATGACCTTTCTCATCATAAACTCCATGACCCTTGGCATCACAATGCTCCATGCCATTGTCATCACAATACTCCATGAAACCTATCATCACATTGTTCCTTGCTCTTGTCATCACAAAGCTCCATGATGCTTGTCATCACAATGCTCGATGCCTTTCTCATCGCAGTGATCCATGCCCTTGTCATTACAATCCTCTATGACCCATGTATCACCGTCGTTCTGTGCCCTTGTCATCACAATGCTCCATGCCAACTCTCATCACAATAATCCATGAATCTTTTCAAACAAATACTCCATGCCCTTTTCATCACAATGCTCCATTACCCCTGTCATAATAATGCTCCATGACCCCTGCCATCACAATGTTCCACGGTGTTGTCATCACAAGGCTCCATGACCCTTGTCATAACAATGCTCCAAGACCCCTGTAATCACAATGCTCCATGCCCCTTTTCATCAGAATGCTCCATGAGACTTGTCATCACAATGCTCCATGGTCTTCTCATCACGATGCTCCAGGAAATTGTCATCCCAATGCTCCATTCCCTTGTCATCACAATGCTCCATGACCCCTGCCATCACAATACTCAAGGAATATTGTCAGCTCATTGCTCCATGAAATTCTCATCACAATGCTCCATGACCCCTGTCATCACAATGCTCCATAACCACTGTCATCACAACGCTCCATGACACCAGACAACACAATGATCTGGGAATCTTGTCATCGAAATGCTCCATTACACTTGTCATCACAATGATCCATGCCCTTGCCATCCCAATGCTCCATGAGCCCTGTAATCACAATGCTCCATGACGCTTGTCATCACAATGCTCCATGACACTTGTCATCAAAATGCTCCATGCATTTGTCAGCAAAATGCTACATGACCTTGTCATCACAATGCTCCATGCGCTTGTCATCACAATACTCCATTCCCATTGTCATCAAAATCCTCCATGAACTTTGGGTTCACATTGCTTCATGCCCTTGTCATCACAATGCTCCATGCTCCTTGAAATGAAAATGATACATGACTTCTGTCATCACAATGTTCCATAACACTTGTCATCATAACGCTCCATGATGCCTTTCATCACAGTGCTCCATGAAATTTGTCATCACAATGCTCAATACACTTGTCATCACAATGCTCCCTGAGACTTGTCATCAGAATGCTCCTTGAACACTGTCATGAAAAGGCTCCATGCCTTTTTCATCACAATGCTCCATGCCATTGTCATCACAGTACTCCACAAGCTTATCATCAGAATGCTCCGTGACCCTTGTCATCACAATGCTCCATGACCCCTGTCATCACAATGTTCCATGACCCCTGTCATCACAATGCTTCATGACAACTGTCATCAGAATGCTCCATGCCCCTTGTCATTACAGTGCTCCATGAGGCTCGTCATCACAGTTATTTATGGCCTTCTCATCACAGTGCTCCACAGTCTTGCTATCACAATGCTCCATTCCCTGGTAATCACAATGCTCCGTTCCCTTGTAATAACAATGCTCCTTATCCCTTGTCATCAGAGTTATCCACGTCCTTGTCATCACAATGCTCCATGACACTTCTCATCACAATGTTACATGCACTTGTCATCAAAATTTTCCATGAAATTGTCATCTAAATGCCATATGACCCCTGTCATAGCAAGCTCTATGCCTTTGTCATCAAAATTCTTCACGACATTGTCATCAAAATTCTCAGTGTCCATTGTCATCACAATGCTCCATGCCCTTGCCATCCCAATACTCCATGACCCCTGTAATCACAATGCTCCATGATGCTTGTCATCACAATTCTCCACGACACTTGCCATCGAAATGCTCCATGCATTTGTCAGCAAAATGCTACATGACCTTGTCATCACAATGCTCCATGCGCTTGTCATCACAATACTCCATTCCCATTGCATCAAAATCCTCCATGAACCTTGGGTTCACATTGCTTCATGCCCTTGTCATCACAATGATCCATGCTCCTTGAAATGAAAATGATACATGACTTCTCTCATCACAATGCTCCAAAGCCTTGTGATCACAATGTTCATAACACTTGTCATCATAACGCTCCATGATGCCTGTCTTCACAATGCTCCATGAAATTTGTCATCACAATGCTCAATACACTTGTCATCACAATGCTCCCTGAGACTTGTCATCAGAATGCTCCTTGAACACTGTCATGAAAAGGCTCCATGCCTTTTTCAACACAATGCTCCATGACCTTTTCATCAAAATGTTCCATGCCATTGTCATCACATTACTCCACAAGCTTGTCATCAGAATGGTCCATGACACTTGTCATCACAATGATCCATGACACCTGTCATCACAATGCTCCATGCCCCTTGTCATTACAGTGCTCCATGATGATCCTCATCACAATTATCCGTGGTCTTCTCATGACAGTGATCCACGGTCTTGTCATCCCAATGCTCCTTGCCCTGGTCATAACAATTCTACATGTCCTTTTCATCACAATGCTCCATGACACTTCTCATCAAAATGTTACATGCTCTTGTCAATACAATTCTCCATGCACTTGTCATCGCAATGCTCCATGACCCCTGTCATAGCAAGTTCCATGCGCTTGTCATCACAATGCTTCACGACCTTGTCATCAAAATTCTCAAAGGCCCTTGTCATCACAATGCTCCATGATGTTGTCATCACAATGCTTCATGACCTTGTAATCACGAAGCTCCAAGCCCTTGTCATCACAATGCTCCATTACCTTTGTCATCACAATCCTCCATGACACTTGGCATTCCAATGCCCCATGCCATTCTCATCACAATGGACCTTGACATATGTCATCCCAATACTCCCTGACACCTGTCTTCACAATACTGTATGACCTTGTCATCACAATGCTCCATGCCCTTGTAATCACAATGTGCCTTGCCCACTGTCATCACAATAATCCATAAAACTTGTCAGAGCAATGCTCTATGCCCATGTCATCACAATGCTCCATTCCCGTGTCATCACAATGCTCCTTGACTCCAGTCATCACAGTGCTTTATGAACTTTGTCATCACAATGGTCCATGCTTTCATCATCACAAGTCTCTGTGACTTTGTCACCACAATGCTCCATGAACTTTTCATAACAATGCTCTCTGACCCTTGTCATCAAAATGCTCTATGCCTTTCTCAGCACAGTGCTCCATCCCCCTTTTCATCACAATGCTCCATGTGCTTGTCAGCACATTTCTCCATGACCCATGTTATCACAATGTGCCATGCGCTTGTCATCACAGTGCTCCACAACCTTGTCATCACAATGCTCCATAAACCCTTGTCATCACAATGCTCTATGCACTTCTCAACAAAATGCTCTGTCACAACTGATATCACTATGTTCTATCACTAGTCATCACAATACTTCCTCACCCCTGTCATCACAATGTTCCATGACCCCTGACATCACTATGTTCCATAACCCCTGTCATCAAAATGCTCCATGACCCTTTTCAGCAAAATGCTACATGACACATGACATCACAATGTTCCATAACCCATATTATCAAAATCTGCCATGACCCTTTACATCAAATTGCTCCTCAACTCTGTCATCACAGTGCTCCCTTACCTTCACAACACAATGCACCACGCCCTTGTCAAAAAAATGTTCCATGACATTTGTGGTCACATATCTCCATGACACTTGGCATCACAATGCTCCATGCCATTGTCATCAAGATGATCCATGAACCCTCTGATCACATTGTTCCATGCTCTTTTCATCACAAAGCTCCATGACATTTGTCATCACAGTGCTCGATGCCCTTCTCATCACAAAGCTCCATGCCCTTGTCATTACAATCCTCCATGACCAATGTATCACAGTGTTCTGTGCCCTTGTCATCACAATGCCCCGTGCCCACTCTCATCACAATAATCCATGAAATTTTCAGAACAATGCTCCATTCCCTTGTCATCACAATGCTCCATGACGCCTGATATCACAATGTTCCATAACCCCTGACATCAAAATGCTTCATGACCCTATTCATCACAAAGCTCCATTACCCCTGACATCACAATATTCCATATCCCCTGTCGTCAAAATGATCCATGACCCTTTTCATCAAATTGTTCCATGACCCTGTCATCACAATGTTCCCTGCCCCTCTCATCACAATGCACAATGCCATTGTCATCAAAATGCTCCATGACCTTTGTCATCACAAAGGTCCATGACTCTCGTCATCACAATTTTCCATGGTCTTCTCATCACAATGCTCCATGACCTTTGTCATCACAATGCTTAATACACTGGTCATCACAATGCTCCCTGACACTTGTCATCAGTATGCTCCTTGAACCCTCTAATGACAATGCTCCATGCCTTTTTCATCACAATGATCCATGCCCTTTTCATCACAATGCTCCATGCCATTGTCATCAAAATACTCCACAAGCTTATCATCAGAATGCTCCGTGACCCTTGTCATCACAATGCTCCATGACCCCTGTCATCACAATGTTCCATGACCCCTGTCATCACAATGCTCCATGACAACTGTCATCAGAATGCTCCATGCCCCTTGTCATTACAGTGCTCCATGAGGCTCGTCATCACAGTTATTCATGGCCTTCTCATCACAGTGCTCCACGGTCTTGCTATCACAATGCTCCTGTCCCTGGTAATCACAATGCTCCATTCCCTGGTAATAACAATGCTCCATGTCCCTTGTCATCAGAATTCTACACGTCCTTGTCATCAAATTGCGCCATGACACTTCTCATCACAATGTTACATGCACTTGTCATCAAAATTTTCCAGGAAATTGTCATCTCAATGCCATATGACCCCTGTCATAGCAAGCTCCATGCCTTTGTCATCAAAATTCTTCACGATATTGTCATCAAAATTCTCAATGTCCGCTGTCCTCACAATGCTCCATGCCCTTGTCATCACAATGCTCCATGACCCTTGATATCACAGTGCTCCAAGCCGTTGTCAACACAATGCTCCATTACCTTTGTCATCACAATACTCCATGACACCTGGCATCACAATGCCCCATGCCATTGTCACCACAATGGGCCATGACATATGTCATCACAATGCTCCCTGACACCTCTTTTCACAATACTCTATGACCTTGTCATCACAATGCTCCATGCCCTTGTCATCACAATGAGCCATGCCCACTCTCATCACAATAGTCCATAAATCTTGTCAGAGCAATGCTCTATAAACCTGTCATCACAATGCTCCATGCCCTTGTCATCACAATGCTCCATGACCCTGTGAACACAATGCTCCGTGACTCATCATAACAATGATTCAAGAACTTTGTCATCACAATGGTCCATACCCTAGTCATCACAAGTCTCTGTGACTTTGTCACCACAATGCTCCATGAACTTTTCATCACAATGCTCTCTGACACTGGTCATCACCATATTCTGTGCCTTTTTCAGCACAATGCTCCCTAACCCTTGTCATAAGAGTGCTCCATGTGCTTGTCAGCACATTGATCCATGACCCATGTTATCACAATGCGCCATGCACTTGTCATCAAAATGTAACCAAGTTGAGGTTCTTGTAAGCATTGCAGCCCTATATTTTGGGGTGGCTCTGTCTTATTGATTTCCAGTTTTCCCAAGGTATATTCCCTAGACTGGAAGTGCCCTTGGCTCTGTAGCTCTGGTGTTTACTTGTTTTAGGGAACACAATGCACTCCTCCAGAGAGGCAGTTGGCAATTTACAACCCGCCAATCAGCATAACTAGGCTCCCTGTTCTACAGGGCCTGTCTTGCCTTTCTGGTTTTACACATTTTGTGGATGTCCCTGTTCACCTGTGGGAAATGATACTTCTTAGTAGTGCAGATTTGCATTGCCCGCTTTGTTGCTTGGCCAAATGGGCCTATGCGTTTTCTCCTGAATATATTCAGGAGAAAACGCATATGCACTTTTTGGCCAAGTGCATCATTGTCGAAGTTGTGCCCCTCTTCCTGTGCTTTAAAGGTGATTCCAATGTACCTCTTGAAATCAGTTTCCTGCTATTCTGCCTTGTTTTCAAGTCCTCCTCATTGTCTTCCCTCAACAGATTTTTGGTCGATAGTTGTCCTTTATTACTCTGCCAGTTTTTGAAATGCTTAGCCCCGGAGCTCCATTGTTCAACTCGTTATTTGTGAGCCGACCGCAAATCCACAATTCTGGTTCAGGACATATACTGGTTCCTGGCGGGTGGCTGAGACTTTGGTTAATTTTTCTTCCTTAACGGAATTTAGAGTGACAAATGCCGGACCAAATGCCTAACAGCTACTCTATCATTGGTTCTCCCTCTTCCCTTTCATCCTCTGCCAAATTCGCAACTTCTGCAAACCAGGAGGATAAAGAGGCTGTCTCTGCAAGTTGGGAGATTGATAGTAAAGCAGTTGGAAATTCAAACCGGAGCACCAGGAGAGGTACTATTAGTTGAGTTTTAGAAAACTTTCGTATTCACAGTGAGTCCATTGTCTAGGTTTCCCGTACATGTTATAGTTGTAGTAATATTCCCTTGAACCTGGAGAGTTGGGACCCTTGGAATGTGTGCCACTCATTATTGCTTTAAATGGTCTGCATTTGCTCACTGAATCTCACCAAACCGCTCAGCCCCAAGTGTCCAGGCTTATGCCACATCCAGCTGTCCTTGTACACAGGGCCATTCCAGGTTTCATCAGAGCCCCTCTAGTAATTGTAAAGAATTTCCCTGTTTTTTTGATTTGTTTTTGAAATTCCTTTTTATAGTGGGTTTGAGCTGATTCTCACTGCCATGTTTATGCCAGTCTAGACCCACTTGATTCCCTTATGGAGACATATCAATACATAGGTTTTAAGATTCTTACTAGTCAGATATATTCCTCTGCGGGAAATATGGGGTTTTGAGTCCCTTTCACTGAGGAAGGTGTAGGTCTTTTCTATTCCATATTTGGTTTTTGGAATGGTAGCTGTACTAATATCAAACTCTGGTTTTATGCATCACCCAACCCCTCCTTCCCCATTAAGCAGGCATAAGAATGTTTTTTAAATGTGAGACTCTGTTCTCTTTCCTAACTCAGTTCATGTGTAGCCATGTATACAGGATCGTCGTAAGTGATATCTTATGATAAGTTTGTTTTTCACTGTGACTTATTTCACTTAGAATCATCGTACCTGAATCCACTCATTTTGCTGCTACTGGCCTTATGACATTGATTTCATTGATGAGGGATATTCCATCGTACGTAATTACCACAATTTCTTCAACGACTTTTGTCTTTCCTGGGATGTTTAAGGTGTACCCAAGTTGAGATTCTTGTAAGCAGTGCAGCCCTAAATTTTGGGGTGGCTCTGTCTTATTGATTTTCAGTTTTCCCAAGGTTTATTGCCTAGAAATGAAGTGCCCTTGGCTCTGTAGCTCTGTTGTTTACTTGGTTTAGGGAACACAATGCACTCCTCCAGAGAGGCAGTTGGCAATTTACATCCCGCCCATCAGCATAACTAGACTCCCTGTTCTCCAGGGCTGGTCTTGACTTTCTGGTATTTACAGATTTTGTGGATGTCCCTGTTCACCTGTGGGAAATGATTATTTATGTAGTGCAGATATGCATTGCCCACTTGGTTGCTTGGCCAAATGGGCATATGCGTTTTCTCCTGAATATATTCAGGAGAATACGCATATGCACTTTTTGCCAAGTGCATCATTGTCGAAGTTGTGGCCCTCTTCCTGTGCTTTATAGGCGATTTCAATGTACATCTTGAAATCTGTTTCCTTCTATTCTGCCTCGCTTTCCATTCCACCTCGTTGCCTTCCCTCAACAGATTTTTGGACGAGAGTTTTCCTTTTTTAATCTGCCAGTTTGTGAATTGCTGTGTCGCTGAGCTCCATTTTTCAACTCGTTTTGTGTGAGCTGACCGCAAATCCACAATTTTGGTTTAGGACCTATACTGGTGCCCGGTGGGTGGCTGAGACTTTGATTAATTCTTCTTCCGACTGGGAAATTAGAGTGACATGTGCCCGTCTAAATGCCGAACAGCTGCTCTGTCATAGGTTCTCCCTCTTCCCTTTCATCCTCTGCCAAATTGGCAACCTGTGCGAACCAGGAAGTTAAAGGGGCTGTCTCGCCAATTTGTAAGATTGATAGTAAAGCAGTTAGAAAGTCGAACCGGAGCACCAGGAGAGGGATTATTAATTGAGTTTTAGAAACCTTTCGTATTCACAGTGTGTCCATTCTCTAGGTTTCCCATACATGTTATATCTGTAGTAATATTCCCTTCAACCTGGAGAGTTGGGACCAATGGAATGCGTGCCACGCATTATTGCTTTAAAGGGTCTGCATTTGCTCACCCAAGCGCACCAATCATCTCAGTCCCAAGTGTCAAGCCTTATGACACATCGACCTGTCATTGTAGATATTTTCATTCCAGGTTTTATCGGAGTCCCTGAAGGAAATGTAAAGAATTTCCTGTTTTTTTTTTTTGTTTTATTTTTGAAATTCATTTTTATGGTGGTTTTCTGCTGATTCTCACTGCCATGTTTATGACAGTCTAGACACACTTGATTCCCTTATGGAGACATATCAATACATAGGTTTTAAGATTCTTACTAGTCAGATATATTCCTCTGTGGGAAATATGGGATTTTCAGTCCCTTTCACTGAGGAAAGTGTAGGTCTTTTCTATTCCGTATTTGGTTTTTGGAACGGTACCTGTACTAATGTCAAACTCTGGTTTTATGAATCACCCCTCCTCTCCTTCCCCCTTAAGCAGGCATAAGAGTGTTTTCTAAATGTGAGACTCTGTTCTCTTTCCTAACTCAGTTGATATGTAGCCATGTTTACAGGACCTTCATAAGTGATATCTTATGATAAGTTACTTTTTCAGAGTGACTTATTTCACTTAGAATCATCTTACCTGAATCCACTCATTTTGCTGCTACTGGCCTTATGACATTGATTTCATGGCTGAGCGATATTCCGCTGTACCTAACTACAACAATTTCTTCAACTACTTTTGTCTTTCCTGGGATATTTAAGGTGTACCCAAGTTGAGATTCTTGTAAGCAGTGCAGCCCTAAATTTTGGGGTGGCTCTGTCTTATTGATTTTCAGTTTTCCCAAGGTATATTTCCTAGACTGGAAGTGCACTTGGCTCCGTAGCTCTGTTGTTTACTTGTTTTAGGGAACACAATGCACTCCTCCAGAGAGGCCGTTGGCAATTTACATCCCGCCCATCAGCATAACTAGGCTCCCTGTTCTCCAGGGCCTGTCTTGCCTTTCTGGTTTTTACACATTTTTTGGATGTCCCTTTTGAATGGTGGGAAGTGATACTTCTTTGTAGTGCAGATTTCCATTGCCCCCTTGCTTGCTTGGCCAAAAAGTGTGTATGCGTTTTCTCCTGAATATAATCTGGAGAAAACGCATACGCCTTTATTGGCCAAGTGCATCATTGGCGAAGTTGTGCCCCTCTTCCTGTGCCTTAAAGGTGATTCAAATGTACCTCTAGAAATCTCTTTCCTGCTATTCTGGCTCGCTTTCAAGTCCATCTCGTTGCCTTCCCTCAACAGATTTTTGAATGATAGTTGTCCTTCATTACGCTGCCAGTTTGTGAATTGCTGTGCCCCTGAGCTCCATTTTTCATCTCGTTTTTTGTGAGCTGACCGCAAGTCCAAAATTTTGGTTCAGGACCTATACTGGTTCCCGGCCGGTGGCTGAGATTTTGGTTAATTCTTCTTCCGGATAGGAAATTAGAGTGACATGTGCCCGTCCAAATGCCTAACAGCTACTCTCTCATTGTTTCTCCCTCTTCCCTTACATCCTCTGACCAATTGGCAACCTGTGCGAACCCAGAGGTTAAAGGGGCTGTCTCTCCAAGTTGGGAGATTGATAGTAAAGCAGTTTGAAAATCAAACCGTAGCACCAGGAGAGAGACTATTAGTTGAGTTTTAGAAACCTTTCGTATTCACAGTGTGTCCATTCTCTAGTTTTCCCGTACATATTATAGCTGTAGTAATATTCCCTTCAACCTGGAGAGTTGGGACCCGTGGAATGTGTGCCATGCATTATTGCTTTAAATGGTCTGCATTTGCTCACTGAATCTCACCAATCCTCTCAGTCCCAAGTGTCCAGCCTTATGCCACATCCATCTGTGGTTGTAGATAGGGTCATTCCAGGTTTCATCAGAGCCCCTAAAGGAATTGTAAAGAATTTCCATGTTTTTTTGTTTTGTTTTTGAATCTCCTTTTTATAGTGGGTTTGAGCTGATTCTCACTGCCATTTTTTTGCCAGTCTATACATACATGATTCCCTTATGGAGACATATCAATACATAGCTTTTAAGATTCTTACTAGTCAGATATATTCCTCTGTGGGAAATATGGGGTTTTGAGTCCCTTTCACTGAGGAAGGTGTAGGTCTTCTCTATTCCATATTTGGTTTTTGGAACGGTAGCTGTACGAATATCAAACTCTGGTTTTATGCATCACCCCTCCTCTCCTTTCCCCTTAAGAAGGCATAAGAGTGTTTTCTAAATGTGAGACTCTGTTCTCTTTCCTAACTCAGTTCATGTGTAGCCATGTTTACAAGACGTTCATAAGTGATATCTTATGAGAAGTTTCTTTTTCTCTGTGACTTCTTTCACTTAGAATCATCGTACCTTAATCCACTCATTTTGCTGCTACTTGCCTTATGACATTGATTTCATAGCTGAGGGATATTCCATTGTATGTAAGTACCACAATTTCTTGAACGAATTGTGTCTTTCCAGGGATATTTAAGGTGTACACAGGTTGATATTCTTGTAAGAAGTGCAGCCCTAAATTTTGGGGTGGCTCTGTCTTACTGATTTTCAGTTTTCCCAAGGTATATTCCCTAGACTGGAAGTGCCCTTGGCTCTGTAGCTCTGTTGTTTAATTCTTTTAGGGGACACATTGCACTCCTCCAGAGAGGCAGGTGGCAATTTACATCCTGCCCATAAGCATAACTAGGCTCCCTGTTCTCCAGAGCCTGTCTTGCCTTTCTGGTTTTTACATATTTTTCGGATGTCCCTTTTGACCTCTGGGAAGTGATACTTCTTTGTACTGCAGAATTGCATTGCCCGCTTGCTTGCTTGGCCAAAAAGGGCTTATGCGTTTCCTCCTGAATATATTCAGGAGGAAACGCATACGCCCTTTTTGGGCTAGTGCATCATTGTCGTAGTTGTGTCGCTCTTCCTGTGCTTTAAAGGTGATTCCAATGTACCTCTTGAAATCTGTTTCCTGCTATTCTGGCTCGCTTTCGAGTCTGCCTCGTTGCCTTCCCTCAACAGATTTTTGGACTATAGTTGCCCTTTATTACTCTGCCAGTTTGTGAATTGCTGTGCCCCTGAACTCCATTTTTCAACACGTTTTTTGTGAGCTGACAGCAAGTCCAAAATTTTGCTTCAGGATCTATACTGGTTCCCGTCGTGTGGCTGAGACTTTGGTTAATTCTTCTTTCTGCAGGGAAATTAGAGTGACATGTGTCCGTCCAAATGCCTAACAGCTACTCTCTCATTGGATCTCCATCTTTTATTTCATCCTCTGCCTAATTTGCAACCTGTGAGAAGCAGGAGGTTAAAGGGGCTGTCTATCCAACTTGGGAGATTGATAGTAAAGCAGTTGGAATTTCAAACAGCAGCACCACGAGAGGGACTATTAGTTGAGTTCTAGAAACCTTTCGTATTCACAGTGTTTCCATTCTCTAGGTTTCCCGTACATGTTATAGCTGTAGTAATATACCCTTCAACCTAGAGAGTTGGGCTCCTTGGAATGTGTGCCACACATTATTGTTTTAAATTGTCTGCATTTGCTGACCCAATCGCACCAATCCACTCAGTCCCAAGTGTCCAGCCTTATGCCACATCCAGCTGTCGTTGTAGATAGGGCCATTCTAGGATTCTTCAGAGCCCCTGTAGGAATTGTAAAGAATTTCCCGGTTTATTTGTTTTGTTTTTCAAATTCCTTTTTATAGTGGGTTTGAGCTGATTCTCAGTGTCATGTTTATGCCAGTCTAGACACACTTGATTCCCTTACGGAGACATATCAATACATAGGTTTTAAGATTCTTACTAGTCAGATATATTCCTCTGTGGGATATATGGGGTTTTGAGTCTCTTTCACTGAGGAAGGTGTAGGACTTGTATAATCCGTAGTAAGTTTTTGGAATGGTGCCTGTACTAATATCAAACTCTGGTTTTATGCATCACCCCTCCTCTCCTTTCCCCTTAACAAGGCATAAGAGTGTTTTCTAAATGAGAGGCTCTTTTCTCTTTCGTAACTCTGTTCATGTGTAGCCATGTTTACAGGACCTTCATAAGTGATATCTTATGAAAGGTTCTTTTTCTCTGTGACTTATTTCACTTAGAATCATCGTACCTGAATCCACTCATTTTGCTGCTACTGGCCTTATGACAGTGATTTCATGGCTGAGGGATAATCCATCGTATGTAAGTACCAAAATTTCTTGAACGAATTTTGTCTTTCCTGGGATATTTTAGGTGTACCCAAGTTGAGGTTCTTGTAAACAGTGCAGCCCTAAATTTTGGGGTGTCTCTCTCTTATTGATTTTCAGTTTTCCCAAGGTATATTCCCTAGACTGGAAGTGCCCTTGGCTCTGTAGCTCTGTTGTTTAATTGTTTTAGGGAACACGTTGCACTCATCCAGAGAGGCGGTTGGCAATTTACATCCTGCCCATCAGCATAACTAGGCTCCCTGTTCTCAAGGGCATGTCTTGCCTTTCTGGTTTTTACACATATTGCCGATGTCTCTTTTGACCGCTTGGAAGTGATACTTCTTTGTACTGCAGAACTTCATTGCCCGCTTGCTTGCTTGGCCAAAAAGGGCGTATGTGTTTCCTCCTGATTATATTCAGGAGGAAACTCATACGCCCTTTTTGGGCTAGTTCATCATGGTCGAAATTGTGGCCCTCTTCCTGTGCTTTAAAGGCGATTCCAATGTACCTCTTGAAATCTGTTTCCTGCTATTCTGACTCCCTTTCAAGTCCGCCTCGTTGCCTTCCCTCAACAGATTTTTGGACGATAGTTGCCCTTTATTACTCTGCCAGTTTGAGAGTTGCTGTGCCCCTGAGCTCAATTTTTCAACTCGTTTTTTGTGAGCTGACCGCAAGTCCAAAATTTTGCTTCAGGATCTATACTGGTTCCCGGCGTGTGCTGAGACTTTGGTTAATTCTTATTTCTGCCGTGAAATTAGAGTGACATGTGTCCGTCCAAATGCCTAACAGCTACTCTCTCATTGGTTCTCCATCTTACCTTTCATCCTCTGCCAATTGGCAACATGTGAGAACTAGGAGGTTAAACGGGCTGTCTCAAGAAGTTGGGAGATTGATAGTAAAGCAGTTGGAAATTCAAACTGGAGCAACAGGAGAGGGATTATTAGTTGAGTTTTAAAAACCTTTCGTATTCACAGTGTGTACGTTCTCTAGGTTTCCCGTAAATGTTATAGCTGTAGTAGTATTCCCTTCAACCTGCGGAGTTGGGACCATGGGAATGTGTGCCACACATTATTGCTTTAAATGCTCTGCATTTGCTCACCGAATCTCACCAATCCTCTCAGTCCCAAGTGTCCAGACTTATGCCACATCCAGCTGTCATTGTAGATATGGTCATTACAGGTTTCATCAGAGCCCCTGAAGGAATTGAAAACAATTTCCCTGTTTTTTTGTTTTGTTTTTGAAATTCCTTTTTATATTGGGTTTGAACTGATTCTCACTGCCATGTTTATGCCAGTTAGGACACACTTGATTCCCTTACGGAGACATATCAATACATATGTTTTAATATTCTTACTAATCAGATATATTCCTCTGCGGGAAATATGGGGTTTTGAGTCCCTTTCACTGAGGAGTGTGTAGGGATTGACTCTTCCGTAGTTGGTTTTTGCAACGGTTCATGTACTAATATCAAACTCTGGTTTTATGCATCACCCCACCTCTCCTTCCCACTTAAGCAGGCATAAGAGTGTTTTCTAAATGTGAGACTCTGTTCTCTTTCCTAACTCAGTTCATGTGTAGCCATGTTTACAGGACCTTCATAAGTGATATCTTATGATAAGTTTCTTTTTCTCTGTGACTTATTTCACTTAGAATCATCGTACCTGAATTCAATCATTTTGCTGCTACTGGCCTTATGACATTGATTTCATGGCTGAGAGATATTCCATCATACGTATGTACCACAATTTCTTGAACCATTTTTGTCTTTCCTGGAATATTTCAGGTTTACCCAAGTTGAGGTTCTTGTAAGCAGTGCAGCCCTAAATTTTGGGGTGGCTCTGTCTTATTGATTTTCAGTTTTCCCAAGGTATATTCCCTAGACTGGAAGTGCACTTGGCTCTGTAGCTCTGTTGTTTACTTGTTTTAGGGAACACAATGCACTCCTCCGGAGAGGCAGTTGGCATTTTACATCCCGCCCATCAGCATAACTAGGCTCCCTGTTCTCCAGGGCCTGTGTTGCCTTTCTAGTTTTTACACATTTTGCGGATGTCCCTTTTGTCAGGTGGGAAGTGATACTGCTTTGTAGTGCAGATTTGCATTGCCCGCTTGCTTGCTCGGCCAAAAAGGGCGTTTGCGTTTTCTCCTGAATATATTCAGGAGAAAACGCATACGCACTTTTTGGCCCATTGCATCATTGTCGAATTTGTGCCCCTCTTCCTGTGCTTTAAAGGCGATTCCAATTTACCTCTTGAAATATGTTTCCTTCTATTCTGGCTCGCTTTCAAGTCCACCTTGTTGCCTTCCCTCAACAGATTTTTGGACGATAGTTTCCCTTTATTACTCTGCCCGTTTGTGAATTGCTGGGCCCCTGAGCTCCAGTTTTCAACTCGATTTTTGTGAGCTGACCGCAAGTCCAAAATTTTGGTTCAGGACCTATACTGGTTCCCGACGGGTGGCTGAGACTTTGGCTAATACTTCTTCCTGCCAGGAGATTAGAGTGACTAATGGCGGACCAAATGCCTAACAGCTACTCTCTCATTGGTTGTCCATCTTCCCTTTCATCCTCCGCCAAATTGGCAACATGTGAGAACCAGGAGGATAAATGGGGGGCTGTCTCTCTAAGTTGGGAGATTGATAGTAAAGCTTTTGGAAATTCAAATCGGAGCACAAGGAAAGGGACTATTAGTTGAGTTTTAGAAACCTTTCGTATTCACAGTGTGTCCATTCTCTAGGTTTCCCGTACATGTTATAGCTGTAGTAATATTCCCTTGAACCTGGAGAGTTGGGATCCTTGGACGTGTGCCACACATTATTGCTCTAAATGGTCTGAATTTGCTCACCGAATCTCACCAATCCTCTCAGTCCCAAGTGTCCAGCCTTATGCCACAACCAGCTGTCATTGTAGATAGTGTCATTCCAGGTTTCATCAGAGCCCCTGAAGGAATTTTAAAGAATTTCCCTGTTTTTTTGTTTTGTTATTGAAATACCTCCTTAATGGGTTTGAGCTGATTCTCACTGCCATGTTTATGCCAGTCTAGACACACTTGATTACCTTATGGAGACATATCGATACATAGGTTTTAAGATTTATACTAGTCAGATGTATTCCTCTGCGGGAAATATGGGGTTTTGAGTTCCTTTAACTGAGGAAAGTTTAGGTCTTGTCTATTCCGTATTTGGATTTTGGAACGGTACCTGTACTAATATCAATCTCTGGTTTTATGCATCACCACACCTCTCCTTCCCCCTTAAGAAGGCATAAGGGTGTTTTCTGAATGTGAGACTCTGTTCTCTTTCCTAACTCACTTCATGTGTAGCCATGTTTACAGCACCTTCATAAGTGATATCTTATGATACGTTTCTTTTTCTCTGTGACTTATTTCACTTAGAATCATCATACCTGAATCCACTCATTTTGCTGCTACTGGCCTTATGACATTGATTTCATGGCTGAGAGATATTCCATCGTACATAAGTACCACAATTTCTTGAACCATTTTTGTCTTTCCTGGGATATTTCAGGTGGACCCAAGTTGAGGTTCTTGTAAGCAGTGCAGCCCTAAATTTTGGGGTGGCTCTGTCTTATTGATTATCAGTTTTCCAAAGGTATATTCCCTAGACTGGAAGTGCCCTTGGCTCTGTAGCTCTGTTGTTTACTTTTTTGGGGGAACACAATGCATTCTTCCAGAGAGGCAGTTGGCAATTTACATCCCGCCCATCAGCATAACTAGGCTCCCTGTTCTCCAGGGCCTGTGTTGCCTTTCTAGTTTTTACACATTTTGCAGATGTCCGTTTTGTCCAGTGGGAAGTGATACTGCTTTGTAGTGCAGATTTGCATTGCCCGCTTGCTTGCTTGGCCAAATAGGGCATATGCATTTTCTCCTGAATATATTCTGGAGAAAACTCATATGCACTTTTTGGCCAAGTGCATCATTGTCGACAATGAGCCCCTCTTGCTGTGCTTAACAGGCGATTCCAAAGTACCTCTTGAAATTTGTTTCATGCTATTGGGCCTCGTTTTCAAGTCCGCCTCATTGCCATCCCTCAAAAGATTTTTGGACGATAGTTGTCGTTCATTACGCTGCCAGTTTTTGAATTGCTGTGCCCCAGAGCTCCATTTTTCAACTCGTTTTTTGTAAGCTGACAGCAAATCCACAATTTTGGTTGAGGACCTGTACTGGTTCCTGTCGGTTGACTGAGACTTTGGTTAATATTTCTTCCTGACGGGAAATTAGAGTGACATGTGCCAGTCCAAATGCCTAACAGCAACTCTCTCATTGGTTCTCCCTCTTCCCTTTCATCCTCTGCCAAATTGGCAACCTGTGCGAACCAGGAGGTTAAAGGGTATGTCTCTCCAAGTTGGGAGATTGATAGTGAAGCAGTTGGAAACTCAAACTGGAGCACCAGGATAGGGACTGTTAGTTGAGTTTTAGAATCCTTTCATATTCACAGTGTGTCCATTCTCTACGTTTCCCATACATGTTATAACTGTAGAGATATTCCCTTTTACCTGTCCACTTGGGACCCATTGAATTGGTGGCATGCATTATTGCTTTAAACGGTCTGCATTTTCTCATCCAATCTCACCAATCCTCTCAGTCCCAAGTGTCCAGCCTTATGTCTCATCCAGCTGTCATTTTAGATGGGGTCATTCAAGGTTTCATCAGAACACCTGAAGGAATAGTGTTAGAATTTCGCTGTTTTTTTTGTTTTGTATTTGAAAATCATTTATATAATGAGGCTGAGCTGATTTTCACTGACGTGTTTATGCCGGTCTAGACACACTTGATTCCCTTATGGAGACATATCAATACGTAGGTGTTAAGATTCTTACTAGTCAGATATATTGCTCTGTGGGAATAGGGCTGTTGAGTCCCGTTCACTGAGGAAGGAGTAGGTCTTGTCTCTTCTGTATTTGGATTATGCAATGGTACCTGTGCTAATATCAAACTCTGGTTTTGTTCATCTCCCATCCACTCCTTTCCCCTTAAGCAGGCATAAGTAAGTTTTCTAAATGTGAGACTCTGTTCTCTTTCCTAATTCTGTTCATGGGTAGCCATGTTTACATTTCCTTCATCAGTGATATCTTATGTCAGAATGCTCCACGGCTCTTGTCATCATAATGCTCCATGATGCTCGTCATCACAATTATCCATGGCCTTCTCATCACAATGCCCCACCGTCTTGCCATCACATTGCTCCATGCCCTGGTCATCTCAATGCTCCATGTCCCTTGTCATCACAATTCTCCACGTCCTTATCATCACAGTGCTCCTTGATACTCCTCTTCACAATGTTATATGCTCTTGTCATCACAATTCTGCATGCACTTGTCATCACAATGCTCCAGGACCCCTGTCATAGCAAGCTCCATGCGCTTGTCATCACAATGTTTCATACCTGGTCATTAAAATTCTCAATGGCCCTTGTCATCACAATGATCCATGCCCTTGTCATCACAAAGCTCCTTTATCTTTGTCATCACAATCCTCCACGACACTTGGCATCACAATGCTCCATGTCATTGGCATCACAATGGAACATGACATATGTCATCACAATGCTCCCTGACACCTATCTTAACAATAATCCATGACGTTGTCATGACAATGCTCCATGCCATTGTCATCACAATGTTCCAAGCCCTTGTCATCACAATGCTCCAAGCCCTTGTCATCACAATACTCCATGCCCTTGTCATCACAATGCTCCATGACCTCTGTCATCACAATGTTCCCTGACACCTGTCATCACAATGCTCCATGCCCCTTGTCAGTACAGTGCTCCATGATGCTCGTCATCACAATTACCCAAGGTCTTCTCATCACAATGCTTCAGGGTTTTACCATCAAAATGCTCCATGCCCCTGTCATCACAATGCTCCATGCCCTTGACATCCCAATGCTCCATGGCCGCTGTCATCACAATGCTCCGTGACTCCATTCATCACAATGCTTCATGATCTTTGTGATCACAATGGTCAGTGCCCTCATCATCACAAGGCTCTGTGACCTGTCACCACAATGCTCCATGAACTTTTCATCACAATGCTCCATGACCCTTGTCATCACAATTCTCCTTGACTTTCTCAGCACAATACACAAAGACCCTTGTCATCACAATGCTCCATGCGCTTGTCAACACAATGCTCCACCAGCTTGTCATCACAAAGCTCCCTGCACTTCTCATCAAAATGCTCTCTCACCACTGATATCACACTGTTCCATAACTAGTCATCACAATACTCCCTCACCCTTCTCATCACAATGTTCCATGACGCCTGTCATCACAATACTACATGCACTTATCATCACAGTGCGCCATGACCCCTGACCTCAAAATGCTCCATAACATATTTCATCAAAATGCTCCATAACTTTTTTCATCACAAAGCTCAATGACCCTTGGCATCACAATGCTCCATGTCATTGTCATCACAATGCTCCAGGAAACTTCTCATCAGATTGCTCCATGCACTTGTCATCACAAATGTCCGTGATGCTTGTCATCACAATGTTCGATGCCCTTCTCATAACAATGCTCCATGCCCTTGTCATTACAGTCCTCCATGAACCCTGTACCACAGTGTACCAGGCCCTTGTCATCACAGTGCTCCAGGCCCACTCTCATCACAATAATCCATGAAACTTTTCAGACCAATGTGCCATGGCCTTGTCATCACAATGCTCCATTACCACTGTCATAACAATGCTCCATGATCCCAGTCATCACAATGTTCCACAGCCTTGTCATCACAAGGCTCCATGACCTTTGTCATCACAAGGCTCCATACACATGAAATCACAATGTTCCATGTCCTTGTCATCACAAAGCTCAATGACTTATGTCTTCAGAATGCTCCATGGCTTTCTCATCACAATGCACCATTCCCTTGTCATCAGAATGCTCCACGACCCCTGTAATCACAATGCTCCATGCCCATTTTCATTAGAATGCTCCATGAGAATGTCATCACAAGGCTCCATGGTTTTCTCATCACAATACTCCAGGACCGTGTCATCACAATGCTCCTTTCTCTTGTCATCACAATGCTCCATGACTCCTGTCATCACAATACTCCATGAACATTTTCAGCCCAGTGTTCCATGACATTCTCATCACAGTGCTCCTTGACACCTGTCATCACAATGCTCCATAACCAATGTCATCACAACCCTACATGACCCCTGACAACACAATGATCCGGGACTCTTGTCATCAAAATGCTCCATGACACTTGTCATCACAGTGATCCATGCCCTTGTCATCACAATGCGCCATGCCCACTGTCATCACAATAATCCATGAAACTTGTCAGATTAATGTTCCCTGCCCCTGTCATCACAATGCTCCATGCCCTTGTCATCACAATGCTCCATGACACCTGTCATCACAATGCTCCGTGACTCCAGTCATCACAATGCTTCATGACCTTTGTCATCACAATGGTCCATGCCCTGGTCACACAAGGCTCTGTGATCTTTGTCACCACAATGCTCCATGCCCTTGTCATCATAATGCTCCATGCCCACTGTCATCACAATAATCCATGAAAATTGTGAGACCAATGATCCTTGCCCTCGTCACACGAGGCTCTGTGATCTTTGTCACCACAATGCTCCATGATCTTCTCATCACAATGCTCCATGACCCCTGTCATCACAATGCTCCATGCTCCTTGATATCAAAATTATCCATGACCTCTGTCATCACAGTGCTCCAAACCCTTGTGATCACATTGTTCCATAACACCTGTCATCACAACGCTCCATGATGCCTGTCATCACAATACTCCGTGCCCTTTTCATCACAATGCTCCATGACCTTTGTCATCACAATGCTCAATACACTTGTCATCACAATGCTCCCTGACACTTGTCGTCAGAATGCTTCTCGCGCCCTGTATGAAAAGGCTCTATGCCTTTTTCGTCACAATGCTCCATGCCATTGTCATCACAATACTCCACAAGCTTGTCTTCAGAATGTTCGTTGACCCTTGTCATCACAATTCTCCATGCCCCGTGTCATTACAGTGCTCGATGACACTTGTCAACAATATGCTTCATGGTCTTGCCATCACAATGCTCCATGACCTGGACATCACAATGCTCCATGTCCCTTGTCATCACAATGCTCTACATCCTTTTAATCGCTATGCTCCACAAAACTTGTCATCACAATGCTCCATGCACTTCTAATCAAAATGCTCTCTCACCACTTATATCACAATGTTCCATCACTAGTCATCACAATACTCCCTCACCCCTGTCATCACAATGTTCCATGACCACTGTAATCACAATGGTCCTTGTCCTTTTCATCACAAAGCTCCATGATGCATGTCATCAAAATGTTCCATGGACTTCTCATCACAATGCTCCATGCACTTGCCATCACAATGCTCCATTACACCTGTCATCACAATGCTCCATGACCACTGTCATCACAGCGCTCCCTGACCCCAGACAACACAATGATCTGGGACTCTTGTCATCAAAATGCTTCAAGACACTTGTCATCACAATGATCCATGCGCTTGTCATCCCAATGCTCCATGTCACCTGTAATCCGAATGCTCCGTGACGCTTGTCATCCCAGTGCTCCATGACCCTTGGCATCACAAGGTTCCATGCCATTGTCATAACAATGCTCCATGACCCCTGCCATCACAATGTTCCATGGCCTCATCATCTCAAGGCTCCATGACCCTTGTCATCACAATTCTCCAAGACCCCTGTAATCACAATGCTCCATGCCCTTGTCATCACGAAGCTCAATGACTTATGTCATCAGAATGCTCCATGGCCTTCTCATCACAATGCTCCATGCCCTTGTCATCACAGTGCTCCAAGACCGCTGTATTCACAATGCTCCATGCCCCTTTTCATCTCAATGCTCAATGAACTCTGTCATTCCAATGCACCATGCCCATCATCATAATGCTTAATGCTATTGTCATCACAATGAAATCAAATGCTCCATGACCTCTGTCATCACAATACTCCAAACCCTTGTGATCACAATGCTCCATGAACTTTGTCATCACAATGCTCAAAACACTTGTCATCTCAATGCTCCCTGCCACTTGTCATCAGTGTGCTTCTTAAACCCTCTCATGACAAGGCTCCATGCCTTTTTCATCACAATGATCCATGTGCTTTTCATCACAAAGTTCCAAACCCCAGTAATCACAATGCTCCTTGCCCTTGTCATCACAAAGCTCCATGACCCATATCATCAGAATGCTCCATGGCCTTCTCATCACCATGCTCGATGCCCTTGTCATCACACTGCTCCCTGACAATTGTCTTCAGAATGCTCCTTGAACCCTGTCATGAAAAGGATCCATGCCTTTTTAATCACAATGCTCCATGATATTTCATCACTATGCTCCATGCCATTGTCATCACAATACTCCACAACCTTGTCATCAGAATGCTCCATGACCCATGTCATCACAATGCTCCATGACCCCTGTCATCACAATGCTCCATGACACCTGTAATCACAATGCTCCATGCCTCTTGTCATTACAGTGCTCCATGACGCTCGTCATCACAATTATCCATGGTCTTCTCATCAAAATGCTGCACGGTCTTTCCATCACAGTGCTCCCTGCCCTGTTCCTCACAATGCTCCATGACCCTTTTCATCACAATTCTCCAAGGAATTGTCAAACAATGCTCCATTACGTTTGTAATCACAATCCTCCATGACACTTGGCATCACAATGCTCCATTACATTTGTTATCACAATCCTCCATGACACTTGGCATCACAATGCTCCACGCCATTGTCATCACAATGCACCATGACATATGTCATCACAATGCTCCCTGACACCTGTCTTCACAATACTACATGACCTTGTCATAAATATGTTCCATGCCCTTGTAATCACAATGTGCCATGCCCACCCTCATACCAATAATCCATGAAACTTGTCAGACCAATTCTCCATGACCCTGTCATCACAATGCTCAATGCCCTTTTAATCACAATGCTCCATGACCCCTCACATCATAATGCTCAGTGACTCCACTCATCACAATGCTTTATGACCTTTGTCATCACAATGGTCCATTCCCTCGTCATGACAATGCTCTGTAAAACTTGTCATCACAATGCTCCATGCCTTTGTCAGCACAATGCTCCATGACCCTTGTCATCACAATCCTACATGCGCTTCTCAGCACAATGCTCCAAGACACATGTCATCACAATGTGCCATGCACTTGTCATGACAATGCTCCGCAACCTTGTCATCACAAAGCTCCATAAAACTTGTCATCACAATGCTCCATGCACTTCTCATCTAAATGCTCTCTCACCACTGATATCACAATGTTCCATCACTAGTCATCACAATACTCCCTCACCCCTGTCATCACAATGTTCCATGACCCCTGTCATCAAAATGCTACATGCCCTTATCATCACAATGCTCCATGACCACTGACATCACAATGTTCCATAACCCCTGTCATCAAAATGTTCCCTGACCCTTTTCATCAAATAGTTCCATGACCCTTTCATCACAATGCTCCCTGCCCTACTCATCACAGTGCACCACACTCTTGTCATCAAAATGCTCCATGACCTTTGTCATCACCAAGCTCCATGACCCTTGGCATCACAATGCTCCATGCCATTGTCATCACAGTGCTCCATGAACACTCTCATCACATTCCTCCTTGCCCTTGTCATCACAAAGCTGCATGACACTTGTCATCACAATCCTCGATGCCTTTCTCAACACAATGCTCCATGCCTTGTCATTACAAACCTCAATGACCCATGAATCACCGTGTTCCCTGCCCTTGTCAACACAATGCTCCATGCCCACTGTCATCACAATAATCCATGAAACATTTCAAACCAATGCTCCATGCCATTGTCATCACAATGCTCCATTAGCCCTGTCATAACAATGCTCCATGACCCCTGCAATCACAATATTCCACAGCATTGTCATCACAAGGCTCCATGTACCTTGTCATCACAATGCTACAAGACCCCTGTAATCACAATGCTCCATGCCCCTTTTCATCTCAATTCTCCATGAACACTGTCATCACAATGCACCATGCCCATCATCATAATGCTTCATGCTATTGTCATCACAATGAAATCAAAATGTTCCATGACCTTTGTCATCACAATGCTCCAAACCCTTCTGATCACAGTGTTCCATAACACTTGTCATCACAATGCCCCATGACGCTCCTCATCACAATTATCCATTGTCTTCACATCACAATGCTCCATGACCTTTGTCAACACAATGTTCAATACACTTGTCATCACAAAGCTCCCTGACACTGGTCTTCAGTATGCTCCTTGAAACCTGTCATGACAGGGTTGCATGCCTTTTCCTCACAATGATCCATGCACATTTCATTACAATGCTCCAAGACCCCTGTAATCACAATGCTCCATGCACCTGTCATCACAAAGCTCCATGACGCATGTCATCAGAATGCTCCAAGGCACTGTCAGCAAAATGCTACATGACCTTGTCCTCACCATGTTCCATGCCCTTGTCACCACAGTGCTCCAAGAAACCTGTAATAACAATGTTCCATGCCCCTTTTCATCAGATTGCTCCATGAGACTTGTCATCACAATGCTCCATGATCTTCTCATCACAATGCTCCATGACACCTGTATTCACAATGCTCCATGACCACTGTCACCACAACGCGCCATGACACCTGACAATACAGTGAACCGGGACTCTTGTCATCAAAAATCTCCATGACCCTTTTCATCTCAATGATCTATACCCTTGCCTTCCCAATGCTCCATGACACCTGTTATCACAATGATCCATGATGCTTCTAATCCCAGTGCTCCATGACCATTCTCATCACAATGCTCCATGCCTTTGTCAGCAAAATGCTACATGACCTTCTCATCATAATGCTCCATGCACTTGTCATCACAATCCTCCATTACCATTGTCATCACAATCCTCCATGAACCTTGGGTTCACATTGATTCATGCCATTGTCATCACATTTCTCATTCTCCTTGAAATCAAAATGATCCCTGACCTCTGTCATCACAATGCTCCAAACACCTGTGAACACAATGTTCCATAACACTTGCCATCACAATGCTCCATGATGTCTGATATCACAATACTCCATGCCTTGTCATCACAATGCTCCATGATCATTGTGATGACAATTCTCAATACACTTGTCATCACAATGCTTCCTGACACTTGTCGTCAGAATGCTCCTTGAAACCTTTCATGAAAAGACTCCATGCTTTTTTCATCACAATGCTCCATGCCCTTTTCATCACAATGCTCCATGCCATTGTCATCACAATACTCCACAAGCTTGTCATCAGAATGCTCCATGACCCTTGTCATCACAGTGCTCCATGACCCCTGTTATCACAGTGCTCCATGACAACTGTCATCACAATGCTCCTTTCCCCTTGTCATTACAGTGCTCCATGACGCTCGTCATCACAATTATCATTGGTCTTCTCATCAAAGTGATCCACGGACTTGCCATCACAATGATCCATGACACTTCTCATCACAATGCTCCATGACCGATGTCATCACAAGGCACCATGCGCTTGTCATCACAATGCTCCACATCCTTGTCATCACAATGCTCCATAAAACTTGTCAAAACAATGCTCCATGCACTTCTTATGAAAATGGTCTCTCACCACTGATATCACAATGTTCCATCACTAGTCATCACAATACTCCCTCAGCCATGCCATCACAATGTTCCATGACCCCAGTCATCACAATGCTCCATGCACTTTTCATCACAATGCTCCATGCCATTGTCATCACAATACTCCACAAGCTTGTCATCGGAATGCTCCATGACCCTTGTCATGACAATGCTCCATGACCCCTGTAATCACAATGCTCCATGACACTTGTCATCACAATGCTCCATGCCCCTTGTCATTACAGAGCTCCATGACGCCCGTCATCACAATTATCCATGGTCTTCTCATCACAATGCTCCCCGGGCTTGCCATCACAATGCTCCATGCCCTGGTTATCAGTATTCTCCACGTCCTTGTCATCACAGTTCTCCATGACACATCTCATCACAATGTTCCGTGCACTTTTCATCACAATTATCCATGCACTTGTCATCACAATGCTCCATGACCCCTGTCATAGCAAGCTCCATGCACTTGTCATCACAGTGCTTCACGACCTTGTCATCAAAATTCTCAATGGCCCTTGTTATCACAATGCTCCAAGCCCTTGTCATCACAATGCATCATTACCTTTGTCATCACAAACCTCCATGACACTTGGCATCAAAATGCTCCATGCCATTGTCATCACAATGGACCATGACATATGTCATCACAATGCTCCCTGACCCCTGTCTTCACAATTCTACATGACCTTGGCATCACAATGCTCCATGCCCTTGTCATCACAGTGCGCCATGCGCACTGTCATCACAATAATCCATGAAACTTGTCAGACAAATCATCCATGCCCCTGTCATCACAATGCTCCATGCACTTGTCATCACAATGCACCATGACCGCTGTCATCACAATGCTCCGTGACTCCAGTCATCCCAATGATTCATGACCTTTGTCATCACAATGGTCCATAGCCTCGTCATCACAAGGCTCTGTGACATTTGTCACCGCAAAGCTCCATAACCATTGGCATCACAATGCTCCATGCCATTGTCATCACAATGCTCCATGAACACTCTCATCAAATTGCTCCATGCACTTGTAATCACAAAGCTCCATGACGCTTGTGATACCAATGCTCGATGCACTTCTAATCACAATGTTCCATGCCCTTGTCATTACAATCCTCCATGACCCATGTAACACAGTGTTCCGTGACCTTGTCCTCACAATGCTCCATGCCCACTCTCATCACAATAATCCATGGAACTTTTCATACCAATTCTGATACCCTTGTCATCACAATGCTCCACTACCCTGTCATAACAATGCTCCATGACACCTGACATCACAAGGTTTCACGGCCTTCTCAATATAAGTCTCCATGACCGTTGTCATAACCGTGCAACAAGACCCTGTAATCACAATGCTCAATGCACTTGTCATCACAAAGCTCCATGGCGCATCTCATCAGAATTCTCCATGGCCTTCTCATTCACAATGCTCCATGCCCTTCTCATTCACAATGCTCCATGCCCTTGTCATCACAATGCTCCAATACACATTTAATCAAAATGCTCCATGCCCCTTTTCATCTCAATGCTCCATGAACCCTGTCATCACAATGCACCGTGCCCATAATCATAATGCTTCATGCTATTGTCATCACAATGAAATCAAAATGCTCCATGACCTCTGTCATCACAATGCTCCAAACCCTTGTGATCATAATGTTCCATAACACTTGTCATCACATGCCCCATGACGCTCCTCATCACAGTTATCCATGGTCTTCTCATCACAATGCTCCATGAACTTTGTTATCACAATGCTCAATACACTTGTCATCACTATTCTCCCTGACACTTGTCGTCAGTATGCTCCTTGAACCCTGTCATGACAAGGCTCCATGCCCTTTTCATCAAAATGCTCGAAGACCCCTGTAATCACAATACTCCATGAATATTTTCAGCCCAATGCTCTATGATCTTCTCATCACAAGGCTCCATGACCCCTGTCATCACAATGCTCAATGCTCCTTGATATCAAAATGATCCATGACCTCTGTCATCACAATGCTCCAAACCCTTGTGATCACATTGTTCCACAACACTTGTCATCACAACGCTCCATGATGCCTGTCATTACAATACTCCATGTCCGTGTCATCACAATGCTCCATGCACTTTGTCAACACAATGCTCAATACACTTGTCATCACAATGCTCCCTGACACTTGTCGTCAGAATGCTGATTGAACCCTGTCATTAAAAGGCTCCATGCCTTTTTCATCACAATGCTCCATGCCCTTTTCATCACAATGTTCCATGCCATTGTCATCACAATACTCCACAAGCTTGTCATCAGAATGTTCCATGACCCTTGTCATTACAATGCTCCATGACACATGTCATCACAATGCTCCATGACACCTGTCATCACAATGTTCCACGCCCCTTGTCATTACAGTGCTCCATGACGCATGTCATCACAATTATCCATGGTCTACTCATCACAATGCTCCACGGCCTTGCCATCACAATGCTCCATGACACTTCTCATCACAATGTTATATGCTCCTGTCATCACAATTCTCCATGCACTTGTCATCGCAATGCTCCATGACCCCTGTCATAGCAAGCTCCATATGCTTGTCATCACAATGCTTCATGACCTTGTCATCAAAATACTCAATGGCCCTTGTCATCACAATTTTCCATGCCCTTGTCATCACCATGCACCATGACGATTGTCTTCACAATGCTCCAAGCCCTTGTCATCACAATGCTCCATTACCTTTGTCATCAAAATCCTCCATGACACTTGGCTTCACAATGCTCCATGCCATTGTCATCACAATGCACCATGAAATATGTCATCACAATGCTCCCTGACACCTGTCTTCACAATACTCCATGACCTGGTCATAACAATCCTCCATGCCCTAGTCATCACAATGTGCCATTCCCACTATCATCACAATAATCCATGAAACTTGTCAGAGCAATGCTCCATGCCCCTGTCATCACAATGCTCCATGCCCTTGTCATGACAATGCTCCGTGACTCCAGTCATCACAATGTTTCATGACCTTTGTCATCACAGTGGTCCATGCCCTCGTCATCACAGGGCTCTGTGAACTTTGTCTCCATAATTCTCCCTGAACTTTTCATCACAATGCTCTGTGACCCTTGTCATCACAATGTTCCATGCCTTTGTCAGCAGAGTGCTCCATGACCCTTGGCATCACAATGCTCCATGCAATTGTCCGAACAATGCTCCATGACCCATGTCTTCACAATGTGCCATGCGCTTGTCATCACAATGTTCCACAACTTTGTCATCACAATGCTCCATAAAACTTGTCATCACAAAGCTCCATGCACTTCTCATCAAAATGTTCTTTCTCCCCTGATATCAAAATGTTTCATCACTAGTCATTACAATACTCCCTCACCCCTGTCATGACAGTGTTCCACGGCCTTGTCATCACAAGGCTCCATGACCATTGTCATCACAATGCTCCAAGACCCCTGTAATCACAATGCTCCATGCTCTTGTCATCACAAAGCTCCATGACGCATGTCATCAGACAGCTCCATGGCCTTCTCATCACAATGCTCCATGCCCTTTTCATCACAATGCTTCAAGACACCTGTAATCACAATGCTACATGCCCTTTTTCATCTCAATGCCCAATGAACTCTGTCATCACAATGAACCATGCCCATCATCATAATGCTTCATGCTATTGTCATCACAATGAAATCAAAATGCTCAATGACCTCTGTCATCACGATGCTCCAAACCCTTGTGTTCACAATGTTCCATAACACTTGTCATCACAACTCCCCATGACGCTGGTCATCACAATTATCCATGGTCTTCTCATCACAATGCTCCATGAAGTTTGTCATCACAATGCTCAATACACTTGTCATCACAATGCTCCCTGACACTTGTCGTCAGTATGCTCCTTGAACCCTCTCATGACAAGGCTCCATGCTTTTTCATCGCAATCATCCATGCTCTATTCATCTCAATGCTCCAAGACCCATGCAATCACAATGCTCCAAGTCCCTTTTCATCAGAATGCACCATGATACTTGTCCTCACAAGGCTCCATGGTCTTCTCCTCACAATGCTCCAGGACATGGTCATCACAATGCTCCATTCCATTGGCGTCACAATGCTCCATTACCCCTGCCATCACAATGCTCAATGATTATTGTCAGCTCATTGCTCCATGAACTTCTGATCACAATGCTCCATGACCCCTGTCATCACAATGCTCCATGACACCAGTCATCACAATGCTCCATGACCACTGTCATCACAATACTCCATGACACCAGACAACACAATGATCCGGGTCTATTGTCATCAAAATGCCCCATGACACTTGTCATCACAAGGATTCCTGCCCTTGCCATCCCAATGCTCCAAGACCCCTGTAATCACAATGCTCCATGACGCTCGTCATCACAATTATCCATGGTTTTCATATCACGATGCTCCATGAACTTTGTCATCACAATGCTCCCTGACACTTGTCGTCAGTATGCTCCTTGAACCCTGTCATGACATGGCTCCATGCATTTTCCTTCACAATGATCCATGCCCCTTTCATCACCATGCTCCAAGACCCCTGAAATCACAATGCTGCATGCCCTTGTTATCACAAAGCTCCATGACGCATGTCATCAGAATGCTCCATGGCCTTCTCATCACAATGCTGCATGCCCTTGTCATCACAATGCTCCAAGACACCTGTTATCACAAGGCTCCATGCCCTATTCATCTCAATGGTCCATGAACACTGTCCTCACAATGCACCCTACCCATCATCATAATGCTTCATGCTATTGACATCACAATGAAATCATAATGCTCCATGTTCTCTGTCATCACAATGCTGCAAACTCTTGTTATCACAATGTTCCATAACACTTGTCATCACAACTCCCCATGACGCTCGTCTTCACAATTATCCATTGTCTTCTCATCAAAATGCTCCATGAACTTTGTCATCACAATTCTCAATACCCTTGTCATCACTATGCTCCCTGACACTTGTCATCAATATGCTCCTTGAACCCTGTCATGACAATGCTCCATGCCTTTTTCATAACAATGATCCATGCCCTTTTCTTCACAGTGCTCCTAGACCACTGTAATCACAATGCTCCATGCCCTTTTCATCACAAAGCTCCATGATGCATGTCATCAGAATGCTCCATGTTTTTCTCAGCAGAATGTTCCATGCCCATGTCATCACAATGCTCCATGACCCCTGTCATCACAATACTCCATGAACATTTTCAGCCCAAAGCTCCATGAATTTCTCATCTCACTTCTCCAGAACCCTTGTCATCGCAATGCTCCATGACCACTGTCATCACAACGCTCCATGACCTTTGACAACACAATGATCCGGGACTGTTGTCATTAAAATTCTCCATAATCCTTGTCATCACAATGATCCATGCCCTTGTCATCCCAATGCTCCATGACCCCTGTAATCACAATGCTCCGTGACACTTGTCATCACAGTGCTCCATGACCCTTGTCATCACAATGCTCCATGCATTTTTCAGCAAAATGCTACATGACCTTGTCATCACAATCCTCCATGACCCTTGGGATCACATTGCTTCATGCCCTTGTCATCTCTGTCTTTCTTTTCTGGTTTTTACAGATTTTCGGAAGTCCCTTTTGACCGGTCGGAATTGACAATTCTTTGTAGTGCGGATTTGCATTGTGCACTTACTTGATTGGCCAAAAAGAGCGTATGTGTTTTCTCCTGAATATATTCAGCAGAAAATGCATACGCTCTTTTTGGCCAAGTGCATCATTGTCGAAGTTGTTATGCTTTTCCTGTGCTTCAAAGGCGATTCCAATTTACCTCGTGAAATGTTTTGTGCAATTCTGCCTCATTTTCAAGTCCACTTCGTTGCCTTCCCTCAACGGATTTTTGGAAGTGAGTTGTCCTTTATAACTCTGCAGGTTTGTGAAATGATCTGCCCCGAACTCCAATTTTCAACTCGCGTTTTTGTGAGCTGACCGCAAATCCACAATTTTGCTTCAGGACATATACTGGTTCCGGGGGTGCAGGCTGACACTTTGGTTAATTCTTCTTCCAGACGGGAAATTAGACTGACATATGTCCGTCCAAATGCCTACAGCTACTCTCTGATTGGTTCTCCCTCTTCCCTTTCATCCTCTGCACAATTTGCAAACTGTGCAAAGCAGCAGGTTATAGGGGCTGACTCTCCAAGGTGGGAGATTGATAGTAAAGCAGTTGGATTGCCAAACTGGAGCACAAGGAGAGGAAAAATTAGGAGCCTTTTACAAATCTTACGCCATCACAGGGTGTCCATTCTCTAGGTTTCCCATACATGTTATAACTGTAGTTATATTCCCTTTTAACTGGAGAGTTGGGACCCATGGAATGGGTGGCATGCAATACTGCTTTAAAGGGTCTGCATTTTCTCACACAATCTAACCAGTCCTCTCATTCCCAAGTGTCCAGCCCTATGTCTCATCTAGCTGTCTTTGCAGATAGCGTCATTCCAGGTTTCATCAGGACCCCTGAATGCATTGTGTAAGTATTTCGCTGTTTTTTGTTTTGTTTTGTTTTGTTTTTGAAATTCATTTTTATAATGGGTTTGAGCTGATTTTCACCGACGTGTTTATGCCGGTCTAGACACACTTGATTCCCTTATGGAGACATATCAATATATAGGTTTTAAGATTCTTACTAGTCAGATATATTCCTCTGCGGGGAATAGGTGTGTTGAGTCCCGTTCACTGAGGAAGGTGTAGGTTTTGTCTATTCTGTATTTGGTTTACGGAATGGTACATGTGCTAATATCAAACTCTGGCTTTATGCATCAGCCCACCTCTCCTTCCCGCTTAAGCAGGCATAAGAGTGTTTTCTCAATGTGAGATTCTGTTCTCTTTCCTAACTCAGTTCATGTGTAGCCATGTTTACAGGACCTTCATAAGTGATATCTTATGATAAGTTTCTTTTTCTGTGTGACTTATTTCACTTAGAATCATCGTACCTAAATCCACTCATTATGCTGCTACTGGCCTTATGACATTGATTTTATGTCTGAGTGATATTCTTTTGAACAAAATTACCACAAGTTCTTTACGCAATTTTCTCTTTCCTGGAATATTTAAGGTGTACTGAAGTTGAGGTTCTTGTTTGCAGAGCAGCCTTAAACATTGGGGTGCCTGTGTCTTGTTGATATTTAGTCTTCCCAAGTTATATGCCCATGAGTGGAAGTGCCCTATGCTCGGTAGCTTTGTATTTAAATGTTTTAAGAAACAGCATACACTTCTTCAGAGTGGCACTTGGATATTTATACCCCACCCATCAGCGTGAGTAGCTCCCTGTTCTCCATGGCCTCTACTGCATTTCTGGTTTGTACACATTTTTTGGATGGCCTTTCTGAGCAGTGGAAATTGAGACTTCTTTGTTGTGCGGATTTGCATTTCCTGTTTGCTTGCTTGGCCAAAAACTCTGTATGTGTTTTTTTCCTGAAGATATTCACGAAAAAACGCATACACTGTTTTGCCCAACTGCATCATTTTAGAAATACTCCTGCTTTTCATATGCTTTAAATGTGAGTCCAATCTACCTTTTGAAATCTGTTTCCTGCAATTCTGCCTCTCATTCAGATCCTCTTCGTTGCCATACATGAATATATTTTTGGACGTTGGTTATCATTTTTATCTTTGCAGGTCTTTGAATTATCTGCTCCTGAGCTCCATTTTGCAACTCGCATTTTTTGTGAGCTGGCCGCCAAACCATTGTATTGCTTCCGGCCCTATTCTGGTTCTGGGGAGGCAGGCTGAGCCTTTGGTTAATTCTTCTTCCTAATGGGAAATTAGAGTGGCATGTGCCTGTCAAAACTCCTACAGCTAGTCTCTCATTGGTTCCCCCTTTTCCCGTTTATCCTCTGCACAAATTGCAAACTGTGTGAAACAGGAGGTTAAAGGTGCTGATTCTCCAAGTGGGGAGATTGTTAGTAATTCGGCTGGAATGTTGAACCCCATCACCAGTAGATCAAAAATGAGGTGCATTTTCGACACCTTTCCTGCTCACACGGTGAACATTCGTCTCGGCTTCCCAGGCATGTTTTTGCTTTCGGAAGATTCCCTTGAACCTGCAGATTTGGGACCCATGGAATGGGTACCAGGCAGTATTACTTTAAAAGGTCTGCATTTCCTCACCCAGCCTCTCTAACATCTCTTAGCGTGCATAGCTTCCAGCCTTATATATCATCCTGCTGTGGGTCTACATGTGTTCAATACATGTTACATCGTAGCCCTTCAACAAAAGTTGTAAGAATTTTTGTCTGTTTCACTGTTTTTATACATATTTTTAAATTTATTTTTATATTGGTTACAGCTGATTTTCAAAGCTCTGTTTTTTGCTGCTGTACATCCACTTGATTCATGTACTGTGAGACAACAATAAATTCTTTTTCAGATGCTTACCAGTCATATGTATTATTTTCCATTGACTTGAGTGGGCTGAGTGCAGTTCTTTGAGGTACCGTGTAGGCATTGTCAGTTATTCAATTTGGTACTTGGAATGGTATCTTTGCTAATTTCAACCTCCTGGATAATACCTCACCCTTCCCCACCTTTCCCATTTAGCAGCCTTATTTCTATTTTCTACATATTTGACTATGTTTATGTTTTGTAATTTATTTCATGAGCAGCCATTTTTGATTCCACCTTTAAGTGACATCTTATGATATGTGTCTTTTTCTTTCTGACATACGTCACTTAGAATGATCGTATGTATCTCCTCCAGAGTTGTTACAACTGGCCTTATTTCATTGATTTCTGGATGAGTAATATTCCACTCTACATAAGTACCCCATCTCTTTTATCCATTTTATCCTTCCAGGGACATATTTTATATCCAAGTTGAGGCCCTTTTTAACAGAGAGGTGGTAAACGTTGGGGTGCCTGTTTTCTGTTGATTTTTGTTTTTCCCAAGGTATACGCCCATGAGTGCAAGTGCCCTATGCTCTGTAGCTCATTTTTTAGATGTTTTAGCAAACACAATACACTTCTCCAGAGTGGCCGTTGGCAAATTACATTTCCACTATCAGCCTCACAGGTCTCTCTTTTCTCCTCACCCTGTCCTGCATTTCTGGTGTTTACACTTTATGTGGATGGCCCTTCTGACTGATGTGAATTGATACATTTTGTAGTATTGATTTCCAGTGCCCACCTGTTTGGTTGGATAAAAAGTGTGTATGGCCTTTACTTGAATATATTCAGAAAAAATGCATACGCCCTTTTTGGCCAACTGCATCATTGGCGATGTTCAGCCCCTTTTCTTGTGCTTTAATGGGGAGTCCTTTCTACTTCTTCAAATCTGTTTCCTGCCACTCTCCCTTGCTTACAAGTCCTTTTCTGTGACTTACCTCAAGACATTTTTTGACGATAGATATTTTCAACTCTGCAGTTTCATGAATTTTAGTGCCCCTGAGTTCCATTTTTCAACTTGTGTTTTTGGAAACTGGACAAAAAAGAGCGGGATTTCCTCTAGCCCTATTCTGTTTCCGTGGGCAATTCTAGCCTTTGATGAATTTGCCTTCCGGATTGGAAATTAGAGTGGCATGTGCCTGTCTGAACACCTAAGACTTGTCTCTAAATTTTTCTCATCCTTCCGCTTCATCCTCTGGACAAATTCCAAACTGTGTGCAACAGGATGTTGACGGTGCTGATATCTCCAAGTGAGGAGATTGTTAGGAAAGATGCTGGAGGTGTGAACCCGAGCACCAGGCGATGAGGAGATGAGGTGTCTTTAAAAAACTCTTTCCGATCAAACGGTGTACCATTCTCTAGGTGTGACAGGCATGTTTTAGCTGTAGATAGGGTCCCGTGCATATTAGGGGAACACCAGGGTTTTTTTCCAAATTATTGCCTCCCCGAAACCCAAACTGGGGAATTTTTAAGCTACTGCTACACATATGTCCATTAAGGGCCTTGGAAAATAGGCAGAGTCCAAACTTTAGATGATTGAAATCTTCGGGATCAGAAGTGCTCACCATCGGCCTTGCTTAGGTTACATTTTATCTGTCATTGATAGATGATGTCAATAAAAATATCTATTCTTTTTCAGATTATTTCCCCTTATAGGTTACTGCAAAATATTCAGTGTAGTTCCCTGTGCTATACACTAGTTCCTTGTTGATGAACTGTTTTATACATAGCAGTGTGTATGTGTTAATCCCAAACTGTTAATTTATCCCTTCTCCTAGCTTTCCCCTTTGGTAATAATAAATTATAAGATTTTATACTTCTCAGAAATGGGGAAGCTGAAAGAGAGGTATCATTTTCAATGGAAAAGCATTCAAAACAAGATTGAAGCTTCAGCCAAGAGTATTCGATGTACATCCTTGGGAATAAATCACTTCATTTCTCTAATGTTCACCTGACAAATAAGACAGATGTCTTCACTGAACTTGCTTATAATAAAGTGATGGAAATATCAAATGTAAGTCTTAGAAACATCTTATTTTACCCGAGCCTTATACACTGCTCTATGTTAACTACAGGTAGGCTCACACATTTGTTCATTGAAGTTACAATGTTCTCAATTTCTGTTACTGATCCTCCAGAGTGGACCCCAACAGGAGTCCCCGTGCCCAGTGTCATTGGAGCCAACAGATCAAGACTGAGTTTGGTTCAGAAGCAAAGGAAACTTTATATTTTGAAAACAGAATGGAGAGGTGAAAGCGTGCACTACCCCGTGGGCTGTGGGCTGGGCTGCTGTGTAGGGGTCCCAACAGCGTCATCAGGAGGGAGCGGATGGAGCTCTCGAGGGCTGGGTTGGCTGCAGCTCAGGCTCTATGTTGCGGAGTCTGCATGGGACCCCGCTAGCTGAGGTGTCGACCCAGCCATTCTGCACTAGGAAATCTGGTCTGAAGTGCCGGGTGTGGGACCTCTTCATGCGGAACCCTAGGAGCACGTGAAATTAGACAAAGCACAAAGGAAAAACAGGTTAGACTTTATTTTATTGCCCAGATTCTCTTTTTATCTCCCAGGAATTTTTAATGAACGTTGCCGGAGATGAACACCCCCTCTGCTTTTTGTCCCGTTCCTCATTCTTGGGGTACTGAGGGTGCAGACCCCTCTTTTGTAACTGCTTCATGCTGAGCTGGGAGCCCTCATACACGGTGGAGGGGCAAAATTTCTCCCCAGCAGCCTCCAGGTGAGGTTGATTGTCCCAAGGCATACTGCCTCACTGCTCGTCCACCTGAGCACCAGCATTGGAAGTGTTATAGATTCGATTGACCTTTAAGGGTCCAGGAAAGAGATGCACAGAGATGCTACAGTGGCAGGTTTCACCCCACCCCACATTTGTTCGGCGACCTTAGGCTGACGGTTTTTGCCAGCCTAGATGCTCTGACCAGTAGTCTGTGCTTTCTTTAATTAGGTCCCTGAATTAATGTACAAACAGCACCATGTGTCAGAGCCCTGCCCGCTCAACTCCCAGACAGTCCAGGATCGGTGGTGATCCAGGACCATGACGTCCACTGAGTCAACGGCCTTTTGAAGTAGCCAGCAGTCCAGCCGGTCATATTGGCCACCATCACCGTGGTGTCTGTAGGGTTTTCTATGGTGAAATCGTGAATATACGATTACCCCGCCAAGCTTATTAGCTCCCCTCTGGGTGCAGTAAGTCCTCCAAGCAGTAGTCTGCTCTTTCGTGGTACAGACTTGTTTTCTGAGAGAAACTCCAGGTCAAGTGATGGTCACACGTGTCTTCTTGGGGGCCCATGGCCCCCGTTTGTCTCTCTGGAGTTTGGAGTTAGAGGACCTCCTCACTCAAGGTCAGTGTGTCCACAGAGCGACCCCTGCAACTTCAGGGCATGATGGGTGGTTAGGATCACCACGTGGGATCCTTTTCCCTTAGGAGGGAGATGGCCTTGCGGGCTGCTGATTTCCAGCCTTTTAGATACCCCAGTATCCTGGCCTGATAGGGCGGTGAGCAAAGCCCTTTGTGACCATAGTTTTTCATACCTGAAGGGCATTCTTGTGTTGCTCCATTTCAAGTGGTCCCAGTTTTTGCACTAAGGCTCCAAGGGCGTTTAACCTTTGACCGGGTATGTAAAGGTCAAAGGGTTTAGCTAAATTAGGGAGTTCCTGGGCAAGGGCCTGAATTGACTGCTCTTTCCATTCTTGAAAGGCTGTTTCTGGATTTTATCCTAAAGGATCATCATCTTTTCGTGTCAGTGTTTCATGTAGAGGCCCAGCTATTAGACTGTAGTTATGGATCCAGATGCAGAAAACCTTGGCCTCCCCAGGAACCCCTAAGCTGTCTTCTAGTTTTAGAAGAGGTAAGGCTGCAAATGGCTTCTTCCCTATCCTGGGATGCGTTTCTCCGAATATCTGTGGGAATGAAGCCCAGGCATGTCACCTTAGCCTGGGATATTTGAGCCTTTTTCAAGGACACCTTCTATTCTTTCTTGGCTAGGTAGTTCAGAGGCGTCTTTAGTAGACCTGACAATCTGAATGTCATCTGCATATTGAAGGAGGGTTCCCTTTTACAGAGGTAGAACTTTTAGGTCTTTAGAGGACATTTCCCCAATGATGGTGTGGGGATTTTTGAACCATTGGTGCAGGATGGCCCAGCATTATTGCTTTTGTTGCATGTTGTGTCCTGCCACTCACAAGCCAAAAATTCTTGTGACTCTGAGATGATTGGAATACAGAAGAAGGCATCATTGAATTCTAATACAGAATGCCATGGTCTGGTGGATGGTAGAATGACCAGCAGGGTGTAGGAAATAGGAGCTACTGGATGTATATCCTCGGTGGCTTCACTGACTGTCCTGATATCCTTTACCAGGTCTCCAGCAGCCCATGGGGCTCTCGTGGTCAGGCCAATCCCAGGATATGGAGCTCACCTGGGCTGCACCCCCCACACCACAGCCCACAGGGCTCTTGTGGTCAACTCTCTCCCAGAGTATGGAACTCATCTGTGCAGCAACACAGCAGCCCATGGGGCTCTCATAGTCAGGCCCTTACCAGGATACGGAGCTCCCCTGGGCAGGTACCCCAGTAGGGCTGGACCCACAGGAACCGTGCACATAGCCCAACTTTCAGAGAACCCCCAGCTCACCTGTCGCTCACAGCTGAGACAGAACACCTCAGAGCAGGGCCTGAACTAACAAACAACAGCTCTGACAGTTCTGTGTCCCTGGGTTTCACTCTGTGTGGCCTCTCTCTGCCTGCTCTTCCAGACACTTCCACTGCAGCCAGGGCACCAGGCCTCTGTCTCCACCCACCATCACTCCTCTCTCTGACTCCTGGGTTCCTCTCATTAGGATAGGGTCTTCTTGAAGTTGTTTTCCACTCATGGACCAGATAAAATGATAAGAAAACAAGCAGCAGCTGCAGCCCCTTGTCTATCCTGACTCTCAAGAGCCCACACCTTTTCCTTGGGCCAGGCCCATTTAGCAAGATACATTTTCTGCAACTGTGAGCCCTTGAGGGGTGAGGATTGGCTGATTTGGGCAGCCTGACAGTTCCTGCCAGGCCTCCCCAGGTGTGCCTGGGTTGAGGTCAATATAAAGACTTCTCCAGTCAGCCAGAGCTCCTGTAGCTGTGCCTGACGCCATATTCTCTGCCCCGTCAGCAGTGTCGGGGCTGGGGTGGTGAGAGGGAGGGAGGGGCCGTGGCTTTGTGGGTGGCCCAGTGTGAGTGGGGCTCTGCTGGACTTTCTGCAGGAGTTGCCAGGCTGCCACCTGCTAAAGAAGAGGATGTGTCACCCATACCTGCCGCTGGAATTTCTCCCCAGGCAGAGGTGAGGAAGTAAAAAAGCAGTGGGGGCCGTGGCAGGAGGGGTATCTCAGGCAGGGAAATGGAAAGCTTCCAGAAGAGCATCTGGGGCCAGGACCATCCTGGCTGGCCTACAGGCACCAAGTCGGCCTGCGTGCAGTCGCTGGTGTGGCTCCACAGCCCTTCCTCAATGCTTGCAAGTTCTTGTACATATTCAGGTGTTTTACCTGGAAAGGGTGGGAAGAGTTCAGCTGCAGCAGGACTGGGGCTCAGCTCACATTTACTTACAGACGCCTCGACACAGTCCCCCAGTTTTGCAATGAGGATGCTCCTTGTGGGGCGGATCGCTGCTGACTGCATGGGAGATTATTTCACACCTCTGACCAACTTAAGAATTTTTTTACCACTGGAGCAAGTGCCCTTATACGATTTTCCTCTGTATAACTGGTGGTTTCTGTTTTTTTTTTTTTTTTTCCTTTTTTTCTTTTTGATTCAAGGTAGATTTTATTTATTCCTCTTTTTTTTAATTTAGAAATATAAACATAGAAATAATGCATTAATATAATGACGTCTATATGAAGGGAAAAACATTTTTCCGTTTTATTTTATTAAATGTTATTTATTTATTTTTAATTTTTTTAAATTTATTTATTTCTTTTATACAGCAGGTTCTTATTGGATATCTATTTTATACATATAGGTGTGCACATGTGAATCCCAGTCTCCCAATTCATCCCACCACCACCCTCACATGACATTCCCCCCTTGGCGTCCATATGTTTGTTCTCTACATCTGTGTCTCTATCTCTGCCCTGCAAACTGGTTCATCTGTACCATTTTTCTAGGTTCCACATAAATGCATTAATATAAAATATTTGTTTTTCTCTTTCTGACTTACTTCACTCTGTATGACAGTCTGTAGCTCCATCAAGGTCTCTACAAATGACCTAATTTCATTCCTATGTATGGCTGAGTAATATTCCATTGTATGTATGTACCACATCTTTATCTATTCGTCTGTCTGTGGGCACTTAGGTTGCTTTCATTACCTGGCTATTGTAAATAGTGCTGCAATGAACATTATGGTGAATGTGTCTTTTTGATTTATGGTTTTCTCTGGGTATATGTCCAGTAGTGGGATTGCTGGATTATATGGTAATTCTATTTTTAGTTTTTAAAGGAACCTCCATACTGTTCTCCATAGAGGCTGTATCGATTTACATTCCCAACAATAGTGGAAGAAGGTTCATTTTCTCCACACCCTCTCCAGCATTTGTTGTTTGTAGATTTTCTGATGATGCCCATTCTAACAGGTGTGACGTGACACCTCATTGTAGTTTCGATTTCCATTTCTCTAATAATTAGTGATGTTGAGCAGATTTTCATGTGCGTCTTGGCCATCTCTATTTCTTCTTGGAAGAAATGTCTATTTAGATATTATTCCATTTTTATATTGGGTTGTTTGTTTTATTCATATTGAGCTGCATGAGCTGTTTTTATATATTGGAGATTAAGCATTTGTCCATTGATTCATTTGCAAATATTTTCTGCCATTCTGAGGGTTGTCTTTTCGTCTTGTTTGTAGTTTCCTTTGCTTTGCAAAAGCTTTTACGTTTCACTAGGTCCCATCTGTTTCGTTTCTTTTTTTTATTTCATTAGTATAGGAGGTGGATCAAAAAAGATCTTGCTGTGATTTACGTCAGAGTATTCTTCGGAAGTTTTCCTCTCAGAGTTTTATACTGTCCAGTCTTACATTAAGGTCTCTAATCCATTTTGAATATATTTTTATGTATGGTGTTGGGCAGTGTTCTAATTTCATTCTTTTACATGTAGCTGGCCATATTTCCCAGCACCACTGATTGAAGAGACTCTCATTTCTCCATTGTAAAGTCTTGCCTCCTTTGTCATAGATTAGTTGAGCATAGGTGTGTAGGTTTATCCCTGGGATTTCTTTTTTTTTTCCTTTTAAACGTTTATTGGAGTATAATTGATTTACAATGGAGTGTTAGTTTCTGCTGTCTAACAAAGTGAATCAGCTATACATATACAAATATCTCCAGATCCACTCCCTCTTGCATCTCCCTCCCACACTCCATATCCCACCCCTTTAGGTGGTCACAAAGCACCGAGCTCATCACCCTGTTCTATGTGGCTGCTTCCCAGTAGCTATCAGTATTATATTTGGTAATGTATTTATGTCCATGCCACTCTCTCACTTCTTCCCATCTTACCCATCCCCCTTCTGTTGTCCTCACATCCTTTCTCTATGTCTGTGTCCTTAATCCTGTCCTGCCACAAGGTTCTTCAAAACTTTTTTTTCTTCGTTGGATTCCATATATCTCTGTTAACATACAGTATTTGTTTTTCCCTTTCTGACTTACTTCACTGTGTAGGACAGATTCTAAGTCCATCCACCTCAGTACAAATAACTCAGTTTTGCTTCTTTTCATGGCTGAGTAATATTCCATTGTATATATATGCCAGATCTTCCTTATCCATTCATCTGTCAATGGACACTTAGGTTGCTTCCATGTCCTGGCTATTGTAAATAGAGCTGCAATGAACATTTTTGTACATAACTCTTTTTGAATTATGGTTTTCGCAAGGCAAATGCCCAGTAGTTGGATTGTTGTGTCGTATGGTACTTCTATTGTTAGTTATTTAAAGGAAACTCCTTACTGTTCTCCCTAGTGGCCATATTAATTTACATTCCCAACCACAGTGCAAGTGTGTTCCCTTTTCTCCAATAAAGGCCTCTCCAGCTTTTAGTGTTTTGTAGAATTTTTTGATGATTGCCACTCTGACTGCTGTGAGGTGATACCTCACAGTAGTTTTGATTTGCATTTCTCTAATGATTAGTGATGTTCAGCATCCTTTCTTGTGTTTCTTGTCAATCTGTATATCTTCTTTGGAGAAATGTCTATTTAAGTCTTCTGCCCGTTTTTGGATTGGGTTGTTTGTTTTTGTGATATTGAGCTACATGAGGTGCTTGTAAAGTTTGGAGATTAATCCTTTGTCAATTGCTTCATTTGAAAATATTTTCTCCCATTCTGAGGGTTGTTTTTGCATCTTGTTTATGTTTTCTTGTACTGTGTAAAAGCTTTTAAGTTTCATTAGGTCCCATTTGTTGATTTATGTTTTTATTTCCATTTCTCTAGGAGGTGGGTCTAAAAGGATCTTGCTGTGATTTATGTCATAGAGTGTTCTGCCTATGGTTTGCTCTAAGTGTTTTATAGTGTCTGGTCTTATATTTAGATCCCTAATCAATTTAGAGTTTATTTTTGTGTATGGTGTTATGGAGTGTCCTAATTTCATTCTTTTATGTGTAGGGGTCCAGTTTTCCCAGCACCAATTACTGAAGAGTCTGTCTTTTCTCCATTGTATATCCTTAGCTCCTTTGTCATAGATGAGATAGCCATAGGTATGTAGGTTTATCTCTGGGCTTCCTGTCCTGTTCCATTGATCTGTGTTTATGCCAATCTATATACACTTGATTCCATTATGGAGACATATAAATACATAGGTTTCAAGATTATTACCAGTCAGATATATTCTTCTTCAGTGAATAGGGTGTTTTGTGTCCAGTTCAGTGAGAAAGGTGTAAGTCTTGTCTATAACATATTTGGTATATGGTATGGTATCTGTGCTAATTTCAAACTCTGCTTTTACACATCACCCCACGTCACCTTTCCCCTTAAGGAGGCATATGTGTGTTTTCTAAATGTGTAACTCTGTTCTCTTTTGAAATTCATTTCATGTGTAGCCATGTTTACATTGCCTCTATAAGTGATATATTACAATAAGTATCTTTTTCTTTGTGGCTCATTTCACTTAGCATCATCGTACCTAAAGCCACTCATTATGCTGCTATTGGCCTTATGACATTGATTTTATGTCTGAGTGACATTCCATTGTATACAAGTACCACAACATCTTTATCCATTTTTTTTTTCCTTTCCTGGGATATTTAAAGTGTACCAAAGTCGAGGTTCTTGTAAACAGAGCAGGCCTAAATTTTGGGCTGGCTGTGTGTTGTGGATTTTTAGTTTTCCCAAAATACACTCCCATGAGTGGAAGTGTGCTATGCTCTGTAGCTGTGTTTTAGAAAACAACATACAGTTCTCCAGAGAGGCTGTTGGCAATTTACATCCTGTCCATCGGCATAACCAGGCTCCCTTTTCTCCATGGCCTGTCCTGTATTTGTGGTTTTTACACTATTTGCGGATGGCCCTTTTTACCGGAGGTAAGTGACACTTCTATGTAGGGTGGATTTGCAATGCCTGATGGCTTGCTTGGCCAAAAAGGGCGTATGCATTTTTTTCCCGAATATATTCAAGAAAATACACATACTCACTTTTCGGTCAAGGGCAACATTGTCGAAGTTCTGTCGCTTTTCATGTGCTTTAAAGACGACTCCAATCTACCTCTTGAAATCTGTTTCCTTCAATTCTGCCTTGCTTTCAAATCCTCTTCACGGCATTACCTCAATATATTTCTGGATGATAGTTGTCCTTTATAACTCTGCAAGTTTGTGAATTGCTGTGCCCCTGATTTCCATTTTTCAACTCACTTATTTGTGAGCTGGCTGCAATACCGCAGGAGGGCTTTAGGCCCTAGTCTGTTTCCGGGGTTGCAGGCTGAGCCTTTGTTTAATTCTTCTTCCTGATGGGAAACTAGAGAGACATGTGCCCATCCAAACACCTACAGCTATTCTCTCATTTGTTTCCCCTGTTCCTATTCATCCTCTGCACAATTTGCAAACTGTGCATAACAGGAGGGTAATGGCGCTGACACTCCAAGTGGGGAGATTTTCAGTATTGCAGATGGAATGGCTAAGCCGAACACGAGGAAAGGAAAAATGAGGTACATTTTAGAAAACTTTCCCGATTACACAGTGTACCATCCAACGGGTTTCCCATGCATGTTTTAACTGTAGGAAGGTTCCCTTAAACCTGGAGAGTTGGGGCCACTAGAATGGGTAGCACACAGTATTGCTCTAAGTGGTGTTCTTTTGCTCACACAACCTCAGCAATCTTGTCATCCCCAAGTGTCCCGTCTTATGTCTCCTCCAGCTGTGGGTATAAAGGTGGTCAATCCAGGTTGCATCACAGGCGCTGAAAGTAATTTTTAAGACTTTCTCTCTGTTTTGCTTTTTTTTTTTCATTTTGCTTTTGAAATTTATTTTTATAAGGGTGTTTAGCTGAATTTCAGTGCTGTGCATTCCGTTATACACATGCATGATTCCTTTATGGAGACATGAGAATACATATGTTTTAGAATTATTACAAGTCAGATATATTCTTCTGCAATGAATAGAGGTTTTTGAGTCCAGTTCATTGTGCCGGGAGTAGGTGCTGTCTATTACATACTTGGTTTATGGAACGGTATCTGTGCTAATTTAGGACTGTGGATTTATGCATCACCCCACCTCTCCTTCCCCCTTAAGCAGGCATAAGATTATTTTCTAAATGTGAGTCTCTGTTCTCTTTCCTAACTCAGTTCATGTGTAGCCATGTTTACAGGACCTTCATAAGTGATATCTTATGATAAGTTTCTTTTTCTCTGTGACTTATTTCACTTAGAATCAGCGTACATGAAGCCACTCATTTTGCTGCTACTGGCCTTATGGCATTGATTTCATGGCTGAGGGATATTCCATCGTACCTAAGTACCACAATTTCTTGAACCATTTTTGTCTTTCCTGGGATATTTCCGGTGTACCCAAGTTGAGGTTCTTGTAAGCAGTGCAGCCCTAAATTTTGAGGTGACTCTGTCTTATTGATTTTCAGTTTTCCCAAGGTATATTCCCTAGACTGGAAGTGCCCGTGTCTCTGTAGCTCTGTTGTTTACTTGTATTAGGGAACACAATGCACTCCTCCAGAGACGCAGTTGGCAATTTACATCCCGCACATCAGCATAACTAGGCTCCCTCTTCTCCAGGGCCTGTCTTGCCTTTCTGGTTTTTACATATTTTGTGGATGTCCCTTTTGTCTGGTTTGTAGTGATACTGCTTTGTAGTGCAGATTTGCATTGCCCACTTGCTTCCTTGGGCAAAAAGGGCTTATGTGTTTTCTCCTGAATATATTCAGGAGAAGACACATACAGCCTGTTTGGCCAAGTGCATCATTGTCGAAGTTGTGCCCCTCTTCCTGTGCTTTAAAGGCGATTCCAATGTACCTCTTGAAATCTGGTTCCTGCTATTCTGGCTCACTTTCAAGTCCGCCTCGTTGCCTTCCCTCAACAGATTTTTGGACGATAGTTTTCCTTTATGACTCTGCCCGTTTGTGAATTGCTGTGCCCCTGAGCTCCATTTTTCAACTCGTTTTTTGTGAGCTGACCACAAGTCCAAAATTTTGGTTTAGGACCTATACTGGTTCCTGGCGGGTGGCTGAGACTTTGATTAATTCTTCTTCCTGCCGGGAAATTAGAGTGACATGTGTCCGTCCAAATGTCTCTCAGCTACTGTCTCATTGGTTCTCCATCTTACTTTTCATCCTCTGCCAATTGGCAACATGTGAGAACCAGGAGGTTAAACGGGCTGTCTCTCCAAGTTGGGAGATTGATAGTAAAGCAGTTGGAAATTCAAACCAGAGCACCAGGAGAGGGAGTATTAGTTGAGTTTTAAAAACCTTTTGTATTCACAGTGTGTCCATTCTCTAGGTTTCCCGTACATGTTATATCTGTAGTAGTATTCCCTTCAACCTGGAGAGTTGGGACCATTGGAATGTGTGCCACGCATTATTGCTTTAAATGGTCTGCATTTGCTCACCGAATCTCACCAATCCTCTCAGTCCCAAGTGTCCAGCCTTATGCCACATCCAGCTGTCATTGTAGATAGGGTCATTCCGGGTTTCATCACAGCCCCTGAAGGAATTGTATAGAATTTCCCTTTTTTTTGTTTTGTTTTTGAAAGTCCTTTTTAGAGTGGGTTTGAGCTGATTCTCACTGCCATGTTTCTGCCAGTCTAGACACACTTGATTCCCTGATGGAGACATATCAATAAATAGGTTTTAAGATTCTTACTATTCAGATATATTCCTCTGTGGGAAATATGGTGTTTTGCTTCCTTTTCACTGAGGAAGGTGTAGGGATTGACTCTTCCATAGTTGGTTTTTGCAACGGTTCCTGTACTAATATCAAACTCTGGTTTTAAGCATCACACCACCTCTCCTTCCCCCTTAAGCAGGCATAACAGTGTTTTCTAAATGTGAGACTCTGTTGTCTTTCCTAACTCTGTTCATGTGTAGCCATGTTTACAGGACCTTCATAAGTGATATCTTATGATAAGTTTCTTTTTCTCTGTGACTTATTTCACTTAGAATCATCGTACCTGAATCCACTCATTTTGCTGCTACTGGCCTTATGACTTTGATTTAATGGCTGAGGGATATTGCATCGTACGTAAGTACCACAATTTCTTGAACCATTTTTGTCTTTCCTGGGATATTTCATGTGTACCCAAGTTGAGGTTCTTGTAAGCAGTGCAGCCCTAAATTTTGAGGTGGCTGTGTCTTATCGATTTTCAGTTTTCCAAAGGTATATTCCCTAGACTGGAAGTGCCCGTGTCTCTGTAGCTCTGTTGTTCACTTGTTTTAGGGAACACAATGAACTCCTCCAGAGAGGCAGGTGGCAATTTACATTCCGCCCATCAGCATAACTAGGCTCGCTCTTCTCCAGGGCCTGTCTTGCCATTCTGGTTTTTACATATTTTGCGGATGTCCCTTTTGTCTGGTGGGAAGTGATACTTCTTTGTAGTGCAGATTTGCATTGCCCGCTTGCTTGCTTGGCCAAAAAGGGCGTATGCGTTTTCTCCTGAATATATTCAGGAGAAAACGCATACGCCCTGTTTGGCCAAGTGCATCACTGTCGAAGTTGTGCCCCTCTTCCTGTCCTTTAAAGGTGATTCCAATGTACCTCTTGAAATCTGTTTCCTGCTATTCTGGCTCGCTTTCAAGTCTGCCTCATTGCCTTCCCTCAACCGATTTTTGGATTATAGTTTTCCTTTATTAATCTGCCCGTTTGTGTATTGCTGTGCCCCTGAGCTCCATTTTTCAACTCGTTTTTTGTGAGCTGACCGCAGGTACAAAATTTTGTTTCAGAACCTATACTGGTTCCCGGCGGACGGCTGAGACTTGGGTTAATTCTTCTTCCTGCCGGGAAATTAGAGTGACATGTGCCCATCCAAATGCCTAACAGCTATTCTCTCATTGATTCTCCCTCTTCCCTTTCATCCTCTGCCAAATAGGCAACCTGTGCGAACCAGGAGGTTAAAGGGGCTGTCTCTCCATGTTGGGAGATTGATAGTAAAGCAGTTGGAATGTCAAACCGGAGCACCAGGAGAGGGACTATTAGTTGAGTTTTAGAAACCTTTCGTATTCACAGTGTGTCCTTTCTCTATGTTTTCCGTACATGTTATAGCTGTAGTAATACTCCCTTCAAACTGGAGAGTTGGGACTCTTGGAATGTGTGCCACACATTATTGCTTTAAATGGTCTGCATTTGCTCACCGAATCTCACCAATCCTCTCAGTCCCAAGTGTCCTGCCTTATGCCACATCCAGCTTTCATTGTAGATAGTGTCATTATAGATTTCATCAGAGCCCCTGAAGGAATTGTAAAGAATTTCCCTGTTTATTTGTTTTGTTTCTGAAATTCCTTTTTATAGTGGGTTTGAGCTGATTCTCACTGACATGTTTCTGCCAGTCTAGACACACTTGATTCCCTGATGGAGACATAACAATACATAGGTTTTAAGATTCTTACTAGTCAGATATATTCCTCTGCGGGAAATATGGTGTTTTGCGTCCTTTTCACTGAGGAAGGTGTAGGGATTGATTCTTCCGTAGTTGGTTTTTGGAACGGTACCTGTACTAATATCAACCTCTGGTTTTATGCATCACGCCACCTTTCCTTCCCCCTTAAGCAGGCATAAGAGTGTTTTCTAAATGTGAGACTCTGTTGTCTTTCCTAACTCAGTTCATGTGTAGCCATGTTTACAGGAACTTCATAAGTGATATCTTATGATAAGTTTCTTTTTCTCTGTGACTTATTTCACTTAGAATCATCGTACCTGAATCGACTCATTTTGCTGCTTCTTGCCTTATGATTTTGATTTCATGGCTGAGGGATATTCCATCGTACGTAAGTACCACAATTTCTTGAACCATTTTTGTCTTTCCTGGGATATTTCAGGTGAACCCAAGTTGAGGTTCTTGTAAGCAATGCAGCCCTAAATTTTGAGGTGGCTCTGTCTTATTGATTTTCAGTTCTCCCAAGGTTTATTGCCTAGACTGGAAGTGCCCGTGTCTCTGTAGCTTTTTTTTTTACTTGTTTTAGGGAACACAATGCACTCCTCCAGAGAGGCATTTGGCAATTTACATTCCGCCCATCAGCATAACTAGGCTCCCTCTTCTCCAGGGCCTGTCTTGCCTTTCTGGTTTTTACATATTTTGCGAATGTCCCTTTTGTCTGTTGGGAAGTGATACTGCTTTGTAGTGCAGATTTGCATTGCCCGCTTGCTTGCTTGGCCAAAAAGGGCTTATGCGTTTTCTCCTGAATATATTCAGGAGAAAACGCATATGCCCTGTTTGGCCAAGTGCATCATTGTCGAAGTTGTGCCCCTCTTCCTGTGCTTTAAAGGTGATTCTAATGTACCTCTTGAAATCTGGTTCCTGCTATTCTGGCTCGCTTTCATGTCCGCCTCGTTGCCTTCCCTCCACAGATTTTTGGACGATAGTTTTCCTTTATTATTCTGCCCGTTTGTGAATTGCTGTGCCCCTGAGCTCCATTTTTCAACTCGCTTTTTGTGAGCTGACCGCAAGTCCAAAATTTGGGTTCAGCACCAATACTGGTTCCCGGCGGGTGGCTTACGTTGATTAATTCTTATTCCTGCCAGGAAATTAGAGTGACATGTGCCCGTCCAAATGTCTAACAGCTACTCTCTCATTGGTTCTCCATCTTACCTTCATCCTCTGCCAATTGGCAACATGTGAGAACCAGGAGGTTAAAGGGTCTGTCTCTCCAATTTGGGAGATGGATAGTAAAGTGGTTGGAAATTTAAACCGGAGCACCAGGAGACAGACTATTAGTTGAGTTTTAAAAACCTTTTGTATTGACAGTGGGTCCATTCTCTATGTTTCCCGTACATGTTATATCTGTAGTAATATTCCCTTCAACCTGCTGAGTTGGAACCCTTGCAATGTGTGCCACACAATATTGCGTTAAAGGGTCTGCATTTGCTCACCGAATCTCACCAATCCTCTCAGTCCCAAGTGTCCTGCCTTATGCCACATCCAGCTGTCATTGTAGATAGGGTCATTCCAGGTTTCATCAGAGCCCCTGAAGGAATTGTAAAGAATTTCCCTGTTTGAGCTGATTCTCACTGACATGATTCTGCTAGTGTAGACACACTTGATTCCCTGATGGAGACATATCAATACATAGGTTTTAAGATACTTACTAGTCAGATATATTCCTCTGTGGGAAATATGGGGTTTTGAGACCCTTTCACTGAGGAAGGTGTAGGGCTTGTCTCTTCCGTAGTTGGTTTTTGGAACGGTACCTGTACTAATATCAAACTCTGGTTTTATGCATCACCCCACCTCTCCTTCCCCCTTAAGCAGGCATAAGAGTGTTTTCTAAATGTGAGACTCTGTTCTGTTTCCTAACTCAATTCATGTGTAGCCATGTTTACAGGACCTTCATAAGTGATATCTTATGATAAGTTTCTATTTCTCTGTGACTTATTTCACTTAGAATCATCGTACATGAATCCACTCCTTCTGCTGATACTGGCCTTATGACATTGATTTCATGGCTGAGGGATATTTCATCGTACGTAATAACACAATTTCTTGAACCATTTTTGTCTTTCCTGGGATATTTCAGGTGTACCCAAGTTGAGGTTCTTGTAAGCAGTGCAGCCCTAAATTTGGGGTGGTTCTGTCTTATTGATTTTCAGATTTCCAAAGGTATATTCCCTAGACTGGATGTGCACTTGGCTCTGTAGCTCTGTTGGTTACTTGTTTTAGGGAACACAATGCACTCCTCCAGAGAGGCATTTGGCAATTTACATCCCGCCCATCAGCATAACTAGGCTTCCAGTTCTAAAGGGCCTCTGTTGCCTTTCTAGGTTTTACACATTTTGTGGATGTCTCTTTTTTCTGGTGGGAAGTGATACTGCTTTGTAGTGCAGATTTGCATTGCCCGCTTGCTTGCTCTGCCAAAAAGGGGATATGCGTTTTCTCCTGAATATATTCAGGAGAAAACGCAAACCCCCTTTTTGGCCCATTGCATCATTGTCAAAGTTGTGCCCCTCTTCCTGTTCTTTAAAGGCAATTCCAATTTACCTCTTGAAATCTGATTCCTGCTATACTGGCTCCCTTTCAAGTCCACCCCGTTGCCTTCCCTCAACAGATTTTTGGATGATTGTTGTCTGCTATTACTCTGCCAGTTTGTGAATTGTTGTGCCCCTGAGCTCCATTTTTCAACTCGTTTTTGTGAGCTGACCGCAATTCCAAAATTTTGGTTCAGGACCTATACTGGTTCCTGGCGGATGGCTGAGACTTGGGTTAATTCTTCTTCCTGCCGGGAAATTAGAGTGACATGTGCTCGTCCAAATGCCTAACAGCTACTCTCTCATTGATTCTCCCTCTTCCCTTTCATCCTCTGCCGAATTGGCAACCTGTGCGAACCAGGAGGTTAAAGGGGCTGTCTCTCCATGTTGGGAGATTGATAGTAAAGCAGTTGGAAAGTCAAACCGGAGCACCAGGAGAGGGATTATTCGTTGAGATTTAGAAACATTTCGTATTCACAGTGTGTCCATTCTCTAGGTTTCCTATACATGTTATAACTGTAGTAGTATTCCCTTCAACATGGAGAGTTGGGACCATTGGAATGTGTGCAACGAATTATTGCTTTAAGTGGTCTGCATTTGCTCACCGAATCTCACCAATCCTCTCAGTCCCAAGTGTCCAGCCTTATGCCACCTCCAGCTGTCGTTGTACATCGGGTCATTCCGGGTTTCATCAGAGACCCTGAAGGAATTGTAAAGGATTTCCCTGATTTTTTGTTTTGTTTGTGAAATTCCTTTTTAGAATGGGTTTGAGCTGATTCTCACTGCCATGTTTAGGCGAGTCTAGACACACTTGATTCCCTTACGGAGACATATCAATACATAGGTTTTAAGATTTTTACTCTTCAGATATTTTCCTCTGCGGGAAATATGGGGTTTTGAGTCCCTTTCACTTAGGAAGTTTTAGGTCTTTTCTACTACGTAGTTGGTGTTTGGAACGGTACATGTACTAATATCAAACTCTGGTTTTATGCATCACCCCACCTCTCCTTCCCCCTTAAGCAGGCATAAAAGTTTTTTCTCAATGTGAGAGTCTGTTGTCTTTCCTAACTCACTTCATGTGTAGCCATGTTTACAGGACCTTCATAAGTGATATCTTATGATAAGTTTCTTTTTCTCTGTGACTTATTTCACTTAGAATCATCGTACTTGAATCCACTCATTTTGCTGCTACTGGCCTTATGATATTGATTTCATGGCTGAGGGATATTCCATCATACGTAAATACCACAATTTCTTGAACCATTTTTGTCTTTCCTGGGATATTTCAGGTGTACCCAAGTTGAGGTTCTTCTAAGCATTGCAGCTCTAAATGGTGGGGTGGCTCTGTCTTATTGATTTTCAGTTTTCCCAAGGTATATTCCTTAGACTGGAATTGCCCTTGGCTCTGTAGCTCTGTTGTTTACTTGTTGTAGGGAACACAGTGAACTCCTCCAGAGAGGCAGTAGGCAATTTACATCCTGCCCATGAGCATAACTAGGCTCCCAGTTCTCCAGTGCCTGTCTTGCCTTTCTGGTGTTTACACATTTTGCGGATGTCCCTTTTGACCGGTGGGAAGTGATACTTCTTTGTAGTGCAGATTTGCATTGCCCGCTTCCTTGCTTGGTGAAAAAGGACGTATGCGTTTTCTCCTGAATATATTCAGGAGAAAAAGCATACGTCCTTTTTGGCCAAGTACATCATTGTCGAAGTTCTGCCCCTCATCCTGTGCTTTAAAGGCAATTCCAATGTACCTCTTGAAATCTGATTCCTGCTATTCTAGCTCTCTTTCAAGTCTGCCCCTTTGCCTTCTATCAACAGATTTTTGGCCGATTGTTGTCCTTTATTACTCTGCCATTTTGTGAATTGCTGTGCCCTGAGCTCCATTATTCAACTCGTTTGTGTGAGCTGACGTGAAGTCCAAAATTTCGGTTCAGGACCTATACTGGTTCCCGGTGGGTGGCTGAGACTTTGGTTAATTCTTCTTCCTGCCGGGAAATTATAGTGACATGTGCCCATCCAAATGCCTAACAGCTACTCTCTCATTGGTTCTCCCTCTTCCCTTTCATCCTCTGCCAATTTGGTAACCTGTGCGAACCAGGAGTTTAAAGGGGCTGTCTCTCCAATTTGGGAGATTGATAGTAAAGCAGTTGGAAACTCAAACCGGAGCACCAGGATAGGGCCTATTAGTTGAGTTTTAGAATCCTTTCGTCTTCACAGTGTTTGCAATCTCTACGTTTCCCATACATGTTATAACTGTAGTGTTATTCCCTTTTACCTGGCGAGTTGTGACCCATGGAATTGGTGGCATGCATTATTGCTTTAAACGGTCTGCATTTTCTCGTTCAATCTCACCAATCCTCTCAGTCAAAAGTGTCCAGCCTTATGTCTCATACAGCTGTCGTTTTAGATAGGGTCATTCCAGGTTTCATCAGAACACCTGAAGGAATTGTGTTAGGATTTCACTGTTTTTTTGTTTTGTTTTTGAAAATCATTTATATAATGAGGTTGAGCTTATTTTCACTGACGTGTTTATGCTGGTCTAGACACATTTGATTCCCTTACGGATACATATCAATACATAGGTATTAAGATTCTTACTAGTCAGATATATTCCTCTGCGGGAATAGGGCTGTTGAGTCCCGTTCACTGAGGAAGGAGTAGCTCTTGTCTATTCTGTATTTGGATTATGCAACGGTACCTGTGCTAATATCAAACTCTGGTTTTGTGCATCTCCCCACCTCCCCTTTCCCCTTAAGCAAGCATAAGTATGATTTCTAAATGTGAGACAGAGTTCTCTTTCCTAATTCAGTTCATGTGTAGCCATGTTTACATTTCCTTCATAAGTGATATCTTATGTCAGAATGCTCCACGGCTCTTTGCATAATAATGCTCCATGATGCTCGTCATCACAATTATCCATGGCCTTCTCATCACAATGCTCCACCGTCTTGCCATCACATTGATCCATGTCCTGGTCATCACAGAGCTCCATGTCCCTTGTCATCACAATTCTCCACCTCTTTGTCATCACAATGCTCCCTGACACTTCTCTTCACAAAGTTACATGCTCTTGTCATCACAATTCTCCATGCAATTGTCATCACAATGCTCCCTGACCCATGTCATAGCAAGCTCCATATGCTTGTCATCACAATGCTTCATGACATTGTTAAAAAAATTCTCAATGTCCCTTGTCATGACAGTGCTCAATGCAAATGTCATCACAATGCTCCATGCCACTTGTCATCACAATGCTCCAGGCCCTTGTCATCACAAATTTCCAGGCCCTTGTCATCAGAATGCTCCATGACCTCTGTCATCACAATGTTCCCTGAAAACTGTCATCACAATGCTCCATGCCCCTTGTCAGTACAGTGCTCCATGATGCTCGTCATCACAATTACCCAAGGTATTCTCATCACAATGCTTCAGGGTTTTACCATCACAATGCTCTATGCCCTGGTCATCTCAATGTTCCATGACCCTTGTCATTACAATTCTCTACATCCTTGTCATCACAATGCTCCTTGACACTTCTCTTCACAATGTGATATGCTCTTGTCATGACAATTCTGCATGCACTTGTCATCACAATGCTCCAGGACACCTGTCATAGCAAGCTCCATGCACTTGTCATCACAATGTTTCAAGACCTGGTCATTAGAATTCTCTATGGCCCTTGTCATCACAGTGATCCATGATCTTGTCATCACAATGCTCCTTTACCTTTGTCATCACAATCCTCCATGACACTTGGCATCACAATGCTCCATGCCATTGTCATCACAATGGACCATGACATATGTCATCACAATGCTCCCTGACACCGGTCTTCACAATTCTCCATGACCTTGTCATCACAATGCTCCATGCCCTTGTCATTACAATGAACCATGCCCACTGTCATCACAATAATCCATGAAACTTGTCAGACCAATGCTCCATGCCCCTGTCACCACAATGCTCCATGCCCTTTTCATCACAATGCTCCAAGAACCGTGTAATCACAATGCTCTATGCCCCTTTTCATCAGAATGCTCCATGAGAGTTTTCAGCACAAGGGTCCATGGTCTTCTCATCACAATGCTCCAGAACCTTGTCATCACAATTCTCCATTACCTTGTCATCACAATGTTCTATGACACCTGTCATCTCAATACTCCATGAACATTTTCAGCCCAATGCTCCATGACCTTCTCATCACAATGTTTCATGACCCATGTCATCACAATGCTCCATGACCACTGGCATCAAAATGCTCCATGATCATTGGCATCACTATGATCCATGCCCTTGTCATCCCAGTGTTCCATGGCCACTGTAATCACAATGCTCTGTGACGCTTGACATCACATTGCTCCGTGACCCTTGTCATCACAATGCTCCATGCCTTTGTCAGCAAAATGCTACATTACCTTGTCATCACAATGCTTCATGCGGTTGTCATAATAATTCTCCATTATCATTGTCATCAAAATCCTCCATGAACATTGGGATCACATTGCTTCATGCCCTTGTCATCAAAATGCTCCATGCTCCTTGAAATCAAAATGATCCATGACCTCTGTCATCACAATGCTCCAAACACTTGTGATCACAATGTTCTATACCACTTGTCATCACAACACACTTTGATGCCTGTCATCACAATTATCCATGGACTTCTCATGACAATGCGCCATGACATTTCTCATCACAATGCTCAATACACTTGTCATCACAATGCTCCCTGTCACTTCTCCTCAGAATGCTCCTTGAACCGTGTCATGAAAAGGCTCCATGCCCCTTTCATCACAATGCTCGATGCCATTGTCATCACAATACTTCACAAGCTTGTCATCAGTATCCTCCATGACCCTTGTCATCACAATGCTCCATAACCACTGTCATCACAATGCTCCATGCCCCTTGTCATTACAGTGCTCCATGAAGCTCGTCATCACAATTATCCATGGTCTTCTCATCACAATGCTCCATGGTCTTGCCATCACAATGCTCCATGTGCCTTGTCATTACAATACTCCACGTCCTTGTCATCACAATGATCCTTAACACTTCTCATAACAATGTTACATGATCTTGTCTTCACAATTCTCCATGCACTTGTCATCGCAATGCTCTATGACCACAGTCATAGCAAGCTCCATGTGCTTTTCATCACAATGCTTCACGACGTTTTCATCAAAATTCTCAATGGCCCTTGTCATCACAATGCTCCATTCCCTTGCCATCACAATGCTCCATGACCATTGTCATCACAATGTTCCAAGCCCTTGTCATCAAAATGCTCCATTACCTTTGTCATCACAATGCTCCATGACACTTGGTATCAAAATGCTCCATGCCATTGTCATCACAATGGACAATGACATATGTCATCACAATGCTCCCTGACACCTGTCTTCAAAATACTCCATGACTTGTCATCACAATGTTCCATGCCCTTGTCATCACAGTGCTCCATGACCCCTGTTATCACAGTGCTCCGTGACTCCAATTATCACAATGCTTCATGACCTTTGTCATCACAATGCTTCATGACCTTTGTCACCACAATGCTGCATGCCATTTTCATCACAATGCTCCAAGCTCACTGTCATTTCAATAATCCATGAAACTTGTCATACCAATGTTCCATGCCCCTGTCATCACATTGCTCCTTGCCCTTGTCATCACAATGCTCCATACACTTCTCATCAAAATGCTCTCTCACCACATATATCACAATGTTCCATCACTAGTCATCACAATACTCCCTCACCCCTGTCATCACAGTGTTCCATGACCCTTGTCATCACAGTGCTACATGCCCTTATCTTCACAATGCACAATGACAACTGACATCACAATGTTCCATAAACTCTGTCAGAAAATGCTCCATGACCCATTTCATCACACTGCTTCATGACCCCTGACATTACAATGTTCCATAACCACTGTCATCAAAATATTCCATGACTCTTTTCATCAAATTTCTCCATGACCCTGTCATCACAATGCTCCCTGCCCTTCTCATCTCAATGCACCACGCCCTTGTCACCTAATACCAATGACTTTGTCATCCCAAAGCTCCAAGACCCTTTGAATCACAATGCTCCATGTCATTGTCATCACAATGATCAATGAAATCTCTCATCACATTGCTCCATGCCCTTGTCATCACAATGCTCCATTACACCTGTCATAACAATGCTCCATGAGCCCTGCCATCACAATGTTCCACGGCCTTGTCATCACAAGGCTCCATGACCCTTGTCATCACAATGCTCCACGACCCCTGTAATCACAATGCTCCATGCGCTTGTCATAACAAAGTTCCATGACGCATGTCATTAGAATGCTCCATGGCCTTCTCATCACAATGCTCCATGCCCTTGTCATCACAATGCTCCAAGACCACTGTAATCACAATGCTCCATTCCCCTTTTCATCTCAATGCTCCATGAACCCTGTCATCACAATGCACCATGCCCATCATCATAATGCTTCATGCTATTGTCATCACAGTGAAATCAAAATGCTCCATGACATTTGTCACCACAATGCTCCAAATCCTTGTGATCACAGTGTTCCATAACACTTGTCATCAAAATGCCCCATGACGCTCGTCATCACTATTATGAATGGTTTTCTCATCACAATGCTCCGTGACCTTTGTCACCACAATCCGCAATACACTTATCATCACAATGCTCCCTGACAATTGTCATTAGTATGCTTCACGAACACTGCCGTGAAAAGGCTCCATGCTTTTTTTTATCACAATGATCCATTCCCTTTTCATCACAATGCTCCAAGGCCCCTGTAATCACAATGCTCCCTGACTACAGTCATCACAGTGCTTCATGAAATTTGTCATCACAATGGTCCATGACCTCATCACAGAAGGCTCTGTGACCATGTCACCACAATGCTCCATGGACTTTTCATCACAAAGGTCTGTCACCCCTGTCATCACAATGCTCCATGCGTTTGTCAGCACAATGTTCAATGACCCTTGTCATCACAATGCTCCATGCGCTTTTCAGCACAATGCTTCATAACCCATGTCATCACAATGCGCCATGTGCTTGTCATCACAATGCTCCACATCCTTGTCATCAAAATGCTCCATAAATATTTTCATCACAATGCTCCATACACTTCTCATCAAAATGCTCTCTCACCAAAGATATCACAGTGTTCCGTCACTAGTTATCACAATACTCCCTCACCCCCGTCATCACAATGTTCCATGACCCCTGTCATCAAAATGCTATATTCCCTTATCATCACAATGCTCCATGACACCTGTCATCAAAATGCTCCATGACCCTTTACATCACAATGCTCCATGACACCTGACATCACAATTTTCCATTACCCCTCTCATCAAAATGTTCCATGAACCTTTTCATCAAATTGCTCCATGACCGTGTCATCACAATGCTCCCTGCACTTCTCATCACAATGCACCACGGCCTTGTCATCAAAATGCTCCATGACATTTTTCATCACAAAGCTCCATGACCATTGGCATCAGAGTGCTCCATGCCATTATCATCAAATGCTCCTTGAAACCTCTCATCACATTGCTCCATGCCGTTGTGATCACAAAGCTCCATGACGCTTGTCATCACAATGCTCGATGCCCTTCTCATCACAATGCTCCATGCCCTTATCATTACAATCCTCCATGACCTATATATCATAGTGTTCCATGCCCTTGTCATCTCAATGATCCATGCACACTCTCATCACAATAATCCATGAAACATTTCAGACCAGTGCTCCACGTCCTTGTCATCACAATGCTCCAATACCCCTGTCATAATAATGCTCCATGACACTTACGATCACAAGGTTCCATAGACTTGTCATCAGAAGCCTCCATGACCCTTGTCATCACAATGCTCCAAGACCCCTCTAATCACACTGCTCCATTTCTTTGTCATCACAAAGCTCCATGATGCATATCATCAGAATGCTCCATGGCCTTCTCATCACAATGCTACATGCCCTTGTCATCACAATACTCCAACACCCCTGTAATCAAAATGCTCCATGCCCCTTTTCATCTCAATGCTCCATGATCCCTGTCATCAAAATGCACCATGCCCATCATCATAATGCTTCATGCTATTGTCATCACAGTGAAATCAAAATGTTCCATGACCTCTGTCATCACAATGCTCCAAACCCTTGTGATCACCATGTTCCATAACACTTGTCATCACAACGCTCCATGATGCCTGCCATCACAATACTTCATGCCCTTGTCATCACAATGCTCCATGAACTTTGTCATCACAATGCTCAATACACCTGTCATCACAATGCTCCCTGACACTTTTCCTCAGAATGCTCCTTGAACACTGTCATGAAAAGGCTCCATGCCTTTTTCATCACAATGCTCCATGCCCTTTTTCTCACAATGCTCCATGCCATTGTCATCACAATACTCCACAAGCTTGTCATCAGAATGCTCCAAGACCCTTGTCATAACAATGCTCCATGATCCCTGTCATCACAATGCTCCATGACACCTGTCATCAAAATGCTCCATGCCCCTTGTCATAACAGTGCTCCATGACGCTCGTCATCAGAAATATCCATGATCTTCTCATCACAATGCTCCACGGTCTTTCCATCACAATGCTCCATGACACTTCTCATCACAATGTTACATGCTCTTGTCATCACAATTCTCCATGCACTTGTCATTGCAATGCTCCATGACCCCTGTCATAGCAAGCTCCATGTGCTTTTCATCACAGTGCTTCACGAACTTGTCATCACGATTCTCAATGGCTCTTGTCATCACAATGCTCCATTACCGTTGTCATCACAATCCTCCATGACACGTGGCTTCACAATGCTCCATGTCATTGTCATCACAATGCACCATGACATATGTCATCACAATGCTCCCTGACACCTGTCTTCACAATATTCCATGACCTGGTTATAACAATGCTCCATGCCCTTGTCATCACAATGTGCCATGCCCACTATCATCACAATATTCCATGAAACTTGTCAGACCAATGCTCCATGCCCCTGTCATCAAAATGCTCCATGCCATTGTCATCACAGTGCTCCGTGACTCCAGTCATCACATTGCTCCATGACCTTTGTCATCACAATGGTCCATGCCCTCCTCATCACAGTGCTCTTTGAAATTTGTCACCATAATGCTCCATGAACTTTTCATCACAATGCTCTCTGACGCTTGTCATCACAGTGCTCCATGCCTTTGTCAGCAGAGTGCTCCATGACCCTTGGCATCACAATGCTCCATGCGCTTGTCAGAACAATGCTCCATGACTCATGTCATCACAATGTGCCATGTGCTTGTCATCACAATGTTCCACAACCTTATCTTCACAATGCTCTGTAAACATTGTCATCACAAAGCTCCATGCACTTCTCATCAAAATGCACTTTCACCACTGATATCAAAATGTTCCATCACTAGTCATTACAATACTCCCTCACCCCTTTCATGACAATGTTCCACGGCCTTGTCATCACAAGGCTCCATGACCCTTGTCATCACAATGCTCCAATATCCCAGTAATCACAATGCTCATGCCCCTTGTCATCAGTGTGCTCCATGAGACATGTCTTCACAAGGCTCCATGGTCTTCTCATCACAATGCTCCAGGACATTGTCATCACAATGCTTCACGACCTCCTCATCAAAATTCTCAATGTCCCTTGTCATCATAATATTCCAAGCCCTAATCATCACAATGCCCCATTATCTTTGTCATCACAATCCTCCATGACACTTGGCCTCACAATGCCCCATGCCATTGTCATCGCAATGGAACATGACATATGTCATCACAATGCTCCCTGACACCTGTCTTCACAATACTCCATGACCTTGTCATCACAATGCTCAATACACTTGTCATCACAATGCTCAATACACTTGTCATCACAATGCTCCCTGACACTTGTCGTCAGTATGCTCCTTGAACCCTGACATGACAAGGCTCCATGCATTTTTCATCACAGTGATCCATGCCCTTTTCCTCACAATGCTCCAAGACCACTGTAATCACAATGCTCCATGCCATTGTCATCATACAGCTTCATGACGAATGTCTTCAGAATGCTCCATGGCCTTCTCATCACCATGCTCCATGATATTTTCATCACAATGCTCCATTCCCTTGTCATCAAAATGCCCCATGACCCCTGTCACCACAATACTCCATGAATATTTTCAGCCCAATGCTCCATGACTTTCTCATCACCATGACCCATGAACCCTGTCATCACAATGCCCCATGACCCATGTCATCACAATGCTCCATGAACCCTGACAACACAATGATCCGGGACACTTGTCATCAAAATGCTACATGACCATTGTCATCACAATGATCCATTCCCTTGTCATCACAATGCTCCATTACCCTTGTCATCACAATGCTCCAAGCCCTTGTCATCACAATGCTCCATGCCTTTGTCAGCACAATGCTCCTTGACCCTTGTCATCACAATGCTCGGTGCGCGTGTCAGCACAATGCTCCATAACCCATGTCATCAAAATGCTCCACATCCTTGTCATCAAAATGCTCCATAAAACTTGTCATCACAATGCTCCGTGCACTTCTCCTCAAAATGCCTTCTCACCACTGATATCACAATGTTCCATCACTAATCATCACAATACTCCCTCACCCTTGTCATCACAATATTCCATGACCCGTGAAATCACAATTCTCCATGCCCTTGTCATCACAAAGCTCTATGACGCATTTCATCAGAATGCTCCATGGCCTTCTCATCGCAATGCTCCATGCCATTGTCATCACAATGCTCCAACACCCCTGTAGTCACAATGTTCCATGCCCCTTTTCATCTCAATGCTCCATGAACCCTGTCATCACAATGCACCGTGCCCATCACCATAATATTTCATGCTATTGTCATCACAATGAAATCAAAATGCTCAATGACCTCTGTCATCACAATGCACCATACCTTTCTGATCACAATGTTCCATAACACTTGTCATCACAATGCCCCAATACGCTGCTCATCACAATTATCCAGGGTCTTCTCATCACAATGCTCCATGATTTTTGTCATCACAATGCTCAATACACTTATCATCACAATGCTCCCTGACAGTTGTCATCAGTATGCTCCTTGAACCCTCTCATGACAAGGCTCCATACATTTTTCATCACAAAGATCCATTCCCTTTTCATCACAATGCTCCAAGACCCCTGTAATCACAATGCTCCATGTCCTTGTCATCACAAAGCTCCATGACACATGTCATCAGAATGCTCCATTGCCTTCTCATCACAATGCTCCATGCCCTTGTAATCACATTGCTTCAAAACCCCTGCAATCTCAATGCTCCATGCACCTTTTCATCAGAATGCTCCATGCACTCGTCATCACAATGCTCCATGCCCTTGTCATCTCAATGCTCCATGCCCACTGTCATCACTATAATACATGAAACTTGTCAGACCAATGTTCCATTCCCCTGTCATCACATTGCTCCATGCCCTTGTCATCACAATGCTCCAGGACCACTGTCATCACAATGCTCCGTGACTCCAGTCATCACAATGATTCATGACCTTTTTCCTCACAACGGTCCATGCCCTCGTCACACAAGGCTCTGTGATCTTTGTCACCACAGTGTTCCATGATATTTTCATCACAATGCTCTGTGTCCCTTGTCATCACAATGCTCCATGACTTTGTCAGCACAATGCTCCATGACACTTTTCATCAAAATGCTTCATGCGCTTGTCAGCACAATGCTCCATGACACGTCATCACAATGTGCCATGCTCTTTTCATCACAATGCTCCACATCCTTTTCTTCGCTATGCTCCATAAAACTTGTCATCAAAATGCTCCATGCACTTATCATCAAAATGTTCTTTCACCACATATATCACAATGTTCCATCACTAGTCATCACAATACTCGCTCAACCCTGTCATCACAATGTTCCATGACCACTGTCATCAAAATGCTCCATGACCCTTTTCATCACAATTCTCCATGACCCTGACATAACAGTGTTACATAACCACTGTCATCAAAATATTCCATGATACTTTTCATCAAATTGCTCCATGAACCTGTCATCAAAATGCTCCCTGCCCTTCTCATCACAATGCACCACAACCTTGTCATCAAAATGCTCCATGAACTTTGTCATCACAAAGCTCCATGACACTTGGCATCACAATGCTCCATGCCATTTTCATCACAATGCTTCATGACCCCTGTAATCGCAATGCTCCATGCACCTTTTCATCAGAATGCTCCATGATACTTGTCATCACAAGGCTCCATGGTTTTCTCATCACAATGCCCCAGGACCTTGTCATCACAATGCTCCATTCCCTTGTCAACACAATGCCCTATTACCCCTGTCATCACAATACTCCATGAACATTTTCAGCCCAGTGCTCCATGACCTTCTTATCACAATGCTCCATGACCCTGTCATCACAATGCTCCATGACCCCTGTCATCACAATACTCCATGAATATTTTCAGCCCAATGCTCCATGACCTTCTCATCACAAAGCTCCATGACCCATGTCATCACAATGCTACATGGCCACAGTCATCAAAATGATCCATGCCACTTGTCATCAGAATGTTCCATGTGCTTGTCATCCCAATGCTCCATGACCCCTGTAATCACAATGCTCTTTGACGCTTGTCATCACAGAGCTCCTGACACTTGTCATCACAATTCTCCATGGCTTTGTCAGCAAAATGCTACATGACCTTGTCATCACAATGCTCCATGCACTTGTCATCACAATTCTCCATTACCAGTGTCATCACAATCCTCTGTGAAACTTGGGATCACATTGTTTCATGCCCTTGTCATCACAATGCTCCATGATTCTTGAAATCAAAATGATCCATGACCTGTGTCATCACAATGCTCCAAAGTGTTCTGATCACAATGTTCCATAACAATTGTCATCACATTGTTTCATGATGCCTGTCATCAAATTACTCCATGCCCTTGTCATCACAATGCTCCATGAACTTTGTAATCCCAATGCTCAATACACTTGTCATCACAGTGCTCCCTGACAGTTTTCGTCAGAATGCTCCTTGAACCCTTTCATGAAAAGGCTCCATGCCTTTTTCATCACAATGCTCCATGCCCTTTTCCTCACAATGCTCCATGCCATTGTCATCACAATACTCCACAAGCTTGTCATCAGAATGCTCCATGACCCTTATCATCACAATGCTCCATGACCCTTGTCATCACAATTCTCCAAACCCCTGTCATCACAATGCTCCATTAACTTTGTCATCACATTCCTCCATGACACTTGGCATTACAATGCTCCGTGCCATTGTCATCACAATGGACCACGACATATATAATCACAATGGTCCCAGAACCCTGTCTTCACAGTACTCCATGACCTTCTCATCACAATGCTCCATGCTCTTCTCATCAGAATGCACCTTGCCCACTGTCATCACAATAAACCATGAAACTTGTGGTCCATGCCCTTTTCCTCACAATGCTCCATGCCATTGTCATCACAATACTCCAAAGCTTGTCATCAGAATGCTCCATTACTATTGTCATCACAATGCTACATGACCCCTGTCATCACAATGCTCCATGACACCTGTCATCCCAATGCTCCATGCCCCTTGTCATTACAGTGCTCCATGACTCTCGTCATCAAAATTATCCATGGTCTTCTCATCACAATGCTCCACGGTCTTGCCATCACAATGCTCCATGACACTTCTCATCACAGTGTTACATGCTCTTGTCATCACAATTCTCCATGAACTTGTCATCCAAATGCTCCATAACCCCTGTCATAGTAAGCTCCATGTGCTTTTCCTCAGAATGCTTCACCAACTTGTCATCAAAATACTCAATGGCCCTTTTCATCACAATCCTCCATGCCCTTGTCATCAAAATGCTCCATGACCCTTGTCATCACAATGCTCCAAACACCTGTCATCACAATGCTCCATTAACTTTGTCATCATATTCCTCCATGACACTTGGCATCAGAATGCTCCATGCCATTTTCATCAAAATGGACCATGACATATGTCATCACAATGCCACCAGACCACTCTCTTCACAGTACTCCATGACCTTCTCATCACAATGCTCCATGCTATTCTCATCAGAATGCGCCTTGCCCACTGTCATCACAATAAACCATGAAACTTGTCAGACCAATGCACCATGCCCCTGTCATCAGAATGCTCCATACCCTTGTCATCACATTGTTCCGTGACTCCAGTCATCACAATCCTTCATGACCTTTGTCATCACAATGGTCCTTGAACACCTCATGACAAGGCTCTGTGACCATTGTCACAAGGCTCCATGAACTTTTCATCACTATGCTCTGTGAACGTTGTCATCATAATGTTCCATGCCTTTGTCAGCACAATGTTCCATGACACTTGTCATCACAATGCTCCATGCGCTTCTCAGCACAATGCTCCATGACCCATGTCATCAAAATGTGCCATGCACTTGTCAACACAATGCTCCACAGCCTTGTCATCACAATGCTCCATAAACCTTGTCATCACAATGCTCCATAAACCTTGTCATCACAATGCTCCATGCACTTCTCATCAAAATGCTTTCTCACCACTGATATCACAATGTTCCATCACTAGTCATCACAATACTCCCTCACCACTGTCATCACAATTTTCCATGACCTCTGTCATCACAATGCTACATGCCTTATCATCACAATGCTCCATGACCCCTGACATCAAAATGTTCCATATCCTCTCTCATCAGAATGCTCCATCACACTTTTCATCACAATGCTCCAAGACACCTGACATCACAATGTTCCATAACCACTGTCATCAAAATGTTCCATGACACTTTTCATCAAATTGCTCCGTGACCCTGTCATCACAATGCACCATGTCCATCATCATAATGCTTCATGCTATTGTCATCACAATGAAATCAATATGCTCCATGACCTCTGTCATCAAAATGCTCCAAACCCTTGTGATCACAATGTTCCATAACCATTGCCATCACAATGCACCATGACGCTCATCATCACAATTATCCATGGTCTTCTCATCACAGAGTTCCATGACCTTTGTCATCACAATGCTCAATACACTTGTCATCACAATGCTCCCTGACACTTGTCATCAGTATGCTCCTTGAACCCTGTCATGACAAGGCTCCATGCCTTTTTTATCACAATGATCCATACCATTTTCATCACAATGCTCCAAGACCCCTGTAATCACAATGCTCCATGACCTTTATTCACTAAGCTCCATGATGCATGTCAACAGAATGCTCCATGGCCTTCTCATCACAATGCTCCATGTCCTTGTCATCACAGTGCTCCAAGACCCCTGTCATCTCAATGCTCTGTGACTCCAGTCATCACAAGGCTTCATGACATTTGTCATCACAATGGTCCATGTCCTCGATACAAGGCTCTGTGACCTTTCGCACCACAATGCTCCATGAACTTTTCATCACAATGCTCTGTGATCCTTGTCATCACCATGCTCCATGCCTTTGTCAGCACAATTCTCCATGAGCCTTGTCATCACAATGCTCCATGCGCTTGTCAGCACAATGCTCCATAACCCATGTCATCACATTCCGCCATGCGCTTGTCATCACAATGCTCCACATCCTTGTCATTACAGTGCTCCAAAGACCTTGTGATCACAATGCTCCATGCACTTCTAATCAAAATGCTCTCTCCCCCCGTCATCACAATGTTCCATGATCCCTGTCATGACAAAGCTACATGACCTTATCATCACAATGCTCCATGAACCCTGACATCACAATGTTCCATAACCCCTGTCATCAAAATGCTCCATGACCCTTTTCATCACAATGCTCCATGACCCCTGACATAACAGTGTTCCATAACCACTGTCATCAAAATATTCCATGAGGGCCTCCCTGGTGGCGCAGTGGTTGAGAGTCCGCCTGCCGATGCAGGGGATACGGGTTCGTGCCCCGGTCTGGGAGGATCCCATATACCGCGGAGCGGCTGGGCCCGTGAGCCATGGCTGCTGAGCCTGTGCATCCGGAGCCTGTGCTCCGCAACGGGAGAGGCCACAACAGTGAGAGGCCCGCGTACCACAAAAAAAAAAAAAAAAAAAAAAAAAAAAAAAAAAAAATATTCCATGATACTTTTCATCAAATTGCTCCATGACCCTGTCATCAAAATGCTCCCTGCCCTTCTCATCACAATGCACCACGATCTTGTCATCAAAATGCTCCATGAACTTTGTCATCACAAAGCTCCATGACACTTGGCATCACAATGCTCCATGCCATTTTCATCACAATGCTCCATGACCCCTGTAATCACAATGCTCCATGCACCTTTTCATCAGAATGCTCCATGAGACTTGTCATCACAAGGCTCCATGGTTTTCTCATCACAATGTCCCAGGACTTGTCATCACAATACTCCATTCCCTTGTCATCACAATGCCCCATTACCCCTGTCATCACAATACTCCATGAATATTTTCAGCCTAATGCCTCATGACCTTCTTATCACAATGCTCCTTGACCCTGTCATCACAATGCTCCATGACCACTGTTATCACAGCACTCCATGACCCCTGACAACACAATGATCTGGGAATCTTGTCATCAAAATGCTCCATGACACTTGTCATCACAATGCTCCATGCCCTTGTCATCACATTGCTCCAAGAAGCCTCTCATCACATTGCTCCATGCCCTTTTCATTACAATCCTACATGACCCATGTATCACAGTGTTCCATGAACTTGTCATCACAATGCTCCTTGCCCACTCTCATCACAATAATCCATGAAAATTTTCAGACCAATGCTCGATGCCCTTGTCATCAAAATGCTCCATTGCCCATGTCATAACCATGCTCCATGACCCCTGCAATCACAATGCTCTACGGCCTTGTCATCACAAGGATCCAATACCACTGTAATCACAATGCTCCATTCCCCTTTTCATCAGAATGCTCCATGAGAATTGTCATCACAAGGCTCCATGGTCCTCTCATCATCACAATGCTCCAGGACCTTGTCATCACAATGGTCCATGCCCACGTCATCAAAAGGCTCTGTGAAATTTGTCACCACAATGCTCCATGAAATTTTAATCACAATTCTCTTTTACCCATGTCATCAATATGCTCCATGCTTTTGTCAGCACAATTCTCCATGACAGTTTTCATCACAATGCTCCATGCGCTTTTCCGCACAATGCCCCATGACCTGTGTCATCACAATGAGCCATGTGATTGTCATCACAATGCTCCACCACCTTGTCATCACAGTGCTCCATAAACCTTGTCATCACAATGCTCCATGCACTTCACATCAAAATGCTCTCCCACCACTGATATCATAATGTTCCATCACTAGTCATCACAATACTCCCTCACCCCTGTCATCACAATGTTCCAGGACCCCTGTCATCAAAATGGTCAATGACCCTTTTCATCACAATCCTCCATGACCCCTGACATCACAAAGTTCCATAACCTCTGTCATCAAAATGTCCCATGACAATTTTCATCAAATTGCTCCATGACACTTTCATCACAATGATCCCTGCCCTTCTCAAAACAGTTCACCACGCACTTGTCATCAAAATGCTCCATGACCTTTGTCATCACAAAGCTACATGACCCTTGGCATCACAATGCTCCATTCCATTGTCATCAAAATGCTTCATGAACACTCTCATCACATTGTTCCATGCCCTTGGCATCACAGGCTCCGTGATGCTTTTCATCACAATGCTCGATGCTCTTCTTAACACAATGCTCCATGCCCTTTTCATTACAATCCGCCTTGACCCATGTATCACAGTGTTCCGTGCCCCTGTCATCACAATGCTCCATGCCCCCTCTCATCACAATAATCCATGAAGCTTTTCAGACCAATGGTCCATGCCCTTGTCCTCAAAATGCTCCATTACCCCTGTTATAACAATACTCCATGACACCTGCCATTACAATATTCCATGGCCTTGTCATCACAAGGCTCCATAACCCTTGTCATTACAATGCTCCTTGTCCTTGTCATCAAAAAGCTCCATGACGCATGTCATCAGAATGCTCCATGGCCTTCTCATTCACGATGCTCCATGCCCTTGTCATCACAATTCTCCTATACCTCTGTAATCACAATGCTCAATGCCCCTTTTCATCTCAAATGTCCATGAACCGTGTCATCAAAATGCACCATGCCCATCATCATAATGCTTCATGCTATTGTCATCAAAATGAAATCAAAATGCTTCATGACCTCTGTCATCACAATGCTCCAAACCCTGGTTATCACAATGTTCCATAACACTTGTCATAACAACGCCCCATGACGCTCATCATCACAATTATCCATGGCCTTCTATTCACAATACTAAATGAACTTTGTCATCACAATGCTCAATACACTTGTCATCAAAATGCTTGCTGACACTTGTCATCAGTATGCTCCTTGAACCCTGTCATGACAAGGCTCCATGAATTTTGCATCACAATGATCCATGTCCTTTTCATCACAATGCCCTGTGACCCTTGTCATCACAATGCACCATGCCTTTGTCAGCACAGTGATCCATGACACTTCTCATCACAATGCTTCATGTGCTTTTCAGCACAATGCTCCTTGAAACATGTCATCACAATGCACCATGCGCTTGTCATCACAATGCTCCACATCCTTGTCATCACAATGCTCCATAAAACTTGTCATCACAAGGCTCCATGCACTTCTCATCAAAATGCTCTCTCACCACTGATATCACAATGTTCCATCACTAGTCTTCACAATACTCCCTCACCCTTGTCATCACAATGTTCCATGACCCCTATCATCACTATGCTACATGCACTTATCATAAAAATGCTCCATGACCAATGACATCACAATGCTCCATAATTCCTGTCATCAAAATTCTCCATTACCGTTTTCATCACAATGCTCCATCACCGCTGACATCACAATTTTCCATAACCACTCTCATCAAAATATTCCATGACTTTTTCACCAAATTGCTCCATGACCCTGTTAGCACAGTGCTCCCTGCTCTTCTCATCACAATGCACCACGACCTTGTCATCAAAATGCTCCATGACCTTTGTCATCACAAAACTCCATGACACTTGGCATCACAATGCTCCATGCCATTGTCATCACAATGCTCCATGAAGCCTCTCAACACATTACTCCATGTCCTTCTCATCACAAACCTCCATGACGCTTGTCATCACAATGCTCGATGCCCTTCTCATCACAATGCTCCATGCCCTTGTCATTACAATCCTCCATGACCCATGTATCAAAGTGTTCTGTGCCCTTGTCATCACAATGCTCCATGCCCACTCTCATCACATTAATCGATGAAACATTTCAGAGCAATGCTCCTTGCTCTTTTCATCACAATGCTCCATTACCCCTGTCATAACAATGCTGCATGACACCTGCCTTCAAAAGTTTCCATGACCTTGTCATCACAAGACTCCATGACACTTGTCATCACAATGCACCAAACACTGTAATCACAATTCTGCATACACTTGTCATCACAAAGTCCATGACGCATGTCATCAGAATGCTCCATGGCCTTCTCATTCAAGATGCTCCATGCCCTTGTCATCACAATGGTCCAAGACACCTGTAATCACAATGCTCAATGCCCCTTTTCATCTCAATGCTCCATGAACCCTGTCATTACAATGCACCATGCACATCATTATAATGCTTCATGCTATTGTCATCAAAATGAAATCAATATGCTCCATGACCTCTGTTATCACAATGCTCCAAACACATGTGATCACAATGTTCCATAACACTTGTCATCACAACGCCTAATGACGCTCATCATCACAGTTATCCATGGGCTTCTATTCACAGTACTCCATTAACTTTGTCATCACAATGCTCAATACACTTGTCATCACAATGCTCCCTGACACTTGTCGTCAGTATGCTCCTTGAACCCTGTCATGACAAAGCTCCATGCATTTTTCAACACAATGATCCATGCCCTTTTCCTCACAACGCTCGAAGGCCCCTGGAATCACAATGCTCAATACCATTGTCATCACAAAGCTTCATGACTCATGTTTTCAGAATGCTCCATGGCCTTCTCATCACCATGCTCCGTGCCCTTTTCATCACAATGCTCCATTCCCATGTCATCAAAATGCCCCATGGCCCCTGTCATCACAATACTCCATAAATATTTTCAGCCCAATGCTCCATGACCTTCTAATCACAATGCCCCATGAACCCTGTCATCACAATGCTCCATGACCCCTGTCATCACAATGCTCCGTGACTCCAGTCATCACAAAGATTCATGACCTCTGTCATCTCAATGGTCCATGCCATTGTCACACAAGGCTCTGTGACCTTTGTCACCACAATGCTCCATGAACTTTTCATCAGAATACTCTGTCCCTTGTCATCAAAATGCACCATGCCTTTGTCAGCACAGTGCTCCATGACCCATGTCATCACAATGTGCCATGCGCTTGTCATCACAAATCTCCATGAGGCTTGTCATCACAACGCTCGATGCACTTCTCATCACAATGCACTATGCCCTTGTCATTACAATCCTGCATGATCTATGTATCACAGTGTTCCGTGCCTTTATTATAACAATGCTCCATTCCCTTGTCATCACAATGCTCCATGAACCTTGTCATCATGGTGCACCAAACCCTTGTCATCAAAATGCTCCATTACCTTTGTCATCACTATCCTCCATGACTCTTGGCATCACAATAATCCATGCCATTGTCATCACAATGGACCATGACATATGTCATCACTGTGCTCCCTGCCACCTGTCTTCACAATACTCCATGACCTTGTCATCACAATGCTCCATGCCCTTGTCATCACAATGAGCCATGCCCACTGTCATCACAATAATCCATGAAACTTGTCAGACCAGTGTTCCATGTCCCTGTCATCAAAATGCTCCATGCCCTTGTCATCACAATGCTCCATGACCCCTGTCATCACAATTATCCGTGACTCCAGTCATCACAATGCTCCGTGACTCCAGTCATCCCAATGCTTTATGACATTTGTCATCACAATGATCCATGCCCTCGTCACACAAGGCTCTGTGACCTTTGTCACCACAATGCTCCATGCTCTTGTAATCAAAATGTGCCATGCCCCTGTCATCACAATGCTCCATGCCCTTGTCATCACAATGCTCCATGACCCTTGTCATCACGATGCTCTAAGCCCTTGTCATCAAAATGCTCCATTACGTTTGTCATCACAATCCTCCATGACATTTGGCATCACAATGCTCCATGCAATTGTCATCGCAATGGACCAAGACATATTTCGTCTAAATACTCCCTGACACCTGTCTTCACAATACTCCCTGACCTTGTCACCACAATGCTACATGCCCTTGTCATCACAATGCGTCATGCCCACTGTCATTACAATAATCCATGAAACTTCTCAGACCAAAGTTCCATCACCCTGTCATCACAATGCTCCATGCCTTTGTCATCACAATGCTCCATGACCCCTGTCATAACAGTGCTCCATGATCCCTGCCATCACAATGTTCCACGGCCTTGTTATCCAAGGCTCCATGACCCTCGTCATCACAATGCTCCAAGACCCATGTAATCACAATGCTCCTTGCCACTTTTCATCTCAATGCTCCATGAACACTGTCATCACAATGCACCATGCCCATCATCATAATCCTTCATGCTATTGTCATCACAATGAAATCAAAATGCTCCATGACCTCTGTCATCACAATGCTCCAAACCCTTGTGATCACAATGTTCCATAACACTTGTCATCACAACGCCCCATGACGCTCATCATCACAATTATCCATGGTCTTCTATTCACAATACTCCATGACCTTTTTCATCACAGTGCTCAATAAACATGTCATCACAATGCTCCCTGGCAATGGTCGTGAATATGCTCCTTGAAACCTGTCATGACAAGGCTCCATGCATTTTTCATCACAATGACCCATGCACTTTTCATCACAATACTCAAAGACTCCTGTAATCACAATGCTCCATGCCCTTGTCATCACAAAGCTTCATGAATCATGTCTTCAAAATGCTCCATGGCCTTCTCATCACCATGCTCCTGCCCTTTTCATCACAATGCTCCATTCCCTTGTCATCAAAATGCTCCATGACCCCTGTCATCACAATACTCCATGAATATTTACAGCCCAATGCTCCACGACCTTCACTTCATAATGCCCCATGAACTCTGTCATCACTGTGCTCCATGACCACTGTCATCACAACGATCCATGACCCCTGACAACACAATGATCCTGGACCCTTGTCATCAAAATGCTCCATGACACTTGTCATCACAATGATCCATTGCCTTGTCATCACAATGCTCCATAACCCTTGTCATCACAAGGCTCCAAGCCCTTGTCATCAAACTGCTCCATTATATTTGTCATCACATTTCTCCATGACAGTTGGCATCACAATGCTCCATGCCATTGTCATCACAATAGACCATGACATATGTCACCACAATGCTCCCTGACAACTGTCTTCACAATAATCTACGACCTTGTCATCACAATGCTCCATGCCCCTGTCATCACAATGTTCCATGCCCTTGTCATCACAATGATCCATTCCCTTGTTATCACAATGCTCCATGACCCCTGTAATCACAATGTTCAGTGACGCTTGTCATCACAGTGCTCCATGACCCTTGTCATCAAAATGTTCCATGCATTTGTCAGCAAAATGCTTCATGAACTTGTCATCACAATGCTCCATTCTCATTGTCATCAAAATACTCGATGAAACTTGGGTTCACATTGCTTGATGCCCTTGTCATCACAATGTGCCATGGTTCTTGAAATGAAAATGATCCATGACCTCTGTCATCACAATGCTCCATGCCCACTGTCATAGCAATAATCCATGAAACTTGTCAGACCAGTGCTCCATGCCGCTGTCATCACAATGCTCCATGCCCTTTTAATCACAATGCTCCATTACCCCTCACATCATAATGTTCCTTGACTCCAGTCATCACAATGCCTTATGACCTCTGTCATCACAATGGTCCATTCCCTCGTCATCACAAAGCTCTGTAACACATCTCATCACAATGCTCCACGCCTTTGTCAGCAGAGTGCTCCATGACCCGTGTTATCACAATGCTCCATGAGCTTGTTATCAAAATTTTCCACAAACTTGTCATCAGAATGCTCCATAATACTTGTCATCACAAAGCTCCATGTACTTCTCATCAAAATGCACTCTCACCACTAATATCAAAATGTTCCATCACTAGTCATCACAATACGCCCTCACCCCTTTCATGACAATGTTCCACGGCCTTGTCATCACATGGCTCCATGTCCCTTGTCATCACAATGCTCCAATACCCCTGTAGTCACAATGCTCCATGCTATTGCCATCACAAAGCTCCATGACGCATGTTATCAATCTGCTCCATGGCCATCTCATCACAATGCTCCATGCCCTTGTCATCACCATGCACCAAGACAACTGTAATCAAAATGCTCCATGCCACTTTTCATGTCAATGCTCCATGAACTCTGTAATCACAATGAACCATGCCCATCATCGAAATGCTTCATGCTATTGTCATCAAAATGAAATCAAAATGCTCCGTGACCTCTGTCATCACAATGCTCCAAACCCTTGTGATCACAATGTTCCATAACACTTGTCATCACAACGCCCCATGATGCTCATCATCACAATTATCCATGGTCTTCTCATCACAATTCTCCATGTCCTTTGTCATCACAATGCTCAATACACTTGTCATTACAATGCTCCCTGACACTTATCGTCAATATGCTCCTTGAACCCTGTCATGACAAGGTTCCATGCCTTTTGCATCACAATCACCCATGCCATTTTCATCACAATGCTCCAAGACCTATGTAATCACAAAGCTCAACACCCCTTTTCATCAGAATGCTCCATGACACTTGTCATCACAAGCCTCCATGATCTTCTCCTCAAAATGCTCCAGGACCTTGTCATCACAATGCTCCATTCCATTGTCATCGCAATGCTCCATGACCACTGCCATCGCAATACTCAATAAATATTATCAGCTCAATGCTCCATGAGCTTCTCATCACAGTTCTCCATGACCCCTGTCATCACAATGCTCCATGACCACTGTCATCACAGTGCTCCATGACACCGGACAACACAATGATCCTGGACTCTTGTCATCAAAATGCCCCATGACCCTTGTCATCACAATGATCCATATCCTTGCCATCCCAATGCTCTGTGACCCCTGTAATCACAATGCTCCATGACGCTTGTCATCACAGTGTTCCATGACACTTGTCATCAAAATGCTCCATGCATTTGTCAGCAAAATGCTACATGACCTTGTCATCACAATGCTCCATGCGCTTGTCATCACAATACTCCATTCCCATTGTCATCAAAAAACTCCATGAACCTTGGGTTCACAATGCTTCATGCCCTTGTCATCACAATGCTCCATGCACCTTGAAATGAAAATGATACATGACTTCTCTCATCACAATGCTCAAAACCCTTGTGATCTCAATGTTCCATAACATTTGTCATCACAACGCTCCATGATGCCTGTCATCACAATGCTCCATGATCTTTGTCATCACAATGCTCAATACACTTGTCATCACAATGCTCCCTGACACTTGTCGTAAGAATGCTCCTTGAACACTGTCACGAAACGGCTCCAAACCTTTTTCATCACAATGCTCCATGCACTTTTCATCACAATGTTCCATGCCATTGTCATCACATTACTCCACAAGCTTGTCATCAGAATGGTCCATGACCCTTGTCATCACAATGATCCATGACACCTGTCATCACAATGCTCTATGCCCCTTGTCATTACAGTGCTCCATGACGCTCATCATCACAATTATCCATGGTCTTCTCATAACAGTGATCCACGGTCTTTTCATCACAATGCTGCATGCACTGGTCATCACAATTCTACATGTCCTTATCATCAAAATGCTCCATGACACTTGTCATCACAATGTTACATGATCTTGTCAATACAATTCTCCATGCACTTGTACATCACAATGCTCCATGACCCCTGTCATAGCAAGCTCGGTGCGCTTTTCATCACAATGCTTCACGACCTTCTCATTCAAAATACTCAATGGCCCTTCTCCTCACAATGCTCCTAGATCTTGTCATCACAGTGATCCAAGACCATTGTCATCACGATGCTCCAAGCCCTTGTCATCACAATGCTCCATTACTTTGTCATCTCAATCCTCCATGACACTTGGCATCACAATGCTCCATGCCATTGTCATCACAATGGACCATGACATATGTCATCACAATGCTCCTTGACACCTGTTTTCACAATATTCCTTGACCTTGTCATTACAATGCTCCATGCCCCTGTCATCACAATGTGCCATGCCCACTGTCATCACAATAATCCATAAAAATTTTCAGAGCAATGCTCTATGCCCCTGTCATCACAATGTTCCATGCCCTTGTCATCACAATGCTACATGACACCTGTCATCACAATGCTCCGTGACTCCAGCAACCACAATACTTCATGACTTTGTCATCAAAATGGTCCATGCCCACATCATCACAATGTTCCGTGACCCTTGTCATCACAATGCTACATGCAATTATCATCACAATGCTCCATGAGGCCTGATATCACAATGTTCCATAACCCCAGCATCAAAAAGCTCCATGACCCTTTTCATCACAAAGCTCCATGACCCCTGACATCACAATGTTCCATATCCCCTGTCATCAAAATGTTCCATGACAGTTTTCATCAAATTGCTCTTTGACCCTGTCATCACAATGCTCCCTGCCCTTCTCATCACAATGCACAACACCCTTGTAATCAAAATGCTCAATTACCTTTGTCATCACAAAGCTCCATGACCCTTGGCATCACAATGCTCCATGCCATTGTCATCACAATGCTCCATGAACCCTTTCATCGCATTGCTTCATGCCCTTGTCATCACAAAACTCCATGACGCTTGTCATCACAATGCTCCATGACGCTTGTCATCACAATGCTCGATGACCTTCTATTCCCAATGATCCATGCTCTTGTCATTACAATCCTCCATGACACATGTATCACAGTGTTCCTTGCCCTTGTCATCACAATGCTCCAAGACCTCTGTAATCACAATGCTCCATGCCCAGGTCATCACAAAGCTTCATGGTGCATGTCATAAGCATGCTCCATGGCCTTCTCATCACAATGCTCCTAGCCCTGGTCATCACAATGCTCCAAGGCTCCTGTAATCAAAATGCTCCATGCCCCATTTCATCAGAATGCTCCATGAGACTTGTCATCACAAGGCTCCATGGACTTCTCATCACAATGCTCCAGGACCTTGTCATCACGATGCTCCATTCCCTTGTCATCACAATACTCCATGAACATTTTCAGCCAATGCTCCATGATCTTCTCATCACACTGCTCCATGACCACTGTCATCACAATGCTCTATGACCCCTGTCATCACAATGCTCTATGACCCCTTACAACACAATAATCCGGGACTGTTGTCATCACAATGCTCCATGATCATTGTCATCACAATGCTCAATACACTTGTCATCACGATGCTCCCTGAACCTTGTTGTCAGAATGCTCCTTGAAACCTGTCATTAAAAGGCTCCATGCATTTTTCATCACAATGATCCATGCCATTTTCATCACAATGATCCATGCCATTTTCATCACAATACTCCACAAGCTTATCATCAGAATGCTCCATGACACTTGTCATCACAATGCTCCATGACCTGTCTTCACAATGTTCCATGACCCCGGTCATCACAATGCTCCATGACGCCTGTCATCAGAATGCCCCATGCCCCTTGTCATTACAGTGCTCCATGATGCTCGTCATCACAGTTATCCATGTTCTTCTCATCCCAATGCTCCATGCCCTTGTCATCACAATGCTCCAAGACCCATGTAATCACAATTCTCCATGAACACTGTCATCAAAATGCTCCATGACCATTGTCATCACATTGATCCATGCCCTTGTCATCCCAGTGTTCCATGGCCCCTGTAATCACAATGATCTGTGACACTTGTCATCACATTGCTCCGTGACCCTTGTCATCACAATGCTCCATGCTTTGTCAGCAAAATCCTATATGACATTGTCATCACAATGCTCCATGCGCTTGTCATCATAATTCTCCATTACCATTGTCATCAAAATCCTCCATGAACCTTGGGATCACATTGCTTCAAGCCCTTGTCATCAAAATGCTCCATGTTCTTGAAATCAAAATGATCCATGACCTCTGTCATCACAATGCTCCAAACACTTGTGATCACAATGTTCCATAACACTTGTCGTCACAACACACTTTGATGCCTGTCATCACAATTATCCATGGACTTCTCATGACAATGCTCCATGAACATTGTCATCACAGTGCTCAATACACTTATCATCACAATGCTCCCTGTCATTTCTCGTCAGAATGCTCATTTAACCGTGTCATGAAAAGGCTCCATGCACTTTTCATCACAATGCTCCATGGCATTGTCATCACAACACTTCACAAGCTTGTCATCAGTGTCCTCCATGACCCTTGTCATCACAATGCTCCATGACACTTGTCATCAAAATGCTCCATGCCCATGTCATTACAGTGCTCCATGACGCTCGTTATCACAATTATCCATGGTTTTCTCATCACAATGTTCCACGGTCTTGCCATCACAATGCTCCATGACACTTCTCATAAAAATGTTACATGATGTTGTCATCACAATTCTCCATGCACTTGTCATCGCAATGCTCCATGACCCCTGTCATAGCAAGCTCCATGTGCTTTTAATCACAATGCTTCACGACCCTGTCATCAAAATTCTCAATGGCGCTTGTCATCACAATGCTCCATGCCCTTGTCATCACAATGCTCCATGACCCTTGTCATCGCAGTGTTCCAAGCCCTTGTCGTCAAAACGCTCCATTACCTTGGTCATCACAATCCTCCATGACACTTGGTATCACAATGTGCCATGCCATTTTCATCACAATGAACAATGACATATGAAATCACAATGCTCCCTGACACCTGTCTTCACAATACTCCATGACCTTGTCATCACAATGTTCCCTGCCCTTGTCATCACAATGTGCCATGTGCACTGTCATAACAATAATCCATGAAACATGTCAGACCAAAGTTCCATGCCCTTGTCATCAACATGCTCCATGCCCTTGTCGTCAAAATGCTCCATGACCCCTGTCATCACAATGCTCCGTGACTCCAGTCATCACAATGCTTCATGACCTTTGTCCTCACAATGGTCCATGACCTCGTCACACAAGGCTCTGTGACCTTTGTCACCACAATGCTCCATGCCCTTCTCATTTCAATGTGACATGCCACTGTCATCACAATAATCCATGAAACATGTCAGAACAATGTTCCAAGCACCTGTCATCACAATGCTCCATGCCCTTGTCATCACAATGCTCCATGCCCTTTTTATCACAATGCTCCATGACCCCTGTCATCACAATGCTCCGTGACTCCAGTCATCAAAATGCTTCATGACCTTTGTCCTCACAATGGTCCATGCCCTCGTCACAAAAGGCTTTGTGACCTTTGTCACCACAAAGTTCCATGCCCTTGTCATCTCAATGCTCTAACACCCCTCTCATCACAAAGCTCCATGACGCATGTCATCAGAATTTTCCATGGCCTTCTCATCACAATGCTCCATGCCCTTTTCATCACAATGCTCCAACACCTCTGTAATTACAATGCTCCATGCCAATTTTCACCTCAATGCTCCATGAAACCTGTCATCACAATGCACCGTGCCCATCACCATAATATTTCATGCTATTGTCATCACAATGAAATCAAAATGCTCAATGACCTCTGTCATCACAATGCACCAAACCGTTCTGAACACAATGTTTCATAACACTTTTCATCACAATGCCCCATGACGCTGGTCATCACAATTATCCATGGTCTTCTCATCACAATGCTCCATGATCGTTGTCATCACAATGCTCAATACACTTATCATCACAATGCTCCCTGACAGTTGTCATCAGTTTGTTCCTTGAAATCTGTAATGACAAGGCTCCATGCATTTTTCATCACAATGATCCATTCCCTTTTCATCAGAATGCTCCCAGACCCCTGTAATCACAGTGCTCCATGTACTTGTCATCACATTGCTTCAAAACCCCTGTAATCTCAATGCTCCATGCAACTTTTCATCATAATGCTCCATGCGCTTGTCATCACAATGCTCCATGACCCTTGTCATCGCAATGTTCCAAGCCCTTGTCATCAAAATGCTCCATTACTTTTGTCATCACAATCCTCCATGACACTTGGTATCACAGTGCTCCATGCCATTGTCATCACAATGGACAATGACATATGTCATCACAGTGCTCCCTGACACCTGTCTTCACAACACTCCATCACCTTGTCATCACAATGTTCCATGCCATTGTCATCACAAAGCGCCATGCCCACTGTCATCACAATAATCCATGAAACATGTCAGACCAACGTTCCATGCCCCTGTCATCACAATGCTCCATGCCCTTGTCATCACAATAATCCATGAAACATGTCAGACCAACGTTCCATGACCCCAGTCATCACAATGCTCCGTGACTCCAGTCATCACAATGCTTCATGACCTTTCTCCTCACAATGGTCCATGACCTCGTCACACAAGGCTCTGTGACCTTGGTCACCACAATGCTCCATGCCCTTGTCATCTCAATGCTCCATGCCCACTGTCATCACAATAATCCATGAAACTTGTCAGACCAATGTTCCATGCCCATGTCATCACATTGCTCCATGCCCTTGTCATCACAATGCTCCATGACCCCTGTCATCACAATGCTCTGTGACTCCAGTCATCAAAATGATTCATGACCTTTCTCGTCACAATGGTCCATGCCCTCATCACACAAGGCTCTGTGATCTTTGTCACCACAATGCTCCATGAAATTTTCATCACAATGCTCTGTGTCCCTTGTCATCACAGTGCTCCATGCCTTTGTCAGCACAATGCTCCATGACACTTGTCATCAAAATGCTCCATGCGCTTGTTAGCACAATGCTCTATGACACATGTCATCACAATGTGCCATGCTCTTTTCATCACAATGCTCCACATCCTTTTCATCGCTATGCTCCATAAAACTTGTCATCACAGTGCTCCATGCACTTCTCTTCAAAATGCTCTTTCACCACATATATCACAATGTTCCAACACTAGTCATCACAATACTCGCTCACACGTGTCATCAAAATGTTCCATGACCACTGTCATCACAGTGCTACATGCCCTTATCATCACAATGCTCCATGACCCCTGACATCACAATGTTCCATAACCCCTGTCACAAAATGCTCCATGACCCATTTCATCACAATGCTTCATGACCCCTGACATCACAGTGTTCCATAACCACTGACATCAAAATATTCCATGACACTTTTATCCAAATTGCTCCGTGACCCTGTGATCACAATGCTCCCTGCCCTTCTCATCACAATGCACCACGCCCTTGTCATCAAAATGCCCCATGACATTTGTCATCACAAAGCTCCATGACCCTTGGCATCACAATGATCCATGCCATTGTCATCACAAGGCTCAATGAAATCTCTCATCACATTGCTCCATGCCCTTGTCATCACAATGCTCCATTACACCTGTCATAACAATGCTCCATGACCCCTGCCATCACAATGTTCCATGGCCTTGTCATCACAAGGCTACATGACCCTCGTCATCACAATGCTCCAAGACTTCTGTAATCACAATTCTCCATGCCACTTTTCATCTAAATGCTCCATGAACACTGTCATCACAATGCACCATGCCCATCATCATAATGATTCATGCTATTGTCATCACAATGAAATCAAAATGCTCCATGTCCTCTGTCATCACAATGCTCCAAACCCTTCTGATCACAATGTTCCATAACACTTGTCATCACATGCCCCATGTCGCTCGTCATCACAATTATGCAAGGTGTTCTCATCGCAATGCTCCATGACCTTTGTCACCACAATGCTCAATACACTTGGCATCACAATGCTCGCTGACACTTCTCATCAGTATGCTCCTTGAACATTGTCATGACAAGGCTCCATGCCTTTTTCATCACAATGATCCATTCCCTTTTCATCACAATGCTCCAAGACCCCTGTTATCACAATGCTCCGTGACTCCAGTCATCACAATGCTTCATGACATTTGTCATCACAATGGTCCATGACCTCGTAACACAAAGCTCTGTGACCTTTGTCACCACAATGCTCCATGAAATTTTTATCACAATGCTGTGTGACCCTTGGCATCACAAAGCTCCATGCCTTTTTCAGCACAATGCTCCATGACCCTTGTCATCACAATACTCGATGCGCGTGTCAGCACAATGCTCCATAACACATGTCATCACAATGCACCATGCACTTGTCATCACAATGCTCCACATCCTTGTCATCAAAATGCTCCATAAAACTTGTCATCACAATGCTCCATGCACTTCTCCTCAAAATGCCTTCTCACCACTGATATCACAATTTCCCATCACTAGTCATCACAATACTCCCACAAGCCTGTCATCACAATATTCCATGACTCCTGTAATTCACAATTCTCCATGCCCTTGTCATCACAACGCTCCATGATGCATGTCAGCACAATTATCCATGGCCTTCTCATCACAGTGCTCCATGCCCTTGTCATCACAATGCTTCAACACCCCTGTAATCACAGTGCTCCATGCCCCTTTTCATCTCAAAGCTCCATGAACACTGTCATCAAAATGCACCGTGCTCATCACCATAATATTTCATGCTATTGTCATCACAATGAAATCAAAATGCTCAATGACCTCTGTCATCACAATGCACCAAACCCTTCTGATCACAATGTTCCATAACACTTGCCATCACAATGCCCCATGACGCTGGTCATCACAATTATCCATGGTCTTCTCATCACAATGCTCCATGAACTTTGTCATCACAATGCTCAATACACTTATCATCACAATGCTCCCTGACAGTTGTCATCAGTATGCACGTTGAAACCTGTCATGGCAAGGCTCCATGCATTTTTCATCACAATGATCCATTCCCTTTTCAGCACAATGCTCCAAGACCCCTCTAATCACAATGCTCCATGTCCTTGTCATCACCAAGCTCCATGACACATGTCATCAGAATGCTCCATTGCCTTCTCATCACAATGCTCCATGCCCTTTTAATCACATTGCTTCAAAATCCCTGTAATCTCAAAGCTCCATGCACCTTTTCAGCAGAATGCTCCATGCCCTTGTCATCACAATGCTCCATGACCCCTTCCATCAAAATGTTCCACGGCCTTGTCATCAAAAGCCTCCATGACCCTTCTCATCACAATGCTCCAAGAATCCTGTAATCACAATGCTCCATGCCCTTGTCATCACAAAGCTCCATGACGCATGTCATCAGAATGCTCCATTGCCTTCTCATCACAATGTGCCATGCCCACCCTCATAGCAATAATCCATGAAACTTGTCAGACCAATTCTCCATGCCCCTGTCATCACAATGCTCCATGCCCTTGTAATCACAATGCTCCATGACCCCTCACATCATAATGCTCTGTGAATCCAGTCATCACAATGCTTTATGACCTTTGTCATCAGAATGGTCCATTCCCTAGTCATCACAGTGCTCTGTAACACTTGTCATCACAATGCTGCATGCCTTTGTCAGCCCAATGCTCCATAACCTTGTCATCACAATGCTCCATGTGCTTGTCAGCACAATGCTCCAAGACACATGTCATCACAATATGCCAAGCACTTGTCATCAAAATGCTCATTAAAACTTGTCAACACAATGCTCCATGCACTTCTCATCTAAATGCTCTCTCACCACTGATATCACAATGTTCCATCACTAGTCATCACAATACTCCCTCACCCCTTTCATCACAATGTTCCATGACCCATGTCATCAAAATGCTACATGCCCTTATCATCACAATGCTCCATGACTACTGACATCACAATGTTCCATAACCCCTGTCATCAAAATGTTTCCTGACCCTTTTCATCAAATTGCTCCATGACCCTGTCATCACAATGCTCCCTGCCCTTCTCATCACAATGCACAATGCTCTTGTCATCAAAATGCTCCATGACCTTTGTCATCACAAAGCTCCATGACCCTTGGCATCACAATGCTCCATGTCATTGTCATCACAATGCTCCATGAACCCTATCATCACATTGCTCCTTGCCCTTGTCATCACAAAGCTACATGACGCTTGTCATCACAATGCTCAATGCCTTTCTCATCACAATGGTCCATGCCCTTGTCATTACAATCCTCCATGACCCATGAATCACCGTATTCTGTGCCCTTGTCATCACAATGCTCCATGCCCCCTCTCATCACAATAATCCATGAAACATTTCAAACCAATGCTCAATGCCCTTGTCATCAAATTGCTCCATTACACCTGTGATAACAATGCTCCATGACCCCTGCCATCACAATATTCCATGGCGTTGTCATCACAAGGCTCCATGACCCTTGTCAATGCAATGCTCCATGACCCCTGTAATCACAAGGCTCCATGCCTCTTTTCATCTCAATTCTCCATGAACACTGTCATCACAATGCACCATGCACATCATCATAATGCTTAATTCTATTGTCATCACAATGAAATCAAAATGCTCCATGACCTCTGTCATCACAATGCTCCAAACCCTTGTGATCACAATGTTCCATAACACTTGTCATCAGAATGCCCCATGATGCTCCTCATCACAATTACCCATGGTCTTCACATCACAATGCTCCATGACGTTTGTCATCACAGTGCTCCTTGACACTCGTCATCAGTATGCTCCTTGAAACCTGTCATGACAAGGCTCCATGCCTTTTTCATCACAATGATCAATGGACTTTTCATCACAATGCTCCAAGATCCCTGTAATAACAATTCTCCATGCCCTTTTCATCACAAAGTTTCATGATGCATGTCATCAGAATGCTCCATGGCTTTCTCATCACAATGCTCCATGACTTTGTCATCACAATGCTCCATGCGCTTGTCAGCACAATGCTCCAAGACACAGGTCATCACAATATGCCATGCACTTGTCTTCACAATGCTCCACAACCTTATCACATTGCTCCATAAACCTTGTCATCACAATTCTCCATGAACTTGTCATCTAAATGCTCTCTCACCACTGATATCACAATGTTCCATCACTAGTCATCACAATACTCCCTCACCCCTTTCATTCACAATGTTCCATGATCCCTGTCATCAAAATGCTACATGCCCTTATCATCACAATGCTCCATGACCACTGACGTCACACTGTTCCATAACCCCTGTCATCAAAATGTTTCCTGACTCTTTTCATCAAATTGCTCCATGATCCTGTCATCACAATGCTCCCTGCCCTTCTCATCAACATGCACAATGCTCTTGTCATCAAAATGCTCATTGACATTTGTCCTCACAAATCTCCATGACCCTTCGCATCACAATGCTCCATGCCATTGTCATCACAATGTTCCATGAACCCTATCATCACATTGCTCCTTGCCCTTGTCATCACAAAGCTCCATGACGCTTGTCATCACAATGCTCGATGCCTTTCTCATCACAATGATCCGTGCCCTTGTCATTACAATCCTCCATAACCCATGTATCACCGTGTTCTGTGCCCTTGTCATCACAATGCTCCATGACCACTCTCGTCACAATAATCCATGAAACTTTTCAAACCAATGATCAATGCCCTTGTCATCACAATGCTCCATTACACCTCTCATAAAAATGCTCCATGACACCTGCCATCACAATATTCCATGGCGTTGTCATCACAAGGCTCCATGACCCTTGTCCTAACAATGCTCCATGACCCCTGTAATCACAAGGCTCCATGCCTCTTTTCATCTCAATTCTCCATGAACACTGTCATTACAATGCACCATGCCCATCATCATAATGCTTCATGCTATTGTCATCACAATGAAATCAAAATGCTCCATGACCTCTGTCATCACAATGCTCCAAACCCTTGTGATCACAATGTTCCATAACACTTGTCATCACAATGCCCCATGACACTCCTCATCACAATTATCCATGGTCTTCTCATCACAATGCTCCATGACCTTTGTCATCACAATGCTCCCTGACACTTGTCATCAGTATGCTTCTTGTAACCTGTCATGACAAGGCTCCATGCCTTTTCCTCACAATGATCCATGGACTTTTCATCACAATGCTCCAAAACCCCTGTAATCACAATGCTCCATGCCCTTGTCATCAGAAATATCCATGACGCATGTCATCAGAATGCTCCTGGCATTGTCATCACCATGCTCCATGCCCTTGTCATCCCAATGCTCCAAGATCCCTGTAATCAAAATGCTCTATTCCCTTTTGCATAAGAATGTTCCATGAGACTTGTAATCACAATGCACCATGGTCTTCTCATCACAATGCCCCGGACTTTGTCATCACAATGCTCAATTCCCTTGTCATCACAATGCTCATTGACACCCGCCATAACAATACTCAAAGAATATTGTCAGTCCAATACTCCATGAACTTCTCATCACAATGCTCGATGACCCCTGGCATCACAATTCTCCATGACCAATGTCATCACAACGCTCCATGACATCCAGACAACACAATGATCCGGGACTCTTGTCATCAAAATTTTCCATGACCCTTGTCATCACAATGATCCATGTTTTGCCATCCCAAAGCTCCATGACCCCTGTAAACACAATGCTCCCTGACGCTTGTCATCACAATGCTCCATGCATTTGTCAGCAAAATGCCACATGACCTTGTCATCACAATGCTCCATGCACTTGTCATCACAATACTCCGTTCCCATTGTCATCAAAATCCTCCATGAACCTTGGGTTCACATTGCTTCATGCCCTTGTCATCACAATGCTCTATGCTCCTTTAAATGAAAATGATACATGACTTCTGTCATCACAATGCTCCAAATCCTTGTGATCACAATGTTCCATAATACTTGTCATCACAATGCTCCATGATGCCTATCATCAAAATGCTCCCTGACCTTTGTCATCACAATTCTCAATACACATGTCATCACAATGCTCCCTGACACTTGTCGTCAGAATGCTGCTGGAGCACTGTCATGAAAAGGCTCCATGCCTTTTTCAGCACATTACTCCACAAGCTTGTCATCAGAATGGTCCATGACAATTGTCATCACAATGATCCATGACACCTGTCATCACAGTGCTCCATGCCCCTTGTCATTAAAGTGCGCCATGACGCTCATCATCACAATTATCCATGGTCTTCTCATCACAATGCTCCACGGTCCTGCCATCACAATGCTCCATGCCCTGGTCATCACAATTCTACATGTCCTTGACATCACAATGCTCCAAGACACTTCACATCAAAATGTTACATGCTGTTGTCAATACAGTTCTCCATGCACTTTTCATTGCAATGCTCCATGACCCCTGTCATAGCAAGCTCCATGCGCTTCTCATCACAGTGCGTCACGACCTTCTCATCAAAATTCTCAATGGCCCTTGTCATCACAACTCTCCATGATCTTGTCATCAGAGTGCTCCTTGACCTTGTCATCACAATGCTCAAAGCCCTTGTCATCACAATGCTCCATTACATTTGTCATCCCAATCTTCCATGACACTTGGCATCACAATGCCCAATGGCATTGTCATCACAATGGAACGTGACATATGTCATCACAATGCTCCCTGACACCTGCCTTCACAATAATGTATGACATTGTCATCACAATGCTCCATGCCCTTGTCATCACAATGCTCCATGACCCCGGTCGTCACAATGCTCCGTGACTCCAGTCATAACAATGATTCATGACCTTTGTCATCAAAATGGTCCATGCCCTCGTCATCAGAAGTCTCTGTGACCTTTGTCACCACAATGCTCCATGAACTTTTGATCACAATGCTCCATGACCCTTGTCATCACAATGCTCCATGTGTTTCTCAGCACGATGCTCCATGACCCATTTCATCACAATGCTTCATGCACTAGCCAGCACAATGCTCCATAACACATGTCATAACAATGCACCACACGCTTGTCATCACAATGCTCCACAACCTTGTCATCACAACGCTCCATAAACCTTGTCATCACAATGCTCCATACACTTCTCATCAAAATGCTCTCTCACCACTGATATTACACTGTTCCATCACTAGTCATCACAATACTCCCTCACCCCTGTCATCACAATGTTCCATGACCCCTGTAATCACAATGCTACATGCCCTTATCACCACAATGTTCGATGACCCCTGACATCACAACGTTCCATAATCCCTGTCATCAAAATGCTCCATGACGCTTTTCATCACAATGCTCCATGACCCCTGACATCACAATGTTCCATAACCCCTGTCATCAAAATATTCGATGACCATTTTCATCAAATTGCTCCATGACCCTGTCATCACTATTCACCCTGCCCTTCTCATTACAATGCACCACACACTTGTCAACAAAATGCTCCATGACCTTTGTCATCACAAAACTCCATGACCCTTGGCATCGCAATGCTCCATGCCATTGTCATCACAGTGCTTCCTGAAGCCTCTCATCACATTGCTTCCATGTCCTTGTCATCACAAAGCTCCATGATGCTTGTCATCAAAATGCTCGATGCCCTTCTCATCAAAATGCTCCATGCCCTTGTCATTACAATCCTCCATGACCCATGTAACACAGTGTTGTGTGACCTTGTCATCACAATGCGCCATGCCCACTCTCATCACAATAATCCATGAAACTTTTCAGACCAATGCTCCATACAATTGTAATCACAATGCTCCCTTACCCCTGTCATGACAATGCTCCATTAGCCCTGCCATCAAAATGATCCAAGGCCTTGTCATCACAAGGTTCCATAACCCTTGGCATCACAATGATCCAAGACCCCTGTATTCACAATGCTCCATGCCCTTGTCATCACAATGCTCCAAGGCTCCTTTAATCACAATGTTCCATGCCCCATTTCATCAGAATGCTCCATGAGACTTGTCCTCACAAAGTTCCATAGTCTTCTCATCACAATGCTCCAGGATCTTGTCATCACAATGCTCCATTCCCTTGTCATCACAATGCTCCATGACCCCTGTCATCACAATATTCCATGAACATTTTCAGCCCAATGCTCCATGAACTTCTCATCACAATGCACCATGACCCCTGTCATTACAATGCTCTATGACTACTGTCATCACAATTCTCCATGACCCCTTACAACACAATAATCCGGGACATTTATCATCAAAATGCTCCCTGACCCTTGTCATCACAATGATCCGTGCCCTTGCCATCTTAATTCTCCATGACCGCTGTAATCACAATGCACCATGTTGCTTGTCTTCACAGTGCTCCATGAAACTTGTCATCACGATGCTCCATGTCTTTGTCAGCAAAATACTACATGACATTATCATCACAATGCCCCATGCGCTTGTCATCAAAATCCTCCATGAAACTTTGGATCACATTGCTTCATGCCCTTGTCATCACAATGCTCCATGCTCCTTGAAATCAAAATGATCCATGACCTGTCATCACAATGCTCCAAATCCTTGTGATCACAATGTTCCATAATACTTGTCATCACAATGCTCCATGATGCCTATCATCAAAATGCTCCCTGACCTTTGTCATCACAATTCTCAATACACATGTCATCACAATGCTCCCTGACACTTGTCGTCAGAATGCTGCTGGAGCACTGTCATGAAAAGGCTCCATGCCTTTTTCAGCACATTACTCCACAAGCTTGTCATCAGAATGGTCCATGACAATTGTCATCACAATGATCCATAACACCTGTCATCACAGTGCTCCATGCCCCTTGTCATTAAAGTGCGCCATGACGCTCATCATCACAATTATCCATGGTCTTCTCATCACAATGCTCCACGGTCCTGCCATCACAATGCTCCATGCCCTGGTCATCACAATTCTACATGTCCTTGACATCACAATGCTCCAAGACACTTCACATCAAAATGTTACATGCTGTTGTCAATACAGTTCTCCATGCACTTTTCATTGCAATGCTCCATGACCCCTGTCATAGCAAGCTCCATGCGCTTCTCATCACAGTGCGTCACGACCTTCTCATCAAAATTCTCAATGGCCCTTGTCATCACAACTCTCCATGATCTTGTCATCAGAGTGCTCCTTGACCTTGTCATCACGATGCTCAAAGCCCTTGTCATCACAATGCTCCATTACATTTGTCATCCCAATCTTCCATGACACTTGGCATCACAATGCCCAATGGCATTGTCATCACAATGGAACGTGACATATGTCATCACAATGCTCCCTGACACCTGCCTTCACAATAATGTATGACATTGTCATCACAATGCTCCATGCCCTTGTCATCACAATGCTCCATGACCCCGGTCGTCACAATGCTCCGTGACTCCAGTCATAACAATGATTCATGACCTTTGTCATCAAAATGGTCCATGCCCTCGTCATCAGAAGTCTCTGTGACCTTTGTCACCACAATGCTCCATGAACTTTTGATCACAATGCTCCATGACCCTTGTCATCACAATGCTCCATGCGTTTCTCAGCACGATGCTCCATGACCCATTTCATCACAATGCTTCATGCACTAGCCAGCACAGTGCTCCATAACACATGTCATAACAATGCACCACACGCTTGTCATCACAATGCTCCACAACCTTGTCATCACAACGCTCCATAAACCTTGTCATCACAATGCTCCATACACTTCTCATCAAAATGCTCTCTCACCACTGATATTACACTGTTCCATCACTAGTCATCACAATACTCCCTCACCCCTGTCATCACAATGTTCCATGACCCCTGTAATCACAATGCTACATGCCCTTATCACCACAATGTTCGATGACCCCTGACATCACAACGTTCCATAATCCCTGTCATCAAAATGCTCCATGACGCTTTTCATCACAATGCTCCATGACCCCTGACATCACAATGTTCCATAACCCCTGTCATCAAAATATTCGATGACCATTTTCATCAAATTGCTCCATGACCCTGTCATCACTATTCACCCTGCCCTTCTCATTACAATGCACCACACACTTGTCAACAAAATGCTCCATGACCTTTGTCATCACAAAACTCCATGACCCTTGGCATCGCAATGCTCCATGCCATTGTCATCACAGTGCTTCCTGAAGCCTCTCATCACATTGCTTCCATGTCCTTGTCATCACAAAGCTCCATGATGCTTGTCATCAAAATGCTCGATGCCCTTCTCATCAAAATGCTCCATGCCCTTGTCATTACAATCCTCCATGACCCATGTAACACAGTGTTGTGTGACCTTGTCATCACAATGCGCCATGCCCACTCTCATCACAATAATCCATGAAACTTTTCAGACCAATGCTCCATACAATTGTAATCACAATGCTCCCTTACCCCTGTCATGACAATGCTCCATTAGCCCTGCCATCAAAATGATCCAAGGCCTTGTCATCACAAGGTTCCATAACCCTTGGCATCACAATGATCCAAGACCCCTGTATTCACAATGCTCCATGCCCTTGTCATCACAATGCTCCAAGGCTCCTTTAATCACAATGTTCCATGCCCCATTTCATCAGAATGCTCCATGAGACTTGTCCTCACAAAGTTCCATAGTCTTCTCATCACAATGCTCCAGGATCTTGTCATCACAATGCTCCATTCCCTTGTCATCACAATGCTCCATGACCCCTGTCATCACAATATTCCATGAACATTTTCAGCCCAATGCTCCATGAACTTCTCATCACAATGCACCATGACCCCTGTCATTACAATGCTCTATGACTACTGTCATCACAAATCTCCATGACCCCTTACAACACAATAATCCGGGACATTTATCATCAAAATGCTCCCTGACCCTTGTCATCACAATGATCCGTGCCCTTGCCATCTTAATTCTCCATGACCGCTGTAATCACAATGCACCGTGTTGCTTGTCTTCACAGTGCTCCATGAAACTTGTCATCACGATGCTCCATGTCTTTGTCAGCAAAATACTACATGACATTATCATCACAATGCCCCATGCGCTTGTCATCAAAATCCTCCATGAAACTTTGGATCACATTGCTTCATGCCCTTGTCATCACAATGCTCCATGCTCCTTGAAATCAAAATGATCCATGACCTGTCATCACAATGCTCCAAATCCTTGTGATCACAATGTTCCATAACCCTTGACATCACAATGATCCATGATGCCTGTCATCACCATATTCCATGCCATTGTCATCACAATGCTCCATGACCATCGTCATCACAATGCTCAATAAATTTGTCATCACAATGCTCACTGACAGTTGTTGTCAGAATGCTCCTTGAAACCTGTCATGAAAAGGCTCCATGCATTTTTCATCACAATGATCCATTCCCTTGTCATCACAATGCTCCAAGACCCCTGTAATCACAATTTTCCAGGCCCTTGTCATCACAAAGCTCCATGACGCATGTCATCAGAATGCTACATTGCCTTCTCATCACAATGCTCCATGCCCTTGTCATCACAATGCTCCAAGATCAATTTAATCACAATTCTCCATTCCCCTTTTCATCTCAATGCTCCATGAACCATGTAATCACAATGCACCATGCTCATCATCATAATGCTTCATGCTATGGTCATCATAATGAAATCAAAATGCTCCATGAACTCTGTCATCACAATGCTCCAAACCCTTATGATCACAATGTTCCATAACACTTGTCATCACAACGCCCCATGATGCTCGTCATCACAATTATCCATGGTTTTCTAATCACAATGCTCCATGACCTTTGTCATCACAATGCTCAATTTAATTGTCATCACAATGCTCCCTGACACTTGTCATCAGTATGCTCCTTGAACCCTGTCATAACAAGGCTCCATGCCTTTTCCATCACAATGATCCATGCCCTTTTCATCACAATGCTCCAAGACCCCTGTAATCACAATGCTCCATGCCCTTTTCATCACAATGCTCCATGACCCCTGTCATCACAATGCTCCAAGCACTTGTCATCACAATCCTCCTTGACACTTGGCATCACAATGCTCCATGTCATTGTCATCACAATGGACCACCGCATATGTCATCTCCGTGCTCCCTGACACCTGTCTTCACAATACTGTATCACCTTGTTATCACAATGCTCCATGCCCTTGTCATCAAAAAGTGCCATGCCCACTCTCATCACAATAAGCCATAAAACTTGTCAGAGCTATGCTCTATGGCCCTGTCATCACAATGCTCCATGCCCTTTTCATCACAAAGCTCCATGACCCCTGTCATCACAGTCTTCCTTGACTCCAGTCATAACAATGATTCATGACCTTTGTCATCACAATGTTCCATGCCCTCTTCATCACAAGTCCCTGTGACCTTTGTCACCACAATGCTCCATGAACATTTGATCACAATGCTCCGTGACCCTTGTCATCACAATGCTCCATGCCTTCTTTAGCACAATGCTCCATGACCATTGTCATCACAATGCTCCATGTGCTAATCAGCACAATGCTCCATAACACATGTCATAACAATGTGTCATGCACTTGTCATCACAATGCTCCACAATCTTGTCATCACAACGCTCCATAAACATTGTCATCACAATGCTCCATACACTTCTCATCAAAATGCTCTCTCACCACTGATATCACAATGTTCCATCACTAGTCATCACAATAGTCCCTCACCCCTGTCATCACAATGTTCCACGACCCCTGTCATCACAATGGTACATGCCCTTATCATCACAATGTTCAATAACCCCTAAAATCACAATGTTCCATAACACATGTCATCAAAATTCTCCATGACACATTTCATCAAAATGCTCCATGAACCCTGACATCACAATGTTCCATAACCCCTGTCATCAGAATGTTCGATGACACTTTTCATCAAATTGCTCCATGACCCTGTCATCACAATGCACGCTGCCGTTCTAATCACAATGCACGATGCACTTGTCATCAAAGTGCTCCATGACCTTTGTCATCACAAAGCTCCATGACCCTTTGCATCACAATGATCCATGCCATTTTCATCACAATGCTTCGTGAAGCCTCTCATCACATTGTTCCATGTCCTGGTCATCACAAAGCTCCAAGACGCTTGTCATCAAAATGCTTGATGCCCTTCTCATCACAATGCTCCATGCCCTTGTCATTACAATCCTTCATGACCCATGTATCAGAGTGTTCCATGACCTGTCATCACAATGCTCCAAACCCTTGTGATAACAATGTTCCATAACACTTGACATCACAATTCTCCATGATGCCTGTCATCACAATACTACATGCCCTTGTCATCACAATGTTTCATGACCATTTTCATCACAATGCTCAATACACTTGTCATCACAATGCTCCCTGACACTTGTTGTCAGAATGCTCCTTTAAATCTGTCATGAAAAGTCTCCATGCATTTTTCATCACAATGATCCATGCCCTTTTCATCACAATGCTCCATGCCATTGTCATCACAATACTCCACAAGCTTATCATCAGAATGCTCCATGACCACTGTCATCACAATGTTCCATGACCTCTGTCAGCACAATGCTCCATGACGCATGTCATCAGAATGTTCCATGCCCCTTGTCATACAGTGCTCCATGATGCTCGTCATCACAGTTATCCATTTTTCTCATCACAGTGCTCCATGGTCTTTCGATCACAATGCTCCATTCCCTGGTCATAACAATGCTCCATGTCCCTTGTCATTACAATTCTCCACGTTCTTGTCATCACAGTGCTCCATGACACTTCTCATCACAATTTTACATGCTCTTGTCATCACAATTCACCATGCACCTGTCATCGAAATGTCCCATGACACCTGTCATAGCAAGATCCATGGCTTTGTCATCAAAATGCTTCATACCTTGTCATCAAAATTCTAAATGCCCATTTTAATCACAATGCTCCATGACCCTTGTTATCACAATGCTCCAAGCCCTTGTCATCACAATGCTCCATTACATTTGTCATCACAATCCTCCATGACACTTGGCATCACAATGCTCCATGCCCTTGTCATCACAATTTGCCATGCCCACTGTCATCACAATAATCCATAAAACATGTTACACCAATTTTCGATGCCACTGTCTTCACAATGCTCCATGCCCTTGTTGTCACAAAAGTACATGACGCATGTCATCAGAATGCTCCATTGCCTTCTCATCACAATGCTCCATTCCTTTGTCATCATAATGTTCCCAGACCACTTTAATCACAATGCTCCATGCCACTTTTCATCTCAATTCTCCATGAAACCTGTCATCACAATGCACCATGCCAATTATCATAATGCTTCATGCTATTGTCACCACAGTGAAATCAAAATGTTCCATGACCTCTGTCATCAATATGCTCCAAACCCAGGTGATCACAAGGTTCCATATCACTTGTCATCACAACGCTCCATGACGCTCGTCATCACAATTATCCATGGTTATCTCATCACAATGCTCCATGAACTTTGTCATCACAATGCTCAATACACTTGTCACCACAATGCTCCTTGAACCCTGTCATCACAATACTCCATGCATATTTTCCGCCAAATGATCCATGACCTTCTCATCACAATGCTCCATGACTCTTGTCATCACAATGCTCCATGACCCCTCTCATCACAATGATCCATGACCCTTGTAATCACAATGTTGCAAGCCATTGTCATCAAAATACTCCATTACCTTTGTCATCACAATCTTCCATGACAATTGGAATCACAATGCTCCATGCCATTGTCATCACAATGGACAATGACATATGTCATCACAATGCTCCCTGACAACTGTCTTCACAATACGCCATGACCTTGTCATCACAATGTTCCATGCCCTTGTCATCACAATGCGCCATGCCCACTGTCATCAGAATAATCCATGAAACTTGTCAGACAAATGTTCCATGCCACTGTCATCACAATGCTCCATGCCCATGTCATCACAATGCTCCATTACCCATGTCATTAAAATGCTCCTTGCCTCCAGTCATCACAATGCTTCATGACTATTGTCATCACAATGCTCCATGCCCACTGTCATCACAATAATCCATGAAACTTGTCAGACCAATTGTCCATGTCCCCGTCACACAAGGCTCTGTGATCTTTGTCACCACAGTGCTCCATGAATATTTCATCACAATGCTCTGTGTCCCTTATCATCACCATGCTCAATGCCTTTGTCAGCACAATGCTCCATGACTCTTGTCATTAAAATGCTCCATGCGCTTCTCAGCACAATGCTCCATGACCACTGGCATCACAATGCTGCGTGACTCCAGTCATCACAGTGCTTCATGACCTTTGTCAACCCAGTGGTCCATGCCCTCTGCACACAAGGCTCTGTGACCTTTGTCATCACAATGCTCCATGCCCACTGTCATCACAATAATCCATGAAACTTGTCAGACAAATGTTCCATGCCCCTGTCAGCACATTGCTCCGTGCCCTTGTCATCACAATGCTCCATGACCCCTGACATCACAATGTTCCATAACCCCTGTCACAAAATGCTCCATGACCCATTTCTTCACAAAGCTTCATGACCCCTGACATCACAATGTTCCATAACGCTTGTCATCAAAATATTCCATGACGCTTTTCATCAAATTGCTCCATGACCCTGTCATCACAATGCTCCCTGCCCTTCTCATCACAATGCACCACGCACTTGTCATTAAAATGCCCAATGACATTTTTCATCACAAAGCTCCATGACCCTTGGCATCACAATGCTCCATGCCATTGGCATCACAATGCTCAATGAAATCCCTCATCACATTGCTCCATGCCCTTGTCATCAATATGCTCCATTACACCTCTCATAACAATGCTCCATGACCCCTGCCATCACAATGTTCCACGGCCTTGTCATCACAAGGCTCCATGACCCTTGTCATCACAATGCTCCAAGGCCTCTGTAATCACAATTCTCCATGCCCCTTTACATCTCAATTCTCCATCAAACCTGTCATCACAATGCACCATGCCCATCATCATAATGATTTATGCTATTGTCATCACTATGAAATCAAAATGCTCCATGACCTCTGTCATCACAAAGCTGCAAACCCTTCTGATGACAATGTTCCATGACACTTGTCATCACAATGCCCCATGACGTTCGTCATCACAATTATGCAAGGTCTTCTCATAACAATGCTCCATGACCTTTGTCACCACAATGCTCAATACACTTGTCATCACAATGCTCCCTGACACTTGTCATCACTATGCTCCTTGAACACTGTCATGACAAGGCACCCTGCATTTTTCATCACAATGAAGCATTCCCTTTTCTTCACAATGCTCCACGACCCCTGTTATCACAATGCTCCGTGACTAAAGACATCACAATGCTTCATGACATTTGTCATCACAGTGGTCCATGACCTTGTCACACAAAGCTCTGTGACCTTTGTCACAACAATGCTCCATGAACCTTTTATCACAATGCTCTGTGACCCTTGTCATCACAAAGCTCCATGCCTTTGTCAGCACAATGCTCCATGACTCTTGTCATTACAATGCTCGATGCACGTGTCAGTACAATGCTCCACAACCAATGTCATCGCAAATCGCCCTGCACTTGTCAGCACAATGCTCCACATCCTTGTCATCAAAATGCTCCATAAACCTTGCCATCACAATGCTCCATGCACTTATCAAAATGCTCTCTCACCACTGATATCTCAATGTTCCACCACTAGTCATTACAATACTCCTTCAACCCTGTCATCACAATGATCCATTACCCCTGTCATCACAATGCTACATGCCATTATCATCACAATGCTCCATACACCTGACATCACAAAGTTCCATAACCCCTGTAATCAAAATGTGCCATGACCCATTTCATCACAAAGCTCCATGATCCCTGACATCAGAATGTTCTATAACCACTGTCAACAAAATGTTCCATGACCCTTTTCATCAAATTGCTCCATGACCCTGTCATCACAATGCTCCCTGCCCTTCTCATCACAATGCACCATGCCCTTGTCATCAAAATGCTACATGACATTTGTCATCACAAAGCTCCATGACCCTTGGCATCACAATGCTCCATTCCATTATCATCACAATGCTCCATGGACCCTCTCATCACATTGCTGCATTCACTTGTCATCCCAAATCTCCATGACACTTGTCATCACAATGCTCGATGCCCTTCGCATCACAATGCTCCATGCCATTGTTATTACAATCCTGCATGATCTATGTATCACAGTGTTCCATGCCCTTGTCATCACACTGCCCCATGCCCACTCTCTTCACAATAATCCATGAAACATTTCAGACCATTGCCACATGTCCTTGTCATCAAAATGCTCCATTACCCCTGTCATAACAATGCTCCATGTCCCCTGCCATCACAAGATTCCACGGTCTTGTCATCACAAGCCTCCATGACCCTTGTCATCACAATGCTCCAAGACCCATTTAATCACAAATCTCGATGCCCTTGTAATCACAAAGGTCCATGACTCATGTCATCAGAATGCTCCATGGCCTTCTCCTCACAGTGCTCCATGCCCTTGTCATCACAATGCTCCAACACCCCTGGAATCACAATGCTCCATGCCCCTTTTCATCTCAATGCTCCATCAACCCTGTCATCACAATGCACGGTGCCCATCACCATAATATTTAATGCTTTGTCATCACAATGAAATCAAAATGCTCAATGTCGTCTGTCATTACAATGCACCAAATCCTTGTGATCACAATGCTCCATAACAATTGTCATCACAATGCCCCATGACGCTGGTCATCACAATTATCCATGGTCTTCTCTCACAATGCTCCAAGCCCTTGTCATCAGAATGCTCCATTACTTTTGTCATCACAATCGTCCATGACACTTGGCTTCGCAATGCTCCATGCCATTGTCATCACAATGCACCAAGACATATGTCATCACAATGCTCCCTGACACCTGTTTCACCATATTCCATGAACTGGTCATATTAATGCTCCATGCCGCTGTCATCACAGTGCGCCATGCCCACTATCATCACAATAATCAATGAAAGTTGTCGGACCAATGCTCCATGCTCCTGTCATCACAATGCTCCATGCCCTTGTCATCACAATGGTCCGTGACTCCAGTCATCACAATGCTGCATGACCTTTGTCCTCACAATGGTCCATAACCTCGTCATCACAGGGCTCTGTGAACTTTGTCACCATAATGCTCCTTGAACTTTTCATCACAATGCTCTGTGACACTTGTCATCACAATGCTCCATGCCTTTGTCAGCAGAGTGCTCCATGACCCTTGTCATTACAATGCTCCATGGGCTTGTCAGAACAATGCTCCATGACACATGTCATCACAATGTGCCATGCACTTGTCATCACAATGTTCCACAACATTGTCATCACAATACTCTATAAACCTTGTCATCACAAAACTCCATGCACTTCACATCAAAATGCTCTTTCACCGCTGATATCAAAATGTTCCATCACTAGTCATTACAATACTCCTTCACGCCTGTCATGACAATGTTCCACGTCCTTGTCATCACAAGGCTCCATGACCCTTGTCATCACAATGCTCCAAGACCCCTGTAATCACAATGCTGCATGCTCTTGTCGTCACATAGCTCCATGACGCTTGTCATCAGACAGCTCCATGGCCTTAGCATCACAATGCTCCATGCCCTTGTCATCACAATGCTCCAAGACACCTGTAATCACAATGCTCCATGCCCCTTTTCATCTCAATGCTCCATGAACTCTGTCATCACAATGAACCTTGCCCATCATCATAATGCTTCATGCTATTGTCATAACAATGAAATCAAAATGCTCCATAAACACTGTCATCACAATGCTCCAAACCCTTGTGTTCACAATGTTCCATAACACTTGTCATCACAACTCCCCAGGACGCTCGTCTTCACAATTATCCATGGTCTTCTCATCACAATGCTCTATGACCTTTCTCATCACAATGCTCAATTCACTAGTCATCACAATGCTCCCTGACACTTTTCGTCAGTATGCTCCTTGAACCCTCTCATAACAAGGCTCCATGATTTTTCATCACAATCATCCATGCCCTATTCATCACAATGCTCCAAGACCCATGTAATCACAATGCTCCATGAACCCTCTGATCACATTGTTCCATGCACTTCTCATCACAAAGCTCCATGACATTTGTCATCACAATGCTCGATGCCCTTCTCATCACAATGCTCCATGCCCTTGTCATTACAATCCTCCATGACCCATGTATCACAGTGTTCTGTGCCCTTGTCATCACAATGCCCCATGCCCACTCTCATCACAGTAATCTATGAAATTTTCAGACCAATGCTCCATGCCCTTGTCATCACAATGCTCCATGACGCCTGATATCACAATGTTCCATAAGCCCTGGCATCAAAATGCTCCTTGACCCTATTCATCACAAAGCTCCATGACCCCTGACATCACAATGTTCCATATCCCCTGTCATCAAAATGATCCATGACCCTTTTCATCAAATTGTTCCATGACCCTGTCATCACAATGTTCCCTGCCCTTCTCATCACAATGCACAACGCCATTGTCATCAAAATGCTCCATGACCTTTGTCATCACAAAGGTCCATGAATCTCGTCATCAAAATTTTCCATGGTCTTCTCATCACAATGTTCCATGACCTTTGTCATCACAATGCTCAATACACTGGTCATCACAATGCTCCCTGACACTTGTCATCAGTATGCTCCTTGAACACTCTCATGACAACGCTCCATGCCTTTTTCATCACAATGATCCATGCCCTTTTCATCACAATGCTCCATGCCATTGTCATCACTATACTTCACAAGCTTATCATCAGAATGCTCCGTGAGCCTTGTCATCACAATGCTCCATGACCACTGCCACCACAATGTTCCATGACCCCTGCCATCACAATGCTCCATGACAACTGTCATCAGAATGCTCCATGCCCCTTGTCATTACAGTGCTCCATGAGGCTCGTCATCACAGTTATTCATGGCCTTCTCATCAGAGTGCCCCACGGTCTTGCTATCACAATGCTCCATTCCCTTGTAATCACAATGCTCCATTCCCTGGTAATAACAATGCTCCATGTCCCTTGTCATCAGAATTCTCCACGTCCTTGTCATCACAATGCTCCATGACACTTCTCATCACAATGTTACATGCACTTGTCATCAAAATTTTCCATGAAATTGTCATCTCAATGCCATATGACCACTGTCATAGCAAGCTCCATGCCTTTGTCATCAAAATTCTTCATGATATTGTCATCAAAATTCTCAATGTCCGTTGTCATCACAATGCTCCATGCCCTTGTCATCACGATGCTCCATGACCCTTGTTATCACAGTGCTCCAAGCCGTTGTCAACACAATGCTCCATTACCTTTGTCATCACAATACTCCATGACACCTGTCATCACAATGTCCAATGCCATTGTCATCATAATGGGCCATGACATATGTCATCACAATGCCCCATGCCATTGTCATCACAATGGGCCATGACATATTTCATCACAATGCTCCCTGACACCTCTCTTCACAATACTCTATGACCTTGTCATCACAATGCTCCATGCCCTTGTCATCACAATGTGCCATGCCCACTCTCATCACAATAGTCCATAAATCTTGTCAGAGAAATGATCTATGACCCTGTCATCACAATGCTCCATGCCGTTGTCATCACAATGCTCCATGGCCCTGTCATCACAATGCTCCGTGACTCGTCATAACAATGATTCATGACGTTTGTCATCACAATGGTCCATACCCTCGTCATCACAAGTCTCTGTGACATTGTCACCACAATGCTCCATGAACATTTCATCACAATGCTCTCTGACACTGGTCATCACCATATTGTATGCTTCCTCAGCCCAATGCTCCCTGACCCTTGTCATAAGAGTGCTCCATGTGCTTGTCAGCACATTGTTCCATGACCCATGTTATCACAATGCGCCATGCGCTTGTCATCAATATGTAACCAAGTTGATGTTATTGTAATCAGTGCAGCCCTAAATATTTGGGTGGCTATGTCTTATTGATTTTCAGTTTTCCCAAGGTATATTCCCTAGACTGGAAGTGCCCTTGGATCTGTAGCTCTGTTGTTTACTTGATTTAGGGAACACAATGCACTCCTCCAGGGAGGCAGTTGGCAATTTACATCCTGCCCATCAGCATAACTAGGCTGCTTGTTCTCCAGGGCCTCTCTTGCGTTTCTAGTTTTTACACATTTTGCGGATGTCCCTTTTGACCGGTGGGAAGTGATACTTCTTTGTAGTGCAGATTTGCATTGCCCACTTGCTCGCTTGGCCAAAAAGGGCGTATGCCTTTTCTCCTGAATATATTCAGGAGAAAACGAATACGCCCTTTTTGGCCAAGTGCATCATTGTCGAAGTTGTGCCCCTCTTCCTGTGCTTTAAAGGTGATTCCAATGTACCTCTTAAAATCTGTTTCCTGCTCTTCTGGCTCACTTTCAAGTCCGCCTCGTTGCCTTCCCTCAACAAATTTTTGGACGATAGTTTTCCTTTATTACTCGCCCATTTTCTGAATTGCTCTGCCACTGAGCTCCAGGTTTCAACTCGTTTTTTGTGAGCTGACCGCAAGTCTAAAATTTTGGTTCAGTACCTATACTGTTTCCCAGCGGGTGGCTGAGAGTTTGGTTAATTCTTCTCCCTGAACGGAAATTACAGTGATATGTACCCATCCAAATGCCTAACAGCTACTCTCATTGCTTCTCCCTCTTCCCTTTCATCCTCTGCCAAGTTGGCAACCTGTGTGAACCAGGAGGTTAAAGGGGCTGTCTCTCCAAGTTGGGAGATTGATAGTAAAGCAGTTGGAAAGTCAAACCAGAGCACCCGGAGAGGGACTATTAGTCGAGTTTTAGAAACCTTTCGTATTCACAGTGTGTCCATTCTCTAGGTTTCCCGTACACGTTATAGCTGTAGTAATATTCCCTTCAACCTGGAGAGTTGTGAGCCATGGAATGGGTGCCACGCATTATTGCTTTAAAGGGTCTGCATTTGCTCACCCAATCTCACCAATCCTCTCAGTCCCAAGTGTCCAGCTTTATGCCACATCCAGCTGTCTTCGTAGATATGGTCATTCCAGGTTTCATCAGAGACCCTGAAGGAATTGTAAAGAATTTCCCTGTTTTTTTTTTTTTGTAATTCCTTTTTATATTGGGTTTGAGATGATTCTCACTGCCATGTTGATACCAGTGTAGACACAGTTGAAGCCCTTACGGAGACCTATGAATACATAGGTTTTAAGATTCTTACTAGTCAGATATATTCCTCTGTGGGAAATATGGGGTTTTGAGTCCCTTTCACTGAGGAAGGTGTAGGTCTTGTCTGTTCCATATTTGGTTTTTGGAACGGTACCTGTACTACTATCAAACTATGGTTTTATGCATCACCCCACCTCTCCTTCCCCCTTAAGCAGGCATAAGAGTGTTTTCTCAATGTGAGACTCTGTTCTCTTTCCTAACTCAGTTCATGTGTAGCCATGTTTACAGGACCTTCATAAGTGATATCTTATGATAAGTTTCTTTTTCTCTGTGACTTATTTCATTTAGAATCATCGTACCTGAATCCACTCATTTTGCTGCTACTGGCCTTATGACATTGATTTCATGGCTGAGGGGTATTCCATCATACATAAGTACCACAATTTCCTGAGCCATTTTTGTCTTTCCTCGGATATTTAAGGTGTACCCAAGTTGAAGTTCTTGTAAGCAGTGCAGCCCTAAATTTTGGGGTGGCACTGTCTTATTGATTTTCAGTTTTCCCAAGGCATATTCCCTGGACTGGAAGTGCCCTTGGATCTGTAGCTCTGTTGTTTACTTGTTTTAGGGAACACAATGCAATCCTCCAGAGAGGCAGTTGGCAATTTACATCCTGCCCATCAGCATAACTAGTCTCCCTGTTCTCCAGTGCCTTTCTTGCCTTTCTGGATTTTACACAATTTTCGTATATCCCTTTTGACCGGTGGGAAGTGATACTTCTTTGTAGTGCAGATTTTCATTGCCCGCTTGCTTGCTTGGCCACAAAGGGCGTAGGCGGTTTCTCCTGATTATATTCAGGAGAAAATGCCTACGCCCTTTGTGGCCAAGTGCATCATTGTCGACGTTGTGCCCCTCTTCCTGTTCTTTAAAGGGGATTCCAATGTACCTCTTGAAATCTGTTTCCTTCTATTCTGGTTCGCTTTCAATTCCGCCTCGTTGCCTTCCCTCAACAGATTTTTGGACGATAGTTTTCCTTTACTACTCTGCCAGTTTGTGAATTGCTGTGCCCCTGAGCTCCATTTTTCAACTCGTTTTTTGTGAACTGAAGGCAGGTCCAAAACTTTGGTTCAGGAACTCTACTGGTTCCCGGCGGGTGGCTGAGACATTGGCTAATTCTTCTACCTGCCGGGAATTTAGAGTGACATGTGCCCGTCCAAATGCCTAAGAGCTACTCTCTCATTGGTTCTCCCTCTTCCCTTTCATTCTCTGCCAAATTGGCAACCTGTGCGAACCAGGAGGTTAAAGGAGCTGTCTCTCCAAGTTGGGACATTGATAGTAAAGCAGTTAGAAAGTCACCCGGAGTACCAGGAGAGGGACTATTAGTTGAGTTTTAGAAACATTTCGTATTCACAGTGTGTCCATTCTCTAGGTTTCCCATACATGTTATAGCTGTAGTAATATTCCCTTCAACCTGGAGAGTTGGTAACCTTGGAATGTGTGCCATGAATTATTGCTTTAAATGGTCTGCATTTGCTCACCGAATCTCACCAATCCTCTCAGTCCCAAGTGTCCAGCCTTATGCCACATCCAGCTGTCATTGTAAATACTGTCATTCCAGGTTTCATCAAAGCCCCTGAAGGAATTGTTAAGCATTTCCCTGTTTTTTTGTTTTTTTTTCAAATTCTTTTTATAGTGGGTTTGAGCTGATTTTCTCTGCCATGTTTATGCCAGTCTAGACACACTTGATTCCCTTACGGAGACATATCAATACATAGGTTTTAAGATTCTTACTAGTCAGATATATTCCTCTGCGGGAAAAATGGGGTTTTGAGTCCCTTTCATTGAGGAAGGTGTAGGTCTTGTCTATTCCGTAGTTGGTTTTTAGAACGGTACCTGTACTAATATCAAACTCTGCTTTTATGCATCACCCCACCTCTCCTTCCCCCTTAAGCAGGCATAAGAGTGTTTTCTCAATGTGAGACTCTGTTCTCTTTCGTACCTCAGTTCATGTGTAGCCATGTTTACGGGACCTTCATAAGTGATATCTTATGATAAGTTTATTCTTCTCTGTGACTTATTTCACTGAGAATCATCATACCTGAATCCACTCATTTTGCTGCTACTGGCCCTATGACATTGATTTCATGCCTGAGGGGTATTCCATTGTATGTAAGTAATACAATTTCTTGAATCATTTTTGTCTTTCCTGTGATATTTCAGGTGTACCCAAGTTGAGGTTCTTGTAAGCAGTGCAGACCTCAATTTTGTGTTTGCTCTGTCTTATTGATTTTCAGTTTTCCCAAGGTATCTTCCTTAGACTGGAAGTGCCCTTGGCTCTGTAGCTCTGTTGTTTACTTGTTTTAGTGAACGCAATGCACTCATCCAGAGAGGCAGTTGGCAATTTACATCCTGCCCATCAGCATAACTAGGCTACCAGTTCTCCAGGGCCTGTCTTGCCATTCTGGTTTTTACAAATTTTGCGGATGTCCCTTTTTACCGGTGGGAAGTGATACTTCTTTGTAGTGCAGATTTGCATTGCCCTCTTGCTTGCTTGGCCAAAAAGGGCATATGCGTTTTCTCCTGAATATATTCATGAGAAAATGCATACGCCCTTTTAGGCCAAGTGCATCATTGTCGAAGTTGTGCCCCTCTTCCTGTGCTTTAAAGGTGATTCCAATGTAGTTCCTGAAATCTGTTTTCTGCTATTCTGGCTCGCTTTCAAGTCCGCCTCGTTGCCTTCCCTCAACAGATTTTTGGACGATAGTTGTCCTTTATTTCTCTGCCAGTTTGTGAATTGTTGTGCCCCTGAGCTCCATTTTTCAACTCGTTTTTTGTGAGTTGATGGCAGGTCCAAAAGTTTGGATCAGGAACACTACTGGTTCCCGGCGGGTGGCTGAGACTTTGGCTAATTCTTCTACCTGCCGGGAAATTAGAGTAACATGTGCCAGACCAAATGCCTAACAGCTACTCTCTCATTGTTTCTCCCTCTTCCCTTTCATCCTCTTCCAACTTGACAACCTGTGCGAACCAGGATGTTAAAGGGGCTTTCTCTCCAAGTTGGGACATTGATAGTAAAGCAGTTGGAAAGTCAAACCGGAGCACCAGGAGAGGGACTATTAGTTGAGTTTTAGAAACCTTTCATATTCACAGTGTGTCCATTCTGCTGGATTCCCATACATGTTACAGCTGTAGTAATATTCCCTTCAACCTGGAGAGTTGGGACCCATGGAATGTGTGCCACGCATTATTGCTTTAAATGGTCTGCATTTGCTCACCGAATCTCACCTATCCTCTCTGTCCCAAGTGTCCGGCCTTATGCCATATCCAGGTGTCGTTGTAGATAGGGTCATTCCAGGTTTCATCACAGCCCCTGAACGAATTGTAAAGAATTTCCCTGTTTTTTTGTTTTGTTTTTGAAATTCCTTTTTATAGTGGGTTTGAGCTGATTCTCACTGCCATGTTTATGCCAGTCTAGGCACACTTGATTCCCTTACAGAGACATATCAATACATAGGTTTTAAGATTCTTACTAATCAGATATATTCCTCGGCAGGAAATATGGGGTTTTGAGTCCCTTTCACTGAGGAAAGTGTAGGTCTTTTCTATACCATATTTGGTTTTTGGAACGGTATCTGTTCTAATATCACACTCTGGTTTTATGCATCACCCCAAATCTCCTTCCCCCTTAAGCAGGCATTAGAGTGTTTTCTAAATGTGAGATTCTGTTCTCTTTCGTAACTCAGTTCATGTGTATCCATGTTTACAGGACCTTCATAAGTGATATCTTATGATAAGTTTCTTCTTCTCTGTGACTTATTTCTCTTAGAATCATTGTACCTGAAATCACTCATTTTGCTGCTACTAACCTTATGACATTGATTTCATGGCTGGGGGGTATTCCATTGTATGTAAGTAACACAATTTCTTGAACCATTTTTGTCTTTCTTGGGATATTTCAGGTGTACCCAAGTTGAGGTTCTTGTAAGCAGTGCAGCCCTAAATTTTGGGGTGGCTCTGTCTTATTGATTTTCAGTTTTCCTAATGTATATTCCCTAGACTGGAAAGGCACTTGGCTCTGTAGCTCTGTTGTTTACTTGTTTGAGGGAACACAATGCACTCCTCCAGAGAGGCAGTTGGCAATTTAAATCCTGCCCATCAGCATAACTAGGCTCCCTCTTCTCCAGGGCCTGTCTTGCCTTTCTGGTTTTTACACATTTTGCGGATATCTTTTTTTTCCGGTGGGAAGTGATACTTCTTTGTAGTGCAGATTTGCATTGCCTGCTTGCTTGCTTGGCCAAAAAGGGTGTATGCGTTTTCTCCTGTATATATTCAGGAGAAAATGCATACGGCCTTTTTGGCCAAGTGCATCATTGTCGAAGTTGTGCCTCTCTTCCTGTGCTTTAAAGGTATTCCAATGTACATCTTGAAATATGTTTGCTGCTATTCTGGCTCGCTTTCAAGTCTGCCTCGTTGCCTTCCCTCAACAGAATTTTGGACGATAGTTGTCCTTTATTACTCTGCCAGTTTGTGAATTGCTGTGCCCCTGAGCTCCATTTTTCAATTCGTTTTTTGTGAGCTGACGGCAGGTCCAAAACTTTGGTTCAGGAACTATACTGGTTCCCGGCGTGTGGCTGATACTTTGGCTAATTCTTCTACCTGCCGGGAAATTAGAGTGACATGTGCCCGTCCAAATGCCTAACAGCTACTCTCTCATTGGTTGTCCCTCTTCCCTTTCATCCTCTGCCAAATTGGCAACCTGTGCGAACCAGGAGGTTAAAGAGGCTGTCTCTCCAAGATGGGACATTGATAGTAAAGCAGTTGGAAAGTCAAAGTGGAGCACCAGGAGAGGGACAATTAGTTGAGTTTTAGAAACCTTTCATATTCACAGTGTGTCCATTCTCTAGGTTTCACATACATGTTATAGTTGCAGTAATATTCCCTTCCACTTGGAGAGTTGGTAACCTTGTAATGTATGCCATGAATTATTGCTTTAAATGTTCGTCATTTGCTCACGGAATCTCACCAAAACTCTCAGTCACAAGTTTCCAGCCTTATGCCACATCCAGCTGTCATTGTAGATACGGTCATTCCAGGTTTCATCAGAGCCCCTGAAGGAATTGTAAAGAATTTCCCTGTTTTTTTGTTTTGTTTTTCAAATTCTTTTTTATAGTGGGTTTGAGCTGATTCTCACTGCCATGTTTATGCCAGTCTAGACACACTTGATTCCCTTATGGAGACATATCGATACATAGGTTTTAAGATTCTTACTAGTCAGATGTATTCCTCTGCATGAAATATGGGGTTTTGAGTCCCTTTCACTGAGGAAAGTGTAGGTCTTTTCTTTTCCGTAGTTGGTTTTTGGAACGGTACCTGTACTAATATCACACTCTGGTTTTATGCATCACCCCACCTCTCCTTCCCCCATAAGCAGGCATAAGAGTTTTTTTTTTTTTTTTTTTTTTTTTTTTTTGCGGTATGCGGGCTTCTCACTGCTGTGGCCTCTCCCGTTGCGGAGCACAGGCTCCAGACGCGCAGTCCCAGCGGCCATGGCTCACGGGCCCAGCCGCTCCACGGCATGCGGGATCCTCCCGGACCGGGGCACGAACCCACGTCCCCTGCATCGGCAGGCGGACTCTCAACCATTGCGCCACCAGGGAAGCCCAAGAGTTTTTTTTAAATGTGAGACTCTGTTCTCTTTCATAACTCAGTTCATGTGTAGCCATGTTTACAGGACCTTCATAAGTGATATCTTATGAACAGTTTCTTCTTCTCTGTGACTTATTTCACTTAGAATCATCGTACTTGAATCCACTCATTTTGCTGCTACTGGCCTTATGACATTGATTTCATGGATGAGGGTTAATCCGTTGTACATAAGTAACACAATTTCTTGAACCATTTTTGTCTTTCCTGGGATATTTAAGGTGTACCCAAGTGGAGGTTCTTGTAAGCAGTGCAGCACTCAATTTTGTGTTTGCTCTGTCTTATTGATTTTCAGTTTTCCCAAGGTATCTTCCCTAGACTGGAAGTGCCCTTGGCTCTGTAGCTCTGTTTTTTACTTGTTTTAGGGAACACAATGCACTCCTCCAGAGAGGCAGCTGACAATTTACATCCTGCCCTTCAGCATAAGTAGGCTCCCTTTCTCCATGGCCTGTCTTGCCTTTCTGGTTTTTTACACATGTTGTGGATGTCCCTTTTGACCGTTGGGAACTGAAACTCCTTTGTAGTGCAGATTTGCATTGCCCTCTTGCTTGCTTGGCCAAAAAGGGCGTATGCGTTTTCTCCTGAATATATTTAGGAAAAAACACATACGCCCTTTTTGGCCAAGTGCAGCATTGTCGAAGTTGTGTCCCTCTTCCTGTGCTTTAAATGTGATTCCAATGAACCTCTTGAAATCTGTTTCCTGCTATTCTGGCTCGCTTTCAAGTCTGCCTCGTTGCCTTCCCTCAACAGATTTTTGGACGATAGTTGTCCTTTATTTCTCTGCCAGTTTGTGAATTGCTCTGCCGCTGAGCACCATTTTTCAACTCGTTTTTTTTGTGAACTGATGGCAGGTCCAAAATTTTGGTTCAGAACCTATCCTGGTTCCCGGCAGTTGGCTGAGACTTTGGTTAATTCTTCTTCCTGCCGCCAAATTAGAGTGACATGTGCCAGTCCAAATGCCTAACTGCTACTCTCTCATTAGGTCTACCTCTTGCCTTTCATCCTCTGCCAAATTTGCAACCTGTGCTAACTAGGAGGTTAAAGGGGCTATCTCTCCAAGTTGGGAGATTGATAGTAAAGCAGTTGGAAATTCAATCTGGAGCACCAGGAGAGGGACTATTAGTTGAGTTTTAGAAACCTTTCGTAATCACTGTGTGTCCATTCTCTATGTTTCCCGTACATATTATAGATGTAGTAATATTCACTTCAACCTGGAGAGTTGGGACCCTTGGAATGTGTTCCACGCATTATTGCTTTAAATGGTCTGCATTTGCTCACCGAATCTGACCAATCCTTTCAGTCCCAAGTGTCCATCCTTATGCCACATCCAGCTGTCGTTGTAATTAGGGTCATTCCATGTTTCATCAGAGTTCCAGAAGGAATTGTAAAGAATTTCCCTCTTTTTTGGTTTTGTTATTGAAATTCCTTTTTATAGTGGGTTTGAGCTGATTCTCACTGCCATGTTTATGCAAGTCTAGACACACTTGATTCCCTTATGGAGACTTATCAGTACTTTCGTTTTAAGATTCTTACTAGTCAGATATATTCCTCTGCAGGAAATAAGGGTTTTTGAGTCCCTTTCACTGAGGAAGGTGTAGGCCTAGTCTATTCCAGAGTTGGTTTTTGGAACGGTACCTGTACTAATATCAAACTCTGGTTTTATGCATCACCCCACCTAGCCTACCCCCTTAAACAGGCATAAGAGTGTTTTCTAAATGTGAGACTCTGTTCTCTTTCCTAACTCAGTTCATGAGTATCCAGCCATGTTTACAGGAACTTCATCAGTGATATCTTATGATAAGTTTCTTTTTCTGTGTTACTTATTTCACTTAGAATCATCGTACCTGAATCCACTCATTTTGCTGCTACTGGCCTTATGACATTGATTTCGTGTCTGAGGGGTATTCCATCGTACACAAGTAACACAATTTCTTGAACCATTTTTGTCTTTCCTGGGATATTTAAGGTGTACCCAAGTTGAGGTTCTTGTAAGCAGTTCAGATCTCAATTTTGTGTTTGCTCTGCCTTATTGATTTTCAGTTTTCCCAAGGTATCTTCCCTAGACTGGAAATGCCCTTGGCTCTGTAGCTCTGTTGTTAACTTGTTTTAGTGAACACAATGCACTCCTCCAGAGAGGCAGTTGGCAATTTACATCCTGCCCATCAGCATAACTAGGTTCCCTGTTCTCCAGTGCCTGTCTTGCCTTTCTGGTTTTTACACATTTTGTGGATATCCCTTTTGACCGGTGGGAAGTGATACTTCTTTGTAGTGCAGATTTGCATTGCCCGCTTGCTTGCTTGGCCAAAAAGGGTGTATGCGTTTTCTCCTGAATATAATCTGGAGAAAACGCATACACCTTTATTGGCCAAGTGCATCATTGGCGAAGTTGTGCCCCTCTTCCTGTTCTTTAAAGGTGATTCCAATGTACCTCTTGAAATCTGTTTCCTGCTATTCTCGCTTGCTTTCAAGTCCGCCTCGTTGCCTTCCCTCAACAGATTTTTGGATGATAGTTTTCCTTTATTACTCTGCCAGTATATGAATTGCTGTGCCACTGAGCTCCATTATTCAACTCGTTTTTTGTGAGCTGACCGCAAGTCCAAAATTTTGGTTCTGGGCCTATACTGGTTCCCGGCGGTTGGCTGAGACTTTGGTTAATTCTTCTTCCTGCTGGGAAATTACAGTGACATGTGCCCGTCCAAATGCCTAACAGCTACTCTCTCATTGGTTCTACCTCTTCCCTTTCATGCTCTGCCAAATTGGCAACCAGTGTGAAACAGGAGTTTAAAGGGGCAGTCTCTCCATGTTGCTAGATTGATAGTAAAAACGTTGGAAATTCAAACCGGAGCACCAGGAGAGGGACTATTAGTTGAGTTTTAGAAACATTTCGTATTCACAGTGTGTCCATTCTTTAGGTTTCCCGTACATGTTATAGCTGTAGTAATATTCCGTTCAACCTGGAGAGCTGGGACCCTTGGAATGTGTGCCACACATTATTGCTTTAAATGGTCTCCATTTGCTCACCGAACATCACCAATCCTCTCAGTCCCAAGTGTCCAGCCTTATGCAACATCCTGCTGTCATTGTAGATAGGGTCATTCCATGATTCATCAGAGCCCCTGAAGGAATTGTAAAGAATTTCCCTGTTTTTTTGTTTCGTTTTCGAAATTCCTTTTTATAATGTGTTTGAGCTGATTCTCACTGCCATGTTTTTGCCAGTCTAGACACACTTGATTCCCTTATGGAGACATATCAATACATAGGTTTTAAGATTCTTACTAGTCAGATATATTCCTCAGCGGGATATATTGGTTTTGAGTCCCTTTCACTGAGGAAGGTGTAGATGTTGTCTATTCCGTAGTTGGTTTTTGGACCGGTACCTGTACTAATATGAAACTCTGGTTTTATGCATCACCCCACCTCTCCTTCCCCCTTAAGCAGGCATAAGAGTGTTTTCTAACAGTGAGACTCTGTTCGCTTTCCTAACTGAGTTCATGTGTATCCATGTTTACAGGGCCTTCATAAGTGATATCTTATAATAAGTTTATTTCTCTCGGTGACTTATTTCACTTAGAATCATCGTACCTGAATCCACTCATTTTGCTGCTACTGGCCTTATGTCATTGATTTCATGGCTGAGGGATATTCCATCTTACATAAGTAACACAATTTCTTGAAATATTTTTGTCTTTCCTGGGATATTTCAGGTGTCCCCAAGTTGAGGTTCTTGTAAGCAGTGCAGCCCTAAATTTTGGTGTGGCTTTGTATTATTGATTTTCAGTGTTCCCAAGGTATATTCCCTAGACTGGAAGTGCCCTTGGCTCTGGAGCTCTGTTGATTACCTGTTTTAGGGAACACAATGCACTCCTCCAGAGAAGCAGTTGGCAATTTACATCCTGCCATTCAGCATAACTAGGCTCCCTGTTCTCCAGGGCATGTCTTGCCTTTCTTGTTGTACATATTTTCTGGCTGTCCCTTTTGACCGGTGGGAAGTGACACTTCTTTGTAGTGCAGATTTGCATTGCCCGCTTGCTTGCTTGGCCAAAAAGGGCATATGGGTTTTCTCCTGAATATATTCAGGAGAAAACACTTACACCCTTTTTGGCCAAGTGCATCATTGTCGAAGTTGTGCCCCTCTTCCTGTGCTTTAAACGCAACTCCAATGTACCTCTTGAAATTTGTTTCCTGCTATTCTGGCTCGCTTTCAAGTCCGCCTCGTTGCCCTCCCTCAACAGATTTTTGGACGATAGTTGTCCTTTATTACTCTGCCATTTGGTGAATTGCTATGCACCTGAGCTCCATTTTTCAACTCATTTTTGTGAGCTGACCGCAAGTCCAAAATTTTGGTTCAGGACCTATATTGGTTCCCGGAGGGTAGCTGAGACTTTGGTTAATTCTCCTTCCTGCCAGGAAATTAGAGTGACATGTGCCCGTCCAAATGCCTAACAGCTACTCTCTCATTGGTTCTCCCTCTTCCCTTACATCCTCTGCCAAATTGGCAACCTGTGCGAACCAGGAGTTTAAAGGGGCTGTCTCTCCATGTTGGGACATTGATAGTAAAGCAGTTGGAATGTCAATCTGGAGCACCAGGAGAGGGACTATTAGATGAGTTTTAGAAACCTTTCATATTCACAGTGTGTCCATTCTCTAGTTTTCCCGTACATGTTATAGCTGTAGTAATATTCCCTTCAACCTGGAGAGTTTGGACCCTTGGAACGTGTGCCACACATTATTGCTTTAAATGGTCTGCATTGGCTCACCGAATCTCATCAATCCTCTCAGTCCCAAGTGTCCAGCCTTATGACACATCCAGCTGTCTTTGTAGATAAGGTCATTCCAGGTTTCATCACAGCCCCTGTAGGAATTGTAAAGAATTTCCCTGTTTTTTTGTTTTCTTTTTGAAATTCCTTTTTATAGTGCATTTGAGCTGATTCTCAATGCCATATTGATGCCAGTCTAGACACACTTGATTCCCTTACAGAGAAATATCAATACATTGGTTTTAAGATTCTTTCCAGTCATATATATTCCTCTGTGGGAAATATGGGGTTTTGAGTCCCTTTCACTCAGGAAAGTGTTGGTCTTGTCTATTCCATAGTTGGTTTTTGGAACGGTACCTGTACTAATATCAAACTCTGGTTTTATGCATCACCCACGTTTCCTTCACCCTTAAGCAGGCACAAGAGTGTTTTCTTAATGTGAGACTCTGTTCTCTTTCCTAACTCAGTTCATGTGTAGCCATGTTTACAGGACCTTCATAAGTGATATCTTATGATAAGTTTCTTTTTCTCTGTGACTTATTTCACTTAGAATCATCGTACCTGAATCCACTCATTTTGCTGCTACTGGCCTTATGACATTGATTTCATGGCTGAGGGATATTCCATCTTACATAAGTAACACAATTTCTTGAACCATTTTTGTCTTTCCTTAGATATTTAAGGTTTTACCCAAGTTGAGTTTCTTCTAATCAGTGCAGGCCTAAATTTTGGGGTGGCTCTGTCTTATTGATTTTCAATTTTCCCAAGGTATATTCCCTAGACTGGAAGTGCCCTTGGATCTGTAGCTCTGTTGTTTACTTGTTTTAGGGAACACAATGCATTCCTCCAGAGAGGCAGTTGTCACTTTACATCCTGCCCATCAGCATAAGTAGGCTCACTGTTCTCCAGGGCCTGTCTTGCCTTTCTGGTTTTTACACATTTTACGGATATCCAATTTCACCAGTTGGAAGTGATACTACTTTGTAGTGCAGATTTGCATTGCCCGCTTGCTTGCTTTGCCTAAAAGGTTGTATGCATTTTCTCCTGAATATATTCAGGAGAAAATGCATACACACTTTTTGGCCAAGTGCATCATTATCGAAGTTGTGCCCCTCTTCCTGTGTCTTAAAGGTGATTCCAATGTACCTCTTGAATTCAGTTTCCTACTATTCTGGCTCGCTTTCATGTCCACCTCGTTGCCTTCCCTCAACAGATTTTTGGAAGATTGTTGTCCTTTATTACTCTGCCAGTTTGTGAATTGCTGTGCCCCTGAGCTCCATTTTTCAACTCGTTTATTTTGAGCTGACCACAATTCCCAAATGTTGGTTCAGGACCAATACTGGTTCCCGGCGGTTGACTGAGACTTTGGTTAATTCTTGTTCGTGCCGGGAATTTAGAGTGACATGTTCCCGTCCAAATGCCTAACAGCTACTCTCTCATTGGTTCTCCCTCTTCCCTTTCAACCTTTGCCAATTTGGCAACCTGTGCGAACCAGGAGATTAAAGGGGCTGTCTCTCCAAGTTGGGAGATTGATTATAAAGCAGTGGGAAAGTGAAACCGGAGCACGAGGAGAGGGACTATTAGTTGAGTTTTAGAAAACTTTCATATTCACATTGTGTCAATTCTCTTGGTTTCCCATACATGTTATAGCTGTAATAATATTCCCTTCTATCTTGAGAGTTGGGACCCAAGGAATGGGTGCCACGCATTATTGCTTTAAAGGGTCTGCATTTGCTCACCAAATCTGACCAATCCTCTCAGTCCCAAGTGTCCAGCCTTATGCCACATCCAGCGGTCGTTGTAGATAGGGTCATTCCCGGTTTCATCAGAGCCCCTAAAGGAATTGTAAAGAATTTCCCTGTTTTTTTTGTTTTGTTTTTAAATTCCTTTTTATCGTGGGTTTCAGCTGATTTTCACTGCCATATTTATGCCAGTCTAGACACACTTGATTCCCTTATGGAGACATATCAATACATAGGTTTTAAGATTCTAACTAGTCAGATATATTCCTCTGCAGAGAATAGGGGTGTTGAGTCCCGTTCACTGAGGAAGGAGTAGGTCTTGTCTATTTTGTATTTGGATTATGGAATGGTACCTGTGCTAATATCAAACTCTGGTTTTATATATCAACCCACTTCTCCTTTCCCAATAAGCAGGCATAAGTATGTTTTCTATATGTGAGACTCTATTCTCTTTACTAATTCAGTCCATGTGTACCCATGTTTACATTTCCTTCATAAGTGATATCTTATGTCAGAATTCTCCATGGCTCTTGTCATCATAATGCTCCATGATGCTTCTCACCATGATTATCCATGGTCTTCTCATCACAATGCTCCACGGTCTTGCCATCACATTGCTCCATGTCCCTTGTGATCACAATTCTCCACCTCTTTGTCATCACAATATTCCATGACATTTCTCATCACAATGTTACATGCTCTTTTCATCACAATTCTCCATGCACTTGTCATCGCAATGCTCCCTGAAAATGTCATAGCAAGCTCCATATGCTTGGCATCACAATGCGTCAAGACATTGTTTTAAAAATTCTTAATTTTTCTTGACATCACAATGCACCCTGCCATTGTCATCACAATTCTCCATGACATTTGTCACCAGAATGCTCAATACACTTGGCAACACAATGCTCGCTGACACTTGTCATCAGTATCCTCCTTGAACACTGTCTTGACAAGGCTCCAGGCCATTTTCATCACAATGATTCATTCCCTTTTCATCACAATGCTCCAAGACCCCTGTTATCAAAATGCTCCGTGACTCAAGTCATCACAGTGCTTCATGACACTTATCATCAAAATGGTCCATGACCTCGTCACACAAAGCTCTGTGACCTTTGTCACCACAATGCTCCATGAAATTTTTATCACAATGCTCTGTGACCCTTGTCATCACAAAGCTCCATGCCATTGTCAGCACAATGCTCCATTACACTTGTCATCACAATGCTCGATGCGCGTGTCAGCACAATGCTCCATAACCCATGTCATCACAATGCACCATGCACTTGTCATCACAATGCTCCACATCCTTGTCATCAAAATGCTCCATAAACCTTGTCATCACAATGCTCCTTGCACTTCTCAAAATGCCTTCTCACCACTGATATCACAATGTTCCATCAGTAGTCATCACAATACTCCCTCAACCCTGTCATCACAATATTCCATGACCCCTGTAATCACAATTCTCCATGCCCTTGTCATCACAAAGCTGCATGACGCATGTCATCAGAATGCTCCATGGCCTTCTCATCACAATGCTCCATCCCCTTGTCATCACAATGCTCCAAAACCCCTGTAATCACAATGCTCCATGCCTCTTTTCATCTCAATGCTCCATGAACCCTTTCAACACAATGCACCGTGCCCATCACCATAATATTTCATGCTATTGTCATCAGAGTGAAATCAAAATGCTCAATGACCTCTGTCATCACAATGCACCAAACCCTTCTGATCACAAACTTCCATAACACTTGTCATCACAATGCCCCATGAGGCTGGTCATCAAAATTATCCATGGTCTTCTCATCACAATGCTCCATGATCTTTGTCATCACAATGCTCAATACACTTATCATCACAATGCTCCCTGACAGTTGTCATCAGTATGCTCCTTGAAGCCTGTCATGACCAGGCTCCATGCATTTTTAATCACAATGATCCATTCCGTTATCATCACAATGCTCCAAGACCCCTGTAATCACAATGCTCCATGTCCTTGTCATCACAAAGCTCCATGATGCATGTCATCAGAATCCTCCATTGCCTTCTCATCACAATGCTCCATGCCCTTGTAATCACATTGCTTCAAAACCCCTCTAATCTGAATGCTCCATGCACCTTTTCATCAGAATGCTCCATGCCCTTGTCATCACAATGCTCCATGACCCTAGTCATCGCAATGTTCCAAGCCCTTGTCATCAAAATGCTCCATTACCTTTGTCATCACAATCCTCCATGACACTTGGTATCACAATGCTCCATGCCATTGTCATCACTAAGGACAATGACATATGTCATCACAATGCTCCCTGACACCTGTCTTCACAATACTCCATGGCCTTGTCATCACAATGTTCATGTCCTTGTCATCACAATGCGCCATGCCCACTGTCATCACAATAACCCATGAAACATGTCAGACCAGTGTTCCATGCCCCTGTCATCACAATGCTCCTTGCCCTTGTCATCACAATGCTTCATGACCCCTGTCATCACAATGCTCCGTGACTCCAGTCATCACAATGCTTCATGACCTTTGTCCTCACTATGGTCCATGCCCTCATCACACAAGGCTCTGTGAGCTTTATCACCACAATGCTCCATGACACATGTCATCACAATGTGCCATGCTCTTTTCATCACATTGCTCCACATCCTTTTCATCGCTGTGCTCCATTAAACTTTTCATTACAATGCTCCATGCACTTCTCATCAAAATGTTCTCTCACCACATATATCACAATGTTCCATCACTAGTCATCACAATGCTCGCTCACCCCTGTAATCACAATGTTCCATGACCACTGTCATCACAGTGCTACATGCCCTTATCATCACAATGCTCCATGACCACTGACATCACAATGTTCCATAACCCCTGTCACAAAATGCTCCATGACCCATTTCATCACAATGCTTCATGACCCCTGACATCACAATGTTCCATAACCACTGTCATCAAAATATTCCATGACACTTTTATTCAAATTGCTCCATGATCCTGTCATCACAATGCTCCCTGCCCTTCTCATCACAATGCACCATGCCCTTGTCATCAAAATGCCCCATGACATTTGTCATCACAAAGCTCCATGACCCATGGCATCACAATGCTCCATGCCATTGTCATCACAATGCTCAATGAAATCTCTCATCACATTGCTCCATGCCCTTGTCATCACAATGCTCCATTACACCTGTCATAACAATGCTCCATGTCCCCTGCCATCACAATGTTCCACGGCCTTGTCATCACAAGGCTCCATGATCCTTCTCATCACTTTGCTCTAAGACCTCTGTAATCAAAATTCTCCATGCCACTTTTCATCTCAATACTCCATGAACACTGTCATCAGAGTGCACCATGATCATCATCATAAGATTCATGCTATTGTCATCACAATGAAATCAAAATGCTCCATGTCCTCTGTCATCACAATGCTCCAAACCTTTCTGATCACAGTGTTCCATAACACTTGTCATCACATGCCCCATGACGCTCGTCATCACAGTTATGCAAGGTCTTCTCATCACAATGCTCCATGACCTTTGTCACCACAATGCTCAATACACTTGGCATCACAATGCTCGCTGACACTTGTCATCAGTATGCTCCTTGAACACTGTCATGAAAAGGCTCCATGCCTTTTTCATCACAATGATCCATTCCCTTTTCATGACAATGCTCCAAGACCCCTGTTATCACAATGCTCCGTGACTCCAGTCATCACAATGCTTCATGACATTTGTCATCACAATGGTCCATGACCTCGTCACACAAAGCTCTGTGACCTTTGTCACCACAATTCTCCATGAAATTTTTATCACAATGCTCTGTGACCCTTGTCATCACAAAGCTCCATGCCTTTGCCAGCACAATGCTCCATGACCCTTCTCATCACAATGCTCGATGCGTGTGTGAGCACAATGCTCCATAACCCATGTCATCACAATGCACCATCCACTTGTCATCACAATGCTCCACATCCTTGTCATCAAAATGCTCCATAAACCTTGTCATCAAATTGCTCCATGCACTTCTCCTCAAAATGCCTTCTCACCACTGATATCACAAAGTTCCATCACTAGTCATCACAATACTCCCTCACCCCTGTCATCACAATATTCCATGACCCCTCTAATCACAATTCTCCATGCCCTTGTCATCACAAAGCTCCATGACGCATGTCATCATAATGCTCCATGGCCTTCTCATCACAATGCTACATGCCCTTGTCATCACAATGCTCCAACACCCCTGTAATCACAATGCTCCATGCCCGTTTTCAACTCAATGTTCCATGAACACTGTCATCACAGTGCACCGTGTCCATCACCATAATATTTCATGCTATTGTCATCACAATGAAATCAAAATGCTCAATGACCTCTGTCATCACAATGCACCAAACCCTTCTGATCACAATGTTCCATAACACTTGTCATCACAATGCCCCATGACGCTGGTCATCACAATTATCCACGGTCTTCTCATCACAATGCTCCATGATCTTTGTCATCACAATGCTCAATACACTTATCATCACAATGCTCCTTGACACTGGTCATCAGTATGCTCCTTGAACCGTGTCATGACAAGGCTCCATGCATTTTTCATCACAATGATCCATTCCCTTTTCATCACAATGCTCCAAGACCCCTGTAATCACAATGCTCCATGTCCTTGTCATCACAAAGCTCCATGACGCATGTCATCAGAATGCTCCATTGCCTTCTCATCACAATGCTTCATGCCCTTGTCATCACATTGCTTCAAAACCCCTGTAATCTCAATGTTCCATGCACCTTTTCATCAGAATGCTCCATGCCCTTGTCATCACAATGCTCCATGACCCTTGTCATCGCAATGTTCCAAGCCCTTGTCATCAAAAAGCTCCATTACCTTTGTCATCACAATCCTCCATGACACTTGGTATCACAATGCTCCATGCCATTGTCATCACAATGGGCAATGACATATGTCATCACAATGATCCCTGACACCTGTCTTCTCAATACTCCATGACCTTCTCATCACAATGTTCCATGCCCTTGTCATCACATTGCGCCATGCCCACTGTCATAACAATAATCCATGAAACATGTCAGACCAATGTTCCATGCCAGTGTCATCACAATGCTCCATGACCTTGTCATCACAATGCTCCATGAACCCTGTCATCACAATGCTCCGTGACTCCAGTCATCACAATGCTTCATGACCTTTCTCCTCACAATGGTCCATGCCCTCATCACACAAGGCTCTGTGACCTTTGTCACCACAATGCTCCATGCCCTAATCATCTCAATGCTCCATGCCCACTGTCATCACAATAATCCATGAAACTTGTCAGACCAATGTTCCATGCCCCTGTCATCACATTGCTCCATGCCCTTGTCATCACAATGCTCCATGACTCCTGTCATCACAATGCTCCTTGACTCCAGTCATCACAATGCTTCATGACCTTTCTCCTCACAATGGTCCATGCCCTCATCACACAAGGCTCTGTGACCTTTGTCACCACAATGCTCCATGCCCTTGTCATCTCAATGATCCATGCCCACTGTCATCACAATAATCCATGAAACTTTTCAGACCAATGTTCCATGCCCCTGTCATCACATTGCTCCATGCCCTTGTCATCACAAAGCTCCATGGCGAATGTCATCACAATGCTCCATGCACCTTTTCATCACAATGCTCCATACCTTGTAATCACATTGCTTCAAAATCCTTGTAATCCCAATGAACCATGCACCTTTTCATCAGAATGCTCCATGACCCTTTTCATCAAAATGCTCCATTACCCCTGACATCACAATGTTTAATAAATCCTGTCATCAAAATGTTACATGACACTTTTCATCAATTTGCTCCATGACCCTTTCATCACAATGCTCCCTGTCCTTCTCATCACAATTCACCACGCCCTTGTCATCAAAATGCTCCAGGGCCTTTGTCATCACAATGCTCCATGACCCTTGGCATCACAATACTCCATGCCATTTCATCACAATGCTACATGAAACCTCTCATCACATGGCTCCATGCCCTTGTCACCACAATGCTCCATGACGCTTGTCATCACAATGCTCGATACACTTCTCATCACAATGTTCCATGCCATTGTCACTACAATCCTCCATAACACATGTATCACAGTGTTCCGTGCCCTAGTCATCACAATGTTCCATGCCGAATCTCATCACAATAATCCATGAAATTTTCAGACCAATGTTCCATGCCCTTGTCATCACAATGCTCCATTACCCCTGTCATAACAATGCTCCAGTGCCCCTGCCATCACAATGTTCCACCGCCTTGGCATCCAAGGCTCCATTACCCTTGTCATCACAATGCTCCAATACCCATGTAATCACAATGTTCCATGCCCCTATTCATCAGAATGCTCCATGAGACTTGTCATCACAAGGCTCCATGGTCTTCTCATCACACTGCTCCAGGACCTTGTCATCACAATGCTCCATACACTTTTCATCACAATGCTCCTTGACCCCTCTCATCGCAATGCTCCATGACACCTGTCATCACAATGCTCCATGCCCATTGTCATTACAGTGATCCATGATGCTCTTCATCATAATTATCTATGGTCTTTTCATAACAATGCTCCACGGTCTTGCTATCACAATTCTCCATGCCCTGTTCATCACAATGCTCCATGTCCCATGTTATTACAATTCTCCACGTCCTTGTCATCACAATGCTTCGTGACACTTCTCATCACAATGTTACATGATCTTGTCATCACAATTCTTCATGCACTTGTCGTCGCAATGCTCTATGACCACTGTCATAGCAAGCTCCATGGGCTTGTCATCACAATGCTTCACGACGTTGTCATCAAAATTCTCAATGGCCCTTGTCATCACAATGCTCCATGCCCTTGTCATCACAATGCTCCATGAGCCTTGTCATCACAATGTTCCAAGCCCTTGTCATCAAAATGCTCCATTACCTTTGTCATCACAATCCTCCATGACACTTGGTATCACAATGCTCCATGCCATTGTCATCAAAATGGACATTGACATATGTCATCACAATGCTCCCTGACACCTGTCTTCACAATAATCCATGACCTTGTCATCACAATGCTCCATGCCCTTGTCACCACAATGCACCATGCCCACTCTCATTACAATAATCCATAAATCTTTTCAGAGCAATGCTCCATGACCCCTGTCATCACAATGCTCCGTGACTCCAGTCATCACAATGATTCAGGACCCTTGTCATCACAGTGGTCCATGCCCTCGTCACACAAGGCTCTGTGATCTTTTTCACCACAATGCTCCATGAATATTTCATCACAATGATCTGTGTCCCTTGTCATCAAAATGCTCCATGCCTTTGTCACCAGAATGCTCCATACCCTTGTCTTCACAATGATTCATGCCCACTGTCATCACAATAATCCATGAAACTTTTCAGACCAATGTTCCATGCTCCTGTCATCACATTGCTCCATGCCCTTGTCATCACAATGCTCCATGACCCCTTTCATCACAATGCTCCGTGACTCCAGTCATCACAATGCTTCATGACCTATCTCATCACAATGGTCCATACCCTCGTCACACAAGGCTCTGTGATCTTTTTCACCACAATTCTCCATGAACATTTCATCACAATGCTCTCTGTCCCTTGTCATCAAAATGCTCCATGCCTTTGTCAGCACAATGCTCCATGACACTTGTCATCAAAATGCTCCATGCACTTGTCAGCACAATGTTCCATGACCCATGTCATCAAAATGTGCCATGCGCTTGTCATCACAGTACTCCACATCCTTATCATTGCTATGCTCCATAACACTTGTCATCAAAATGCTCCATGTACTTCTCATCAAAATGCTCTCTGACCACATATATCACAATGTAACATCACTAGTCATCACAATACTCCCTCATCCTTGTCATCACAGTGTTCCATGACCCCTGTCATCACCGTGCTACATGCCCTTATCGTCACAATGCTCCATGACACCTGACATCACAATGTTCCATAGCCCCTGTCACAAAATGCTCCATGACCCATTTCATCACAATGCTTCATGACTCCTGACATCACAATGTTCCATAACCCCTGTCATCAAAATATTCCATGACACTTTTATTCAAATTGCTCCATGACCCTGTCATCACAATGCTCCCTGTCCTTCTCATCTCAATGCACCATGCCCTTGTCATCAAAATGCCCCATGAACTTTGTCATCACAAAGCTCCATGACACTTGGCATCACAATGCTCCATGCCATTGTCATCAAAATGCTCAATGAAATCTCTCATCAAAATGCTCCATGCCCTTGTAATCACATTGCTTCAAAACCCCTGTAATCTCAAAGCTCCATGCACCTTTTCATAATAATCCTCCATGCCTTGTCATCACAATGCTGCATGACCCTTGTCATCGGAATGTTCCAAGCCCTTGTCATCAAAATGCTCCATTACCTTTGTCATCACAAAACTCCGTGACACTTGGTATCACAATGCTCCATGCCATTGTCATCACAATGGACAATGACATATGTCATCACAATGCTCCATGACACCTGTCTTCACAATACTCCATGACCTTGTCATCACAATGTTCCATGCCCTTGTCATCACAATGTGCCATGCCCACTGTCATCACAATAATCCATGAAACATGTTAGACCAATGTTCCATGCCCCTGTCATCACATTGCTCCATGCCCTTGTCATCACAATGCTCCATGACCCCTGTCATCACAATGCTCCGTGACTCCAGTCATCACAATGTTTCATGACCTTTGTCCTCACAATGCACCATGCACTCATCACACAAGGCTCTGTGATCTTTGTTACCACAAGGCTCCATGAAATTTTCATCACAATGCTCTGTGTCCCTTGTCATCACAATGCTCTATGCCTTTGTCAGCACAATGCTCCATGACACTTGTCATCAAAATACTCCAAGAGCTTGTCAGCACAAAGCTCCATGACACATGTCATCACAAAGTGCCATGCTCTTTTCATCACAATGCTCCACATCCTTTTCATCGCTATGCTCCATAAAACTTGTCATCACAATGCTCCATGCACTTCTCATCAAAATGCTCTCTCACCACATATATCACAATATTCCATCACTTGTCATCACAATACTCGCTCACCCCTGTCCTCACAATGTTCCATGACCACTGTCATCTCAGTGCTACATGCCCTTATCATCACAATGCTCCATGACCCCTGACATCACAATGTTCCATAACCCCTGTCACAAAATGCTCCATGACCCATTTCATCACAATGGTTCATGACCCCTGTCATCACAATGTTCCATAACCACTGTCATCAAAATATTCCATAACACTTTTATTCAAATTGCTCCATGACCCTTTTATCACAATGCTCCCTGCCCTTCTCATCACAATGCACCACGCCCTTGTCATCAAAATGCCCCATGACATTTGTCAGCACAAAGCTCGATGACACTTTTCATCACAATGCTCCATGCCATTGTCATCACAATGCTCAATGAAATCTCTCATCACAATGCTCCATGCCCTTGTCATCACAATGCTCCATTACACCTGTCATAACAATGCTCCATGACCCCTGCCATCAAAATGTTCCACGGCCTTGTCATCACAAGGCTCCATGACCCTTGTCATCACAATGCACCAAGACCTCTGTAATCACAATTCTCAATGCCCCTTTTCATCTCAATGCTCCATGAACCCTGTCATCACAATGCACCATGCCCATCATCATAATGATTCATGCTATTGTCATCACAATGAAATCAAAATGCTCCATGTCCTCTGTCATCACAATGCTCCAAACCTTTCTGATCACAATGTTCCATAACACTTGTCATCACATGCCCCATGACGCTCGTCATCACAATTATGCAAGGTCTTCTCATCACAATTCTCCATGTCCTTTGTCACCACAATTCTCAATACACTTGGCATCATAATGCTCGCTGACATTTGTCATCAGTGTGCTCCTTGAACACTGTCATGACAAGTCTCCATGCCTTTTTCATCACAATGATCCATTCCCTTTTCATCACAATGCTCCAGTACCCCTGTTATCACAATGCTCCGTGACTCCAGTCATCACAATGCTTCATGACACTTGTCATCACAATGGTCCATGACCTCGTCACACAAAGCTCTGTGACATTTGCCACCACAATGTTCCATGAAATTTTTATCACAATGCTCTGTGACCCTTGTCATCACAAAGCTCCATGCCTTTTTCAGCACAATGCTCCATGACCCTTGTCATCACAATGCTCGATTCGCCTGTCAGCATAATGCTCCATAACCCATGTCATCACAATGCACCATGCACTTGTCATCACAATGCTCCACATCCTTGTCATCAAAATGCTCAATAAACCTTGTCATCACAATGCTCCATGCACTTCTCCTCAAAATGCCTTCTCACCACTGATATCACTATGTTCCATCACTAGTCATCACAATACTCCCTCACCCCTTACATCACAATATTCCATGACCCCTGTAATCACATTTCTCCATACCCTTGTCATCACAAAGCTCCATGACACATGTCATCAGAATGCTCCATGGACTTCTCATCACGATGTTCCATGCCCTTGTCAACACAATGCTCCATTCCCTTGTCATCACTATGCCCCATGACGCTGGTCATCACAATTATTCATGGTCTTCTCATCACAATGCTCCATGTTCTTGGTCATCACAATGCTCAATACACTTATCATCACAATGCTCCCTGACAGTTGTCATCAGTATGCTCCTTGAACCCTGTCATGACAAGGCTCCATGCATTTTTCATTTCAATGATCATTTCCATTTTCATCACAATGCTCCAAGACCCCTGTAATCACATAGCTCCATGTCCTTGTCCTCACAAATCTCCATTACGCATGTCATCAGAATGCTGCATTGCCTTCTCATCACAATGCTGCATGCCCTTGTAATCACATTGCTTCAAAAACCCTGTAAAGTCAATGCTCCATGCACCTTGTCATCACAATGCTGCATGCCCTTGTCATCTCAATGCTCCATGACCCCTGTCATCGCAATGTCTCAAGCCCTTGTCCTCAAAATGCTCCATTACCTTTGTCATCAAAATCCTCCATGACACTTGGTATCACAATGCTCCATGCCATTGTCATCACAATGGACAATGACATATGTCATCACAATGCTCCCTGACACCTGTCTTCACAATACTCCATGATCTTGTCATCAAAATGCTCCATACCCTTTTCATCACAATGCTTCTTGACCCCTCTCATCGCAATGCTCCTTGACACCTGTCATCACAATGCTCCATGCCCCTTGTCAATACAGTGATCCATGATGCTCTTCATCATAATTATCTATGGTCTTTTCATCACAATGCTCCACGGTCTTGCTATCACAATTCTCCATGCCCTGTTCATCACAATGCTCCATGTCCCATGTTATTACAATTCTCCACGTCCTTGTCATCACCATGCTTCGTGACACTTCTCATCACAATGTTACATGATCTTGTCATCACAATTCTTCATGCACTTGTCATTGCAATGCTCTATGACCACTGTCATAGCAAGCTCCATGGGCTTATCATCACAATGCTTCACGACGTTGTCATCAAAATTCTCAATGGCCCTTGTCATCACAATGCTCCATGCCCTTGTCATCACAATGCTCCATGAGCCTAGACATCATAATATTCCAAGCCCTTGTCATCAAAATGCTCCATTACCTTTGTCATCACAATCCTCCATGACACGTGGTATCAGAATGCTCCATGCCATTGTCATCAAAATGGACAATGACATATGTCATCACAATGCTCCCTGACACCTGTCTTCACAATAATCCATGACCTTGTCATCACAGTGTTCCATGCCCTTGTCATCACAATGCACCATGCCCACTCTCATCACAATAATCCATAAATCTTGTCATCACAATGCTCCATGACCCCTGTAATCACAATGCTCCGTGACTCCAGTCATCAAAATGATTCAGGACCTTTGTCATCACAGAGGTCCATGCCCTCGTCACACAAGGCTCTGTGATCTTTTTCACCAAAATGCTCCATGAATATTTCATCACAATGCACTGTGTCCCTTGTCATCAAAATGCTCCATGCCTTTGTCACCAGAATGCTCCATGCCCTTGTCTTCACAATGCTCCATGCCCACTGTCATCACAATAATCCATGAAACTTTTCAGACCAATGTTCCATGCCCCTGTCATCACATTGCTCCATGCCCTTGTCATCACAATGCTCCATTACCCCTTTCATCACAATGCTCCGTGACTCCAGTCATGACAATGCTTCATGACCTATCTCATCACAATGGTCCATGCCCTCGTCACACAAGGCTCTGTGATCTTTTTCACCACAATGCTCCATGAACATTTCATCACAATGCTCTGTGTCCCTTGTCATCAAAATGCTCCATGCCTTTGTCAGCACAATGCTCCATGACACTTGTCATCAAAATGCTCCATGAACTTGTCAGCACAATGCTCCATGACCCATGTCATCAAAATGCGCCATGCGCTTGTCATCACAGTACTCCACATCCTTATCATTGCTATGCTCCATAACACTTGTCATCAAAATGCTCCATGCACTTCTCATCAAAATGCTCTCTGACCACATATATCACAATGTTACATCACTAGTCATCACAATACTCCCTGACCCCTGTCATCACAGTGTTCCATGACCCCTGTCATCACCGTGCTACATGCCCTTAACATCACAATGCTCCATGACACCTGACATCACGTTGTTCCATAGCCCCTGTCACAAAATGCTCCATGACCCATTTCATCACAATGCTTCATGACCCCTGACATCACAATGTTCCATAACCCCTGTCATCAAAATATTCCATGACCCTTTTTTTTTTTTTTTTTTTTTTTTTTTTTTTTTTTTTTTTTTTTTTGCGGTACGCGGGCCTCTCACTGTTGTGGCCTCTCCCGTTGCGGAGCACAGGCTCTGGATGCGCAGGCTCAGCGGCCATGGCTCACGGGCCCAGCAGCTCCGCGGCATATGGGATCCTCCCAGACCGGGGCACGAACCCGTATCCCCTGCATCAGCAGGCGGACTCTCAACCACTGCGCCACCAGGGAGGCCCCCATGACCCTTTTATTCAAATTGCTCCATGACCCTGTCATCACAATGCTCCCTGTCCTTCTCATCTCAATGCACCATGCCCTTGTCATCAAAATGCCCCATGAACTTTGTCATCACAAAGCTCCATGACACTTGGCATCACAATGCTCCATGGCATTGTCATCAAAATGCTCAATGAAATCTCTCATCACAATGCTCCATGCCCTTGTAATCACATTGCTTCAAAACCCCTGTAATCTCAAAGCTCCATGCACCTTTTCATAAGAATCCTCCATGCCTTGTCATCACAATGCTCCATGACCCTTGTCATCGCAATGTTCCAAGCCCTTGTCATCAAAATGCTCCATTACCTTTGTCATCACAAAACTCCATGACACCTGGTATCACAATGCTCCATGCCATTGTCATCACAATGGACAATGACATATGTCATCACAATGCTCCATGACACCTGTCTTCACAATACTCCATGACCTTGTCATCACAATGTTCCATGCCCTTGTCATCACAATGTGCCATGCCCACTGTCATCACAATAATCCATGAAACATGTTAGACCAATGTTCCATGCCCCTGTCATCACATTGCTCCATGCCCTTGTCATCACAATGCTCCATGACCCCTGTCATCACAATGCTCCGTGACTCCAGTAATCACAATGATTCATGACCTTTGTCCTCACAATGCGCCATGAACTCATCACACAAGGCTCTGTGATCTTTGTCACCACAATGCTCCATGAAATTTTCATCACAATGCTCTGTGTCCCTTGTCATCACAATGCTCCATGCCTTTGTCAGCACAATGCTCCATGACACTTGTCATCAAAATACTCCAAGCGCTTGTCAGCACAATGCTCCATGACACATGTCATCACAATGTGCCATGCTCTTTTCATCACAATGCTCCAAATCATTTTCATCGCTATGCTCCATAAAACTTGTCATCACAATGCTCCATGCACTTCTCATCAAAATGCTCTCTCTCAACATATATCACAATGTTCCATCACTAGTCATTACAATACTCGCTCACCCCTGTCATCACAATGTTCCATGACCACTGTCATCTCAGTGCTACATGCCCTTATCATCACAATGCTCCATGACCCCTGACATCACAATGTTCCATAACCACTGTCATCAAAATATTCCATGACAATTTTGTTCAAATTGCTCCATGACCCTTTTATCACAATGCTCCCTGCCCTTCTCATCACAATGCACCACGCCCTTGTCTTCAAAATGCCCCATGACATTTGTCATCACAAAGCTCCATGACACTTTGCCTCACAATGCTCCATGCCATTGTCATCACAATGCTCAATGAAATCTCTCATCACATTGCTCCTTGCCCTTGTCATCACAATGCTCCATTACACCTGTCATAACAATGCTCTGTGACCCGTGCCATCAAAATGTTCCACGGCCTTGTCATCACAAGGCTCCAAGACCCTTGTCATCACAATGCACCAAGACCTCTGTAATCACAATTCTCAATGCCCCTTTTCATCTCAATGCTCCATGAACCCTGTCATCTCAATGCACCATGCCCATCATCATAATGATTCATGCTACTGTCATCACAATGAAATCAAAATGCTCCATGTCCTCTGTCATCACAATCCTCCAAACCCTTCTGATCACAATGTTCCATAACACTTGTCATCACGTGCCCCATGACGCTCGTCATCACAATTATGCAAGGTCTTCTCATCACAATGCTCCTTGTCCTTTGTCACCACAATGCTCAATACACTTGGCATCACAATGCTCGCTGACACTTGTCATCAGTATGCTCCTTGAACACTGTCATGACAAGGCTCCATGCCTTTTTCATCACAATGATCCATTCCCTTTTCATCACAATGCTCCTGGACACCTGTTATCACAATGCTCTGTGACTCCAGTCATCACAATGCTTCATGACACTTGTCATCACAATGATCCATGACCTCGTCACACAAAGCTCTGTGACATTTGCCACCACAATGCTCCATGAAATTTTTATCACAATGCTCTGTGACACTTGTCATCACAAAGCTCCATGCCTTTTTCAGCACAATGCTCCATGACCCTTGTCATCACAATGCTCGATGCGTGTGTCAGCACAATGCTCCATTACCCATGTCATCACAATGCACCATGCACTTGTCATCACAATGCTCCACATCCTTGACATCAAAATGCTCCATAAACCTTGTCATCACAATGCTCCATGCACTTCTCCTCAAAATGCGTTCTCACCACTGATATCACAATGTTCCATCACTAGTCATCACAATACTCCCTCACCCCTTACATCACAATATTCCATGACCCCTGTGATCACAATTCTCGATACCCTTGTCATCACAAAGCTCCATGACACATGTCATCAGAATGCTCCATGGACTTCTCATCACAATGTTCCATGCCCTTGTCATCACAATGCCCCATGACGCTGGTCATCACAATTATGCATGGTCTTCTCATCACAGTGTTCCATGTTCTTTGTCATCACAATGCTCAATAAACTTATCATCACAATGCTCCCTGACAGTTGTCATCAGTATGCTCCTTGAACCCTGTCATGACAAGGCTCCATGCATTTTTCATTACATTGATCATTTCCCTTTTCATCACAATGCTCCAAGACCCTTGTAATCACAATGCTCCAAGTCCTTGTCCTCACAAATCTCCATGACGCATGTCATCAGAATGCTCCATTGCCTTCTCATCACAATGCTCCATGCCCTTGTAATCACATTGCTTCAAAACCCCTGTAATCTCAATGCTTCATGCACCTTGTCATCACAATGCTGCATGCCCTTGTCATCACAATGCTCCATGACCCTTGTCATCGCAATGTTCCAAGCCCGTGTCCTCAAAATGCTCCATTACCTTTGTCATCAAAATCCTCCATGACACTTGGTATCACAATGCTCCATGCCATTGTCATCACAATGGACAATGACATATGTCATCACAATGCTCCCTGACACCTGTCTTCACAATACACCATGACCTTGTCATCACAATGTTCCATGCCCTAGTCATCACAATGCGCCATGCCCACTGTCATCACAATAATCAATGAAATATGTCAGACCAATGCTTCATGCACCTGTCATCACGTTGCTCCATGCCCTTGTCATCAAAATGCTCCGTGACTCCAGTCATTACAATGATTCATGATCTTTCTCATCACAATGGTCCATGCCCTCGTCACACAAGGCTCTGTGATCTTTGTCAACACAATGCTCCATGAAATTTTCATCTAAATGCTCCATGCCCTTGTCATCACAAAGATCCATGACACATGTCATCAGAATGCTCCATGGCTTTCTCATCACAATGATCCATGCCCTTGGCATCACAATGTTCCAAGAACCCTGTAAACACAATACTCCATGACTACAGTCATTGCAGTGCTTCATGACATTTGTCACACAATGGTCCATGACCTCCTAACAGAAGGCTCTGTGACCTTTGTGACCACAATGCTCCATGTACTTTTCATCACAATTCTCTGTCACCCTTGTCATCACAATGCTCCATGCGTTTGTCAGCACACTGCTCAATGACTCTTGTCATCACAATGCTCCATGCGCTTGTCAGCACAATGCTTCATAACCCATGTCATCACAATGTGCCATGTGCTTGTCATCACAATGCTCCACATCCTTGTCATCAAAATGCTCCATAAACCTTGTCATCACAATTCTCCATGCACTTCTAATAAAAATGCTCTGTCACCAATGATATCACAGTGTTCCATCACTAGTCATCACAATACTCCCTCACCCCTGTCATCACAATGTTCCATGACACCTGTCATCAAAATGCTATATGCCATTATAATCACAATGCTCCATGAGCCCTGACATCACAATGTTCCATAACACCTGTCATCAAAATGCTCCATGACCCGTTTCATCACAATGCTTCATGACACCTGACATCACAATTTTCCATAAGCCCTCTCATTAAAATATTCCATGACCCTTTTGATCAAATTGCTCCATGACCCTGTCATCACAATGCTCCCTGCACTTCTCATCACAATGCACCTTGGCCTTGTCATCAAAATGCTCCATGACATTTTTCATCACAAAACTCCATGACCATTGGCATCACAATGCTCCATGCCATTATCATCAAATGCTCCTTGAACCCTCTCATCACATTGCTCCATGCCCTTGTCATCACAAAGCTCCATGAAGCTTGTCATCACAATGCTCGATGCCCTTCTCATCACAATGCTCCATGCCCTTATCATTACAATCCTCCATGACCTATGTATAATAGTGCTCCGTGCCCTTGTCATCACAATGCTCCATGCCCACTCTCATCACAATAATCCATGAAACATTTCAGACCAATGCTCCATGCCCTTGTCATCACAATGCTCCATTACCCTGTCATTATAATGCTCCATGACCACTGTCATCACAAGGTTCCATGGCCTTGTCATCACAAGCCTCCATGACCCTTGTCATCACAATGCTCCAAGACCCCTCTAATCACAATGCTCCATGTCTTTGTCATCACAAAGCTCCATGATGCATGTCATCAGAATGCTCCATGGCCTTCTCATCACAATGCTCCATTCCCCTTTTCATCTCAATGCTCCATGAACCCTGTCATCACAATGCACCATGCCCATCATCATAATGCTTCATGCTGTTGTCATCACAATGAAATCAAAATGCTCCATGACCTCTGTCATCACAATGCTCCAAACCATTGTGATCACAATGTTCCATAACACTTGTCATCACAATGCCCCATAACGCTGGTCATTAGAATTATCCATGGTCTTCTCATCACAATGCTCCATGACCTTTGTCATCATAATGCTCAATACACTTATCATCACAATGCTCCCTGACACTTGTCGTCAGTATGCTCCTTGAACCCTGTCATGACAAGGCTCCATGCATTTTTCATCACAATGATCCATGCCCTTTTCATCACAATGCTCCAAGACCCCTCTAATCACAATGCTCCATGTCCTTTTCATCACAAAGCTCCATGACGCATGTCATCAGAATGCTCCATGGCCTTCTCATCACAATGCTCCATGCCCTGGTCTTCACAATGCTACAAAACCCCTGTAATCACAATGCTCCATGAACCTTTTTATCAGTATGCTCCATGACAATTGTCATCACAAGGCGCCATGGCCCTCTCATCACAATACTCCAGGACCTTTTCATCGCATTACTGCATTCCCTTCTCATCACAATGTTCCATGACCCCTGTCATCACAGTACTCCATGAATATTTTCAGCCCAATGCTCCATGACCTTCTCATCACAATGCTCCATGACCCATGTCAATACAATGCTACATGACCACAGTCATCAAAATTATCCATGCCACTTGTCATCAGAATATTCCATAAGCTTCTCATCCCCATGCTCCATGACCCCTGTAATCACAATGGTCCTTGACGCTTGTCATCACAGAGCTCCATGACACTTGTCATCACGGTGCTCCATGCCTTTGACAGCAAAATGCTACATGACCTTGTCATCACAATGCTCCATGCACTTGTCCTCACAATTCTCCATTACCAGTGTCATCACAATCCTCCATGAACCTTGGGATCACATTGCTTCATGCCCTTGTCATCACAATGCTCCATGATTCTTCAAATCAAAATGATCCATGACCTCTGTCATCACAATGCTCCAAACACTTGTGATCACCATGTTCCATAACACTTGTCATCACAACGCTCCATGATGCCTGCCATCACAATACTCCATGCCCTTGTAATCACAATGCTCCATGAACTTTGTCATCACAATGCTCAATACACCTGTCATCACAATGCTCCCTGACACTTTTCCTCAGAATGCTCCTTGAACCCTTTCATGAAAAGGCTCTATGCCTTTTTCATCACAATGCTCCATGCCCTTTTTCTCACAATTCTCCATGCCATTGTCATCACAATGCTCCACAAGTTTGTCATCAGAATGCTCCAAGACCCTTGTCAATACAATGCTCCATGATCCCTGTCATCACAATGCTCCATGACTCTGGTCATTAAAATTATCCATGGTCTTCTCATCACAATGCTCCATGACCTTTGTCATCACAATGCTCAATACACTTGTCATCACAATGCTCCCTGACACTTGTCGGCAGTATGCTCCTTGAACCCTGTCATGACAAGGCTCCATGCATTTTTCATCTCAATGATCCATGCCCTTTTCATCACAATCCTTCAAGACCCCTCTAATTCCATTGCTCCATGCCCTTGTAATCACAATGATCCATTGCCCATGTCATAACAATGCTCCATGACACCTGTCATTACAATGTTCCATGGCATTGTCATCACAAGGATCCAAGACCCCTGTAATCACAATGCTCTATGCCAGTTTTCATCAGAATGCTCCATGAGAATTGTCATCACAAGGCTACATCGTCCTCTCATCACAATGCTCCAGGACCTTGTCATCACAATACTCCGTGACTCCAGTCATCACAATGCTTTATGACCTTTGTCAACACAGTGGTCCATTCCCTCGTCATCAAAAGGCTCTGTGATATTTGTCACCACAATGTTCCATGAAATTTTCATCACAATGCTCTGTTACCCATGTCATCACTATGCTCCATACCTTTGTCAGCACAATGCTCCATGACCAGTGTCATCACAATGCTCCATGTGCTTGTCCGCACAATGCCCCATGACCTGTGTCATCACAATGCGTCATGCGCTTGTCATCACAATGCTCCACAACTTTTCATCACAGTGCTCCATAAATCTTGTCATCACAATGCTCCATGCACTTCCCATCAAAATGCTCTCCCACCACGGATATCATAATGTTCCATCAATAGTCATCACAATACTCCCTCAACACTTTCATCACAATGTTCCAGGACCCCTGTCATCAAAAGGCTCCATGACCCTTTTCATCATAATGCTCCATTACCCCTGACATCACAATGTTCCATAACACCTGTCATCAAAATATCCCATGACACTTTTCATCAAATTGCTCCATGACCATTTCATCACAATGCTCTCTGCCCTTCTCATCACAGTGCACCACGCCCTTGTCATCAAAATGCTCAATGACCTTTGTCATCACAAAGCTCCATGACCCTTGGCATCACAATGCTCCATGCCATTGTCATCAAAATGCTCCATGAACACTCTCATCACATTGTTCCATGCAATTGACATCACAGGCTCCATGATGCTTTTCATCACAATGCTCGATGCTCTTTTAACAAAATGCTCCATGCGCTTTTCATTAAAATCCGCCATGACCCATGTATCACAGTGTTCCGTGCCCTTGTCATCACAATCCTCCATGCCCCCTCTCATCACAATAAGCCATGAAACATTTCAGACCAATGCTCCATGTCCTTGTCATCAAAATGCTCCATTACCTGTTATAACAATGCTCCATGACACCTGCCATTACAATGTTCCACGGCCTTGTCATCACAAGGCTCCATAACCCATGTCATCACAATGCTCCATATCCTTGTCATCAAAAAGCTCCATGACGCATGTCATCAGAATGCTCCATGGCCTTCTCATTCACGATGCTCCATGCCCTTGTCATCACAATTCTCCTAGACCCCTGTAATCACAATGCTCCATGCCCCTTTTCATCTCAATGCTCCATGAACCGTGTCATCACAATGCACCATGCCCATCATCATAATGCTTCATGCTATTGTCATCAAAATGAAATCAAAATGCTCCATGACCTCTGTCATCACAATGCTCCAAACCCTTGTGATCACATTGTTCCATAACACTTGTCATCACAACGCCCCATGACGCTCATCATCACAATTATCCATGGCCTTCTATTCACAATACTCCATGAACTTTGTCATCACAATGCTCAATACACTTGTCATCACAATGCTCCCTGACACTTGTCGTGAGTATGCTCCTTGAACCCTGTAATGACAAGGCTCCATGCCTTTTTAATCACAATGATCCATGCCCTTTTCCTGACAATGCTCCAAGACCCCTGTAATCACAATGCTCCATGCCCTTGTCATCACAAAGCTTCATGACATATGTCTTCAGAATGCTCCATGGCCTTCTCATCACCATGCTCCATGCCCTGTTCATCACAATGCTCCTTTCCCTTGTCATCAAATTGCCCCATGACCCCTGTCATCACAATACTCCTTGAATATTTTCAGCCCAATGCTCCATGACCTACTCATCACAATGCCCCATGAATCCTGTCATCACAATGCTCCATGACCCCTGTCATCACAATGCTCGGTGACTCCAGTCATCACAATGCTTCATGACTTTTGTCATCAGAATGGTCCATGCCCTTGTCACACAAGGCTCTGTGTCATTTGTCACCACAATGCTCCATGAACATTTCATCACAGTGCTCTGTGACCCTTGTCATCACAATGCACCATGCATTTGTCAGCACAATGATCCATGAATCTTGTCATCACAATGCTCCATGTGCTTGTCATCACAATGCTCCTTGACCCATGGCATCACAATGAACCCTGCGCTTGTCATCACAATGCTCCACATCATAGTCATCACAATGCTCCATAAATATTTTCATCACAATGTTCCATGCACTTCCCATCAAAATGCCCTCTCACCACTGGTATCTCAATATTCCATCACTAGTCTTCACAATATTCCCTCACCGCTGTCATCACAATGTTCCATGACCCCTATCATCACAATGCTACACACACTTATCATCAAAATGCTCCATGACCCCTGCCATCACAATGTTCCATAAACCCTGTCATCAAAATGCTACATTACCCATTTCATCTCAATGCTCCATGACCCCTGTCATCACAATTTTCCATAACCACTCTCATCAAAATATTCCATGACATTTTTCATCAAATTGCTCCATGAACCTATTATCACAATGCTCGCTGCACTTCTCATCACAACGCACCACGACCTCGTCATCAAAATGCTCCATGACCTTTGTCATCACAAAGCTCCATGACCCTTGGCATCACAATGCTCCATGCCATAGTCATCACAATGCTCCATGAAGCCTCTCATCACATTGCTCCATGCCCTTGTCATCACAAAGCTCCATGACGCTTGTGATCCCAATGCTCGATGCCTTTCTCATCACAATGTTCCATGCCCTTGTCATTACAATCCTCCATGACCCATGTATCAAAGTGTTCTGTGCCGTTGTCATTACCATCCTCCGTGACCCATGTATCAAAGTGTTCTGTGCCCTTGTCATCACAATGCTCCATGCCCACTCTCATCATAATAATCCATGAAATATTTCACACAAGTGCTCCATGCCCTTGTCATCACAATGCTCCATTATCCCTGTCATAACAATGCTCCATGACCCCTGCCATCACAATGTTCCACGGCCTTGTCTACACAAGGCTCCATGACACTTGTCATCACAATGTTCCAAGACACTTTAATCACAATTCTCCATACACTTGTCATCACAAAGCTCCATGACACATGTCATCAGAATGCTCCATGGCCTTCTCATTTACGATGCTCCATGCCCTCATCATCACAATGATCCAAGACCCCTGTAATCACAATGCTCCATGCCCCTTTTCATCTCAATGCTCCATGAACCGTGTCATCACAATGCACCATGCCCATCATAATAATGCTTCATGCAATTGTCATCAAAATTAAATCAATATGCTCCATGACCTCTGTCATCAGAATGCTCCAAACCCTTGTGATCACAATGTTCCATAACACTTGTCATCACAACGCCCCATGACGCTCATCATCACAATTATCCATGGTCTTCTATTCACAATACTCCATGAACTTTGTCATCACAATGCTCAATTCAGTTGTCATCACAATGCTCCCTGACACTTGTCATCAGTATGATCCTTGAACCCTGTCATGACAAGGCTCCATGCCTTTTTAATCACAATGATCCATGCCCTTTTCCTCACAATGCTCCAAGACCCCTGTAATCACAATGCTCCATGCCCTTTTCATCACAAAGCTTCATGACACATGACTTCAGAATTCTCCATGGCCTTCTCATCACCATGCTCCTTGCCCTTTTCATCACAATGCTCCATTCCCTTGTCATCAAAATGCCACATGAGGCCTGTCACCACAATACTCGATGAACATTTTTAGCCCAATGCTCCATGACCTTCTCATCACAATGCCCCATGAAACCTGTCATCACAATGCTCCATGAACCCTGTCATCCCAATGCTCCGTGACTCCAGTCATCAAAATGCTTCATGACCTTTGTCATCACAATGGTCTATGCCCTTGTCACACAAGGCTCTGTGACTTTTTTCACCACAATGCTCCCAGAAATATTCAAAACATTGCTCTGTGACCCTTGTCATCAAAATGCACCATGCCTTTGTCAGCACAATGATCCATGACACTTGTCATCACAATGCTCCATGCGCTTTTCAGCACAATGCTTTTTGACCCATGTCATCACAATGCTCCATAAACCGTGTCATCAAAATGCTCCATGCACTTCTCATCAAAATGCTCTCTCACCACTGATATCACAGTGTTCCATCACTAGTCTTCACAATACTCCCTCACCCCTGTCATCACAATGTTCCATGACCCCTATCATCACAATGCTACATGCACTTATCATTAAATGCTCCATGACACTTGACATCACAATGTTCCATAAACCCTATCATCAAAATACTCCAATACCATTTTCATCACAATGCTCCATGACCCCTGACACCACAATTTTCCATAACCACTCTCATCAAAATATTCCATGACCTTTTTCATCAAATTGCTCTTTGACCCTATTATCACAATGCTCCCTGACCTTCTCATCACAACGCACCTCGACCTTGTCATCAAAATGCTCCATGACATTTGTCATCACAAAGCTCCATGACCCTTAGCATCACAATGCTCCATGCCATTGTCATCACAATGCTCCATGAAGCCTCTCATCACATTGCTCCATGCCCTTGTCATCACGAAGCTCCATGACGCTTGTGATCCCAATGCTTGATGCCCTTCTCATCACAATGTTTCATGCCCTTGTCATTACAATCCACCATGACCCATGTATCAAAGTGTTCCGTGCCCTTGTCATCACAATAATCCATGAAACTTTTCAGACCAATTCACCATGCCCTTGTCATCACAACGCACCATTACCACTGTCATAACGCTGCTCCATGACACCTGCCCACACAAGGTTCCACGACCTTGTCATCACAAGACTCCATGACACTTTTCATCACAATGCTCCAGGACAATGTAATCACAATTCTCCATACCCATGTCTCACAAAGATCCATGACACATGTAATCAGAATGCTCCATGGCCTTCTCATTCACAATGCTCCATACCTTTGTCAACACAATGCTCCAAGACTCCTGTAATGACAATGCTCCCTGCCCCTTTTCATCTCAATGCTCCATGAACCCGGTAATAACAATGCACCATGCCCATCATCAAAATGCTTCATACTATTGTCATCACAATGAAATTAAAATGCTCCATGACCTCTGTCATCACAATGCTCCAAACCCTTGTGATCACAATGTTCCATAACACTTGTCATCACAATGCCCCATGACTCTGGTCATCACAATTATCCATGGTCTTCTCATCACAATGCTCCATGATCTTTGTCATCACAATGCTCAATACACTTGTCATCACAATGCTCCATGACACTTGTCGTCAGAATGCTCCTTGAACCCTTTCATGACAAGGCTCCATGCATTTTTCATCACAATGATCCATGCACTTTTCATCACAATGCTCCAAGACCACTCTAATCTCAATGCTCCTTGCCTTTGTCATCACAAAGCTCCATTATGCATGTCATTAGAATGCTCCATGGCCTTCTCATCACTATGCTCCTTGACCTTGTCATCTCAATGCTCCAAGACCACTGTCATCATAATGACCCGTCCTCCTTTTCATCAGAATGCTCCATGAGACTTGTCCTCACAAGGCTCCATTGTCTTCTCATCACAATGCTCCAGGACCTTGTCATCACAATGCTCCATTCCCTTGTCATCACAATGCTCCATGACCCCTTTCATAACAATACTCCAAGAACATTTTCAGCCCAATGCTCCATGAAATTCTCATCACAATGCTCCATTACCCCTATCATTACAATTCTCCATGCTCCTTGAAATCAGAATGATCCATGACCTCTGTCATCACAATGTTCCAAATCATTGGGATCACATTGTTCCATAACACTTGTCTTCACAACACTCCAGGATGCCTGTCATAACAATACTCCATGCCCTTGTCTTCACAATGCTCCATGACCTTTTTCATCACAATGCTCAATACACTTGTCATCACAATGCTCCCTGACACTTGTCGACAGAATGCTCCTTGAACCCTGTCATGAAAAGGCTCCATGCCTTTTTCATCACAATGCTCCATGCCCTTTGCATCACAATGCTCCATGCCATTGTCATCACAATACTCCACAAGCTTGTCATCAGAATGCTCCATAACACCTGTCATCACAATGCTCCATGACCCCTGCTATCACAATGCTCCATGACACCTGTCATCAAAATGCTCCTTGCCCCTTGTCATTACAGTGCTCCATGACGCTCGTCATCACAATTATACATGGTCTTCTCATGACAGTGCTCCACGGTATTGCCATCACAAGGATCCATGACACTTTTCATCACAATGTTACATGATCTTGTCATCACAATTCTCCATGCAATTGTCATCGCAATGTTCCATGAACCCTGTCATAGCAAGCTCCATATGCTTTTTATCACAATGCTTCACGACCTTGTCATCATAATTATCAATGGCCCTTGTCATCACAATGCTCCAAGCCCTTGTCATCACAATGATCCATTACTTTTGTCATCACAATCCTCCATGACACTTGGCATCACAATGCTCCATGCCATTGTCATCACAATGGACCATGACATATGTCAATAAAACACTCCCTGACACCTGTCTTCACAATAGACTTGACTTTGTCATCACAATTCTCCATGCCCTTGTCATCACAATGTGCCTTGCCCACTGTCATCAAAATAATCCATGAAACTTGACAGTCCAATGTTCCATGCCACTGTTATCACAATGCTCCATGCCCTTGTGATCACAATTCTCAGTGACACCAGTCATCACAATGCTTCATGACCTTTGTCATCACAATGGGCCATGCCCTCGTCATCACAAGGCTCAGTGACCTTTGTCACCACAGTGCTCCATGAATTTTTCATCACAAGTCTTTGTGAAACATGTCATCACAATGCTCCTTGCCTTTGTCTGCACAATACTCCAGAAGCTTGTCATCAGAATGCTCCATGTCCCTTGTCATCACAATGATCCATGACACCTGTCATCACAATTCTCCATGCCACGTGTCATTACAGTGCTCGATGACACTCGTCATCAAAATGCTCCATGGTCTTGCCATCACAATGCTCCACGGTCTTGCCATCACAATGCTCCATGCCCTGGACATCACAATGCTCCTTGTCCCTTGTCATCACAATGCTCTATGACACTTCTCATCACCATGATACATGCTCTTGTCATCACAATCCTCCATGCCATTGTCATCACAATGGACCATGACATATGTCATCACCATGCTCCCTGACACCTGTCTTCACAATACTCCATGCCCTTGTCATCACAATGCTCCATGCCCTTGTCTTCACAATTCACCATGCCTACACTCATAACAATAATCCATGAAAGTTGTCAGACCAATTCTCCATGCCCCTATCATCACAGTGCTCCATGCCGTTGTCATCACAATGCACCATGAACCCTGTCATCACATTGCTACCTGACTCCACACATCACAATGCTTCATGAACTTTGAAATCAGAGTGGTCCATGCCCTGGTCATCAGAAGTCTCTGTGACCTTTCTCACCACAATGCTCCATGAACTTTTCATCACAATGCTCCATGACCCTTGTCATCACAAAGCGCATGCGCTTCTCAGCACAATGCTCCATGTCCCATGTCATCACAATGTGTCATGCGCTTGTCATCACAATGCTCCACAACATTGTCATCACAGTGCTCCATAAACCTTGTCATCACAATGCACCATGCACTTCTCATCAAAATGCTCTCTCACAACTGATATCACAATGTTCCATCACTAGTCATCACTATACTCCCTCACCCCTGTCATCACAATGTTCCATGACCCCTGTAATCACAATGCTCCATGCCCTTGTAATCACAAAGCTCCATGATGCATGTCATCAGAATGCTCCATGGGCTTCTCATCACAATGCTCCATGCCCTTGCCATCACAATGATCCATTACCCCTGTCATCACAATGCTCCATGACCACTGTCAACAGAGTGCTCCATGACCCCAGACAGCACAATGATCTGGGACACATGTCATCAAAATGCTCCATGACACTTGTCATCACAATGATCCATGTACTTGTCACCCCAATTCTCCATGACCCCTGTAATCAGAATGTTCCGTGACACTTGTCATCCCAGTGCTCCATGACCCTTGGCATCACAATGCTCCATGCCATTGTCATCACAATGCTCCATGAACCCTCTCATCACATTGCTCCATACCTTTGTCATAACCATGCTCCATGACCCCTGCCATCACAATGTTCCATGGCCTCATCATCACAAGGCTCCATGACCCTTGTCATCACAATTCTCCAAGAACACTGTAATCGCAATGCTCCATGCACTTGTCATCACAAAGCTCCATGACGCATATCATCAAAATGCTCCATGACCTCTGGCATCTCAGTGCTCCAAACCATTGTGATCACAATGTACCATAACTCTTGTCATCACAATTCCCCATGACGCTCCTCATCACAATTATCCATGGTCTTCTCATCACAATGCTCCATGACCTTTGTCATCACAATGCTCAATACACTTGTCAGCTCAATGCTCCCTGACACTTGTCCTCAGTATGCTCCTTGAACCCTGCCATGACAAGGCTCCATGCCTTTTTCATCACAATGATCCATGCACTTTTCATCACAATGCTCCAAGACCCCTGTAATCACAATGCTCCATGCCCTTGTCATCACAAAGCTCCATGACCCATATCATCAGAAGTCTCCATGGCCTTCTCATCACCATGCTCCATGCCCTTGTCATCACAATGCTCCCTGACATTTGTCTTCAGAATGCTCCTTGAAACCTGTCATGAAAAGGCTCCATGCCTTTTTCATCACAATGCTCCATGCCCTTTTCATCACTATGCTCCAGGCCATTGTCATCACAAAACTCCACAAGCTTCTCATCAGAATGCTCCATGACCCATGTCATCACAATGCTCCATGACCCCTGTCATCACAATGCTCCATGACACCTGTCATCACAATGCTCCATGCCCCTTGTCATTACAGTGCTCCATGACTCTCGTCATCACGATTATCCATGGCCTTCTCATCACACTGCTCCATGGTCTTGCCATCACTATGCTCCATGCCCTGGTCATCACAATGCTCCATGTCCCTTGTCATCACAATTCTCCACGTCCTGGTCATCACAATACTCCATGACTCTTCTCATCACAATGTTACGTGGTCTTGTCATCACAGTTCTCCATGCACTTTTCATAACAATGCTCCATGTCCCCTGACATAGCAAGCTCCGTGCGCTTGTCATCACAATGCTTCACGACGTTTGTATCAAAATTCTCAATGGCCCTTGTCATCACAATGCTCCATGTCCTTGTCATCACAATGCTCCATGGCCCTTTTCTTCACAATTCTAAAAGAAATTTTCATCACAATGCTCCATTACCTTTGTCATCACAATCCTCCATGACACTTGGCATCACAAGGCTCCATTACAGTTGTAATCACAATCCTCCATGACACTTGGCATCACAATGCTCCATGCCATTGTCATCACAATGCACCATGACATATGTCATCACAGTGATCCTTGACACCTGTCTTCACAATACTACATGACCTTGTCATAACTATGTTCCATGCCCTTGTCATCACAATGTGCCCTGTCCACTCTCATAGCAATAATTCATGAAAATTGTCAGACCAATGCTCCATGCCCCTGTCATCACAATGCTCCATGCCCTTGAAATCACAATGCTCCATGACCCTTCACATCATAATGCTCCGTGACTCCAGCCATCACAATGCTTTATGAACTTTTTCATCACAATGGTTAATTCCCTCGTCATCACATTGCTCTGTAACACTTGTCATCACAATGCTCCATGCCATTGTCAGCACAATGCTCCATGACCCTTGTCATCACAATGCTCCATGCACTTGTCAGCACAATGCTCCAAGACACATGTCATCACAATGTGCCATTCACTTGTCATCACAATGCTCCACAACCTTGTCATCACAATTTTCCATAAACCTTGTCATCACAATGCTCCATGCACTTCTCATCTAAATGCTCTCTCACCACTTATATCACAATGTTCCATCACCAGTCATCACAATACTCCCTCACCCCTGTCATCACAATGTTCCATGACCCCTGTCATCAAAATGCTACATGCCCTTATCATCACAATGCTCCATGACCACTGACATCACAATGTTCCATAACCCCTGTCATCAAAATATTCCCTGACCCTTTCCATCAAATTGTTCCATGAACCTGTCATCAGAATGCTCCCTGCCCTACTCATCACAATGCACCACGCCCTTGTCATCAAAATGCTCCATTACATTTGTCATCACAAACCTCCATGACCATGGCATCACAATGCTCCATTCCATTGTCATCACAATGCTCCATGAAACATCTCATCACATTACTCCATGCACTTTTCATCCCAAATCTCCATGACGCTTGTAATCACAATGCTCGATGCCTTTCTCATCACAATGATCCATGCTTTGTCATTACAATCCTCCATGAACCATGTATCACCGTGTTCCCTGCCCTTGTCATCACAATGTTCCATGCCCACACTCATCACAATAATACATGAAACTTTTCAAACCAATGCTCCATGCCCTTGTCATCACAATGCTCCATTACACCTGTCATAACAATGCTCCATTACCCCTGCCATCACAATGTTCCACGGCGTTGTCATCCAAGGCTCCGTGAACATTGTCATCACAATGCTCCAAGACCCCTGTAATCACAATGCTCCATACCCCTTTTCATCTCAATTCTCCATGAACACTGTCATCAAAATGCACCATGCCAATCATCATAATGCTTCATGCTATTGTCATCACAAAGAAATCAAAATGCTCCATGACATCTGTCATCACAATGCTCCAAACCCTTCGGATCACAATGTTCCATAACACTTGTCATCACAATGTGCCATGAGGCTCGTCATCACAATTATCCATGGTCTCCTCATCAAAATGCTCCATGACCTTTTCAACACAACGCTCAATACACTTGTCATCACAATGCTCCCTGAAACTTGTCTTCAGTATGCTACTTGAAACCTGTCATGACAAGGCTCTTTGCCTTTTCCTCATAATGATCCATGCACTTTTCATCACAATGCTCCAAGACCCCTGTAATCACAATGCACCATGTGCTTGTCATCACAGATCTCCATAACGCATGCCATCAGAATGCTCCATGGCATTGTCATCACCATGCTCCATGCCCTTGTCATCACAATGCTGCAAAACCCCTCTAATCACAATGCTCCATGCACTTGTCATCGCAATGCTCCATAACCCATGTCATATCAAGCCCTATGCGCTTGTCATAACTATGCTTCACGACCTTGTCATCAGAATTCTCAATGGCCCTTGTCACCACAATGCTCCATTACCTTTGTCATTACAATCCTCCATGACACTTGGCTTCACAATGCTCCATGACATTGTCATCACAATGCACCAGGACATGTGTCATCACAATACTCCCTGATACCTGTCTTCACAATAATCCATGACCTGGTCATAACAATGCTCCATGCCCTTGTCATCACAATGCGACATGCACACTTTCATCACAATAATCCATGATACTTCTCAGACCAATGCTCCATGCCCCTGTCATCACAATGCCCCATGCCCTTGTCATCACAATGCTCCATGACTCCAGTCATCACACTTCTTCTTGACCTTTGTCATCACAGTGGTCCATGCCCTCGTAATCACAGGGCTCTGTGAACTTTGTCACCATAATGCTCCATGAACTTATCATCACAATGCTCTGTGACCCTTGTCATCACAATGCTCCACGCCTGTGTCAGCAGAGTGCTCCATGTCCCTTGTCATCACAATGCTCCATGCGCTTGTCAGCACAGTGCTCCATGACCCATGTCATCACAATATGCCATGCGCTTGTCATCACAATGTTCCACATCTTTGTCATCCCAATGCTCCATAAACCTTGTCATCACAAAGCTCCATGCACATCTCATTAAAATGCTCTTTCACCACAGATATCAAAATGTTCCATCACTAGTCATTACAATACTCCCACACCCTTGACATGACAATGTTCCACGGCCTTGTCATCACAAGGCTCCATGACCCATGTCATCACAATGCTCCAAGACCCCTGTAATCACACTGCTCCATGCTCTTGTCATCACAAAGCACCATGACGCATGTCATCAGACAGCTCCATGGCCTTCTCATCACAATGCTCCATGCCCTTTTCATCACAATGCTCCATGAACTCGGTCATCACAATGAACCATGCCCATCATCATAATGTTTCATGCTATTGTCATCACAATGAAATCAAAATGCACCATAACCTCTGTCATCACAATGCTCCAAACCATTGTGTTCACAATGTTCCATAACACTTGTCATCACAACTCCCCATGACGCTCGTCATAACAATTATCCATGGTCTTCTCATCAAAATGCTCCATGATCTTTGTCATCACAATGCTCAATAATCTTGTCATCACAGTGCTCCCTGACACTTGTCATTAGTATGCTCCTTGAACCCTCTCATGACAAGGCTCCATGCTGTTTCATCACAATCATCCATGCCCTATTCTTCACAATGCTCCAAGACCCATGTAATCACAATGCTCCATGCCCCTTTTCATCAGAATGCTCCATGATACTTGTCATCACAAGGCTCCATGGTCTTCTCCTCACAATGCTGCAGGACCTTGTCATCACAATGCTCCATTCCATTGTCATCACAATGCTCCATGGCCCATGCCATCACAATACTCAATGAATACTGTCAGTCCAATGCTCCATGAACTTCTGATCACAATGCTCCATGACCCCTGTCATCACAATGCTCCATGACCCCTGTCATCACAACGCTCCATGACACCAGACAACACAATGATCCGGGACACTTGTCATCACAATGATCCATGCCCTTGCCATCACAATGCTCCATGAGCCCTGTCAACACAATGCTCCATGACTCCAGTCATCACAATGCTTCATGAATTTGTAATCACAATGGTACATGCCCTCGTTTTCACAAGGCTCTGTGATATTTGTCACCACAATAATCCATGAAATTTTCATCATAATGGTCTGTGACCGTTGTCATCACAATGCTCCAAGCATTTCTCAGTACAGTGCTCCATGACCATTGTCATCACAATGCTCCATGCCATTGTCAGCAAAGTGCGCTATGAACCTTGTCATCACAAGGCTCCAAGCCCTTATCATCACAATGCTCCATTACCTTTGTCATCACAAACCTCCATGACACTTGGCATCACAACGCTCCATGGCACTGTCATCACAATGGGCCATGACTTATGTCTTCAAAATGCTCCCAGACACCTGTCTTCAAATACTGCATGACCTTGTCATCAAAATGCTCCATGCCCTTGTCATCACAATGTGCCATTCCCACTGTCATCGCAATAATCCATGAAACTTGTAAGACCAATGCTCCATACCCCTGTCATCACAATGCTCCATGCCATTGTCATCACAATGCTCCATCACCCGTCATCATAATGCACCGTGACCCCTGTCATCACAATTCTTCCTGACATTTCTCATCACAATGGTCCATGACCTCGTCATCACAAGTCTCTTTGACATTTGTCACCACAATGCTCCATGAACTTTTCATCACCATGCTCTGCGAACCTTGTCATCACAATGCTCTAGGACCATTTTCATCACACTGCTCCATGACCCCTGACATCACAATATTCTATAACCAATGTAATCAAAATGTTCCATGACCCTTTTCATCAAATTGTTCCATGACCCTGTCATCACAATGCTCCCTGCCCTTCTCATCACAATGCACCATGCCCTTGTCATCAAAATGCACCATGACATTTGTCATCACATAGCTCCATAACCCTTGGCATCACAATGCTCCATGCCATTGTCATCACAATGCTCCAAGACCCCTGTAATCACAATGCTCCATGCACTTGTCATCGCAATGCTCCATGACCCCTGTCATAGCAAGCTCCATGTGCTTGTCATAACAATGCTTCACGACCTTGTCATCAAAATTCTCAATGGCCCTTGTCACCACAGTGCTCCAAGCCCTTGTCATCACAATGCTCCATTACGTTTGTCATCACAATCGTCCATGACACTTTGCTTCACAGTGCTCCATGACATTGTCATCACAATGCACAAGGACATATGTCATCACAATGCTCCCTGATACCTGTCTTCACAATAATCCATGACCTGGTCATAACAATGCTCCATGCCCTTGTCATCACAATGCTCCATGCCCTTGTCATCACAATGCTCCGTGACTCCAGTCATCACACTGCTTCTTGACCTTTGTCATCACAATGGTCCATGCCCTCGTAATCACAGGGCTCTGTGAACTTTGTCACCATAATGCTCCATGAACTTATCATCACAATGCTCTGTGACCCTTGTCATCACAATGCTCCATGCCTTTGTCAGCAGAGTGCTCCATGTCCCTTGTCATCACAATGCTCCATTCGCTTGTCAGCACAATGCTCCATGACCCATGTCATCACAATATGCCATGCGCTTGTCATCACAATGTTCCACATCTTTGTCATCCCATTGCTCCATAAACCTTGTCATCACAAAGCTCCACGCACTTCTCATTAAAATGCTCTTTCACCACAGATATCAAAATGTTCCGTCACTAGTCATTACAGTACTCCCACAACCCTGTCATGACAATGTTCCACGGCCTTGTCATCACAAGGCTCCATGACACTTGTCATCACAATGCTCAAAGACCCCTGTAATCACAATGCTCGGTGCTCTTGTCATCACAAAGCACCATAACGCATGTCATCAGACAGATCCATGGCTTTCTCATCACAATGCTCCATGCCCTTTTCATCAAAATGCTGCATGAACTCTGTCATCACAATGAACCATGGCCATCATCATAATGCTTCATGCTATTGTCATCACAATGAAATCAGAATGCACCATAAACTCTGTCATCACAATGCTACAAACCCTTGTGTTCACAGTGTTCCATAACACTTGTCATCACAACTCACCATGACGCTCATCATCACAATTATCCATGGTCTTCTCATCACAATGCTCCATGACCTTTGTCATCACAATGCACAATACACTTGTCATCACAATGCTCCCTGACACTTGTCGTTAGTATGCTCCTTGAACCCTCTCATGACAAGGCTCCATGCTCTTTCATCACAATCATCCATGCCCTATTCTTCACAATGCTCCAAGACCCATGTAATCACAATGCTCCAGGCCCCTTTTCATCAGAATGCTCCATGAAACTTGTCATCACAAGGCTCCATGGTCTTCTCCTCACAATGCTCCAGGACCTTGTCATCACCATGCTCCATGACCCCTACCATCACAATACTCAATGAATACTGTCAGCCCAATGCTCCATGAACTTCTGATCACAATGCTCCATGACCACTGTCATAGTAAGCTCCATGTGCTTTTCCTCAGAATGCATCACGACTTTGTCATCAGAATTCTCAATGGCCCTTGTCACCACAGTGCTCCAAGCCCTTGTCATCACAATGCTCCATTACATTTGTCATCACAATACTCCATGACACTTGGCTTCACAATGCTCCATGACATTGTCATGACAATGCACCAGGACATATGTCATCACAATACACCCTGATACCTCTCTTCACAATAATCCATGACCTGGTCATAACAATGCTCCATGCCCTTGTCATCACAATGCGACATGTACACTTTCATCACAATAATCCATGATACTTCTCAGACCAATGCTCCATGCCCCTGTCATCACAATGCCCCATGCCCTTGTCATCACAATGCTCCGTGACTCCAGTCATCACACTGCTTCTTAACCTTTGTCATCACAGTGGTCCATGCCCTCGTAATCACAGGGCTCTGTGAACTTTGTCACCATAATGCTCCATGAACTTCTCATCACAATTCTCTGTGACCCTTGTCATCACAATGCTCCATGTGCTTGTCAGCACAATGCTCCATGACCCATGCCATCACAATATGCCATGCGCTTGTCATCACAATGTTCCACATCTTTGTCATCCCAATGCTCCATAAACCTTGTCATCACAAAGCTCCATGCACTTCTCATTAAAATGCTCTTTCACCACAGATATCAAAATGTTCCGTCACTAGTCATTACAATACTCCATCATCCCTGTCATGACAATGTTCCACGGCCTTGTCATCACAAGGCTCCATGACCCATTTCATCACAATGCTCCAAGACCCCTGTAATCACACTGCTCCATGCTCTTGTCATCACAAAGCACCATGATGCATGTCATTAGACAGCTCCATGGCTTTCTCATCACAATGCTCCATGACCTTTTCATCAAAATGCTGCATGAACTTGGTCATCACAATGAACCATGCCCATCATCATAATGCTTCATGCTATTGTCATCACAATGAAATCAGAATGCACCATAAACTCTGTCATCATAATGCTACAAACCCTTGTGTTCACAGTGTTCCATAACACTTGTCATCACAACTCCCCATGACGCTCATCATCACAATTATCCATGGTCTTCTCATCACAATGCTCCATGACCTTTGTCATCACAATGCTCAATACACTTGTCATCACGGTGCTCCCTGACACTTGTCGTTAGTATGCTCCTTGAACCCTATCATGACAAGGCTCCATGCTCTTTCATCACAATCATCCATGCCCTATTCTTCACAATGCTCCAAGACCCATATAATCACAATGCTCCATGCCCCTTTTCATCAGAATGCTCCATGATACTTGTCATCACAAGGCTCCATGGTCTTCTCCTCACAATGCTCCAGGACCTTGTCATCACAATGCTCCATGACCCCTGCCATCACAATACTCAATGAATACAGTCAGCCCAATGCCCCATGAACTTCTGATCACAATGCTCCATGACCCCTGTCATCACAATGAACTATGACCCCTGTCATCACAATGCTTCATGACCACTGTCATCACAACACTCCATGACACCAGACAACACAATGATCCGGGACACCTGTCATCAAAATGCTCCATGACACTTGTCATCACAATGATCCATGCCCTTGCCATCACAATGCTCCATGACCCCTGTCATCACAATGCTCCATGACTCCAGACATCACAATGCTTCATGAACTTTGTCATCACAATGGTCCATGCCCCTTCTTCACAATGCTCTGTGACATTTGTCACCACAGTTCTCCATGAAATTTTCATCATAATCGTCTCGGACCGTTATCATCACAATGCTCCAAGCCTTTCTCAGTACAATGTTCCATGACCATTGTCATCACAATGCTCCATGCCCTTGTCAGCCCAGTGTGCCATGACCCTTGTCAACATAAGGCTCCAAGCCCTTGTCATCACAAAGCTCCATTACCTTTATCATCACAAACCTCCATGACACTTAGCATCACAACGCTCCATGGCATTGTCATCACAATGGGCCATGACTTATGTCTTCAAAATGCTCCCAGACACCTGTCTTCAAATACTGCATGACCTTGTCATCACAATGCTCCATGCCCTGGTCATCACAATGCACCACTCCCACTGTCATCGCAATAATCCATGAAATATGTAAGACCAATGTTCCATGCCCCTGTCATCACAATGTTCCATGCCCCTGTCATCACAATGCTCCATGCCCTTGTCATCACAATGCTCCATGAAGCGTCATCACAATGCTCAATACACTTGTCATCACAATGCTCCCTGACACTTGTCGTCAGAATGCTTCTAGAACCCTGTCATGAAGAGGCTGTATGCCTTTTTCATCACAATGTTCCATGCCCTTTTCATCACAATGCTCCACGCCATTGTCATCACAATACTCCACAAGCTTGTCATCAGAATGTTCCATGACACTTGTCATCACAATTCTCCATGACCCCTGTCATCACAATGCTCCAGGCCCCTTGTCATTACAGTTCTCCATGACGCTAATCATCACAATTATCCATGGTCTTCTCATCACAATGCTCCACCGTCTTGCCATCACAATGCTCCATGACACTTCAAATCACAATGTTACATGCTCTTGTAATCACATTCTCCATGAACTTGTCATCGCAATGCTCCATGACCCCTGTCATAGCAAGCTCCATGTGCTTTTTATCACAGTGCTTCACGAACTTGTCATCAAAATTCTCAAAAGCCCTTGTCATCACAATGCTCCATGCCCTTTTCATCACAATGATCCATGACCATTGTCATCAAAATGCTCCATTACATTTGTCATCACAATCATCCATGACACTTGTCATCACAATGCTCCATGCCGTTGTCATCACAATGCACCATGACATAGGTCATCACAATGCTCCCTGACACCTGACTTCACAATACTCAATAACCTTTTCTTAACAGTGCTCCATGCCCTTGTCATCACAATGTGCAATGCCCACTGTCATCACAATAATCCATGAAATTTTTCAGACCGATGCTCCATGCCCCTGTCATCACAATGATCCATGCACTTGTCATCACAATGCTCCATGACACTTGTCATCACAATGCTCCGTGTCTCCAGTCGTCAAAATGCTTCAAGAATTTGACATCAGAATGGTCCATGCCCTCATCATCACAAGTCTCTGTGACCTTTGTCACCACAATGCTCCATGAACATTTCATCACAATGCTCTGTGACCCTTGGCATCACAATGCTCCATGCACTTCTCATGAAAATGCTCTCTCACCACTGATATCACAATGTTCCATCACTAGTCATCACCATACTCCTTCACCCCTGTCATCACAATGTTCCATGACCCCTATCATCACAATGCTACATGTCGTTATCATCACAATGCACCACTCCCTTGTCATCAATATGCTCCATGACCTTTGTCATCACAAAGCTCCATGACCCTTGGAATCACAATGCTCCATGCCATTGTCATCACAATGCTTCATGAAGCCTCTCATCACATTGCTCCATGCACTTGTCATTGCAAAGCTCCATGACTCTTGTCATCACAATGCTCGATGCCCTTCTAATCACAATGTTCCATGGCCTTGTCATTACAATCCCCCATGACCCATGTGTCATAGTGTGCCGTGTGCTTTTCATCACAATACTCCATGCCCACTCTCATCACAATAATCCATGAAAATTTTCAGACAAATGCTCCATGCCCTTGTCATCACAAAGCTCCATGACGCATGTCATCAGAATGCTCCATGGCCTTCTCATTCACAATGCTCCATGCCCTTGTCATCACAAAGCTCCATGACGCATGTCATCAGAATGCTCCATGGCCTTCTCATTCACAATGCTCCATGCCCTTGCCATCACAATGCTCCAAGACACCTGTAATCACAATGCTCCATGTCCCTTTTCATCTCAATGATCCATGAACCCTGTCATCACACTGCACCATGCCCATCATCATAATGCTTCATGCTATTGTCATCACAATGAAATCAAAATGCTCCATGACCTCTGTCATCACAATGCTCCAAACCCTTGTGATCACAATGATCCATAACACTTGTCATCACAACGCCCCATGACGCTCGTCTTCACAATTATCCATGGTCTTCTCATCACAATGTTCCATGACCTTTGTCATCACAATGCTCAATACACTTGTCATCACAATGCTCCCTGACTCCTGCCATCAGTATGCTTCTCGAACCCTGTCATGGAAAGGCTCTATGCCTTTTTCATCACAATGCTCCATGCCCTTTTCATCACAATGCTCCATGCCATTGTCATCACAATACTCCACAAGCTTGTCATCAGAATGCTCCATGACACTTGTCATCACAATTCTCCATGACCCCTGTCATCACAATGCTCCAGGCCCCTTGTCATTACAGTTCTCCATGATGCTCGTCATCACAATTATCCATGGTCTTCTCATCACAATGCTCCACCGTCTTGCCATCACAATGCTCCATGACACTTCAAATCACAATGTTACATGCTCTTGTAATCACATTCTCCATGAACTTGTCATCGCAATGCTCCATGACCCCTGTCATAGCAAGCTCCATGTGCTTTTCATCACAGTGCTTCACGAACTTGTCATCAAAATTCTCAAAAGCCCTTGTCATCACAATGCTCCATGCCCTTTTCATCACAATGATCCATGACCATTGTCATCAAAATGCTCCATTACATTTGTCATCACAATGATCCATGCACTTGTCATCACAATGCTCCATGACACCTGTCATCACAATGCTCCGTGTCTCCAGTCATCAAAATGCTTCAAGACTTTGTCATCAGAATGGTCCATGCCCTCATCATCACAAGTCTTTGTGACCTTTGTCACCACAATGCTCCATGAACATTTCATCACAATGCTCTGTGACCCTTGGCATCACAATGCTCCATGCACTTCTCATGAAAATGCTCTCTCACCACTGATATCACAATGTTCCATCACTAGTCATCACCATACTCCTTCACCCCTGTCATCACAATGTTCCATGACCCCTATCATCACAATGCTACATGCCGTTATCATCACAATGCACCACTCCCTTGTCATCAATATGCTCCATGACCTTTGTCATCACAAAGCTCCATGACCCTTGGCATCACAATGCTACATGCCATTGTCATCACAATGCTTCATGAAGCCTCTCATCACATTGCTCCATGCCCTTGTTATCGCAAAGCTCCATGACGCTTGTCATCACCATGCTCGATGCCCTTCTCATCACAATGCTCCATGACCTTGTCATTACAATCCTCCATGACCCATGTATCACAGTGTTCCGTGTCCTTTTCATCACAATGCTCCATGCCAACTCTCATCACAATAATCCATGAAAATTTTCAGACAAATGCTCCATGCCCTTGTCATCACAAAGCTCCATGACGCATGTCATCAGAATGCTCCATGGCCTTCTCATTCACAATGCTCCACGCCCTTGCCATCACAATGCTCCAAGACACCTGTAATCACAATGCTCCATGTCCCTTTTCATCTCAATGATCCATGAACCCTGTCATCACACTGCACCATGCCCATCATCATAATGCTTCATGCTATTGTCATCACAATGAAATCAAAATGCTCCATGACCTCTGTCATCACAATGCTCCAAACCCTTGTGATCACAATGTTCCATAACACTTGTCATCACAACGCCCCAAGACGCTCGTCTTCACAATTATCCATGGTCTTCTCATCACAATGTTCCATGACCTTTGTCATCACAATGCTCAATACACTTGTCATCACAATGCTCCCTGACTCCTGCCATCAGTATACTCCTTGAACACTGTCATGACAAGGCTCCATGCCTTTTTCATTACAATGATCCATGCCTTTTTCATCACAATGCCCCAAGACCCCTGTAATCACAATGCTCCTTGACCTGGTCATCACAAAGCTCCATGACACATGTCATCAGAATGCTCCTTGGACTTCTCTCACAATGCTCCATGCCCTTGTAATCACAATGCTCCAAGAGCCCTGAAATCACAATGCTCCATGCCCCTTTTCATCAGAATGCTCCATGAGGCTTCTCATCACAAGTCTCCATGGTCTTCCCATCAGAGTGCTCCAGGACCTTGTCATCACAATGCTCCATGACCCATTTCATCAGAATACTCCATGAATATTTTCAGCTCAATGCTCCATGATCTTCTCATTACAAACTTCCATGACCCCTGTCATCACAATGCTCCATGCTCCTTGATATCAAAATGATCCATGACCTCTGTCATCACAGTGCTCCAAACCCTTGTGATCACATTGTTCCATAACACTTGTCATCACAACGCTCCATGATGCCTGTCATCAAAATACTCCATGCCCTTGTCATCACAATGCTCCATGACCTTTGTCATCACAATGCTCAATACACTTGTCATCACAATGCTCCCTGACACTTGTCGTCAGAATGCTTCTCGAACCCTGTCATGGAAAGGCTCTATGCCTTTTTCATCACAATGCTCCATGCCCTTTTCATCACAATGCTCCATGCCATTGTCATCACAATACTCCACAAGCTTGTCATAAGAATGCTCCATGACCCTTGTCATCACAATGCTCCATGACCCCTGTCATCACAAAGCTCCATTACACCTGTCATCACAATTCTCCATGCCCCTTGTCATTACAGTTCTCCATGACGCTCGTCATCACAATTATCCATGGTCTTCTAATCACAATGTTCCACCGTCTTGCAATCACAATCCTCCATGACCCTTGAAATCACAATGTTACATGCTCTTTTAATCACATTCTCCATGCACTTGTCATCGCAATGCTCCATGACCACTGTCATAGCAAGCTCCATGTGCTTTTCATCACAGTGCTTCACGAACTTGTTATCAAAATTCTCAAAAGCCCTTGTCATCACAATGCTCCATGCCCTTTTCATCACAATGCTCCATGACCATTGTCATCACAATGCTCCAAGCCCTTGTCATCACAATGCTCCATTACATTTGTCGTCACAATCCTCCATGACAATTGGCATCACAATTCTCCATGCCATTGTCATCACAATGGAACATAACATATGCCATCACAATGAACCCTGACACCTGTCTTCACAATACACCATGACCTTGTCATCACTATGCTCCATGCCCTTGTCATCACAATGTGCCATGCCGACTGTCATCACAATTATCCATGAAACTTGCCAGACCAATGTGCCATGCCGCTGTCATCACAATGCTCCATTCCCTTGTCATCACAATGCTCTGTGACTCCAGTCTTCACAATACTTCATGACATTTTTCATCACAATGATCCATGCCCTCGTCATCACAAGGCTCTGTGAATTTTGTCACCACAATTCTCCATGATCTTTTCATCCCAATGCTCTCTGAGCCTTGTCATAACAACGCTCCATGCCTTTGTCAGCACAATGCTACATGACCCTTGTTATCACAATGCTCCATGCGCTTGTCAGAACAATGCTCCATGACCCATGTCATCACAGTGTGCCATGCACTTGTCATCACAATGCTCCCCAAACTTGACATCACAATGCTCCATAAATATTGTCATCACAAAGCTCCATGCACTTCGAATCAAAATGCTCTCTCACCACTGATATCACAATGTTCCATCACTAGTCATCACAATACTCCCTCAGCCCTGTCCTCACAATGTTCCATGACCCCTGTCATCAAAATGTTCCATGCCCTTGTCATCACAATGCTCCGTGATGCATGTCATCAGAGTGCTACATGCCCTTGCCATCACAATGCTCCATTACCCCAGTCATCACAATGCTCCATGACCACTGTCATCACAGCGATCCATAACCCCTGACAACACAATGATCCGGGACTCCTGTCATCAAAATTCTCCATGACACTTGTCATCACAATGATCCATGCGCTTGTCATCCCAATGCTCCATGACCCCTGTAATCAGAATAGTCTGTGACGCTTGTCATCACAGTGCTCCAAAACCCCTGTAATCACAATTCTCCATGCCACTTTTCATCTCAATGCTCCATGAACACTGTCATCACAATGCACCATGCCCATCATCATAATGCTTCATGCTATTGTCATAAAAATGAATTCAAAATGTTCCATGACCTCTGTCATCACAATCCTCCAAACCCTTGTGATGACAATGTTCCATAACACTTGTCATCACAATTCCCCATGACGCTCCTCATCACAATTATCCATGGTCTTCTCATCACAATGCTAAATGACATTTGTCATCACAATGCTCAATACACTTGTCATCTCAATGTTCCCTGACACTTGTCGTCCGTATCCTCCTTGAATACTGTCATGGCAAGGTTCCATGCATTTTTCATCACAATGATCCATGTGATTTTCATCACAATGCTCCAAGACCACTGTAATCACAATGCTCCATGCCCTTGTCATCACAAAGCTCCATGCCCCATATCATCAGAATGCTCCATGGCCTTCTCATCAACATGCTCCATGCCCTTGTCATCACAATGCTCCCAGACACTTGTCTTCAGAATGCTCCTTGAACCCTGTCATGAAAAGGGTCCATGCCTTTTTCATCACAATGCTCCCTGCTTTTATCATCACTATGCTCCATGCCATTGTCATCACAATGCTCAATGAAATCTCTCATCACATTGCTCCATGCCCTTGTCATCACAATGCTCCATTACACCTGTCATAACAATGCTCCATGACCCCTGCCATCACAATGTTCCACGGCCTTGGCATCACAAGGCTCCATGACCCTTGTCATCACAATGCTCCAAGACCTCTGTAATCACAATTCTCCATGCCCCTTTACATCTCAATTCTCCATCAACCCTGTCATCACAATGCACCATGCCCATCATCATAATGATTCATGCTATTGTCATCACTATGAAATCAAAATGCTCCATGACCTCTGACATCACAAAGCTGCAAACCCTTCTTATCACAATGTTCCATGACACTTGTCATCACAATGCCCCATGACGCTCGTCATCACAATTATGCAAGGTCTTCTCATCACAATGCTCCATGACCTTTGTCAACACAATGCTCAATACACTTGTCATCACAATGCTCCCTGACTCTTGTCATCACTATGCTCCTTGAACACTGTCATGACAAGGCTCCCTTCATTTTTCATCACAATGATGCATTCCCTTTTCTTCACAATGCTCCAAGACCCCTGTTATCACAATGCTCCGTGACTCCAGTCATCACAATGCTTCATGACATTTGTCATCACAATGGTCCATGACCTTGTCACACAAAGCTCTATTACCTTTGTCACCACAATGCTCCATGAAATTTTTAGCACAATGCTTTGTGACCCTTGTCATCACAAAGCTCCATGCCTTTGTCAGCACAATGCTCCATGACTCTTGTCATCACAATGATCGATGTGCGTGTCAGTACAATGCTCCACAACCAATGTCATCACAAATCGCCATGCACTTGTCATCACAATGCTCAACATCCTTGTCATCAAAATGCTCCATAATCCTTGTCATCACAATGCTCCATGCACTTATCAAAATGCTCTCTCACCACTGATATCTCAATGTTCCACCACTAGTCATCCCAATACTCCTTCAACCCTGTCATCACAATGTTCCATTACCCCTGTCATCACAATGCTACATGCCATTATCATCACAATGCTCCATGACACCTGACATCACAAAGTTCCATAACCCCTGTAATCAAAATGCTCCATGACCCTTTTCATCACAAAGCTCCATGATCCCTGACATCAGAGTGTTCTATAACCCCTGTCATCAAAATGTTCCATGACACTTTTCATCAAATTGCTCCATGACCCTGTCATCACAATGCTCCCTGCCCTTCTCATCACAATGCACCAGGCCCTTGTCATCAAAATGCTACATGACATTTGTCATCACAAAGCTCCATGACCCTTGGCATCACAATGCTCCATTCCATTATTATCACAATGCTCCATGGACCCTCTCATCACATTGCTCCATGCACTTGTCATTCCATATCTCCATGACGCTTGTCATCACAATGCTCGATGCCCTTCTCATCACAATGCTCCATGCCATTGTCATTACAATCCTGCATGATCTATGTATCACAGTGTTCCATGCCCTTGTCATCACACTGCTCCATGCCCACTCTCTTCACAATAATCCATGAAACTTTTCAGACCATTGCCCCATGTCCTTGTCATCACAATGCTCCATTACACCTGTCATAACAATGCTCCATGTCCCCTGCCATCACAAGATTCCACGGTCTTGTCATCACATGCCTCCATGACCCTTGTCATCACAATGCTCCAAGACCCCTGTAATCACAAATCTCGATGCCCTTGTCATCACAAAGCTCCATGACTCATGTCATCAGAATGCTCCATGGCCTTCTCCTCACAGTGCTCCATGACCTTGTCATCACAATGTTCCATGCCCTTGTCATCACAATGCGCCATGCCCACTGTCATCAGAATAATCCATGAAACTTGTCAGACAAATGTTCCATGCCACTGTCATCACAATGCTCCATGCCCATGTCATCACCATGCTCCATTACCAATGTCATCAAAATGCTCCTTGCCTCCAGTCATCACAATGCTTCATGACTTTTGTCATCACAATGCTCCATGCCCACTGTCATCACAATAATCCATGAAACTTGTCAGACCAATTGTCCATGCCCCCGTCACACAAGGATCTCTGATCTTTGTCACCACAATGCTCCATGAATATTTCATCAAAATGCTCTGTGTCCCTTGTCATCACCATGCTCCATGCTTTTGTCAGCACAATGCTCCATGACACTTCTCATCAAAATGCTACATGCGCTTGTCAGCACATGGCTCCATGACCCCTGCCATCACAATGCTCCGTGACTCCGGTCATCACAGTGCTTCATGACCTTTGTCAACGCAGTGGTCCATGCCCTCTTCACACAAGGCTCCGTGACCTTTGTCATCACAATGCTCCATGCCCACTGTCATCACAATAATCCATGAAACTTGTCAGACAAATGTTCCATGCCCCTGTCATCACTTTGCTCCGTGCCCTTGTCATCACAATGCTCCATGACCCCTGACATCACAATGTTCCATAACCCCTGTCACAAAATGCTCCATGACCCATTTCATCACAATGCTTCAGGACCCCTGACTTCACAATGTTCCATAACGCCTGTCATCAAAATATTCCATAACGCTTTTTATCAGATTGCTCCATGACCCTGTCATCACAATGCTCCCTGCCCTTCTCATCACAATGCACCACGCCCTTGTCATTAAAATGCCCAATGACATTTTCATCACAAAGCTCCATGACCCCTGGCATCACAATGCTCCATGCCATTGTCATCACAATGCTCAATGAAATCTCTCATCACATTGCTCCATGCCCCTGTCATCACAATGCTCCATTACACCTGTCATAACAATGCTCCATGAACCCTGCCATCACAGTGTTCCAGGACCTTGTCATCACAAGACTCCATGACCCTTGTCATCACAATGCTCCAAGACCTCTGTAATCACAATTCTCCATGCCCCTTTACATCTCAATTCTCCATCAACCCTGTCATCACAATGCACCATGCCCATCATCATAATGATTCATGCTATTGTCATCACTATGAAATCAAAATGCTCCATGACCTCTGTCATCACAAAGCTGCAAACCCTTCTGATCACGATGTTCCATGACACTTGTCATCACAATGTCCCATGACGCTCGTCATCACAATTATGCAAGGTCTTCTCATCACAATGCTCCATGACCTTTGTCAACAAAATGATCAATACAGTTGTCATCACAATGCTCCCTGACACATGTCATCACTATTCTCCTTAAACCCTGTCATGACAAGGCACGCTGCATTTTTCATCACAATGATGCATTCCCTTTTCTTCACAATGCTCCAAGACCCCTGTTATCACAATGCTCCGTGACTCCAGTCATCACAATGCTTCATGACATTTGTCATCACAATGGTCCATGACCTTGTCACACAAAGCTCTGTGACTTTTGTCACCACAATGCTCCATGAAATTTTTATCACCATGCTCTGTGACCCTTGTCATCACAAAGCTCCATGCCTTTTTCAGCACAATGCTCCATGACTCTTGTCATCACAATGCTCAATGTGCGTGTCAGCACAATGCTCCACAACCAATGTCATCACAAATCGCCATGCACTTGTCATCACAATGCTCAACATCCTTGTCATCACAACGCTCGATGCCCTTCTCATCACAATGCTCCATGCCATTGTCATTACAATCCTGCATGATCTATGTATCACAGTGTTCCATGCCCTTGTCATCACACTGCTCCATGCCCACTCTCTTCACAATAATCCATGAAACATTTCAGACCATTGCCCCATGTCCTTGTCATCACAATGCTCCATTACCCCTGTCATAACAATGCTCCATGTACCCTGCCATCACAAGATTCCATGGTCTTGTCATCACAAGCCTCCATGACCCTTGTCATCACAGTGCTCCAAGACCCCTGTAATCACAAATCTCGATGCCCTTGTAATCACAAAGCTCCATGACTCATGTCATCAGAATGCTCCATGGCCTTCTCCTCACAGTGTTCCATGCCGTTGTCATCACAATGCTCCAACACCCCTGGAATCACAATGCTCCATGCCCCTTTTCATCTCAATGCTCCATCAACCCTGTCATCACAATGCACCGTGCCGATCAACATAATATTTCATGCTTTTGTCATCACAATGTAATCAAAATCCTCAATGTCGTCTGTCATTACAATGCACCAAAACCTTGTGATCACAATGCTCCATAACACTTGTCATCACAATGCCCCATGACGCTGGTCATCACAATTATCCATGGTCTTCTCTCACAATGCTCCAAGCCCTTGTCATCAGAATGCTCCATTACATTTGTCATCACAATCCTCCATGACACTTGGCTTCACAATGCTCCATGCCATTGTCATCACAATGTACCGTGACATATGTCATCACAATGCTCCCTAACACCTGTCTTCACCATATTCCATGACATGGTCATATTAATGCTCCATGCCACTGTCATCACAGTGAGCCATGCCCACTATCATCACAATAATCAATGAAAGTTGTCAGACCAATGCTCCATGCTCCTGTCATCACAATGCTCCATGCCCTTGTCATCACAATGGTCCGTGACTCCAGTCATCACAATGCTACATGACCTTTGTCCTCACAATGGCCCATAACCTCGTCATCACAGGGCTCTGTGAACTTTGTCACCATAATGCTCCAAAAACTTTTCATCACAATGCTCTGTGAACCTTGTCATCACAATGCTCCATGCCTTTGTCAGCAGAGTGCTCCAATACCCTTGTCATCACAATGCTCCATGGGCTTTTCAGAACAATGCTCCATGACCCATGTCATCACAATGTGCCATGCACTTGTCATCACAATGTTCCACAACTTTGTTATCACAATACTCTATAAAACTTGTCATCACAAAATTCCATGCACTTCACATCAAAATTCTCTTTCACCGCTGATATCAAAATGTTCCATCACTAGTCATTACAATACTCCTTCACGCCTGTCATGACAATGTTCCACGTCCTTGTCATCACAAGGCTCCATGACACTTGTCATCACAATGCTCCAAGACCCCTTTAATCACAATGCTGCATGCTCTTGTCATCACATAACTCCATGACCCTTGTCATCAGACAGCTCCATGGCCTTAGCATCACAATGCTCCGTGCCCTTTTCATCACAATGCTCCAAGACACCTGTAATCACAATGCTCCATGCCCCTTTTCATCTCAATGCTCCATGAACTCTGTCATCACAATGAACCTTGCCCATCATCATAATGCTTCATGCTATTGTCATAACAATGAAATCAAAATGCTCCATAAACACTGTCATCACAATGCTCCAAACCCTTGTGTTCACAATGTTCCATAACACTTGTCATCACAACTCCCCATGACGCTCATCATCACAATTATCCATGGTCTTCTCATCACAATGCTCCCTGACACTTGTCGTTAGTATGCTCCTTGAACCCTCTCATGACAAGGCTCCATGCTTTTTCTTCACAATCATCCATGCCCTATTCATCACAATGCTCCAAGACCCATGTAATCACAATGTTCCATGCCACTTTTCATCAGAATGCTCCATGATACTTGTCATCACAAGGCTACATGGTCTTCTCCTCACAATGCTCCAGGACCTTGTCATCACAATGCTCCTTTCCATTGTCACCACAATGCTCCATGACCCCTGCCATCATAATACTCAATGAATATTTTCAGCCCAATGCTCCATGAAATTCTGATCACAATGCTCTATGTACCCTGTCATCACAATGTTCCATGACCACAGTCATCACAATGCTCCATGACACCAGACAACACAATTATCCGGGACCCTTGTAATCAAAATGCTCCATGACACTTGTCATCAGAATGATCCATGCCCTTGCCATCCCAATGCTTCATGACCCCTGTAATCACAATGCTCCATGACGAATGTCATCACAGTGCTCCATGACACTTGTCATCAAAATGCTCCATGCATTTGTCAGCAAAATTCTACATTGCCTTGTCATAACAATGCTCCATGCCTTTGTCAGCACAATGCTCCATGACACGTTTCATCCCAATGTTCCATGCCCCTGTCAGCATAGTGCTCCGTGACCCTTGTCATCACAATGCTCCATTACCTTTGTCATCACAAACATCCTTGACACTTGGCATCACAATACTCCATGGCATTGTCATCACAATGGGCCACGACTTATGTCTTCACAATGCTCCCAGACACCTGTCTTCACAATACTGCATTACCTTGTCATCACCATGCTCCATGCCCTTGTCATCACAATGCACCTTTCCCACTGTCATTGCAGTAATCCATGAAACTTGTAAGACCAATGTTCCATGCCCCTGTCATCACAATGCTCCGTGACTCCAGTCATCCCAATGCTTCATGACCTTTGTCATCACAATGGTCCATGCCCTCGTCCTCACAAGGCTCTGTGACATTTGTCAACACAATGCTCCATGAACTTTTCATCATAATGGTCTGTGACCGTTGTCATCACAATGCTCCATGCCTTTCTCAGCACAATGCTCCATGACCCTTGTCATCACAATGCTCCATGCCCTTGTCAGCACAGTGCTCCATGACCCTTGTCATCCCAATGCTCCATGCGCTTGTCATCAAAATGCTCCATTACCTTTGTCATCACAATCCTCCATGACATTTGGCATCACAATGCTCCATGGCATTGTCATCACAATGGGCCATGACATATGTCTTCACAATGCTCCCAGACACCTGTCTTCACAATAATGCCTGAGCTTCTCATCACAATGCTCCATGCCCTTTGCATCACAATGTGCCATTCCCAGTGTCATCGAAATAATCCATGAAACTTGTAAGACCAATGTTCCATGCCCCTGTCATCACAATGCTCCATGACACATCATCACAATGCTCCGTGACTCCTGTCATCACAATGCTTCATGACCTTTCTCATCACAATGTTCCATGCCCTCGTCATCACAAGTCTCTGTGACCTTTGTCACCACAGTGCTCCATGAACTTTTCATCACAATGCTCTGTGACATTTGTCATCAAAATGCACTATGTGTTTCTCAGCACAGTGCTCCGTGACCCTTTTGATCACAATGCTCCATGTGCTTGTCATCAAAATGCTCCATGATCTTTGTCATCACCAAGCTCCATGACCCTTGGCATCACAGTGCTCCATGCGCTTGTCATCAAAATGCTCCATGATCTTTGTCATCACCAAGCTCCATGACCCTTGGCATCAGAATGATCCATGCCATTGTCATCACAATGCTTCCTGAAGCCTCTCATCACATTGCTTCCATGTCCTTATCATCACAAAGCTCCACGATGATTGTCATCAAAATGCACGATTCCCTTCTCATCACAATGTTCCATGCCCTTGTCAATACAATTCTCCATGACCCATGTATCACAGTATTCCTTTCCCTTGTCATCATAATGCTCCATGCCCACTCTCATCACAATAATCCATGAAAAGTTTCAGACCAATGCTCCATAAACTTGTAATCACAATGCTCCATTACCCCTGTCATGACAATGCTCCATAACCCCTGCCATCAAAATATTCCACGGACTTGTCATCACAAGGCTCCATAACCCTTGTCATTACAATGATCCAAGACCCCTGTAATCACAATGCTCCATGCCTTTGTCATCACACAGCTCAATGACGCATGTCATCAGAATGCTCCATGGCTTTCTCATCACAATGCTCCATACCCTTGCCATCAAAATATTCCATTACCCCTGTCATAACAATGCTCCATGACCACTGTCATAATGATGTTCAACGGCCTTGTCATCACAATGCTCCATGAACCCTGTCATCACAATGCTCCGTGACTCCAGTCATCACAGTGGTTCATGAACTTTGTCATCACAATGGTCCATGCCCTCATCATCACAATTCTCTGTGACCTTTGTCACCACAATGCTCCATGAACTTTTCATCACAATGCTCTCTGACCATTGTCATCACAATGCTCTATGCCTTTCTCAGCACAATGCTCCATGACCCTTGTCATCACAATGCTCCATGTGCTTCTCAGCACATTGCTCCATGACCCATGTTATCAAAATGTGCCATGCACGTGTCATCACTGTGCTCCACAACATTGTCATCACAATGCTCCATAAACCTTGTCATCAATATGCTCCAGGCACTTCTCAACAAAATGCTCTCTCACAACTGATATCACTATGTTCCATCACAAGTCATCACAATACTCCCTCTCCCGTCATCACAATGTTCCATGACCCCTGTCATCACATTGCTCCATGTACTTATCATCACAATGTTTGATGACCCCTGACATCACAATGTTCCATAACCACTGTCATCAAAATGCTCCATGACACTTTTCATCAAAATGCTCCATGACCCCTGACATCACAATATTCCATAACCCCTGTCATCAAAATCTTCCATGACCCTTTTCATCAAATTGCTCCATGACCCTGTCATCACAGTGCTCCCTTCCCTTCACAACACAGTGCACCACGAACTTGTCATCAAAATGCTCCATGACATTTGTCGTCACACATCTCCATGACAATTGGCATCACCATGCTCCATGTCATTGTCATCACAATGCTCCATGAACCCTCTCATCACATTGCTCCATGTACTTATCATCACAATGTTTGATGACCCCTGACATCACAATGTTCCATAACCACTGTCATCAAAATGCTCCATGACACTTTTCATCAAAATGCTCCATGACCCCTGACATCACAATATTCCATAACCCCTGTCATCAAAATCTTCCATGACCCTTTTCATCAAATTGCTCCATGACCCTGTCATCACAGTGCTCCCTTCCCTTCACAACACAGTGCACCACGAACTTGTCATCAAAATGCTCCATGACATTTGTCGTCACACATCTCCATGACAATTGGCATCACAATGCTCCATGTCATTGTCATCACAATGCTCCATGAACCCTCTCATCACATTGTTCCATGCCCTTGTCATCACAAAGCTCTATGACGCTTGCCATCACAATGCTCGATGCCCTTCTCATCACAATGCTCCATGTCCTTGTCATTATAATCCCCCATGACCCATGTATCACAGTGTTCTGTGCCCTTGTCCTCAAAATGCTCAATGCCCACTCTCATCACAATAATCCATGAAACTTTTCAGACCAATGCTCCATGCCCTAGTCATCACAGTGCTCCATTACACCTGTCATAACAATGCTCCAAGACACCTGCTATCACAATGATCCACGGCCTTGTAATCAAAAGGCTCCATGACTCTTGTCATCACAATGCTCCAAGACCCCTGTAATCACAATGCTCCATGCAATTGTCATCACAAAGCTCCTTGACGCATGTCATCAGAATGCTCCATGGCCTTCTCATCACAATGCTCCATTCACTTGTCATCACAATGCTCCAAGGCCACTGTATTCACAATGCTCCATGCCCTTGTCATCAAAAAGCTCCATGACGCATGTCATAAGAATGCTCCATGGCCTTCTCATCACAATGCTCCATGCCCTTGTCATCACAATGCTCCAATACCCCTGTATTCACAATGCTCCATGCCCTTGTCATCAAAAAGCTCTATGACGCATGTCATCAGAATGCTCCTTGGCCTTCTCATCACCATGCTCCATGCCCTTGTCATCACAAAGTTCCAAGATCACTGTAAACACAATGCTCCATGCCTCTTTTCATCGGTGTGGTCCATGAGAATTGTCATCACAAGGCTCCATGGTCTTCTCAACACAATGCTCCAGGACTTTGTCATCACAATGCTTCACGACCTGCTCATCAAGATTCTAAAGGGCCCTTGTGATCATAATGTTCCAAGCCCTAATCATCACAATGCCCCATTATCTTTGTCATCACATTCCTCCATGACACTTGGCATCACAATGCCCCACGCCATTGTCATTGCAATGGAACATGACATATGTCATCACAATGCTCCCTGACACCTGTCTTCACAATACCCCATGGCCTTTTCATCACAATGCTCCATGCCCTTGTCACCACAATCCGCCATGCCGAATGTCATCACAATAATCCATGAAACTTGTCAGACCAATGCTCCATGCGCTTGTCATCACAATGCTACATGCCCTTGTCATCACAATACTCCATGACCCCGCACATCATAATTCTCCGTGAATCCAGTCATCACAATGCTTTATGACCTTTGTCATCACAATGGTCCATTCCCACATCATCACAGTTCTCTGTAACACGTTTCATCACAATGCTCCATGCCTTTGTCAGCATAATGCTCCATGACCCTTGCCATCACAATGATCCATGCGCTTGTCAGCACAATGCTCCACAACCTTATCATCACAATGCTCCATAAACCTTGTCATCACAATGCTCCTTGCACTTCTCATCTAAATGCTCTGTCACCACTGATATCACAATGTTCCATTACTACTCATCACAATACTCCCTCACCCCTTTCATCACAATGTTCCATGACCCCTATCATCAAAATGCTACATGCCCTTATCATCATAATGCTCCATGACCACTGACAACACAATGTTCCATAACCCTGTCATGAAAATGTTCCCTGACGATTTTCATCAAATTGCTCCATGACCCTGTCATCACAATGCTCCCTGCCCTTCTCATCACAATGCACAACGCTCTTGTCATCAAAATGCTCAATGACCTTTGTCATCACAAACTCCATGACCCTTGGCATCACAATGCTCCATGCCATTGTCATCACAATGCTCCATTAAACCTATCATCACATTGTTCCTTGCTCTTGTCATCACAAAGCTCCATGATGCTTGTCATCACAATGCTCGATGCCTTTCTCATCACAATGATCCATGCCCTTGTCATTAGAATCCTCCATGACCCATGTATCACCGTCGTTCTGTGCCCTTGTCATCACAATGCTCCATGCCCACTCTCATCACAATAATCCATGAAATTTTTCAAACCAATACTCCATGCCCTTTTCATCACAATGCTCCATTACCCCTGTCATAACAATGCTCCATGAGCCTTGCCATCACAATGTTCCACGGTGCTGTCATCACAAGGCTCCAGGACCCTTGTCATAACAATGCTCTAAGACCCCTGTAATCACAATGCTCCATGCCCCTTTTCATCAGAATGCTCCATGAAACTTGTCATCACAATGCTCCATGGTCTTCTCATCACAATGTTCTAGGACATTGTCATCCCAATGTTCCATTCCCTTGTCATCACAATGCTCCATGAGCCCTGCCATCACAATACTCAAGGAATATTGTCAGCTCAGTGCTCCATGAAATTCTGATCACAAAGCTCCATGACCCCCGTCATTACAATGCTCCATGACCACTGTCATCACAACGCTCCATGACACCAAACAACACAATGATCTGGGAATCTCCTCATCGAAATGCTCCATGACCCTTGTCATCACAATGATCCATGCCCTTGCCATCCCAATGCTCCATGACCCCTGTAATCACAATGCTCCATGAAGCTTGTCATCACAATGCTCCATGACACTTGTCATCAAAATGCTCCATACATTTGTGAGCAAAATCCTACATGACCTTGTCATCACAATGCTCCATGCGCTTGTCATCACAATACTCCATTCCCATTGTCATCAAAATCCTCCATGAACCTTGGGTTCACATTGCTTCATGCCCTTGTCATCACAATGATCCATTCTCCTTAAAATGAAAATGATACATTACTTCTGTCATCACAATGCTCCAAAGCCTTGTGATCACAATGTTCATAACACTTGTCATCATAACGCTCCATGATGCCTGTCATCACAATGATCCATGAAATTTGTCATCACAATGCTCAATACACTTCTCATCACTATGCTCCCTGAGACTTGTCATCAGAATGCTCCTTGAACACTGTCATAAAAAGGCTCCATGCCATTTTCATCACAATGCTCCCTGCCCTTTTCATCAAAATGCTCCATGCCATTGTCATCACATTACTCCACAAGCTTGTCATCAGAATGGTCCATGACACTTGTCATCACAATGATCCATGACACCTGTCATCACAATGCTCCATGCCCCTTGTCATTACAGTGCTCCATGACGATCCTCATCACAATTATCCGTGGTCTTCTCATGACAATGCTCCACGGTCTTGTCATCCCAATGCTCCATGCCCTGGTCATCACAATTCTACATGTCCTTTTCATCACAATGCTCCATGACACTTCTCACCAAAATGTTACATGCTCTTGTCAATACAATTCTCCATGCACTTTTCATCGCAATGCTCCATGACCCCTGTCAGAGAAAGCTCCATGCGCTTGTCATCACAATGCTTCACGACCTTGTCATCAAAATTCTCAAAGGCCCTTTTCATCACAATGCTCCATGATGTTGTCATCACAATGCTTCATGACCTGGTCATCACGAAGCTCCAAGACCTTGTCATCACAATGCTCTCTTACCTTTGTCATCACAATCCTCCATGACACTTGGCATTCCAATGCCCCATGCCATTCTCATCACAATGGACCATGACATATGTCATCCAAATACTCCCTGAAACCCGTCTTCACAATACTGTATGACCTTGTCATCACAATGCTCCATGCCCTTGTCATCTCAATATTCCATGCCCACTGTCATCACAATAATCCATGAAACTTCTCAGACCAATATTCCATGCCCCTGTCATCATATTGCTCCATGCCCTTGTCATCACAATGCTCCCTGAACACTGTCATCACAGTGCTCCATGACTACACTCATCACAATGATTCATGACCTTTCTCTTCACAATGGTCCATGCCCTAGTCACACAAGGCTCTGTGATCTTTTTCACCACAATGCTCCATGAAATTTTCATCACAATGCTCGTTGTCCCTTGTCATCACAATGCTCCATGCCTTTGTCAGCACAATGCTCCATCACTCTTGTCATCAAAATGCTCCATGCGCTTGTCATCACAATTCTCCATGACACATGTCATCACAATGTGCCATGCTCTTTTCATCACAATGCTCCACATCCTTTTCATTGCTATGCTCCATAAAATTTGTCATCACAATGCTCCATGCACTTCTCATCAAAATGCTCTCTCACCACATATATCACAATGTTCCATCACTAGTCATCACAATACTCCCTCACCCCTGTCATCACAATGTTCCATGACCACTGTCATCACAGTGCTACATGCCCTTATTATCACAATGCTCCATGACCCTTGACATCACAATGTTCCATAACCCCTGTCACAAAATGTTTCATGACCCATTTCATCACAATGCTTCACGACCCCTGACATCACAATGTTCCATAACCCCTGTCATCAAAATATTCCATGACCCTTTTATTCAAATTGCTCCATGACCCTGTTATCACAATGCTCCCTGCCCTTCTCATCACAATGCACCACGCCCTTGTCATCACAATGCTCCAAGACCTCTGTAATCACAATTCTCCATGCCACTTTTCATCTCAGTGCTCCATGAACACTGTCATCACAATGCACCCTGCCCAACACCATAATATTTCATGCTATTGTCATCAAAATGAAATCAAAATGCTCCATGTCCTCTGTCATCACAATGCTCCAAACCCTTCTGATCACAGTGTTCCATAACACTTGTCATAACATGCCCCATGATGCTCATCATCACAATTATGCAAGGTCTTCTCATCACAATGCTCCATGACCTTTGTCACCACAATGCTCATTACACTTGGCATCACAGTGCTCGCTGACACTTGTCATCTGTATGCTCCTTGAACACTGTCATGACAAGGCTCCATGCCTTTTTCATCAAAATGATCCATTCCCTTTTCATCACTATGCTCCAAGACCCCTGTTATCACAATGTTCCATAACTCCAGTCATCACAATGCTTCATGACACTTGTCATCACAATGGTCCATTACCTCGTCACACAAAGCTCTGTGACCATTGTCACCACAATGCTCCATGAAATTTTTATCAAGATGCTCTGTGACCATTGTCATCACAAAGCTCCATGCCTTTGTCAGCACAATGCTCCATGACCCTTGTCATTACAATGCTCGATGAGCCTGTCAGCACAATGCTCCATAACCCATGTCACCACAATGCACCATGCACTTGACATCACAATACTCCACATCCTTGTCATCAAAATTCTCCATAAACATTGTCATCACAATGATCCATGCACTTCTCCTCAAAATGCCATCTCACCACTGATATCACTATGTTGCATCACTAGTCATCACAATACTCCCTCACCCCTGTCATCACAATATTCCATGACCCCTGTAATAACAACTCTCCATGCCCTTGTCATCACAAAGCTCGATGACTCATGTCATCAGAATGCCCCATGGCCTTCTCATCACAATGCTCCATGCCCTTGTCATCACAATGCTCCAACACCCCTGTAATCACAATGCTCCATGCCCCTTTTCATCTCAATGCTCCATGAACCCTGTCATCACAATGCACCGTGCCCATCACCATAATATTTCATGATATTGTCATCACAATGAAATCAAAATGCTCAATAACCTCTGTCATCACAATGCACCAAACCCTTCTGATCACAATGTTCCTTAACACTTGTCATCACAATGCCCCATGACGCTGGTCATCACAATTATCCATGGTCTTCTCATCACATTGCTCCATGATCTTTGTCATCACAATGCTCAATACACTTATCATCACAATGCTCCCTGACAGTTGTCATCAGTATGCTTCTTGAACCCTGTCATGACAAGGCTCCATGCATTATTCATCACAATGATCCATTCCCCTTTTCATCACAATGCTCCAAGTCCCCTGTAATCACAATGCTCCATGTCCTTGTCATCACAAAGCTCCATGACGCATGTTATCAGAATGCTCCATTGCCTTCTCATCACACTGCTCCATGCCCTTTTCATCACATTGCTTCAAAACCCCTGTAATCTCAATGCTCCATGCATATTTTCATCAGAATGCTCCATGCCATTGTCATCACAATGCTCCATGACCCTTGTCATCGCAGGGTTCCAAGCCCTTGTCAACAAAATGCTCCATTACCTTTGTCATCACAATCCTCCATGACACTTGGTATCACAATGCTCCATGCCATTGTCATCACAATGGACAATGACATATGTCATCACAATGATCCCTGACACCTGTCCTCACAATACTCCATGACCTTGTCATCACAATGTTCCATGCCCTTGTCATCACAATGCGCCATGCCCACTGTCATCACAATAATCCATGAAACATATCAGACCAATGTTCCATGCCCCTGTCATAACAATGCTCCATGCCCTTGTCATCACAATGCTCCATGACCCCTGGCATCACAATGCTCCGTGACCTTTGTCCTCACAATGGTCCATGTCCTCGTCACACAAGGCTCTGTGACCTTTGTCACCACAATGCTCCATGCCCTTGTCATCTCAATGCTCCATGCCCACTGTCATCACAAAAATCCATGAAAATCGTCAGACCAATGTTCCATGCCCCTGTCATCATATTGCTCCATGCCCTTGTCATCACAATGCTCCATGACCCCTGTCATCAGAGTGCTCCGTGACTCCAGTCCTCACAATGATTCATCACCTTTCTCATCACAATGGTCCATGCCCTCGTCACACAAGGCTCTGTGATCTTTGTCACCACAATGCTCCATGAAATTTTCATCACAATGCTCTGTGTCCCTTGTCATCACAATGCTCCATGCCTTTGTCAGCACAATGCGCCAGGACACTTGTCATCAAAATGCTCCATGCGCTTGTCAGCACAATGCTCCATGACACACGTCATCACAATATGCCATGCTCCTTTCATCACAATGCTTCACATCCTTTTCATTGCTATGCTCCATAAAACTTATCATCACAATGCTCCATGCACTTCTCATTAAAATGCTCTCTCAACACATATATCACAATGTTCCATCACTAGTCATCACAATACTCGCTCACCTCTATCATCACAATGTTCCATGACCACTGTCATCACAGTGCTACATGCCCTTATTATCACAATACTCCATGACCATTGACATCACAATGTTCCATAACCCCTGTCACAAAATGTTTCATGACCCATTTCATCACAATGCTTCATGACCCCTGACATCACAATGTTCCATAACCGCTGTCATAAAAATATTCCATGACTCTTTTATTCAAATTGCTCCATGACCCTGTTATCACAATGCTCCCTGCCCTTCTCATCACAATGCACCACGCCCTTGTCATCACAATGCTCCAAGACCTCTGTAATCACAATTCTCCATGCCACTTTTCATCTCAGTGCTCCATGAACACTGTCATCACAATGCACTATGCCCAACACCATAATATTTCATGCTATTGTCATCAAAATGAAATCAAAATGCTCCATGTCCTCTGTCATCACAATGCTCCAAACCCTTCTGATCACAGTGTTCCATAACACTTGTCATCACATGCCCCATGATGCTCGTCATCACAATTATGCAAGGTCTTCTCATCACAATTCTCCATGACCTTTGTCACCACAATGCTCAATACACTTGGCATCACAATGCTCGCTGACACTTGTCATCTGTATGCTTCTTGAACACTGTCATGACAAGGCTCCATGCCTTTTTCATCACAATGTTCCATTCCCTTTTCATCACTATGCTCCAAGACCCCTGTTATCACAATGTTCCATAACTCCAGTCATCACAATGCTTCATGACACTTGTCATCACAAAGGTCCATGACCTCGTCACACAAAGCTCTGTGACCATTGTCACCACAATGCTCCATGAAATTTTTATCAAGATGCTCTGTGACCATTGTCATCACAAAGCTCCATGCCTTTGTCAGCACAATGCTCCATGACCCTTGTCATTACAATGCTCGATGCGCCTGTCAGCACAATGCTCCATAACCCATGTCATCACAATGCTCCATGCACTTGACATCACAATACTCCACATCCTTGTCATCAAAATTCACCATAAACATTGTCATCACAATGATCCATGCACTTCTCCTCAAAATGCCATCTCACCACTGATATCACTATGTTGCATCACTAGTCATCACAATACTCCCTCACCCCTCTCATCACAATATTCCATGACCCCTGTAATCACAACTCTCCATGCCCTTGTCATCACAAAGCTCGATGACTCATGTCATCAGAATGCCCCATGGCCTTCTCATCACAATGCTCCATGCCCTTGTCATCACAATGCTCCAACACCCCTGTAATCACAATGCTCCATGGCCCTTTTCATCTCAATGCTCCATGAACCCTGTCATCACAATGCACCGTGCCCATCACCATAATATTTCATGATATTGTCATCACAATGAAATCAAAATGCTCAATAACCTCTGTCATCACAATGCACCAAACCCTTCTGATCACAATGTTCCTTAACACTTGTCATCACAATGCCCCATGACGCTGGTCATCACAATTATCCATGGTCTTCTCATCACATTGCTCCATGATCTTTGTCATCACAATGCTCAATACACTTATCATCACAATGCTCCCTGACAGTTGTCATCAGTATGCTTCTTGAACCCTGTCATGACAAGGCTCCATGCATTATTCATCACAATGATCCATTCCCCTTTTCATCACAATGCTCCAAGTCCCCTGTAATCACAATGCTCCATGTCCTTGTCATCACAAAGCTCCATGACGCATGTAATCAGAATGCTCCATTGCCTTCTCATCACACTGCTCCATGCCCTTTTCATCACATTGCTTCAAAACCCCTGTAATCTCAATGCTCCATGCATATTTTCATCAGAATGCTCCATGCCATTGTCATCACAATGCTCCATGACCCTTGTCATCGCAGGGTTCCAAGCCCTTGTCAACAAAATGCTCCATTACCTTTGTCATCACAATCCTCCATGACACTTGGTATCACAATGCTCCATGCCATTGTCATCACAATGGACAATGACATATGTCATCACAATGATCCCTGACACCTGACCTCACAATACTCCATGACCTTGTCATCACAATGTTCTATGCCCTTGTTATCACAATGCGCCATGGCCACTTTCATCACAATAATCCATGAAACATATCAGACCAATGTTCCATGCCCCTGTCATCACAATGCTCCATGCCCTTGTCATCACAATGCTCCATGACCCCTGGCATCACAATGCTCCATAACCCCTGGCATCACAATGCTCCGTGACTCCAGTCATCACAATGCTTCATGACCTTTGTCCTCACAATGGTCCATGCCATTGTCACACAAGGCTCTGTGACCTTTGTCACCACAATGCTCCATGCCCTTGTCATCACAATGCTCCATGAACCCTGTCATCACAGTGCTCCGTGACTCCAGTCATCACAATGATTCATGACCTTTCTCATCACAATGGTCCATGCCCTCGTCACACATGGCTCTGTGATCTTTGTCACCTCAATGCTCCATGAAATTTTCATCACAATGCTCTGTGTCCCTTGTCATCACAATGCTCCATGCCTTTGTCAGCACAATGCGCCAGGACACTTGTCATCAAAATGCTCCATGCGCTTGTCAGCACAATGCTCCATGACACATGTCATCACAATGTGCCATGCTCTTTTCATCACAATGCTTCACATCCTTTTCATCGCTATGCTCCATAAAACTTGTCATCACAATGCTGCATGCACTTCTCATTAAAATGCTCTCTCAACACATATATCACAATGTTCCATCACTGGTCATCACAATACTCCCTCACCTCTATCATCACAATGTTCCATGACCACTGTCATCACAGTGCTACATGCCCTTATCATCACAATTCTCCATGACCCCTGACATCACAATGTTCCATAACCCCTGTCACAAAATGCTCCATGACCCATTTCATCACAATGCTTCATGACACCTGACATCACAATGTTCCATAAAGCCTTTCATCAAAATATTCCATGAACTGTTATTCAAATTGCTCCATGACCCTGTCATCACAATGCTCCCTGCCATTCTAATCACAATGCCACACACCCTTGGCATCAATATGCCCCATGACATTTGTCAGAGCAAGTCTCCATGACCTTTGGTACCACAATGCTCCAAGCCATTGTCATCACAATGTTCAATGAAATCTCTCATCACATTGCTCCATGCCCTTGTCATCACAATGGTCCATTACACCTGTCATAACCATGCTCCATGAACCCTGCCATCACAATGTTCCACGGCCTTGTCATCACAAGGCTCCATGACCCTTGTCATCACAATGCTCCAAGACCTCTGTAATCACAATTCTCCATGCCACTTTTCATTTCAATGCTCCATGAACACTGTCATCACAATGCACAATGCCCATCATCATGATTCATGCTATTGTCATCACAATGAAATCAAAATGCTCCATGTCCTCTGTCATCACAATGCTTCAAACCCTTCTGATCACAATGTTCCATAACACTTGTCATCACATGCCCCATGACGCTCGTCATCACAATTATGCAATGTCTTCTCATCACAATGCTCCATGACCTTTGTCACCACAATGCTCAATACACTTGGCATCACAATGCTCGCTGACACTTCTCATCAGTATGCTCCTTGAACACTGTCATGACAAGGCTCCATGCCTTTTTCATCACAATGATCCATTCCCTTTTCATCACAATGCTCCAAGACCCCTGTTTTCACAATGCTCCGTGACTCCAGTCATCACAATGCTTCATTACATTTGTCATCACAATGGTCCATGACCTCGTCACACAAAGCTCTGTGACATTTGTCTCCACAATGCTCCATGAAATTTTTATCACAATGCTCTGTGACGCTTGTCATCACAAAGCTCCTTGCTTTTGTCATCACAGTGCTCCATGACCCCTGTCATCAAAATGCTCCGTGACTCCAATTATCACAATGCTTCATGACCTTTGTCCTCACAATGGTCCATGCCCTCGTCACACAAGGCTCTGTGACCTTTGTCACCACAATGCTCCATGCCCTTGTCATCACAAAGCTCCATGACGCATGTCATCAGAATGCTCCATTGCCTTCTCATCACAATGCTCCATGCCCTTGTCATCACATTGCTTCAGAACCCCTGTAATCTCAATGCTCCATGCACCTTTTCATTAGAATGCTCCATGCCCTTGTCATCACAATGCTCCATGACCCTTGTCATCACAATGTTCCAAGCCCTTGTCATAAAAATGCTCCATTACCTTTGTCATCACAATCCTCCATGACACTTGGTATCACAATGCACCATGCCATTGCCATCACAATGGACAATGACCTATGTCATCACAATGCTCCCTGACACCTGTCTTCACAATACTCCATGACCTTGTCATCACAATGTTCCATGCCCTTATCATCACTAGGCGCCATGCCCACTGTCATCACAATAATCCATGAAACAGGTCAGACCAATGTTCCATGCCCCTGTCATCACAATGCTCCATGGCCTTGTCATCACAATGCTCCATGACCCCTGTCATTTCAATACTCCATGAATATTTTCAGCCCAATGCTCCATGACCTTCTTTTTTTTTTTTTTTTTTTTTTTTGTGGTACGCGGGCCTCTCACTGTTGTGGCCTCTCCCGTTGCGGAGCACAGGCTCCGGATGTGCAGGCTCAGCAGCCATGGCTCACGGGCCCAGCCACTCCGCGGCATATGGGATCCTCCCAGACCGGGGCACGAACCCGTATCCCCTGCATCGGCAGGCGGACTCTCAACCACTGCGCCACCAGGGAGGCCCCATGACCTTCTTATCACAATGCTCCATGACCGTCTCATCACAATGCTCCATGACCACAGTCATCACAGCGCTCCTTGACCCCTGACAACACAATGATCTGGGAATCTTGTCATCAAAATGCTCCATGACCCTTGTCATCACAATGCTCCATGCCCTTGTCATCACATTGCTCCATGAAGCCTCTCATCACATTACTCCATGCCCTTGTCATTACAATCCTACATGACCCATGTATCACAGTGTTCCGTGCCCTTGTCATCACAATGCTCCTTCCCCACTCTCATCACAATAATCCATGAAACTTTTCAGACCAATGTTCCATTCCCTTGTCATCACAATGCTCCATGACCCCTGTCATCACAATGCTCCGTGACTCCAGTCATCACAATGATTCATGACCTTTCTCATCACAATGGTCCATGCCCTCGTCACACAAGGCTCTGTGATCTTTGTCACCACAATGCTCCATGAAATTTTCATCACAATGCTCTGTGTCCCTTGTCATCACAAAGCTCCATGCCTTTGTCAGCACAATTCTCCATGACAATATTCATCACAATGCTCCATGCGCTTGTCCGCACAATGCCCCATGACCTGTGTCATCACAATGTGCCATGCGCTTGTCATCACAATGCTCCACAACCGTGTAATCACAGTGCTCCATAAACCTTGTCATCACAATGCTCCATGCACTTCACATCAAAATGCTCTCCAACCACTGATATCATAAAGTTCCATTACTAGTCATCACAATACTCCCTCACCCTTGTCATCACAATGTTCCAGGACCCCTGTAATCAAAATGCTCCATGACCCATTTCATCATAATCCTCCATGACCCCTGACATCACAATGTTCCATAACCCCAGTCATAAAAATGTCCCATGACAAATTTCATCAAATTGCTCCATTACCCTTTCATCACAATGATCCCTGCCCTTCTCATACACAGTTCACCACGCGCTTGTCATCAAAATGCTCCATGACCTCTGTCATCACAAAGCTACATGACCCTTGGCATCACAATGCACCATTCCCTTGTCATCACAAAGCTCCATGACGCATGTCATCAGAATGCTCCATGGCCTTCTCATTCATGATGCTCCATGCCCTTGTCATCACAATTCTCCTAGACCTCTGTAATCACAATGCTCAATGCCCATTTTCATCTCAAAGCTCCATGAACCGTGTCATCACAATGCACCATGCCCATCATCATAATGCTTCATGCTATTGTCATCAAAATGAAATCAAAATGCTCCATGACCTCTGTCATCACAATGCTCCAAACCCTTGTGATCACAATGTTCCATAACACTTGTCATAACAACGCCCCATGATGCTCATCATCACAATTATCCATGGCCTTCTATTCACAATACTCCATGACATTTGTCATCACAATGCTCAATACTCTTGTCATCACAATGCTCGCTGACACTTGTCATCAGCATGCTCCTTGAACCCTGTCATGGCAAGGCTCCATGAATTTTGCATCACAATGATCCATGTCCTTTTCATCACAATGCTCTGTGACCCTTGTCATCGCAATGCACCATGCCTTTGTCAGCACAATGATCCCTGACACTTGTCATCACAATTCCCCATGTGCTTTTCAGCGCAATGCTCCTTGACCCATGTCATCACAATGCACCATGTGCTTGTCATCACAATGCTCCACATCCTTGTCATCACAATGCTCCATAAACCTTGTCATCACAATGCTCCATGCAGTTCTCATCAAAATGCTCTTTTAGCACTGATATCACAATGTTCCATCGCTAGTCTTCACAATACTCCCTCACCCCTGTCGTCACAATGTTCCATAACCCCTATCATCACTATGCTACATGCACTTATCATCAAAATGCTCCATGACCAATGACATCACAATGCTCCATAATCCCTGTCATCAAAATGCTCCATTAACATTTTCAGCACAATGCTCCATGACCCCTGACATCACAATTTTCCATATCTACTCTCATCAAAATATTCCATGACATTTTCACCAAATTGCTCCATTACCCTGTTAGCACAATGCTCCCTGCCATTCTCATCACAACGCACCACGACCTTGTCATCAAAATGCACCATGACTTTTGTCATCACAAAACTCCATGACACTTGGCATCACAATGCTCCATGCCATTGTCATCACAATGCTCCATGAAGCCTCTCATCACTTTGCTCCATGCCCTTGTCACCACAGTGCTCCATGACACCTGTCCTCACAATGCTCGATTCCCTTCTCATCACAATGCTCCATGCCCTGTCATTACAATCCTCCATGACCCATGTATCATAGTGTTCTGTGCCCTTGTCATCACAATGCTCTATGCCCACTATCATCACAATAATCGATGAAACATTTCAGACCAATTCTCCATGCCCTTGTCATCACAATGCTCCATGTCCCCTGTCATAACAATGCTCCATGACACATGCCTTCACAAGTTTCCACGGCCTTGTCATCACAAGACTCCATGACACTTGTCATCACAATGCTCCAAACTCTGTAATCACAATTCTGCATACATTTGTCATCACAAAGCTCCATGAGGCATGTCATCAGAATGCTCCATGGCCTTCTCATTCAAGATTCTCCATGCCCTTGTCATCACAATGGTCCAAGACACCTCTAATTACAATGCTCCATGGCCCTTTTCATCTCAGTGCTGCATGAACCGTGTCATCACAATGCACCATGCCCATCATCATAATGCTTCATGCTATTGTCATCAAAATGAAATCAATATGCTCCATGAACTCTGTCATCACAATGCTCAAAACACTTGTAATCACAATGATCCATAACACTTGTCATCACAACGCCCAATGATGCTCATCATCACAGTTATCCTTGGGCTTCTATTCACAGTACTCCATTACCTTTGTCATCACAATGCTCAATACACTTGTCATCACAGTGCTCCCAGACACTTTTCGTCAGTATGCTCCTTGAACCCTGTCATGTCAAGGCTCCATGCATTTTTCAACACAATGATCCATGCCCTTTTCCTCACAATGCTCCAAGACCCCTGGAATCACAATGCCCCATGCCATTGTCATCACAAAGCTTCATGACACATATCTTCAGAATGCTCCATGGCCTTCTCATCACCATGCCCCATGCCCATTTAATCACAATGCTCCACTCCCATGTCATCAAAATACCCCATGACCTCTGTCATCACAATACTCCATGAATATTTTCAGCCCAATGCTCCATGACCTTCTCATCACAATGCCCCATGAACCCTGTCATCACAATGCTCCATAAACCCTCTCATCACAATGAACCGTGACTCCAGTCATCACAATGCTTCATGACCTTTGTCATCTCAATGGTCCATGCCATTGACACACAAGGTTCTGTGACCTTTGTCACCACAATGCTCCATGAACTTTTCATCACAATACTCTGTGACCCTTTTCATAAAAATGCACCATGCCTTTGTCAGCACAGTTCTCCATGACCCATGTCATCACAATGCGCCATGCGTTTGTCATCACAAGTCTCCATGAGGCTTGTCATCACAACGCTCGATGCACTTCTCATCACAATGCTCCATGACCTTGTCATTACAATCCTGCATGATCTATGTATCACAGTGTTCCGTTCCCTTTTCATTAAAATGATCCATGCCCTTGTCATCACAATGCTCCATGACCCTTGTCATCACGGTGCTCCAAACTCTTGTCATCAAAATGCTCCATTACCTTTGTCATCACAATCCTCCATGACACTTGGCATCACAATGCTCCATGCCATTGTCATCACAATGGACCATGACATATGTCATCACTATGCTCCCTGACACCTGTCTTCACAATGCTCCATGCCCTTGTCATCACAATGAGCCATGCCCACTGTCATCACAATACTCCATGAAACTTGTCAGACCAATGTTCCATGGCCCTGTCATCACAGTGCTCTATGCCCTTCTCATCACAATGCTCCATGAAACCTGTCATCACAATGCTCCGTGACTCCAGTCATCACAATGCTTTATGACTTTTGTCATCACAATGTTCCATGCCCACGTCACACAAGGCTCTGTGACCTTTGTCACCACAATGCTCCATGCTCTTGTCATCACAAAGTGCCATGCCCACTGTCATCACAATAATTCATGAAACTTGTCAGAACAATGTTCCATGCCCCTGTCATCACAGTGCTCCATGCCCTTGTCATCACAATGCTCCAAGACCCTTGTCATCACGATGCTCTAAACCCTTGTCATCAAAATGCTCCATTACGTTTGTCATCACAATCCTCCATGACACTTGGCATCACAATGCTCCATGCAATTGTCATCACAATGGACCATGACATATTTCATCAAAATGCTCCCTGACACCTGTCTTCACAATACTCCCTGACCTTGTCATCACAATGCTCCATGCCCTAATCATCACAATGCGTCATGCCCACTCTCATCACAATAATCCATGAAACTTGTCAAACCAAAGTTCCATGCCCCTGTCATCACAATGCTCCATGCCTTTGTCATCACAATGCTCCATAAACCCTGACATAACAATTCTCCATGATCCCTGCCATCACAATGTTCCACGGCCTTGTCATCCAAGGCTCCATGACCCTTGTCATAACAATGCTCCAAGAGCCCTGTAATGACAATGCTCCATGCCCTTGTCATCACAAAGATCCATGATGCATGTCATCAGAATTCTCCATGGCCTTCTCATCACAATGCTCCATGCTCTTGTCATCACAATGCTCCAAGACCCCTGTAATCACAGTGCTCCATGCCCCTTTTTATCTCAATGCTCCATGAACCCTGTCATCACAATGCACCATGAACATCATCATAATGTTTCATGCTATTGTCATCACAATGAAATCAAAACGCTCCATGACATCTGTCATCGCAATGCTAAAAACCCTTGTGATCACAATGTTCCATAGAACTTGTCATCACAATGCCCCATGACGCTCATCATCACAATTATGAATGGTTTAATCATCACAATGCTCCATGACCTTTGTCACCACAATCCTCAATACACTTATCACCACAATGCTCCCTGACACTTGTCATCAGTATGCTCCATGAACACTGTCATGAAAAGGCTCCATGCCTTTTTCATCACAATGATCCTTTCCCTTTTCATCACAATGCTGCAAGACCCCTGTAATCACAATGCTCCCTGCCCTTGTCATCACAAAGCTCCATGACACATGTCATCTGAATGCTCCATGGCATTCTCATCACAATGCTCCATGTCCTTGGCATCACAATGCTCCAAGTACACTGTCATCACAATGCTCCGTGACTACAGTCATCACAGTGCTTCATGACATTTGTCATCACAATGTTCCATGACCTCGTCACACAAGGCTTTGTGACCTTTATCACCACAATGTTCCATGAACTATTCATCACAGTGCTCTGTGACCCTTGTCATCACAAACCTCCATGCCATTGTCAGCACAATGCTCCATGACCGTTGTCAGCACAATGCTCGATGCGCGTGTAAGCACAATGCTCCATAACCCATGTCATCACAATGCTCCCTGCACTTCTCATCACAATGCACCGCACACTTGTTATCAAAATGCTCCATGACTTTGTCATCACAAAGTTCCATGACACTTGGAATCACAATGCTCCATTCCTTTGTCATCACAATGCTCCATGAACACTCTCATCACATTGCTCCATGCACTTGTCATCACAAATCTCCATGAGGCTTGTCATCACAACGCTCGATGCCCTTCCCATCACAATGCTACATGTCCTTGTCATTACAATCCTGCATGATCTATGTATCACCGTGTTCCGTGCCCTTGTCATAACTATGCTCCATGACCCCTGCCATCACAGAGTTCCACGGCCTTGTCATCACAAGCCTCCATGAACCTTGTCATCACAATGCTCCAAGACACCTGTAATCACAATGCTCCATGCATTTGTCATCACAAAGCTCCATGACGCATGTCATCAGAATGCGCCTTCGCCTTCTCATCACAATGCTCCATGACCTGGTCATCGCAATGCTCCAAGACCCCTGTAATCACAATGCTCCATGCCCCTTTTCATCTCAATGCTCCATGAACCCTGTCATCAAAATGCACCATGCCCATCACCATAATATTTCATTCTATTGTCATCACAATGAAATCAAAATGCTCAATGACCTCTGTCATCACAATGCTCCAAACCCTTCTGATCACAATGTTCCATAACTCTTGTCATCACAATGCCCCATGAGGCTGGTCATCACAATTATCAATGGTCTTCTTATCACAATGCTCCTTGATCTTTGTCATCACAATACTCAATAGACTTACCACAATGCTCCCTGACACTTCTCATCAGTATGCTCCTTGAACCCTTTCATGACAAGGCTCCATGCAATTTTCATCACAATGATCCATGCCCTTTTCATCACAATGCTTCAAGACTCCTGTAATCACAATGCTCCATGTCCTTGTCATCACAAAGCTCCATGGCGCATGTCATCAGAATGCTCCATGGCCTTCGCATCACAATGCTCCATGCCCTTGTCATCACGATGCTACAAAACCCCTGTAATCACAATGCTCCATGCACCTTTTCATCAGAATGCTCCATGACACTTGTCATCACAAGGCTCCATCGTCCTCTCATCACAATGCTCCAGGACCTTGTCATCACAGTGCTCCATTCCCTTGTCATCACAATGCTCCATGACCCCTGTCATCACAATACTACATGTACATTTTCAGCCTAATGCTCAATGACCGTCTCATTAAAATGCTCCATGACCCATGTCTTCACAATGCTCCATGACCACAGTCATCAAAATGCTCCACGAACCCTGTCATCACAATGGTCCATGCGCTTGTCATCAAAATGCTCTGTGACATTTGTCATCACAATTCTCCATGAAATTTTCATCACAATGTTCTCTTACTCATGTCATAACTATGATAAATGCCTTTGTCAGCACAATTCTCCATGATGCTCCTCATCACAATTATCCATCGTCTTCTCATCACAATGCTCCATGACCTTTGTCATCACAATGCTCAATACACTTGTCATTACAATGCTCCCTGACACTTGTCGTCAGTATGCTCCTTGAACCCTGACAAGGCTCCATGCCATTTGCATCACAATAACCCATGCCATTTTCATCACAATGCCTCAAGACCCATGTAATCACAATGATCCACACCCCTTTTCATCAGAATGCTCCATGACACTTGTCATCACAAGGCTCCATGGTCTTCTCCTCACAATGCTCCAGGACCTTGTCATCACAATGCTCCATTCCATTGTCATCACAATGCTCCATGACCACTGCCATCACAATTGTCAGCCCAATGCTCCATGAAGTTCTCATCACAGTGCTCCATGACCCCTGTCATCACAATGCTCCATGCCCCTTGTCATTACAGTGCTGCATGACGCTCGACATCACAATTATCCATGGTCTTCTCATCACAGTGCTCCACGGTCTTGCCATCACAATGCTCCATGACACTTCTCCTCACAATGCTCCAGGACCTTGTCATCACAATGCTCCATGACCACTGTCATCATAGTGCTCCATGACACCGGACAACACAATGATCCAGGACTCTTGTCATCAAAATGCTCCATGACCCTTGTCATCACAATAATCAATGCCCTTGCCATCCCAATGCTCCGTGACCGCTGTAATCACAATGCTCCATGACGCTTGTCATCACAGTGTTCCATGACCCTTGTCATCAAAATGCTCCATGCATTTGTCAGCAAAATGCTACATGACCTTGTCATCACAATGCTCCATGTGCTTGTCATCACAATACTCCATTCCCATTGTCATCAAAACCCTCCATGAATCTTGGTTTCACAATGCTTCATGCTCTTGTCATCACAATGCTCCATGCACCTTGAAATGAAAATGATACATGACTTCTGTCATCACAATGCTCAAAACCCTTGTGATCACAATGTTCCATAACATTTGTCATCACAACGCTCCATGATGCCTGTCATCACAATGCTCCATGACCTTTGTCATCACAATGCTCAATACACTTGTCATCACAATGCTCCCTGACACTTGTCGTCAGAATGCTCCTTGAACCCTGTCATGAAAAGGATCCAAACATTTTTCATCACAATGCTCCATGCCCTTTTCCTCACAATGCTCCATGCCATTGTCATCACATTACTCCACAAGCTTGTCATCAGAATGGTCCATTACACTTGTCATCACAATGATCCAAGACACCTGTCATCACAATGCTCTATGCCCCTTGTCATTACAGTGCTCCATGACGCTCATCATCACAATTATCCATGGTCTTCTCATCACAGTGCTCCACGGTCTTTCCATCACAATGCTCCATGCACTGGTCATCAAAATTCTACATGACCTTATCATCAAAATGCTCCATGACATTTCTCATCACAATGTTACCTGCTCTTGTCATCACAATTCTCCATGCACTTGTCATCACCATGCTCTATGACCCCTATCACCGCAAGCTCCATGCCCTTGTCATCACAATGCTCCATGCACCTTGAAATGAAAATGATCCATGACTTCTGTCATCACAATGCTCAAAACCCTTGTGATCACAATGTTCCATAACATTTGTCATCACAACGCTCCATGATGCATGTCATCACAATGCTCCATGACCTTTGTCATCACATTGCTCAATACACTTGTCATCACAATGTTCCCTGACACTTGTTGTCAGAATGCTCCTTGAACCCTGTCATGAAAAGGCTCCAAGCATTTTTCATCACAATGCTCCGTGCCCTTTTCCTCACAATGCTCCATGCCATTGTCATCACATTACTCCACAAGCTTGTCATCAGAATGGTCCATGACCCTTGTCATCACAATGATCCATGACACCTGTCATCACAATGCTCTATGCCCCTTGTCATTACAGTGCTCCATGATGCTCATCATCACAATTATCCATGGTCTTCTCATCACAGTGCTCCACGGTCTTTCCATCACAATGCTCCATGCACTGGTCATTACAATTCTACATGTCCTTATCATCAAAATGCTCCATGACACTTCTCATCACAATGTTACATGCTCTTGTCTATACAATTCTCCATGCACTTGTCATCGCAATGCTCCATGACACCTGTCATAGCAAGCTCGGTGACCTTTTCATCACAATGCTTCACGACCTTCTCATCAAAATTCTCAATGGCCCTTCTCCTCACAGTGCTCCAAGATCTTGTCATCACAGTGCTCCATGACCCTTGTCATCACGATGCTCCAAGCCCTTGTCATCAAAATGCTCCATTACTTTGTCATCACAATCCTCCATGACCTTGAAATCACAATGCTCCATGCCCTTGTCATCAAAATGCACCATGTCCACCGTCATCACAATAATCCATGAAACTTGATAGACCAATTTTGAATGCCATTGTCATCACAATGCTCCATGCCCTTGTCATCACAAAGCTCCATTACACATGTCATCAGAATGCTCCATTGCCTTCTCATCACAATGCTCCATGCCCTTGTCATCACAGTGCTCCAAGACAACTTTAATCACAATGCTCCATGCCCCTTTTCATCTCAATGCTCCATGTACCCTGACATCACAATACACAATGACCATCATCATAATGCTTCATGCTATTGTCATCACAATGAAATCAAAATGCTCCATGACCTCTGTCATCACAATGTTCCAAACCCTTGTGATCACAATGTTCCATAACACTTGTCATCACAACGTCCCATGACGCTCATCATCACAATTATCCATGGTATTCTCATCACAATGCTCCATGACCTTTGTCATCACAATGCTCAATACACTTGTCATCACAATGCTCCCTGACACTTGTCATCAGTATGCTCTTTGAACCCTGTCCTGACAAGGCTCCATGCCTTTTCCATTCACAATGATCCATGCCCTTTTCATCACAATGCTCCAAGACCCCTGTAATCACAATGCTCCATGCCCTTGTCATCACAAAGCTCCATGACGCATGTCATCAGAACGCTCCATGGTCTTCTCATCCAAATGCTCCATGCCCTTGTCATCACAATGCTCCAAGACCCCTGTAATCACAATTCTCCATGCCCATTTTCATCAGAATGCTCCATGAGACTTGTCATCACAAGGCTCCATGGTCTTCTCGTTACAATGCTCCATGACCCATGTCATCACAATACTCCATGAACATTTTCAGCCCAAAGCTCCATGACCTACTCATCTCACTTCTACATGACCCTTGTCATCACAATGCTCCATGACCACTGTCATCACAACCCTCCATGACCCCTGACAACACAGTGATCCGGGACTCTTGTCATCAAAATGCTCCATAACCCTTGTCATCACAATGATCCATGCCCTTGACATCCCAATGCTCCATGAACCCTGTAATCACAATGCTCCGTGACGCTTGTCATCACAGTGCTCCGTGACCCTTGTCATCACAATGCTCCATGCCTTTGTCAGCAAAATGCTCCATGACCTTGTCATCACAGTCCTCCATGACCCTTTGGATCACATTGCAACATGCTCTTGTTATCTCTGTCTTTATTTTCTGGTTTTTAAAGATTTTTGGATGTCCTTTTTGACCGGTGGGAAGTGACAATTCTTTATAGTGTGGATTTGCATTGCGGGCTTGCTTGATTGGCCAAAAAGGGCGTATTCATTTTCTCCTGGATATATTCAGCAGAAAATGCATACGCACTTTTTGGCCAAGTGCATCATTGTCGAAGTTGTTATGCTTTTCCTGTGCTTTAAAGGCGATTCCAATTTACATCTTAAAATATGTTTTGTGCAATTCTGCCTCATTTTCAAGTCTGCTTCGTTGCCTTCCCTCAACAGATTTTTGGAAGAGAGTTGTCCTTTATAACTCTGCAGGTTTGTGAATTGCTGTGCCCCTCAGCTCCAATTTTCAACTCGTGTTTTTGTGAGCTGACCGCAAATCCACAATTTTGTTACAGGACCTATACTGGTTCCGGAGGTGCAGGCTGACACTTTGGATAATTCTTCCTTCCAGACGGGAAATTAGCGTGACATGTGTCCGTCCAAATGCCTACATCTACTCTCTGATTGGTTCTCCATCTTCCCTTTCATCCACTGCACAATTTGCAAACTGTGCGATGCAGGAGCTTATAGGGGATGATTCTCCAATTTGGGAGATTGATAGTAAAGCAGTTGGAATGCCAAACTGGAGCACAAGGAGGGGAAAAATTAGGAGCCTTTTAGAAATCTTTTGCCATCACAGGGTGTCCATTCTCTAGGTTTCCCATACATGTTATAACTGTAGTGATATTCCCTTCTACCTGGAGAGTTGGGACCCATGGAATGGGTGGCATGCATTACTGCTTTAAAGGGTCTGCATTTTCTCACCCTATCTCACCAGTTCTCTCAGCCCCAAGTGTCCAGCCTTATGTCTCATCTAGCTGTCTTTGCAGATGGGGTCATTCCAGGTTTCATCAGATCCCCTGAAGGAATTGTATAAGAATTTCGCTGTTTTTTTTTTGTTATTGAAATTCATTTTTATAATGGGGTTGAGCTGATTTTCACCAACATGTTTATGCCGTTCTAGACACACTTGATTCCCTTATGGAGACATATCAATATATAGGTTTTAAGTTTCTTACTAGTCAGATATATTCCTGTGCTGGGAATTGGGGTTTTGAGTCCCGTTCACTGAGGAAGGTGTAGGTTTTGTCTATTCTGTATTTGCTTCATGGAATGGTATATGTGATAATATCAAACTCTGGTTTTATGCATCACCCCAACTCTCCTTCCCCCTTAAGCAGGCATAAGAGTGTTTTCTCAATGTGAGACTCTGTTCTCTTTCCTCAGTTCATGTGTAGCCTTGTTTAGAGGAACTTTATAAGTGATATCTTATGATAAGTTTCTTTTTCTGTGTGACTTAATTCACTTAGAATCATCGTACCTAAATCCACTCATTTTGCTGCTACTGGCCTTATGACATTGATTTCATGTCTGAGTGATATTCAGTTGTACAAAATTACCACAAGTTCTTTACGCAATTTTCTCTTTCTTGGAATATTTAAGTTGTACTGATGTTGAGGTTCTTGTATGCAGAGCAGCCCTAAACTTTGGGGTGCCTGTGTCTTGTTGATATTTAGTCTTCCCAAGTTATATGCCCATGAGTGGAAGTGCCCTATGCTCGATAGCTTTGTATTTTAAATGTTTTAGGAAACAGCATACACTTCTTCAGAGTGGCTCTTGGATATTTATACCCCACGCATCAGCGTGACTAGCTCCCTGTTCTCCATGGCCTCTCCTGCATTTCTGGTTTGTACATATATTTTGGATGGCCTTTCTGAGCAGTGGAAATTGAGACTTCTTTGTTGTGCAGATTTGCATTTCCCGCTTGCTTGGTTGGCCAAAAACTCTGTATGTGTTTTTTTCCTGAAGTTATTCATGAAAAAAACGCATACACCCTTTTGCCCAACTACATCATTTTAGAAATTCTGCTGCTTTTCATATGCTTTAAATGTGAGTCCAATCTCCCTTTTGAAATCTGTTTCCTGCAATTCTGCCTCTCATTCAGATCCTCTTCGTTGCCTTACCTGAATATATTTTTGGACGTTGGTTATCATTTTTATCTTTGCAGGTCTTTGAATTGTCTGCTCCTCAGCTCCATTTTGCAACTCGCTTTTTTTGTGAGCTGGCCGCCAAACCATTGTATTGCTTCCGGCCCTATTCTGGTTCTGGGGAGGCAGGCTGAGCCTTTGGTTAATTTTTCTTCCTAATGGGAAATTAGAGTGACATGTGCCTGTCAAAACTCCTACAGCTAGTCTCTCATTGGTTCCCCCTCTTCCCGTTTATCCTCTGCACAAATTGCAAACTGTGTGAAACAGGAGGTTAAAGGTGCTGATTCTCCAAGTGGGGAGATTGTTAGTAATTTGGCTGGAATGGCGAACCCCAGCACCAGGAGATCAAAAATGAGGTGCATTTTAGACCCCTTTCCTGCTCACACGGTGTACATTCGTCTCGGTCTCCCAGGCATGTTTTCGCTGTCAGAAGATTCCCTTGAACCTGCAGATTTGGTACCTATGGAATGGGAATCAGGCAGTTTTTCTTTTAAAGTTCTGCATGTCCTCACCCAGCCTCTCTAACATCTCTTAGCGTGCATAGCTTCCAGCCTTATATATCATCCTGCTGTGGGTCTACATGTGTTCAATCCATGTTACATCATAGCCCTTCAACAAAAGTTGTAAGAATTTTTGTCTGTCTCACTGTTTTTCTAAATATTTTTTAATTTATTTTTATATTGGTTACAGCTGATTTTCAAAGCTCTGTTTTTTGCTGCTGTACATCCACTTGATTCATGTACTGTGAGACAACAATAAATTCTTTTCCAGATGCTTTCCATTCATATGTATTATTTTCCAGTGACTTGAGTGCGCTGAGTGCAGTTCTTTGAGGTACCGTGTAGGCCTTGTCAGTTATTCAATTTGGTACTTGGAATGGTATCTTTGCTAATTTCAACCTCCTGGATAATACCTCACCCTTCCTCACATTTCCATTTAGCAGCATTATGTCTATTTTCTACATATTTGACTATGTTTCTGTTTTGTAATTTATTTCATGTGAAGCCATTTTTGATTCCACCTTTAAGTGACATCTTATGATATGTGTCTTTTTCTTTCTGACATATGTCACTTAGAATGATCGTATGTAAATCCTCCAGAGTTGTTACAACTGGCCTTATTTCATTGACTTCTGGATGAGTAATATTCCACTCTACATAAGTAAACCATCTAAATAAGCAGCCCTAAATTTTGGGGTGGCTCTATCTTATTGATTTTCAGTTTTTCCAAGGTATATTCCCTAGACTGGAAGTGCACTTGGCTCTGTAGCTCTGTTGTTTCCTTGTTTTAGGGAACACAATGCACTTCTCCAGAGAGGCAGTTCACAATTTAAATCCTGTCCATCAGCATAACTAGGCTCCCTGTTCTTCAGGGCCTATCTTGCCTTTCTGGTTTTTACACATTTTGCGGATGGCCCTTTTGACCGGTGGGAAGTGATACTTCATTGTAGTGCAGATTTGCCTTGCCCGCTTGCTTGCTTGGCCAAAAAGCACGTATGCGTTTTCTCCTGAATATATTCAGGAGAAAATGCATACGTCATTTTTGGCCAAGTGCATCATTGTCCAAGTTGTGCACCTCTTCCTGTGCTTTAAATGTGATTCCAATGTACCTCTTGAAATCTGTTTCCTGCTATTCTGGCTCGCTTTCAAGTCCGCCTCGTTGCCTTCCCTCAACAGATTTTCGGAAGATTGTTGTCCTTTACTACGCTGCCAGTTTGTGCATTGCTGTGCCCCTGAGCTCCATTTTTCAACTCGTTTTTTGTGAGCTGACCGCAAGTCCAAAATTTTGGTTCAGGACCTATACTGGTTCCCGGCGGGTGTCTGAGACTTTGGTTAATTCTTCTATCTGCCGGGAAATTAGAATGACATGCGGCCGTCCAAATGCCTAACAGCTACTCTCTCATTGGATCTCCCTCTTCCCTTTCATCCTCTACAAAATTGGCCACCTGTGAGAATAAGGAGGTTAAAGCGGCTGTCTCTGCAAGTTGGGAGATTGATAGTAAAGCAGTTGGAACGTCAAACCGGAGCAACAGGAGAGGGATTATTAGTTGAGATTTAGAAACCTTTTATATTCACATTGTGTCCATTCTCTAGGTTTCCAGTACATGTTATAGCTGTAGTAATATTCCCTTCAACCTGGAGATTTGGGACCCTTGGAATGTGTGCCACATATTATTGACTTAAATGGTCTGCATTTGCTCACCGAATTTCACCAATCGTCTCAGTCCCAAGTGTCCAGGCTTATGCCACATCCAGCTGTGGTTGTAGATAGGGTCATTCCAGGTTTCATCAGAGCCCCTGAAGGAATTGTAAAGAATTTCCCTGTTTTTTTGTTTTGTTTTTGAAATTCCTTTTTATAGGGGGTTTGAGCTGATTCTCACTGCCATGTTTATGGCAGTCAAGACACACTTCATTCCCTTACGGAGACATATCAATACATAAGTTTTAAGTTTCTTACTAGTCAGATATATACCTCTGCGGGAAATATGGGGTTTTGAGTCCATTTCACTGAGGAAAGTGTAGGTCTTGTCTATTCCGTAGTTGGTTTTTGGAACGGTACCTGTACTAATATCAAACTCTGGTTTTATGCATCACCCCACCTCTCCTTCCCCCTTAAGCAGGCATAAGAGTGTTTTCTAAATGTGAGACTCTGTTCTCTTTCCTATCTCAGTTCATGTGTAGCCATGTTTACAGGACCTTCATAAGGGATATCTTATGATAAGTTTCTTTTTCTCTGTGACTTATTTCACTTATAATCATCGTACCTGAATCCACTCAGTTTGAAGCTACTGGCCTTATGACATTGATTTCATGGCTGACTGATATTCCATCGTACGTAAGTAACACAATTTCTTGAAACATTTTTGTCTTTCCTGGGATATTTAAGGTGTACCCAAGTTGAGGTTCTTGTAAGCAGTGTAGCCCTAAATTTTGGGGTGGCTCTGTCTTATTGATTTTCCGTTTTCCCAAGGTATATCCCCTAGACTGGAGTTGCCCTTTGCTCTGTAGCTCTGTTGTTTCCTTGTTTTAGGGAACACCATGCACTCCTCCAGAGAGGCAGTTTGCAGTTTACATCCTTTCCATCAGCATAACTAGGCTCCCTGTTCTCCAGGGCCTATCTTGCCTTTCTGGTTTTACACATTTTGCGGATGTCCCCTTTGACCGGTGGTATGTGATACTTCATTGTAGTGCAGATTTGAATTGCCCGCTTGCTTGCTTGGCCAAAAAGGGCGTATGTGTTTTCTCCTGAATATATTCAGGAGACAACGCATACGACCTTTTTGGCCAAGTGCATCATTGTCGAAGTTGTGCCCCTCTTCTTGTGGTTTGAATGTGATTCCAATGTACCCCTTGAAATCTGTTTCCTGCTATTCTGGATCGCTTTCAAGTCCCCCTCGTTGCCTTCCCTCAACAGATTTTTGGACGATAGTTGCCCTTTAGTACTCTGCCAGTTTGTGAATTGCTGTGCCCCTGAGCTCCATTTTTCAACTCGTTTTTTGTGAGCTGACCACAAGTCCAAAATTTTGGTTCAGGACCTATACAGGTTCCCAGTGTGTGGCTGAGACTTTGATTAATTCTTCTTCCTGCCGGGAAATTAGAGTGACATGTTCCCGTCCAAATGCCTAATAGCTACTCTCTCATTGGTTCTCCCTCTTCCCTTTCATCCTCTGCCAAATTGGCAACCTGTGCGAACCAGGAGGTTAAAGGGCCTGTCTCTCCAATTTGGGAGATTGATAGTAAAGCAGTTGGAAATTCTAGCTGGAGAACCAGGAGAGGGACAATTAGTTGAGTTCTAGAAACCTTTCGTATTCAGAGTTTGTCCATTCCCTAGGTTTCCCGTACATGTTATAGCTGTAGTAATATTCCCTTCAACCTGGAGAGTTGGGACCCTTGGAATGTGTGCCACACATTATTGCTTTAAAAGGTCTGAATTTGCTCACCCAATCTGACCAATCCTCTCAGTCCCAAGTGTCCAACCTTATGCCACATCCAACTGTCGTTGTAGATATGGTCATTCTAGGTTTCATCAGAGCCCCTGAAGGAATTGTAAAGAATTTCCCGTATTTTTTTGTTGTTGTTTGCTTTTAAAATTCCTTTTTATACTGGTTTTGAGCTGATTCTCACTGCTATGTTAATGGCAGTCTAGACTCACTTGATTCCCTTATGGAGACATATCAATATATAGGTTTTAAGATTATTACTAGTCAGATATATTCCTCTGTGGGAAATATGGGGTTTTGAGTCCCTTTCACTGAGAAAGGTGTAGGTCTTGTCTATTTCATATTTGGCTTTGGAATGGTACCTGTACGAATACCAAACTCTAGTTTTATGCATCACCCCTCCTCTCCTTTCCCCTTAAGCAAGCATAAGAGTGTTTTCTAAATTAGAGGCAATTTTCTCTTTCCTAACTCTGTTCATGTGTAGCCATGTTTACAGGACCTTCATAAGTGATATCTTATGATAAGTTTCCTTTTCTCTGTGACTTATTTCACTTAGAATCATTGTACCTGAATCCACTCCTTTTGCTGCTACTGGCCTCATGACATTGATTTCATGGCTGGGGGATATTCCATCGTCTGTATGTAATAAAATGTCTAAAACCATTTTTGTCTTTCCTGGGATATTTAAGGTGTACCCAAGTTGACGTTCCTGTAAGCAGTGCAGTCCCAAATGTGGGGTGGCTCTGTCTTATTGATTTTCAGTTTTCCCAAGGTATATTCCCTAGACTGGAAGTGCCCTTGGTTCGGTAGCTCTCTTGTTTACTTGTTTTAGAGAACACAGTGAACTCCTCCACAAAGGCAGTTGGTAATTTACATCCCGCCCATCAGCATAACTGGGCTCTCTGTTCTCCAGGGCCTGTCTTGCCTTTCTGGTTTTTACACATTTTTCGGATGTCCCTTTTGACCGGTGGGAAGTGATACATTTTGTAGTGCAGATTTGCATTGCCCGCTTGCTTGCTTGGCCAAAAAGGACGTATGTGTTTTCTCCTGAATATATTCATGAGACAACGCATACTACCTTTTTGGCCAAGTGCATCATTGTCGAAGATGTGCCCCTCTTCCTGTGGTTCGAATGTGATTCCAATGTACCCCTTGAAATCTGTTTCCTGCTATTCTGGATCGCTTTCAAGTCCGCCTCGTTGCCTTCCCTCAATAGATTTTTGGACGATAGTGGCCCTTTAGTACTCTGCCAGTTTGTGAATTGCTGTGCCCCTGAGATCCATTTTTCAACTCGTTTTTTGTGAGCTGACCGCAAGTCCAAAATTTTGCTTCAGGACCTATACAGGTTCCCAGTGTTTGGCTGAGACTTTGATTAATTCTTCTTTCTGCCGGGAAATTAGAGTGACATGTTCCCGTCCAAATGCCTAATAGCTACTCTCTCATTGGTTCTCCCTCTTCCCTTTCATCCTCTGCCAAATTGGCAACCTGTGCGAACCAGGAGGTTAAAGGGCCTGTCTCTCCAATTTGGGAGATTGATAGTAAAGCAGTTGGAAATTCTAGCTGGAGAACCAGGAGAGGGACAATTAGTTGAGTTCTAGAAACATTTTGTATTCAGAGTGTGTCCATTCTCTAGGTTTCCCGTACATGTTATAGCTGTAGTAATATTCCCTTCAACCTGGAGAGTTGGGACCCTTGGAATGTGTGCCACACATCATTGCTTTAAAAGGTCTGCATTTGCTCACCCAATCTCACCAATCCTCTCAGTCCCAAGTGTCCAGCCTTATGCCACATCCAGCTGTCGTTGTAGATAGGGTCTTTCTAGGTTTCATCAGAGCCCCTGAAGGAATTGTAAAGAATTTCCCGGTTTTTTTTGTTGTTGTTTTTGAAATTCCTTTTTATAGTGGGTTTGAGCTGATTCTCACTGCCATGTTAATGCCAGTCGAGACACACTTGATTCCCTTATGGAGACATATCAATATATAGGTTTTAAGATTATTACTAGTCAGATATATTCTTCTGTGGGAAATATGGGGTTTTGTGTCTCTTTCACTGAGGAAGGTGTAGGTCTTGTCTATTCCATATTTGGCTTTTGGAATGGTACCTGTACAAATATCAAACTCTGGTTTTATGCATCACCCCTCCTCTCCTTTCCCCTTAAGCAGGCATAAGAGTGTTTTCTAAATGAGAGGCTCTTTTCTCTTTCCTAACTCTGTTCATGTGTCGCCATGTTTACAGGACCTTCATAAGTGATATCTTATGATAAGTTTCTTTTTCTCTGTGACTTATTTTACTTAGAATCATCCTACCTGAATCCACTCATTTTGCTTCTACTGGCCTTATGACATTGATTTCATGGCTGAGGGATAATCCATCGTACGTAAGTACCAAAATTTCTTGAACCAATTGTGTCTTTCCTGGGATATTTTAGGTGTACCCAAGTTGAGGTTCTTGTAAGCAGTGCAGCCCTAAATTTTGGGGTGGCTCTGTCTTATTGATTTTCAGTTTTCCCAAGGTATATTCGCCAGACTGGAAGTGCCCTTGGCTCTGTAGCTCTGTTGTTTAATTGTTTTAGGGAACACATTGCACTCCTCCAGAGAGGCGGTTGGCAATATACATCCTGCCCATCAGCATAACTAGGCTCCCTGTTCTCCAGGGCATGTCTTGCCTTTCTGTTTTTTACACATTTTGCAGATGTCCCTTTTGACCGCTTGGAAGTGATACTTCTTTGTACTGCAGAATTTCATTGCCCGCTTGCTTGCTTGGCCAAAAAGGGCGTATGCGTTTCCTCCTGATTATATTCAGGAGGAAACACATACGCCCTTTTTGGGCAAGTGCATCATGGTCGAAATTGTGCCCCTCTTCCTGTGCTTTAAAGGCGATTCCAATGTACCTCTTGAAATTTGTTTCCTCCTATTCTGGCTCCCTTTCAAGTCCGCCTCATTGCCTTTCCTCAACAGATTTTTGGACGATAGTTGCCCTTTATTACTCTGCCCGTTTGTGAATTGCTGTGCCCCTGAGCTCCATTTTTCAACTCGTTTTTTGTGAGCTGACCGCAAGTCCAAAATTTTGCTTCAGGATCTATACTGGTTCCCGGCGTGTGGCTGAGACTTTGGTTAATTCTTATTTCTGCCGGGAAATTAGAGTGACATGTGCCCGGCCAAATGCCTAACAGCTATTCTCTCATTGGTTCTCCATTTTTCCTTTCATCCTCTGCCAAATTGGCAACCTTTGAGAACCAGGAGGTTAAAGGGGCGGTCTCTCCAAGTTGGGAGATTGATAGTAAAGCAGTTGGAAATACAAACCGAAGCACCAGGAGAGGGACTATTAGTTGAGTTTTAGAAACCTTTCGTATTTGCAGTGTGTCCATTCTCTTGGTTTCCCGTACATGTTATAGCTGCAGTAATATTCCCTTCAACCTCGAGAGTTGGGATCCTTGGAATGTGTGCAACACATTATTGCTTTAAATGGTCTGCTTTTGCTGACCCAATCTCACCAATCCTCTCAGTCCCAAGTGTCCAGCCTTATGCCACATCCAGCTGTCGTTGTAGATAGCGTCATTCCAGGTTTCATCAGAGCCCCGGAAGGAATTGAAAAGAATTTCCCTATTTTTTTTTTGTTTTTGAAATTCCTTTTTATAGTGGGTTTGAGCTGATTTTCACTGCCATGTTTATGCCAGTCTAGAAACACTTGATTCCCTTACGGAGACATATCAATACATAGGTTTTAAGATTATTACTAATCAGATATATTCCTCTGCGGGAAATATGGGGTTTTGAGTCCCTTTCACTGACGAAGGTGTAGGACTTGTATAATTCGTAGTTGGTTTTTGGAACGGTACCTGTACTAAAATCAAACTCTGGATTTATGCATCACCCCTCCTCTCCTTCCCCCTTAGGCAGGCATAAGATTGTTTTCTAAATGTGAGACTCTGTTCTCTTTCCTAACTCAGTTCATGTGTAGCCATGTTTACAGGACCTTCATAAGTGATATCTTATGATAAGTTTCCTTTTCTCTGTGACTTATTTCACTTAGAATCATCGTACCGGAATCCACTCATTTTGCTGCTACTGGCCTCATGACATTGATTTCATGGCTGGGGAATATTCCATCGTGCATAACTAATACAATTTCTTAAACCATTTTTGTCTTTCCTGGGATATTTAAGGTGTACCCAAGTTGAGGTTCCTGTAAGCAGTGCAGACCCAAATTTGGGGTGGCTCTGTCTTATTGATTTTCAGTTTTCCCAAGGTATATTCCCTAGACTGGAAGTGCCCTTGGTTCGGTAGCTCTCTTGTTTACTTGTTTTAGGGAACACAGTGAACTCCTCCACAAAGGCAGTTGGTAATTTGCATCGCGCCCATCAGCATAACTGGGCTCTCTGTTCTCCAGGGCCTGTCTTGCCTTTCTGGTTTTTACACATTTTGCGGATGTCCCTTTTGACCGGTGGGAAGTGATACATTTTGTAGTGCAGATTTGCATTGCCCGCTTGCTTGCTTGGCCAAAAAGGGCGTATGTGTTTTCTACTGAATATATTCAGGATACAACGCATACGACCATTTTGGCCAAGTGCATCATTGTCGAAGATGTGCCCCTCTTCCTGTGGCTTGAATCTGAATCCAATGTACCCCTTGAAATCTGTTTCCTGCTATTCTGGATCGCTTTCAAGTCCGCCTCGTTGCCTTCCCTCAATAGATTTTTGGACGATATTTGCCCTTTAGTACTCTGCCATTTTGTGAATTGCTGTGCCCCTGAGCTCCATTTTTCAACTCGTTTTTTGTGAACTGACCGCAAGTCCAAAATTTTGGTTCAGGACCTATACAGTTTCCCAGTGTGTGGCTGAGACTTTGATTAATTCTTCCTCCTGCCGGGAAATTAGAGTGACATGTGCCCGTCCAAATGCCTAATAGCTACTCTCTCATTGGTTCTCCCTCTTCCCTTTCATCCTCTGCCAAATTGGCAACCTGTGCGAACCAGGAGGTTAAAGGGCCGGTCTCTCCAATTTGGGAGATTGATCGTAAAGCAGTTGGAAATTCTAGCTGGAGAACCAGGAGAGGGACAATTAGTTGAGTTCTAGAAACCTTTCGTATTCAGAGTTTGTCCATTCCCTAGGTTTCCCGTACATGTTATAGCTGTAGTAATATTCCCTTCAACCTGTAGATTTCGGACCCTTGGAATGTGTGCCAAACATTATTGCTTTAAAAGGTCTGCATTTGCTCACCCAATCTCACCAATCCTCTCAGTCCCAAGTGTGCAGCCTTATGCCACATCCAGCTGTCATTTTAGATAGGGTCATTCTAGGTTTCATCATAGCCCCTGAAGGAATTGTAAAGAATTTCCCGGTTTTTTGTTTTGTTTTGCTTTGTTTTTGAAATTCCTTTTTAGAGTGGGTTTGAGCTGATTCTCACTGCCATGTTAATGCCAGTCTAGACACAATTGATTCCCTTATGGAGACATATCAATATATAGGTTTTAAGATTCTTACTAGTCAGATATATTCCTCTGCGGGAAATATGGGGTTTTGAGTCCCTTTCACTGACGAAGGTGTAGGGCTTGTGTAATTCGTAGTTGGTTTTTGGAACGGTACCTGTACTAATATCAAACTCTGGTTTTATGCATCACCCCACCTCTCCTTCCCCCTTAGGCAGGCATAAGATTGTTTTCTAAATGTGAGACTCTGTTCTCTTTCCTAACTCAGTTCTTATGTAGCCATGTTTACAGGACCTTCATAAGTGATATCTTATGATAAGTTTCCTTTTCTCTGTGACTTATTTCACTTAGAATCATCGTACCTGAATCCACTCATTTTGCTGCTACTGGCCTCATGACATTGATTTCATGGCTGGGGGATATTCCATCGTCCATAAGTAATACAATTTCTTAAACCATTTTTGTCTTTCCTGGGATATTTAAGGTGTACCCAAGTTGACGTTCCTGTAAGCAGTGCAGCCCCAAATTTGGGGTGTCTCTGTCTTATTGATTTTCAGTTTTCCCAAGGTATATTCCCTAGACTGGAAGTGCCCTTGGTTCGATAGCTCTCTTGTTTACTAGTTTTGGGGAACACAGTGAACTCCTCCACAAAGGCAGTTGGTAATTTACATCCTGCCCATCAGCATAACTGGGCTCTCTGTTCTCCAGGGCCTGTCTTGCCTTTCTGGTTTTTACATATTTTGCGGATGTCCCTTTTGACCGGTGGGAAGTGATAAATTTTGTAGTGCAGATTTGCATTGCCCGCTTGCTTGCTTGGCCAAAAAGGGCGTATGTGTTTTCTCCTGAATATATTCAGGAGACAACGCATACAACCTTTTTGGCCAAGTGCATCATTGTCGAAGTTGTGCCCCTCTTCCTGTGGTTTGAATGTGATTCCAATGTACCCCTTGAAATCTGTTTCCTGCTAATCTGGATCGCTTTCCAGTCTGCCTCGTTGCCTTCCCTCTATAGATTTTTGGACGATAGTTGCCCTTTAGTACTCTGCCAGTTTGTGAATTGCTGTGCCCCTGAGCTCCATTTTTCAACTCGTTTTTTGTGAGCTGACCACAAGTCCAAAATTTTGGTTCAGGACCTATACAGGTTCCCAGTGTGTGGCTGAGACTTTGATTAATTCTTCTTCCTGCCGGGAAATTAGAGTGACATGTCCCCGTCCAAATGCCTAATAGCTACTCTCTCATTGGTTCTCCCTCTTCCCTTTCATCCTCTGCCAGATTGGCAACCTGTGCGAACCAGGAGGTTAAAGGGGCTGTCTCTCCAATTTGGGAGATTGATAGTAAAGCATTTGGAAATTCTAGCTGGAGAACCAGGAGAGGAACAATTAGTTGAGTTCTAGAAACCTTTCATATTAAGAGTGTGTCCATATCAAACATTTAGAGAAGAGCTAACACCCATCCTTCTCAAACTCTTCCAAACAATATCAGAGGAAGGAACACTCCCAAACTCATTCTACGAGGCCACCATCACCTTGATACCAAAACCAGGCAAGGATGTCACAAAGAAAGAAAACTACAGGCCAATATCACTGATGAACATAGATGCAAAAATCCTCAACAAAATACTAGCAAACAGAATCCAACAGCACATTAAAAGGATCATACACCATGATCAAGTGGGGTTTATTCCAGGAATGCAAGGATTCTTCAATATACGCAAATCAATCAATGTGATACACCATATTAACAAGTTGAAGGAGAAAAACCATATGATCATCTCAATAGATGCAGAGAAAGCTTTCGACAAAATTCAACACCCATTTATGATAAAAACCCTGCAGAAAGTAGGCATAGAGGGAACTTTCCTCAACATAATAAAGGCCATATATGACAAACCCACAGCCAACATTGTCCTCAATGGTGAAAAACTGAAACCATTTCCACTAAGATCAGGAACAAGACAAGGCTGCCCACTCTCACCACTCTTATTCAACCTAGTTTTGGAAGTTTTAGCCACAGCAATCAGAGAAGAAAAGGAAATAAAAGGAATCCAAATTGGAAAAGAAGAAGTAAAGCTGTCACTGTTTGCAGATGACATGATACTATACATAGAGAATCCTAAAGAGGCTACCGAAAAACTACTAGAGCTAATCAATGAATTTGGTAAAGTAGCAGGATACAAAATTAATGCACAGAAATCTCTGGCATTCCTGTACACTAATGATGAAAAATCTGAAAAGGAAATCAAGAAAACACTCCCATTTACCATTGCAACAAAAAGAATAAAATATCTAGGAATAAACCTACCTAAGGAGACAAAAGACCTGTATGCAGAAAATTATAAGACACTGATGAAAGAAATTAAAGATGATATAAATAGATGGAGAGATATACCATGCTCCTGGATTGGAAGAATCAATATTGTGAAAATGACTCTACTACCCAAAGCAATCTACAGATTCAATGCAATCCCTATCAAACTACCACTGGCATTTTTCACAGAACTAGAACAAAAAATTTCAAAATTTGTTTGGAAAAACAAAAGACCCCGAATAGCCAAAGCAATCTTGAGAACGAAAAACGGAGCTGGAGGAATCAGGCTCCCTGACTTCAGACTATACTACAAAGCTACAGTAATTAAGACAGTGTGGTACTGGCATAAAAACAGAAAGATAGATCAGTGGATCAGGATAGAAAGCCCAGAGATAAACCCACGCACATATGGCCAACTTATCTTTGATAAAGGAGGCAGGAATGTACAGTGGAGAAAGGACAGCCTCTTCAATAAGTGGTGCTGGGAAAACTGGACAGGGACATGTAAAAGTATGAGATTAGATCATTCCCTAACACCATACACAAAAATAAGCTCAAAATGGATTAAAGACCTAAATGTAAGGCCAGAAACTATCAAACTCTTAGAGGAAAACATAGGTAGAACACTCTATGACATAAATCACAGCAAGATCCTTTTGGACCCACCTCCTAGAGAAATGGAAATAAAAACAAAGATAAACAAATGGGACCTAATGAAACTTCAAAGCTTTTGCACAGCAAAGGAAACCATAAACAAGACCAAAAGACAATCCTCAGAATGGGAGAAAATATTTGCAAATGAAGCAACTGACAAAGGATTAATCTCCAAAATTTATAAACAGCTCATGCAGCTCAATAGCAAAAAAACAAACAACCCAATCCAAAAATGGGCAGAAGACTTAAATAGGCATTTCTCCAAAGAAGATATACAGACTGCCAACAAACACATGAAAGAATGCTCAACATCATTAATCATTAGAGAAATGCAAATCAAAACTACAATGAGATATCATCTCACACCAGTCAGAATGGCCATCATCAAGAAATCTAGAAACAATAAATGCTGGAGAGGGTGTGGAGAAAAGGGAACACTCTTGCACTGCTGGTGGGAATGTGAATTGGTACAGCCACTATGGAGAACAGTATGGAGGTTCCTTAAAAAACTACAAATAGAACTACCATATGACCCAGCAATCCCACTACTAGGCATATACCCTGAGAAAACCATAATTCAAAAAGAGTCATGTACCAAAATGTTCATTGCAGCTCTATTCACAATAGCCCGGAGCTGGAAACAACCTAAGTGTCCATCATCGGATGAATGGATAAAGAAGATGTGGCACATATATACAATGGAATATTACTCAGCCATAAAAAGAAACGAAACTGAGCTATTTGTAATCAGGTGGATAGACCTAGAGTCTGTCATACAGAGTGAAGTAAGTCAGAAAGAGAAAGACAAATACCGTATGCTAACACATATATATGGAATTTAAAAAAAAAAATGTCATGAAGAACCTAGGGGTAAAACGGGAATAAAGACACAGACCTACTTGAGAATGGACTTGAGGATATGGGGAAGGGGAAGGGTAAGCTGTGACAAAGGGAAAGAGAGGCATGGACATATATACACTACCAAACGTAAGGTAGATAGATAGTGGGAAGCAGCCGCAGAGCACAGGGAGATCAGCTCGGTGCTTTGTGACCGCCTGGAGGGGTGGGATGGGGAGGGTGGGAGGGAGGGAGATGCATGAGGGAGGGGATGTGGGAACAGATGTATATGTATGACTGATTCACTTTGTTATAAAGCAGAAACTAATAAAAAAAGTAAAAAATAAAAAAATAAAAAAAAATAAAAAAAAAAAAAAAAAAAAAAAAAGAGTGTGTCCATTCTCTATGTTTCCCGTACATGTTATAGCTGTAGTAATATTCCCTTCAAACTGGAGAGTTGGGACTCTTGGAATGTGTGCCACACATTATTGCTTTAAATGGTCTGCATTTGCTCACTGAGTCTCACCAATCCTCTCAGTCCCAAGTGTCCAGCCTTATGCCACATCCAGCTGTCGTTGTAGATAGGGTCATTGTAGGTTTCATCAGAGCCCCTGAAGGAATTGTAAAGAATTTCCCGGTTTTTTTTTGTTCTTGTTTTTGAAATTCTTTTTTATAGTGGGTTTGAGCTGATTCTCACTGCCATGTTAATGCCAGTCTAGACACACTTGATTCCCTTATGGAGACATATCAATATATAGGTTTTAAGATTATTACTAGTCACATATATTCCGCTGTGGGAAATATGGGGTTCTGTGTCCCTTTCACTGAGGAAGGTGTAGGTCTTGTCTATTCCATATTTGGTTTTTGGAATGGTTCCTGTACGAATATCAAACTCTAGTTTTATGCATCACCCCTCCTCTCCTTTCCCCTTAAGAAGGCATAAGAGTGTTTTCTAAATGAGAGGCTCTGTTCTGTTTCCTAACTCAGTTCATGTGTAGCCATGTTTACAGGACGTTCATAAGTGATATCTTATGATAGGTTACTTTTTCTCTGTGACTTATTTCACTTAGAATCATCGTACCTGAATCCACTCATTTTGCTGCTACTGGCCTTATGACATTGATTTCATGGCTGAGGGATATTCCATCGTACATTAGTAACACAATTTCTTGAACCATTTTTGTCTTTGCTGGGATATTTTAGGTGTACCCAAGTTGAGGTTCTTGTAAGCAGTGCAGACCTAACTTTTGGGGTGGCTCTCTCTTATTGATTTTCAGTTTTCCCAAGGTATATTCCTTAGACTGGTAGTGCCCTTGGCTCTGTAGCTCTGGTTTTTACCTGTTTTAGAGAACACAGTGCACTCCTCCAGAGAGGGAGTTGGCAACTTACATCCCGCCCATCAGCATAACAAGGCTCCCTGTTCTCTTGGGCCTGTCTTGCCTTTCTGGTTTTTACACATTTTGCGGATGTCTCTTCTGACCGGTGGGAAGTGATACTTCTTTGTAGTGCAGATTTGCATTGCCCGCTTGCTTGCTTGGCCAAAAAGGGCGTATGCATTTTCTCCTGAATATATTCAGGAGAAAACGCTTACGTCCTTTTTGGCCAAGTGCATCATGGTCGAGGTTGTGCCCCTCTTCCTGTGCTTTGAAGGCGATTCCAATGTACCTCTTGAAATCTGTTTCCTGTTATTCCGGCTCGCATTCAAGTCCACCTCGTTGCCTTCCCTCAACAGATTTTTGGACGATAGTTGCCCTTTAGTACTCTGCCAGTTTGTGAATAGCTGTGCCCCTGAGCTCCATTTTTCAACTCATGTTTTTGTGAGCTGACGACAAGTCCAAAATTTTGGTTCAGGATCTATACAGGTTCCCAGTGGGTGTCTGAGAATTTGATTAATTCTTCTTCCTGCCGGACAATTAGAGTGACATGTGCCCATCCAAATGCCTAACAGCTATTCTCTCATTGGTTCTCCCTATTCCGTTTCATCCTCTGCCAACCTGGCAACCTGTGAAAACTAGGAGGTTAAAGGGATGTCTCTCAAAGTTGGGAGATTGATAATAAACCAGTTGGAAATTCAAACTGGAGCACCATAAGAGGGACTCTTCGTTGAGTTTTACAAAACTTTCGTATTCACAGTGTGTCCATTCTCTAGGTTTCCCGTACATGTTATAGCTGTAGTAATATTCCCTTCAACCTTGAGTGTTGGGAACCTTGGAATGTGTGCCACGCATTATTGCTTTAAATGGTCTGCATTTGCTCACTGAATCTCACCAAGCGTCTCAGTCCCAAGTGTCCAGGCTTATGCCACATCCAGCTGTCCTTGTAGAGAGGGTCATTCCAGGTTTCATCAGAGCCCCTGTAGGAATTGTAAAGAATTTCCCTGTTTTTTTGTTTTGTTTTTGAAATTCCTTTTTATAGAGGGTTTGAGCTGATTCTCACTGCCATGTTTATGCCAGTCTAGACCCACTTCATTCCATTACGGAGACATATCAATACATAGGTTTTAAGATTCTTACTAGTCAGATATATTCCTCTGTGGGAAATATGGGGTTGTGAGTCCCTTTCACTGAGGAAGGTGTAGGTCTTGTCTATTCCACATTTGGTTTTTGGAACAGTAGCTGTACGAATATCAAACTCTGGTTTTATTCATCAGCCCTCAGCTACTTTCCTCTTAAGCAGGCATAAGAGTGTTTTCTAAACATGAGACTCTGTTCTCATTCCTAACTCAGTTCATGTGTAGCCATGTTTACAGGAACTTCATAAGTGATATCTTATAATAAGTTTCTTTTTCTCTGTGACTTATTTCACTTAGAATCTTCGTACCTGAATGCAATCATTTTGCTGCTACTGGCCTTATGACATTGATTTCATGGCTGAGGGATATTCCATCGTACGTAAGTACAATTTCTTGAACCAATTTTGTCTTTCCTGGCATATTTAAGGTGTACCCAAGTTGAGGTTCTTGTAAGCAGTGCAGCCCTAAATTTTGGGGTGGCTCTGTCTTATTGCTTTTCTGTTTTCCCAAGGTATATTCCCTAGACTGGAAGTGCACTTTGCTCTGTAGCTCTGTTGTTTACTTGTTTTAGGGAACACAATGCACTGCTCCAGAGAGGCAGTTGGCAATTTACATCCTGCCCATCAGCATAACTATGCTCCCTATTCTCCATGGCCTGTCTTCCCTTTCTGGTTTTTACACATTTTGCGCATGTCCCTTTTGACCAGTGGGAAGTGATACTTCTTTGTTGTGCAGATTTGCATTGCCCGCTTGCTTGCTTGGTCAAAAAAGGCGTATGCATTTCCTCCTGAATATATTCCGCAGGAAACGCATACAACCTTTTTGGGCAAGTGCATCATTGTCCAAATTGTGCCCCTCTTCCTGTGATTTAAAGGCGATTCCAATGTACCTCTTGAAATCTGATTCCTGCTATTCTGGCTCGCTTTCAAGTCCGCCTGGTTTCCTTCCCTCTACAAATTTTTGGACGATAGTTGCCCTTTATTACTCTGCCGATTTGTTAATTGCTGTGCCCCTGAGCTCCATTTTCAACTCGTTTTTGTGAGCTGACCGCAAGTCAAAAATTTTGCTTCATGATTTATACTGGTTCCCGCCGTGTGGCTGAGACTTTGGTTAATTCTTGTTTCTGCTGGGAAATTAGAGTGACATGTGCCCATCTAAATGCCTAACAGCTACTCTCTCATTGGTTCTCCATCTTTCCTTTCATCCTCTGCCTAATTTGCAACCTGTGCGAATCAGGAGGTTAAAGGGGCTGTCTCTCCAGGTTGGGAGATTGATAGTAAAGCAGTTGGAAATTCAAACCGGAGCACCATGAGAGGCACTATTAGTTGAGTTTTAGAAACCTTTCGTATTCACACTGTGTCCATTCTCTAGGTATTCCGTACATGCTATAGCTGTAGTAATATTCCCTTCAACCTGGAGAGTTGGGGCACTTGGAATGTGTGTCACGCATTATTGCTTTAAATGGTCTGAATTTGCTCACTGAATCTCATCAAACTTCTCAGTCCCAAGTGTCCAGCCTTATGCCACATCCAGCTGTCCTTGTACAGAGGGCCAGTTCAGGTTTCATCAGAGACCCTGTAGGAATTGTAAAGAATTTCCCTGTTTTTTTGTTTTGTTTATGAAATTCCTTTTTATAGTGGGTTTGAGCTTATTCTCACTGCCATGTTTATTCCAGTCTAGACCCACTTGATTCCCTTATGGAGACATATCAATACATAGGTTTTCAGATTCTTACTAATCAGATATATTCCTTTGCGGGAAATATGGGGTTTTGAGTCCCTTTCCCTGAGGAAGGTGTAGGTCTTGTCTATTCCATATTTGGTTTTTGGAACGGTAGCTGTACGAATATCAAACTCTGGTTTAATGCATCACCCCTCCTCTCCTTTCCCCTTAAGCAGGCATAAGAGTGTTTTCTAAATGTGAGACTCTGTTCTCTTTCCTAACTCAGTTCATGTGAAGCCATGTTTACAGGACGTTCATAAGTGATATGTTATGATAAGTTTCTTTTTCTCTGTGACTTATTTCACTTAGAATCATCATACCTGAATAAAATCATTTTGCTGCTACTTGCCTTATGACATTGATTTCATGGCTGAGGGATATTCCATTGTACGTAAGTACCACAATTTCTTGAACCAATTTTGTCTTTACGGGGATATTTAACGTGTACCCAAGTTGAGGTTCTTGTAAGCAGTGCAGCCCTAAATTTTGGGGTGGCCCTGTCTTACTGATTTTCAGTTTTCCCAAGGTGTATTCCCTAGACTGGAAGTGCCCTTGGCTCTGTAGCTCTGTTGTTTAATTGTTTTAGAGGACACATTGCACTCCTCCAGAGAGGCAGGTGGCAATTTACATCCTGCCCATCAGCATAACTAGGCTCCCTGTTCCCCAGGGCCTGTCTTGCCTTTCTGGTTTTTACACATTTTGTGGATGTCCCTTTTGACCGCTCGGAAGTGATACTTTTTGTAGTGCAGATTTGCATTTGCCCACTTGCTTGCTTGGGCAAAAAGGTCGTTTGCATTTTCTCCTAAATATATTCAGGAGAAATCGCATACACCCTTTTTGGCCAAGTGCATCATTGTCGAAGTTGTGCCCCTCTTCCTGTGCTTTAAAGGCGATTCCAGTGTACCTCTTGAAATCTGTTTCCTGCTATACTGGCTCGCTTTCAATTCCGCCTGGTTGCCTTCCCTCAACAGGTTTTTGGACTATAGTTGTCCTTTATTACTCTGCCAGTTTGTGAATTGTTGTGCCCCTGAGCTCCATTTTCAACTTGTTTTTTGTGAGCTGACCGCCAATCCAAACTTTTGTTTCAGGACCTATACTGGTTCCCGGCGGGTGGCTGAGACTTTGGTTAATTCTTCTTCCTGCTGGGAAATTAGAGTGACATATGCCCGTCCAAATGCCTAACAGCTACTCTCTCACTGATTCTACCTCTTCCCTTTCATCCTCTGCCAAATTGGCAAACTGTGCGAACCAGGAGGTTAAAGGGGCTCTCTCTCCAAGTTGGGAGATTGATAGTAAAGCAGTTGTAAATTCTAGCTGGAGAACCACGAGAGGGACTATTAGTTGAGTTCTAGAAACCTTTCGTATTCAGAGTGTGTCCATTCTCTAGGTTTCCCGTACATTTTATAGCTGTAGTAATATTCCCTTCAACCTGGAGAGTTGGGAACCTGGGAATGTGTGCCACGCATTATTGCTTTAAAAGGTCTGCATTTGCTCACCTAATCTCACCAATCCTCTCAGTCCCAAGTGTCCAGCCTTATGCCACATCCAGCTGTCATTGCAGATAGGGTCATTCTAGGTTTCATCAGAGACCCGAAGGAATTGTAAAGAATTTCCCGGTTTATTTTTTTTGTTTTTTTGTTTTTTTTTGTTTGTTTTTTAATTAGTTTTTGCTTTATAACAAAGTGAATCAGTCATACATATACATCTGTTCCCACATCCCTTCCCTCATGCATCTCCCTCCCTCCCTCCCTCCCCATCCCACACCTCCAGGCAGTCACAAAGCACCCAGCTGATCTCCCTGTGCTCTGTGGCTGCTTCCCCCTATCTATCTACCTTATGTTTGGTAGTGTATATATATCCATGCCTCTCTTTCGCTTTGTCACAGCTTACTCTTCCCCCTCCCCATATCCTCAAGTCCATTCTCAAGTAAGTCTGTGTCTTTATTTCTGTCTTACCCCTATGTTCTTCATGACATTTTTTTTTCTTAAATTCCATATATATATGTGTCAGCATACAGTATTTGTCTTTCTCTTTCTGACTTACTTCACTCTGTATGACAGACTCTAGGTCCATCCACCTCATTACAAATAGCTCAATTTCATTTCTTTTTATGGCTGAGTAATATTCCATTGTATATATATGCCACATCTTCTTTACCCATTCATCCGATGATGGACACTTAGGTTGTTTCCATCTCCGGGCTATTGTAAATAGGGCTTCTATGAACATTTTGGTACATATCTCTTTTTGAATTATGGTTTTCTCAGGGTATATGCCCAGTAGTGGGATTGCTGGGTCATATGGTACTTCTATTTGTAGTTTTTTAAGGAACCTCCATACCGTTCTCCATAGTGGCTGTACCAATTTACATTCCCACCAGCAGTGCAAGAGGGTTCCCTTTTTTCCACACCCTCTCCAGCATTTATTGTTTCTAGATTTTTTGATGATGGCCATTCTGACTGGTGTAAGATGATACCTCATTGTGGTATTGATTTGCATTTCTCTAATGAGTAAAGATGTTGAGCATCCTTTCATGTGTTTGTTGGCAGTCTGTATATCTTCTGTGGAGAAATGTCTATTTAGGTCTTCTGCCCATTTTTGGATTGGGTTGTTTGTTTTTTTGTTATTGAGCTGCATGAGCAGCTTATAAATTTTGGAGATTAATCCTTTGTCAGTTGCTCCATTTGCAAATATTTTCTCCCATTCTGAGGGTTGTCTTTTGGTCTTGTTTATGGTTTCCTTTGCTGTGCAAAAGATTTTAAGTTTCATTAGGTCCCATGTGTTTATTTTTGTCTTTATTTCCATTTCTCTAGGAGGTGGGTCAAAAAGGATCTTGCTGTGATTTATGTCATGGAGTGTTATGCCTATGTTTTCCTCTAAGAGTTTGATAGTGTCTGGCCTTACATTTAGGTCTTTAATCCATTTTGAGCTTATTTTTGTGTATGGTGTTAGGGAGTGATCTAATCTCATACTTTTACATGTCCCTATCCAGTTTTCCCAGCACCACTTATTGAGGAGACTGTCCTTTCTCCACTGTACATTCCTGCCTCCTTCATCAAAGATAAGGTGACCATATGTCCGTGTGTTTATCTCTGGGCTTTCTATCCTGTTCCATTGATCTATCTTTCTGTTTTTGTGCCAGTACCATACTGTCTTGATTACTGTAGCTTTGTAGTATAGTCTCAAGTCAGGGAGCCTGATTCCTCCAGCTCCATTTTTCGTTCTCAAGATTGCTTTGGCTATTCGGGGTCTTTTGTGTTTCCATACAAATTGTGAAATTTTTTGTTCTAGTTCTGTGAAAAATGCCAGTGGTAATTTGATAGGGATTGCATTGAATCTGTAGATTGCTTTGGGTAGTAGAGTCATTTTCACAATGTTGATTCTTCCAATCCAAGAACATGGTACATCTCTCCATCTATTTGTATCATCTTTAATTTCTTTCATCAGTGTCTTATAATTTTCTGCATACAGGTCTTTTGTCTCCTTAGGTAGGTTTATTCCTAGATATTTTATTCTTTTTGTTGCAATGGTAAATGGGAGTGTTACCTTGATTTCACTTTCAGATTTTTCAACATTAGTATACAGGAATGCCACAGATTTCTGTGCATTAATTTTGTATCCTGCCACTTTACCAAATTCATTGATTAGCTCTAGTAGTTTTCTGGTAGCATCTTTAGGATTCTCTATGTATAGTATCATGTCATCTGCAAACAGTGACAGCTTTACTTCTTCTTTTCCGATTTGGATTCCTTTTATTTCCTTTTCTTCTCTGATTGCTGTGGCTAAAACTTCCAAAACTATGTTGAATAAGAGTGGTGAGAGTGGGCAACCTTGTCTTGTTCCTGATTTCAGTGGAAATGGTTTCAGTTTTTCACCATTGAGCATGATGCTGGCTGTGGGTTTGTCATATATGGCCTTTATTATGTTGAGGAAAGTTCCCTCTATGCCTACTTTCTGCAGGGTTTTTATCATAAATGGGTGTTGAATTTTGTCGAAAGCTTTCTCTGCATCTATTGAGATGATCATATGGTTTTTCTCCTTCAATTTGTTAATACGGTGTATCACGTTGATTGATTTGCGTATATTGAAGAATCCCTGCATTCCTGGAATAAACCCCACTTGATCATGGTGTATGATCCTTTTAATGTGCTGTTGGATTCTGTTTGCTAGTATTTTGGTGAGGATTTTTGCATCTATGTTCATCAGTGATATTGGCCTGTAGTTTTCTTTCTTTGTGACATCCTTGTCTGGTTTTGGTATCAGGGTGATGGTGGCCTCGTAGAATGAGTTTGGGAGTGTTCCTCCCTCTGCTATATTTTGGAAGAGTTTGAGAAGGATAGGTGTTAGCTCTTCTCTAAATGCTTGATAGAATTCGCCTGTGAAGCCATCTGCTCCTGGGCTTTTGTTTGTTGGAAGATTTTTTATCACAGTTTCAATTTCAGTGCTTGTGATTGGTCTGTTCATATTTTCTATTTCTTCCTGATTCAGTCTTGGCAGGTTGTGCATTTCTAAGAATTTGTCCATTTCTTCCAGGTTGTCCATTTTATTGGCATAGAGTTGCTTGTAATAATCTCTCATGATCTTTTGTATTTCTGGAGTGTCAGTTGTTACTTCTACTTTTTCATTTCTAATTCTATTGATTTGAGTCTTCTCCCTTTTTTTCTTGATGAGTCTGGCTAATGGTTTATCAATTTTGTTTATCTTCTCAAAGAACCAGCTTTTAGTTTTATGGATCTTTGTTATCGTTTCCTTCATTTCTTTTTCATTTATTTCTGATCTGATTTTTATGATTTCTTTCCTTCTGCTAACTTTGGGATGTTTTTGTTCTTCTTTCTCTAATTGCTTTAGGTGCAAGGTTAGGTTGTTTATTCGAGATGTTTCCTGTTTCTTAAGGTGGGATTGTATTGCTATAAACTTCCCTCTTAGAACTGCTTTTGCTGCATCCCATAGGTTTTGGGTCGTCGTGTCTCCATTGTCATTTGTTTCTAGGTATTTTTTAATTTCCTCTTTGATTTCTTCAGTGATCACTTCGTTATTAAGTAGTGTATTGTTTAGCCTCCATGTGTTTGTATTTTTTACAGCTCTTTTCCTGTAATTGATATCTAGTCTCATAGCATTGTGGTCAGAAAAGATACTTGATACAATTTCAATTTTCTTAAATTTACCAAGGCTTGATTTGTGACCCAAGATATGATCTATCCTGGAGAATGTTCCATGAGCACTTGAGAAAAATGTGTATTCTGTTGTTTTTGGATGGAATGTCCTATAAATATCAATTAAGTCCATTTTGTTTAATGTATCATTTAAAGCTTGTGTTTCCTTATTTATTTTCATTTTGGATGATCTGTCCATTGGTGAAAGTGGGGTGTTAAAGTCCCCTACTATGTTTGTGTTACTGTCGATTTCTCCTTTTATGGCTGTTAGTATTTGCCTTATGTATTGAGGTGCTCCTACGTTTGGTGCATAAATATTTACAATTGTTATATCTTCTTCTTGGATCGATCCCTTGATCATTATGTAGTGTCCTTCTTTGTCTCTTCTAGTAGTCTTTATTTTAAAGTCTATTTTGTCTGATATGAGAATTGCTGCTCCAGCTTTCTTTTAGTTTCCTTCTGCATGGAATATCTTTTTCCATCCCCTTACTTTCAGTCTGTATGTGTCTCTAGGTCTGAAGTGGGTCTCTTGTAGACAGCATATATATGGGTCTTGTTTTTGTATCCATTCAGCCAATCTGTGTCTTTTGGTGGGAGCATTTAGTCCATTTACATTTAAGGTAATTATCGATATGTATGTTCCTATTCCCATTTTCTTAATTGTTTTGGGTTCGTTATTGTAGGTCTTTTCCTTCTGTTGTCTTTCTTGCCTAGAGAAGTTCCTTTAGCATTTGTTGTAAAGCTGGTTTGGTGGTGCTGAACTCTCTCAGCTTTTGCTTGTCTGTAAACGTTTTAATTTCTCCATCAAATCTGAATGAGATCCTTGCTGGGTAGAGTAATCTTGGTTGCAGGATTTTCTCCTTCATCACTTTAATTATGTCCTGCCACTCCCTTCTGGCTTGTAGAGTTTCTGCTGAGAGATCAGCTGTTATCCTGATGGGGATTCCCTTGTGTGTTATTTGTTGTTTTTGCCTTGCTGCTTTTAATATGATTTCTTTGTGTTTAATTTTTGACAGTTTGATTAATATGTGTCTTGGCGTATTTCTCCTTGGATTTATTCTGTATGGGACTCTCTGTGCTTCCTGGACTTGATTAACTATTTCCTTTCCCATATTAAGGAAGTTTTCAACTATAATCTCTTCAAATATTTTCTCAGTCCCTTTCTTTTTCTCTTCTTCTTCTGGAACCCCTATGATTCGAATGTTGGTGTGTTTAATGTTGTCCCAGAGGTCTCTGAGACTGTCCTCTGTTCTTTTCATTCTTTTTTCTTTATTTTGCTCTGCATTAGTTATTTCCACTATTTTATCTTCCACCTCACTTATCTGTTCTTCTGCCTCAGTTATTCTGCTATTGATCCCATCTAGAGTAATTTTTATTTCATTTATTGTGTTTTTAATCGATGCTTGATTCATCTTTAGCTCTTCTAGGTCCTTGTTAACTGTTTCTTGCATTTTGTCTATTCTATTTCCAAGATTTTGGATCTGGGAAAGAGAATCTTGCATCGTCTTTACCATCATTATTCTGAATTCTTTTTCAGGTAGAATGCCTATTACCTCTTCATTTGTTAGGTCTGGTGGGTTTTTATCTTGCTCCTTCTCCTGCTGTGTGTTTTTCTGTCTTCTCATTTTGCTTATGTTACTGTGTTTGGGGTCTCCTTTTTGCAGGCTGCAGGTTCGTAGTTCCCGTTGTTTTTGGTGTCTGTCCCCAGTGGCTAAGGTTGGTTTAGTGGGTTGTGTAGGCTTCCTGGTGGTGGGGACTAGTGCCTGTGTTCTGGTGGATGAGGCTGGATCTTGTCTTTCTGGTGGGCAGGTCCACGTCTGGTGGTGTGTTTTGGGGTGTCTGTGGACTTTTTATGATTTTAGGCCACCTTTCTGCTAATGGGTGGCGTTGTGTTCCTATCTTGCTAGTTGTTTGGCATAGGGTATCCAGCACTGTAGCTTGCTGGTAGTTGAGTGAAGCTGGGTGCTGGTGTTGAGATGGAGATCTCTGGAAGATTTTCGCCATTCGATATTATGTGGAGCTGGGAGGTCTCTTGTGGACCAGTGTCCTGAAGTTGGCTCTCCCACCTCAGAGGCACAGCACTGACTCCTGGCTCCTCAATTTGGGATGATTTGTTGTCTATTCATGTATTCCACAGATGCAGAGTACATCAAGTTGATTGTGGAGCTTTAATCCGCTGCTTCTGAGGCTGCTGGGAGAGGTTTCCCTTTCTCTTCTTTGTTCTCACAGCTCCTGGGTCTCAGCTTTGGATTTGGCCCCGCCTCTGTGTGTAGGTCGCCGGAGGGGGTCTGTTCTTCGCTCAGACAGGACAGGGTTAAAGGAGCAGCCTCTTCGGGGACTCTGGCTCACTCAGGCCGGGCGGGGGGGAGGTGCACGGAGTGCGGGGCGAGCCTGCAGTGGCAGATGTTGGCGTTACGTTGCACTAGCCCAAGGCGCGCCGTGCGTTCTCCCAGGGAAGCCGCCCCTGGATCCCAGGACCCCGGCAGTGGCGGGCTGAACAGGCTACCGGAAGGGCGGTGTGGACAGTGACTTACGCTCGCACACAGGCTTCTTGTCGGCGGCAGCAGAAGCCCCAGCGTCCCACGCCAGTCTCTGGGCTTCGCGCTTTCAGCCGCGACTCGCGCCCATCTGTGGAGCCCCTTTAAGCAGCGCTCTTAATCCCCTCTCCTCGCGCACCAGGAAACCAAGTGGGAAGAAAAAGTCTCTTGCCTCTTCGGCAGCTCCAGGGTTTTCCCGGACTCCCTCCCGGCTAGCTGTGGCGCATTAGCCCCCTTCAGGCTGAGTTCTCGCCGCCATCCCCAGTCCTCTCCCTGTGCTCTGACCGAAGCCAGAGCCTCAGCTTCCAGTGCCGCCCGCCACGGCGGGCGAGCAGACAAGCCTGTCGGGCTGGTGAGTGCCGCTCGGCACCGCTCCTCTGTGCGGGAATCTCTCCGCTTTGCCCTACCCAGGTATGTGGGGAGTTTCTTGCCTTTTGGGAAGTCTGGGGTCTTCTGCCAGCGTTCAGTATGTGTTCTGTAGGAGTTGTTCCACGTGTAGATGTATTTCTGGTGTATCCATGGGGAGGAAGGTGATCTCCGCATCTTACTCTTCCGCCATCTTACCCGGAAGTCCTGTTTGTTTGTTTTTGAAATTCCTTTTTATAGTGAGTTTGAGCTGATTCTCACTGCCATGTTAATGCCAGTCTAGACACACTTGATTCCCTTAGGAGACATATCAATATATAGGTTTTAAGATTATTACTAGTCAGATATATTCCTCTACGGGAAATATGGGGTTTTGAGTCCCTTTCACTGAGGAAGGTGTAGGTCTTGTCTATTCCATATTTGGTTTTTGGAATGGTACCTGTACAAATATCAAATTCTGGTTTTATGCATCACCCCTCCTCTCCTTTCCCCTTAAGCAGGCATAAGAGTGTTTTGTAAATGAGAGGCTCTTTTCTCTTTTCTAAATCTGTTCATGTGCAGCCATGTTTACAGGACCTTCATAAGTGATATCTTATGATAAGATTCTTTTTCTCTGTGACTTATTTCACTTAGAATCATCGTACCTGAATCCACTCATTTTGCTGCTACTGGCCTTATGACATTGATTTCATGGCTGAGGGATAATCCATCGTACGTAAGAACCAAAATTTCTTGAACCAATTTTGTCTTTCCTGGGATATTTAAGGTGTACCCAAGTTGAGGTTCTTGTAAAGAGTGCAGCCCTAAATGTTGGGGTGGCTCTGTCTTATTGATTTTCAGTTTTCACAAGGTATATTCCCCAGACTGGAAGTGCCCTTGGCTCTGTAGCTCTGTTGTTTAATTGTTTTAGGGAACACATTGCACTCCTCCAGAGAGGCGGTTGGCAATTTACATCCTGCGCATCATCATAACTAGGCTCCCTGTTCTCCAGGGTCTCTCTTGCCTTTCTGGTTTTTACACATTTTGCAGATGTCCCTTTTGACCGCTGGGAAGTGATATTTCATTGTACTGCAGAATTTCATTGCCTGCTTGCTTGCTTGGCCAATAAGGGTGTAAGCGTTTCCTCCTGCTTATATTCTGGAGGAAACGCATACGCCCTTTTTGGCCAAGTGCATCATTGTCGAAGTTGTTCCCCTCTTCCTGTGCTTTGAAGGCGATACCAATGTACCTCTTGAAATCTGTTTCCTGCTATTCGGGCTCGCTTTCAAGTCCACCTGGTTGCCTTCCCTCAACAGATTTTTGGACGATAGTTGCCCTTTAGTACTCTGCCAGTTGGTGAATTGCTGTGCCCCTGAGCTCCATTTTTTTACTCGTTTTCTGTGATCTGAACGCAATTCCAAAATTTTGGTTCAGGAACTATACAGGTTCCCAGTGGGTGGCTGAGACTTTGATTAATTCTTCTTCCTGCCGGGAAATTAGAGTGACATGTGCCCGTCCAAATGCCTAATAGCTACTCTCTCATTGGTTCTCCCTCTTCCCTTTCATCATCTGCCAATTTGGCAACGTGTGTGAACCAGGAGGTTAAAGGGGCTGTCTCTCCAATTTGGGAGATTGATAGTAAAGCAGTTGGAAATACAAACCGAAGCACCAGGAGAGGGAGTTTAGTTTAGTTTTAGAAGCCTTTCGTATTCACAGTGTGTCCATTCTCTTGGTTTCCCGTACATGTTATAGCTGTAGTAATATTCCCTTCAACCTGGAGAGTTGGGATCCTTGGAATCTGTGCCACACATTATTGTTTTAAATGGTCTGCATTTGCTGACCCAATCTCACCAATCCTCTCAGTCCCAAGTGTCCAGCCTAATGCCATATCCAGCTGTCGTTGTAGATAGGGCCATTCCATGTTTCATCACAGCCCCTGAAGGAAATGTAAAATTATCCGTGCTTTTGTTTTGTTTTTGAAATTCCTTTTTATAGTGGGTTTGATCTGATTCTCACTGCCATGTTTATGCCAGTCTAGACCCACTTGATTCCCTTATGGAGACATATCAATACATAGGTTTTAAGATTCGTACTACTCAGATATATTCCTCTGCAGGAAATATGGGGTTTTGAGTCCCTTTCACTGAGGAAGGTGTAGGTCTTGTCTATTCCATATTTGGTTTTTGGAAAGGTAGCTGTACGAATATGAAACTCTGGTTTTATGCATCACCCCTCCTCTCCTTTCCCCTTAAGCAGGCATAAGAGTGTTTTCTAAATGTGAGACTCTGTTCTCTTTCCTATCTCAGTTCATGTATAGCCATGTTCACAGGACCTTCATAAGTGATATCTTATGATAAGTTACTTTTTCTCTGTGACTTATTTCACTTAGAATCATCGTACCTGAATCCACTCATTTTGCTGCTACTGGCCTTATGACGTTGATTTCATGGCTGAGGGATATTCCATCTTACGTAAGCACCACAATTTCTTGAACCAATTTTGTCTTTCCAGGGATATTTAAGGTGTACCCAATTTCAGGTTCTTGTAAGCAATGAAGCCCTAAATATTGGGGTGGCTCTGTCTTATTGATTTTCAGTTTTCCCATAGTATATTCCCTAGACTGGAAGTGCCCTTGGCTCTGTAGCTCTGTTGTTTACCTGTTTTAGGGAACACAATGCACTCCTCCAGAGAGGGAGTTGCCAATTTACATCCCACCCATCAGCATAAAAAGGCTCCCTGTTCTTCAGGGCCTGTCTTGCCTTTCTGGTTTTTACACATTTTGCAGATATCCCTTTTGACCGTTGGGAAGTGATACTTCTTTGTAGTGCAGATTTGCATTGCCCGCTTTTTTGCTTGGCCAAAACGGTTGTATGCGTTTTCTCCTGACTATATTCAGGAGAAAACGCATACGCCCTTTTGGCCAAGTGCATCATAGTCGAAGTTGTGCCCTTCTTCCTGTGCTTTGAAGGCGATTCCAATGTACATCTAGAAATCTCTTTCCTGCTATTCTGGCTCACTTTCAAGTCCACCTCGATGCCTTCCCTCAACAGATTTTTGGACGATAGTTGCCCTTTAGTACTCTGCCAGTTTGTGAATTGCTGTGCCCCTGAGCTCCATTTTTCAACTCATTTTTTGTGAGCTGACACAAGTCCAAAATTTTGGTTCAGGACCTATACAGGTTCCCAGTGGGTGGCTGAGACTTTGATTAATTCTTCTTCCTGCTGGGAAATTAGAGTGACATGTGCCCGTCCAAATGCCTAACAGCTATTCTCTCATTGGTTCTCCATCTTCTCTTTCATCCTCTGCCAAATTGGCAACCTGTTCAAACCAGGAGGTTAAAGGGCCTGTCTCTCCAAGTTGGGAGATTGATAGTAGAGCAGTTGGAAATTCAAACCGGAGAACCTGGAGAGGGACTTTAGTTGAGTCTTAGAAACCTTTCGTATTCACAGTGTGTCCATTCTCTAGGTTTCCCGTACATGTTATAGCTGTAGTAATATTATCTTCAACCTGGAGAGTTGGGACCCTTGGAATGTTTGTCACGCATTATTGCTTTAAATGGTCTGCTTTTGCTGACCCAATCTCACCAATCCTCTCAGTCCCAAGTGTCCAGCCTTACGCCACATCCAGCTGTCGTTGTAGATAGGGTCATTCCAGGTTTCATTAGAGCCCCTGAAGGAATTGTAAAGGATTTCTCTGTTTTTGTGTTTTGTTTTTGAAATTCCTTTTTATAGTGGGTTTGAGCTGATTCTCACTGCAATGTTTATGCCAGTCTAGACACACTTGATTCCATCACGGAGACATATCAATACATAGGTTTTAAGATTCTTACTAGTCAGATATATTCCTCTGCGGGAGATATGTGGTTTTGTGTCCCTTCAGTGAGGAGAGTGTAGGTCTTGTCTATTCCATATTTGGTTTTTGGAACGGTACCTGTACTAATATCAAACTCTGGTTTTATGCATCACCCCACCTCTCTTTACCCCTTAAGCAGGCATAAGAGTGTTTCCTAAATGTGAGACTCTGTTCTCCTTCCTAACTCAGTTCATGTGTAGCCATGTTTACAGGAGCTTCATAAGTGATATCTTATGATAAGTTTCTTTTTCTCTGTGACTTATTTCACTTAGAATCATCGAACCTGAATCCACTCATTTTGCTGCTACTGGCCTTATGACATTGATTTCATGGCTGAGGGATATTCCATCGTATGTATGTAACACAATTACTTGAACCATATTTGTCTTTCCTCGGATATATAAGGTGTACCCAAGTTGAGGTTCTTGTAAGCAGTGCAGCCCTAAATTTTGGGGTGCCTCTGTCTTATTGATTTTCAGTTTTCACGAGGTATATTCCCTAGACTGGAAGTGACCTTGGCTCTGTAGCTCTGTTGTTTACTTGTTTGAGGGAACACAATGCACTCCTCCAGAGAGGCAGTTGGCAATTTACATCCTGCCCATCAGCATAACTAGGCTCCCTGTTCTCCATGGCCTGTCTTGCTTTCTGGTTTTTACACATTTTGCGGATGTCCCTTTTGACCGTTGGGAAGTGATACTTCTTTGTAGTGCAGATTTGCATTGCCCTCTTGCTTGCTTGGCCAAAAAGGGCGTATGCGTTTTCTCCTAAATATATTCAGGAGAAAACGCATACACCTTTTTTGGCCAAGTGCATCATTGTCGAAGTTGTGCCCCTCTTCCTGTGCCTTAAAGGCGATTCCAGTGTACCTCTTGAAATCTGTTTCCTGCTATACTGGCTCGCTTTCAAGTCCGCCTGGTTGCCTTCCCTCAACAGGTTTTTGGACTACAGTTGTCCTTTATTACTCTGCCAGTGTGTGAATTGCTGTGCCCCTGAGCTCCATTTTTCAACTTGTTTTTTGTGAGCTGACAACAAATCCAAACTTTTGGTTCAGGAACTATACTGTTTCCTGGCGGGTGGCTGAGACTTTGGTTAATTCTTCTTCCTGCTGGGAAATTAGAGTGACATGTGCCCGTCCAAATGCCTAACAGCTACTCTCTCATTGATTCTCCCTATTCCCTTTAATCCTCTGCCAAATTGGCAAACTGTGCGAACCCGGAGGTTAAAGGTGATGTCTCTCCAAGTTGGGAGATTGATAGTAAAGCACTTGGAAATTCTAGCTGGAGAACCAGGAGAGGGACTATTAGTTGAGTTCTAGAAACCTTTCTTATTCAGAGTGTGTCCATTCTCTAGGTTTCCCGTACATGTTATAGCTGTAGTAATATTCCCTTCAACCTGGAGAGTTGGGACCCTGGGAATGTGTGCCACGCATTATTGCTTTAAATGGTCTGCATTTGCTCACCCAATCTCACCAATCCTCTCAGTCCCAAGTGTCCAGCCTTATGCCACATCCAGCTGTCGTTGTAGATAGGGTCATACTAGGTTTCATCAGATCCCCGAAGGAATTGTAAAGAATTTCCCCGTTTATTTTTTGTTTGTTTGTTTTTGAAATTCCTTTTTATAGTGGGTTTGGGCTGATTCTCACTGCCATGTTAATGCCAGTCTAGACACACTTGATTCCCTTATGGAGACATATCAATATATAGGTTTTAAGATTATTACTAGTCAGATATATTCCTCTGCGGGAAATATGGGGTTTTGAGTCCCTTTCACTGAGGAAGGTGTAGGTCTTGTGTATTCCATATTTGGTTTTTGAACGGTACCTGTACGAATATCAAATTCTGGTTTTATGCATCACCCCTCCTCTCCTTTCCCCTTAAGCAGGCATAAGAGTGTTTTGTAAATGAGAGGCTCTTTTCACTTTCCTAACTCAGTTCATGTGTAGCCATGTTTACAGGATCTTCTTAAGTGATATCTTATGATAAGTTTCTTTTTCTCTGTGACGTATTTCACTTAGAATCATCGTACCTGAATTCAATCATTTTGCTGCTACTGGCCTTATGACATTGATTTCATGGCTGAGGGATAATCCATCATATGTAAGTAACAAAATTTATTGAACTAATTTTGTCTTTCCTGTGATATTTAAGGTGTACCCAAGTTGAGGTTCTTGTAAAGAGTGCAGCCCTAAGTTTTTGGGTGGCTCTGTCTTATTCATTTTCAGTTTTCACAAGGTATATTCCCTAGACTGGAAGTGCCCTTGGCTCTGTAGCTCTGTTGTTTAATTGTTTTAGGGAACACATTGCACTCCTCCAGAGAGGCGGTTGGCAATTTACATCCCGCCTATCAGCATAACTAGGCTCCTTGTTCTCCAGGGCCTGTCTTGCCTTTCTGGTTTTTACACATTTTGCAGATGTCCCTTTTGACCGCTGGGAAGTGATATCTCTTTGTACTGCAGAATATCATTGCCCGCTTGCTTGCTTAGCCAATAAAGGCGTATGCGTTTCCTCCTGATTATATTCTGGAGGAAACGCATACGCCCTTTTTGGCCCAGTGCATCATTGTAGAAGATGTGCCCCTCTTCCTGTGCTTTAAAGGCGATTCCAATGTCCCTCTTGAAATCTGTTTCCTGCTATTCTGGCTCGCTTTCAAGTCCGCCTCGTTGCCTTCCCTCAACAGATTTTTGGACGATAGTTGTCCTTTACTACTCTGCCAGTTTGTGAATTGCTGTGCCCCTGTGCTCCATTTTTCAACTCGTTTTTTGTGAGCTGACCGCAAGACCAAAATTTTGCTTCAGGATATATACTGGTTCCAGGTGGGTGGCTGAGACTTTGGTTAATTCTTCTTTCTGCCTGGAAATTAGAGTGACATGTGCCCGTCCAAATGCCTAACAGCTACTCTCTCATTGGTTCTCCATCTTTGCTTTCATCCTCTGCCTAATTTGCAACCTGTGAGAACCAGGAGGTTAAAGGGGCTGTCTCTCCAAGTTGGGAGATTGATAGTAAAGCAGTTGGAATTTCAAACCAAAGCACCAGGAGACGGAATATTAGTTTAGTTTTAGAAACCTTTCGTTTTCACTGTGTGTCCATTCTCTATGTTTCCTGTACATGTTATAGCTGTAGTAATATTCCCTTCAACCTGGAGAGTTGGGATCCTTGGAATGTGTGCCACGCATTATTGCTTTAAATGGTCTGCATTTGCTGACCCAATCTCACCAATCCTCTCAGCCCAAAGTGTCCAGCCTTACGCCACATCCAGCTGTCATTGTAGATAGGGTCATTCCATGTTTCATCACAGCCCCTGAAGGAAATGTAAAGATTATCCCTGTTTTTCTTTTGTTTTTGAAATTCCTTTTTATACTGGGTTTGATCTGATTCTCACTGCCATGTTTATGCCAGTCTAGACCCACTTGATTCCCTTATGGAGACATATCAATACATAGGTTTTAAGATTCGTACTAGTCAGATATATTCCTCTGCAGGAAATATGGGGTTTTGAGTCCCTTTCACTGAAGAAGGTGTAGGTCTTGTCTATTCCATATTTGGTTTTTGGAAAGGTAGCTGTACGAATATGAAACTCTGGTTTTATGAATCACCCCTCCTCTCCTTTCCCCTTAAGCAGGCATAAGAGTGTTTTCTAAATGTTAGATTCTGTTCTCTTTCCTATCTCAGTTCATGTGTAGCCATGTTTACAGCACCTTCATAAGTGATATCTTATGATAAGTTACTTTTTCTCTGTGACTTATTTCACTTAGAATCATCGTACCTGAATCCACTCATTTTGCTGCTACTGGCCTTATGACATTGATTTCAAGGCTGAGGGATATTCCATCTTACGTAAGTACCACAATTTCTTGAACCAATTTAGTCTTTCCCGGGATATTTAAAGTGTACCAAATTGAGGTTCTTGTAAGCAGGGAAGCCCTAAATATTGGGGTGGCTCTGTCTTATTGATTTTCAGTTTTCCCATGGTATATTCCCTAGACTGGAAGTGCCCTTGGCTCTGTCGCTCTGGTGTTTACCTGTTTTAGGGAACACAATGCACTCCTCTTGAGAGCGAGTTGCCAATTTACATCCCACCCATCAGCATAACAAGGCTCCCTGTTTTCCAGGGCCTGTCTTGCCTTTCTGGTTTTTACACATTTTGCGGATGTCCCTGTTGACCGGCGGGAAGTGACACTTCTTTGTAGTGCAGATTTGCATTGCCCGCTTGCTTGCTTGGCCAAAAACGGCGTATGCGTTTTCTCCTGAATATTTTCAGGAGAAAACTCATACGCCGTTTTTGGCCAAGTGCATCATTGTCGAAGTTGTGCCCCTCTTCCTGTGCTTTGAAGGCGATTCCAATGTACATCTTGAAATCTGTTTCCTGCTCTTCTGGCTCGCTTTTAATTCCCCCTCGTTGCCTTCCCTCAACAGATTTTTGGAGGATAGTTGCCCTTTAGTACTCTGCTAGTTTGTGAATTGCTGTGCCCCTGAGCTCCATTTTTCAACTCCTTTTTTGTGAGCTGAACACAGGTCCAAAATTTTTGTTCAGGACCTTTACAGTTTCCCAGTGGGTGGCTGACACTTTGATTAATTCTTCTTCCTGCTGGGAAATTATAGTGACATGTGCCCGTGCAAATGCCTAACAGCTATTCCTTCACTGGTTCTCCATTTTCCCTTTCATCCTCTGCCAAATTGGCAGCCTGTGAGAACCAGGAGGTTAAAGGGTTTGTCTCTCCAATTTGGGAGATTGACAGTAAGGCAGTTGGAAATTCAAACCGGAGCACCAGGAGAGGGACTATTAGTTGATTTCTAGAAACCTTTCGTATTCACAGTGTGTCCATTATCTTGGTTTCCCGTACATGTTATAGCTGTTGTAATATTACCTTCAACCTGGAGAGTTGGGACCCTTGGAATGTTTGTCACGCATTATTGCTTTAAATGGTCTGCATTTGCTCACTGAATCTAGCAAATCGTCTCAGTCCCAAGTGTCCAGCCTTATGCCACATCCAGCTGTCGTTGTAGATAGGGTGTTTCCAGGTTTCATTAGAGACCCTGAAGGAATTGTAAAGAATTTCCCTGTTTTTGTGTTTTGTTTTTGAAATTCCTTTTTATAGTGGGTTTGAGTTGATTCTCACTGCCATGTTTATGCCAGTCTAGACACACTTGATTCCCTTATGGAGACATATCAATATATAGGTTTTAAGATTATTACTAGTCAGATATATTCCTCTGTGGGAAATACGGGGTTTTGAGTCCCTTTCACTGAGGAAGGTGTAAGTCTTGTCTATTCCATATTTGGTTTTTGGAATGGTACCTCTACGAATATCAAACTCTGGTTTTATGCATCAACCCTCTTCTCCTTTCCCCTTAAGCAGGCATAAGAGTGTTTCCTAAATGAGAGGCTCTTTTCTATTTCCTAACTCTTTTTATGTGTAGCCATGTTTACAGGACCTTCATAAGTGATATCTTATGATAATTTTCTTTTTCTCTGTGACTTATTTCACTTAGAATCATCGTACCTGAATCCACTCATTTTGCTGCTACTAGCCTTATGACATTGATTTCATGGCTGAGGGATAATCCGTCATACGTAAGTACCAAAATTTCTTGAACCAATTTTGTCTTTCCTGGGATATTTAAGGTGTACCCAAGTTGAGGTTCTTGTAAACAGAGCAGCCCAAAATTTTGGGCTGGCTCTGTCTTATTGATTTTCAGTTTTCCCAAGGTATATTCCATAGACTGGAAGTGCCCTTGGCTCTGTAGCTCTGTTATTTAATTGTTTTAGGGAACACATTGCACTCCTCCATAGAGGCGGTTGGCAATTTACATCCTGCCCATCAGCATAACTAGGCTCCCTGTTCTCCAGGGCCTGTCTTGCCTTTCTGGTTTTTACACATTTTTCAGATGTCCCTTTTGACCGCTGGGAAGTGATAATTCCTTGTACTGCAGAATTTCATTGCCCGCTTTCTTGCTTGGCCAAAAAGGGCATATGCGTTTCCTCCTGATTATATTCAGGATTAAATGCATATGCCCTTCTTGGGCAAATGCACCATTGTCGAAATTGTGCCCCTCTTCCTGTGCTTTAAAGGCGATTCCAATGTACCTCCTGAAATCTATTTCCTGCTATTCTGGCTCCCTTTCAAGTATGCCTCGTTGCCTTCCCTCAACAGATTTTTGGTCGATAGTTGCCCTTTATTACTCTGCCAATTTGTGAATTGCTGTGCCCCTGAGCTCAATTTTTCAACTTGTTTTTTGTGAGCTGACCGCAAGTCCATAATTTTGCTTCAGGATCTATACTGTTTCCCGGCGTGTGGCTGATACTTTGGTTAATTCTTCTTTCTGCCGGGAAATTAGAGTGAAATGTGCCCATCCAAATGCCTAAAAGCTACTCTCTCATTGGTTCTCCATCTTTCATTTCATCCTCTGCCTAATTTGCAACCTGTGAGAACCAGGAGGTTAAAGGGGCTGTCTCTCCAAGTTGGGAGATTGATAGCAAAGCAGTTGGAAATTCAAACCGAAGCACAAGGACAGGGATTACTAGTTGAGTTTTAGAAACCTTTCGTATTCACAGTGTGTCCATTCTCTTTGTTTCCCGTACATGTTATAGCTGTAGTAAAATTCCCTTCCACCAGGAGAGTTGGAATCCTTAGAATGTGTGCCACGCATTATTGTTAAATGGTCTGCTTTTGCTGACCCAATCTCACCAATCCTCTCAGTCCCAAGTGTCCAGGCTTATGCCACATCCAGCTGTCGTTGTAGATAGGGTCATTCCAGGTTCATCAGAGCTGCTGAAGGAATTGTAAAGAATATCCCTGTTTTTTTCTTTGGTTTTTGAAATTCCTTTTTATAGTGGGTTTGAGCTGATTCTCACTGCCATGTTTATGCCAGTCTAGACACACTTGATTCCCTTACAGAGACTTATCAATACATAGGTTTTAAGATTCTTACTAGTCAGATATATTCCTCTGTGGGAAATATGGTGTTTTGAGTCCCTTTCACTGACGAAGGTGTAGGACTTGTATAATCTGTAGTTGGTTTTTGTAACGGTACCTGTACTAATATCAAAGTCTGGTTTTATGCATCACCCCACCTCTCCTTCCCCCTTAGGCAGGCATAAGAGTGTTTTGTAAATGAGAGGCTCTTTTCTCTTTCCTAACTCTGTTCATGTGTAGCCATGTTTACAGGACCTTCATAAGTGATATCTTATGATAAGTTTCTTTTTCTCTGTGACTTATTTCACTTAGAATCATCGTACATGAATCCACTCATTTTGCTTCTACTGGCCTTATGACATTGATTTCATGGATGAGGTCTATTCCATCATACGAAAGTAACACAATTTCTTGAACCATTTTTGTCTTTCCTCGGATATTTAAGGTGTACCCAAGTTGAGGTTCTTATAAGCAGTGCAGCACTAAATTTTGGGGTGTCTCTGTCTTATTGATTTCAAGTTTTCCCAAGGTATATTCCCTAGACTGGAAGTGCCCTTGTCTCTGTAGCTCTGGTTTTTACCTGTTTTAGGGAACACAATCCACTCCTCCTGAGAGGGAGTTGGCAATTTACATCCCGCCCATCAGCATAACAAGGATCCCTGTTCTCTTGGGCCTGTCTTGCCTTTCTGGTTTTTACACATTTTGCGGATGTCCCTTTTGACCGGTGGGAAGTGATACTTCTTTGTAGTGCAGATTTGCATTGCTGGCTTGCTTGCTTGGCCAAAAAGGGCGTATGCGTTTTCTCCTGAATATATTCAAGAGAAAGCGCCTATGCCCTTTTTGGCCAAGTGCATCATGGTCGAAGTTGTGCTCCTCTTCCTGTGCTTTGAAGGCGATTCCAATGTACCTCTTGAAATCTGTTTCCTGCTATTCTGGCTCGCATTCAGGTCCACCTCGTTGCCTTCCCCCAACAGATTTTTGGATGATATTTGTCCTTTAGTACTCTGCCAGTTTGTGAATTGCTGTGCACCTGAGCTCCATTTTTCAAATAATTTTTTTGTGAGCTGACCACAAGTCCAAAATTTTGGTTCAGGACCTATACAGGTTCTCAGTGGGTGGCTGAGAATTTGATTAATTCTTCTTCCTGACGCGCAATTAGAGTGACATGTGCCGTCGAAATGCCTAACAGCTATTCTCTTATTGGTTCTCCCTCTTCCCTTTAATCCTCTGCCAAACTGACAACCTGTGAGAACCAGGAGGTTAAAGGGGATGTCTCTGCAAGTTGGGAGATTGATAATAAAGGAGATGGAAATTCAAAACCGAGCACCATAAGAGGGACTCTTAGTTGAGTTTTAGAAACCTTTCGTATTCAAAGTGTATCCATTCTCTAGGTGTGACGTACATGTTATAGCTGTAGTAATATTCCCTTCAACCTGGAGATTTGGGACCATTGGAAGGTGTTCCATGCATTATTGCTTTAAATGGTCTGCATTTGCTCACTGAATCTCACCAAACCTCTCAGTCCCAAGTGTCCAGGCTTAAGCCACATCCAGCTGTCCTTGTAGATAGGGTCATTCCAGGTTTCATCAGAGCCCCTGTAGGAATTGTAAAGAATTACCCTGTTTTTTTGTTTTGTTTTTGAAATTCCTTTTTATAGTGGGTTTGAGCTGATTCTCACTGCCATGTTTATGCCAGTCTAGACCCACTTCATTCCCTTATGGAGACATATCAATACATAGGTTTTAAGATTCTTACTAGTCAGATATAATCCTCTGCGGGAAATATGGGGTTTTGAGTCCCTTTCACTGAGGAAGGTGTAGGTCTTGTGTATTCCATATTTGGTTTTTGGAACGGTAGCTGTACGAATATCAAACTGTGGTTTTATGCATCACCCCTCCGCTCCTTTCCCCTTAAGAAGTCATAAGATTGTTTTCTAAATGAGAGGCACTTTTCTCTTTCCTAACTCTGTTCATGTGTAGCCATGTTTACAGGACCTTAATAAGTGATATCTTATGATAAGTTTCTTTTTCTCTGTGACTTATTTCACTTAGAATCATCGTAACTCTATCCACTCATTCTGCTGCTACTGGCCTTATGACATTGATTTCATGGCTGAGGGCTATTCCATCGTACGTAACTAACACAGTTTCTTGAACCATTTTTGCTTTCTTGGGAAATTTAAGGTGTACCAAATTTGAGGTTCTTGTAAGCAGTGCAGCCCTAAATTTTGGAGTGGCTCTGTCTTATTGATTTTCAGTATGCCCAAGGTATATTCCCTAGACTGGAAGTGCCCTTGGCGCTGTAGCTCTGTTGTTTACTTGTTTTAGGGAACACAATGCACTCCTCCAGAGAGGCAGTTGGCAATTTACATCCTGCCCATAAGCATAACTAAGCTCCCTCTTCTCCAGGGCCTGTCTTGCCTTTCTTGTTTTTACACATTTTGTGGATGTCCCTTTTGACCAGTGGGAAGTGATACTTCTTTGTAGTGCAGATTTGCATTGCCCGCTTGCTTGCTTGGGCGAAAATGTCGTTTGTGTCTTCTCCTGAATATATTCAGGAGAAAACGCATTCACCCTTTTTGGCCAAATGCATCATTGTCAAAGTTGTGCCCCTCTTCCTGTGCTTTAAAGGCGATTCCAATGTACCTCTTGAAATCTGTTTCCTGCTCTTCTGGCTCGCTTTCAAGTCCTCCTCGTTGCTTTCCCTGAACAGATTTTTGGACGATAGTTGCCCTTTAGTACTCTGCCAGTTTGTGAATTGCTGTGCCACTGAGCTCCATTTTTCAACTCGTTTTTTTTTGAGCTGACCACAAGTCCAAAATTTTGGTTCAGGAACTATAATGGGTCCCGGCTGGTGGCTGAGACTTTTGTTAATTCTTCTTCCTGCCCGGAAATTAGAGTGACATGTGCCTGTCCAAATGCCTAACAGATACTCTCTCATTGGTCCTCCATCTTCCCTTCCATCCTCTGCCAATTTGGCAACGTGTGAGAAACAGGAGGTTAAAGGGGCTGTCTCTCCAAGTTGGGAGATTGATAATAAAGCAGTTGGAAATTCAAACCGGAGCACCAGGAGAGGGACTATTACTTGAGTTTTAGAAAGCTTTCGTATACACAGTGTGTCCATTCTCTATGTTTCCCGTACATGTTATAACTGTAGTGATATTCCCTTCTACCTGGAGAGTTGGGACCCATGGAATTGGTGGAATGCATTATTGCTTTAAAGCGTCTGCATTTTCTCACCCAATTTCACCAATCCTCTCAGTCCCAAGTGACCAGCCTTTTGTCTCATCCAGCTGTCATTTTGGATAGGGTCATTACAGGTTTTATCATAACACCTGAAGGAATTGTGTTAGAATTTCGCTGTTTTTTTTTTGTTTTGTTTTTGAAATTCATTTTTATAATGAGGTTGAGCTGATTTTCACTGACGTGTTTATGCCGGTCTAGACAGACTTGATTCCCTTACGGAGACATATCGATACTTAGGTTTTAAGATTCTTACTAATCAGGGGCTTCCCTGGTGGCGCAGTGGTTGAGAGTCCACCTGCCGATGCAGGGTACACGGGTTCGTGCCCCGGTCTGGGAGGATTCCTTATGCCGCGGAGCGGCTTGGCCCATGATCCATGGCCATTGAGCCTGCGTGTCCGGAGCCTGTGCTCCACAACTACAGAGGCCACATCAATGAGAGGCCCCCATACCGCAAAAAAAAAAAAAAAAAAAAAAAAAAAAGATTCTTACTAATCAGATATATTCCTCTGCGGGGAATAGGGGTGTTGAGTCCCGTTCACTGAGGAAGGAGTAGGTCTTGTCTATTCTGTATTTGGATTATTGTACGGTACCTGTGCTAATATCCAACTCTGGTTTTGTGCATCTTCCCACCTTTCTTTCCCCTAAGCAGCCATAAGTATGTTTTCTAAATGTGAGACTCTGTTCTCTTTCCTAATTCAGTTCATGTTTAGCCATGTTTACATTTCCTTCATAAGTGATAGCTTATGTCAGAAGGCTCCATGGCTCTTTTCATCATAAAGCTCCATGATGCTCGTCATCACAATTATCCACGGTCTTCTCATCACAATGCTCCACGGTCTTGCCATCACATTGCTCCATTTCCTGATCATCACAATGCTCCTTTACCTTTGTCATCACAATCCTCCATGACACTTGGCATCACAATGCTCCATGTCATTGGCATCACAATGGACCGTGACATATGTCATCACATTGTTCCCTGACACCTGTCTTCACAATAATCCATGACGTTGTCATCACAAAGTTCCATGCTCTTTTCATCACAATGCACCATGCCCACTGTCATCACAATAATCCATGAAATTTGTGAGACCAATGCTCCATGCCCCTCTCATCACAATGCTCCATGACCCCTGTCATCACAATGCTCCGTGACTCCATTCACCACAATGCTTCATGATCTTTGTCATCACAATGGTCAATGCCCTCGTCATCACAAGGCTCTGTGACCTGTGTCACCACAATGCTCCATGAACTTTTCATCACAATGCTCCATGACCCTTGTCATCACAATGCTCCATGCCTTTCTTAGCACAATACTCAATGACCCTTGTCATCACAATGCTCCATGCGCTTGTCAGGAAAATGCTCCACCAGCTTGTCATCACAATGCTGCATGCACTTCTCATCAAAATGATCCGTCACCACTGATATCACAATGTTCCATCACTAGTCATAACAATATTCCCTCACCCTTGTCATCACAATTTTCCCTGACCTCTGTCATCACAATACTACATGCCCTTATCATCACAGTGCTCCATGACCCCTGACATCACAATGCTCCATAACCCATGTAATCAAAATGCTCCATGACCCTTTTCATCACAATGCTCCATGACCCCTGACCTCACAATGCTCCATAACACATGTCATGAAAATGCTCCATGACATTTGTCATCACAAAGCTCCATGACCATTGGCATCACAATGCTCCATTCCAATGTCATCACAATGATTCATGAAGCCTCTCATCACATTGCTGCATACACTTGTCATCCCAAATCTCCATGACTCTTGTAATCACAATGCTCAATGTCCTTCTCAAAACAATGCTACATGCCCTTTCCATTACAATCCTGCATGATCTATGTATCACAGTGTTCCGTGCCCTTGTCATCACAATGCTCCATGCCCACTCTCATCAAAATAATCCATGAAACTTTTCAGACCAATGCCCCATACCCTTGTCATCACAATACTCCATTACACCTGTCATAACAATGCTCCATGACCCCTGCTATCACAATGTTCCACAGCCATGTCATCACAAGCCTCCGTGACCGTTGTCATCACAATGCTCCAAGACCCCTGTAATCACAATGCACAATGCCCTTGTCATCACAATGCTCCAAGACCCCTGTAATCACAATGCTCCATGCCACTTTTCTTCTCAATGCTTCATGAACCATGTCATCACAATGCACCGTGCCCATCACCATAATATTTCATGCTACTGTCATCACAAGGAAATCAAAATGCTCAATGACCTCTGTCATCACAATGCTCTAAACCCTTCTGATCACAATGTTCCATAACACTTGTCATCACAATGCTCCATGACACTTGGCATCACAATAATCCATGCCATTGTCATCGCAATGGACCATGACATATGTCCTCACAATGCCCCCTGACATCTGTCTTCACAATACTCCATGACCTTGTCATCACAATGCTCCATGCCCTTGTCATCACAATGAGCCATGCCCACTCTCATCACAATAATCCATGAAAATTGTTAGACCAATGTTCCATGCCACTCTCATCACAATGCTCCGTGACTCTAGTCATCACAATGCTTTATGACATTTTATATCACAATGGTCCATGCTCTCGTCACACAAGGCTCTGTGACCTTTGTCACCACAGTGCTCCATGCCCTTGTCATCACAATGTGCCATGCCCACTGTCATCACAATAATCCATGAAACTTGTCAGACCAATGTTCCATGCCCCTTTTATCACAATGCAACATGCCCTTGTTATCACAATGCTACCTGACCCATGTCATCACAATGCTCCGTGACTCCAATCATCACAATGCTTCATGACCTTTGTCATCACAATGGTCCATGCCCTCGTCACACAAGGCTCTGTGACATTTTTCATCACAATGCTCCATGCTCTTGTCATCACAATGCTCCATGACCCTTGTCATCACGATGCTCTAAGCCCTTGTCATCAAAATGCTCCATTACATTTGTCATCACAGTCCTCCATGACACTTGGCATCACAACACTCCATGCCATTGTCATCGCAATGGACAATGACATATGTCATCAAAATGCTCCCTGACACCTGTCTTAACAATAATCCATAAACTTGTCATCACAATGCTCCATGCCCTTGTCATCACAATCCGTCATGCACACTGTCATCACAATACTCCATGAAACTGGTCAGACCAATGTTCCATGCCCCTGTCATCACAGTGCTCCATGCCCTTGTCATCACAGTGCTCCGTGCCTCCAGTCATCACAATGATTCATGACCTTTGTCATCACAATGGTCCATGCCCTCGTCACACAAGGTTCTGTGACCTTTGTCACCACAATGCTCCATGAACTTTTCATCACAAAACCCTATGAGCCTTGTCATCACAATGCTACATGCCTTTGTCAGCACAATGCTCCATGACGCTTGTCATCACGATGCTCCATGCACTTGTCAGCAAAATGCTCCATGACCCATGTCATAACATTTCGCCATGCGCTTGTCATCACAATGCTCCACATCCTTTTCATCGCTATGCTCCATAAAACGTGTCATCACAATTCTCCATGCACTTCTCATCTAAATGCTCTCTCACCACATATATCACAATGTTCCATCACTAGTCATCACTATACTCCCTCACCCCTGTCATCACAATGCTCCATGCCCCTTGTCATTACAGAGCTCCATGACGCCCGTCATCACAATTATCCATGGTCTTCTTATCACAATGCTCCCCGGTCTTGCCATCACAATGCTCCATGCCCTGGTTATCAGTATTCTCCACGTCCTTGTCATCACAATTCTCCATGACACATCTCATCACAATGTTACGTGCACTTTTCATCACAATTATCCATGCACTTGTCATCGCAATGCTCCATGACCCCTGTCATAGCAAGGTCCATGCGCTTGTCATCACAATGCTTCATGACCTTGTCATCAAAATTCTCAATGGCCCTTGTCATCACAATGCTCCAAGCCCCTGTCATCACAATGCAACATTACCTTTGTCATCACAATCCTCCATGACACTTGGCATCACAATGCTCCATGCCATTGTCATCACAATGGACCATGACATATGTCATCACAAGGCTCCCTGACCCGTCTTCACAATTCTACATGACCTTGGCATCACAATGCTCCACGCCCTTGTCATCACAGTGCGCCATGCGCACTGTCATCACAATAATCCATGAAAATTGTCAGACCAATGATCCATGTCCCTGTCATCACAATGCTCCACGCACTTGTCATCACAATGCACCATGACCCCTGTCATCACAATGCTCCGTGACTCCAGTCATCACAATGATTCATGACCTTTGTCATCACAATGGTCCATAGCCTCGTCATCACAAGGCTCTGTGGCATTTGCCACCACAAAGCTCCATACCCATTGGCATCACAATGCTCCATGCCATTGTCATCACAATGCTCCATGAACCCTCTCATCAAATTGCTCCATGCACTTGTCATCACAAAGCTCCATGACGCTTGTGATACCAATGCTCGATGCACTTCTCATCACAATGTTCCATGCCCTTGTCATTACAATCCTCCATGACCCATGTAACACAGTGTTCCGTGACCTTGTCATCACAATGCTCCATGCCCACTCTCATCACAATAATCCATGAAACTTTTCATACTAATTCTGATGCCCTTGTCATCACAATGCTCCACTACCCAGTCATAACAATGCTCCATGACACCTGACATCACAAGGTTTCACGGCCTTGTCAATATAAGTCTCCATGAACGTTGTCATCACCGTGCACCAAGACCCTGTAATCACAATGCTCAATGCACTTGTCATCACAAAGCTCCATGGTGCATGTCATCAGAATGCTCCATGGCCTTCTCATTCACAATGCTCCATGCCCTTGTCATCACAATGCTCCAAGACACATTTAATCACAATGCTCCATGCCCCTTTTCATCTCAATGCTCCATGAACCCTGTCATCACAATGCACCATGCCCATCATCATAATGCTTCATGCTATTGTCATCACAATGAAATCAAAATGCTCCATGACCTTGTCATCACAATGCACCATGACCATTGTCATCACAATGCTCCAAGCCCTTGTCATCACAATGCTCCATTACCTTTGTCATCAAAATCCTCCATGACACCTGTCTTCACAATACTCCATGACCTGGTCATAACAATCCTCCATGCCCTAGTCATCACAATGTGCCATTCCCACTATCATCACAATAATCCATGAAACTTGTCAGACCAATGCTCCATGCCCCTGTCATCACAATGCTCCATGCCCTTGTCATGACAATGCTCCGTGACTCCAGTCATCACAATGCTTCATGACCTTTGTCATCACAGTGGTCCATGCCCTCGTCATCACAGGGCTCTGTGAACTTTGTCTCCATAATTCTCCCTGAACTTTTCATCACAATGCTCTGTGACCCTTGTCATCACAATGCTCCATGCCTTTGTCAGCAGAGTGCTCCATGACCCTTGTCATCACAGTGCTCCATGCAATTGTCCGAACAATGCTCCATGACCCATGTCTTCACAATGTGCCATGCGCTTGTCATCACAATGTTCCACAACTTTGTCATCACAATGCTCCATAAAACTTGTCATCACAAAGCTCCATGCACTTCTCATCAAATTGCTCTTTCACCACTGATATCAAAATGTTTCATCACTACTCATTACAATACTCCATCACCCCTGTCATGACAGTGTTCCACGGCCTTGTCATCACAAGGCTCCATGACCCTTGTCATCACAATGCTCCAAGACCCCTGTAATAACAATGCTCCATGCTCTTGTCATCACAAAGATACATGACGCATGTCATCAGACAGCTCCATGGCTTTCCCATCACAATGCTCCATGCCCTTTTCATCACAATGCTCCAAGACACCTGTAATCACAATGCTCCATGCCCCTTTTCATCTCAATGCCCCATGAACTCTGTCATCACAATGAACCATGCCCATCATCATAATGCTTCATGCTATTGTCATCACAATGAAATCAAAATGCTCAATGACCTCTGTCATCATGATGCTCCAAACCCTTGTGTTCACAATGTTCCATAACACTTGTCATCACAACTCCCCATGACGCTCGTCATCACAATTATCCACTGTCTTCTCATCACAATGCTCCATGAAGTTTGTCATCACAATGCTCAATACACTTGTCATCACAATGCTCCCTGACACTTTTCGTCAGTATGCTCCTTGAACCCTCTCATGACAAGGCTCCATGCTTTTTCATCACAATCATCCATGCTCTATTCATCTCAATGCTCCAAGACCCATGTAATCACAATGTTCCAAGCCCCTTTTCATCAGAATGCACCATGATACTTGTCATCACAAGGCTCCATGGTCTTCTCCACACAATGCTCCAGGACATTGTCATCACAATGCTCCATTCCATTGGCATCACAATGCTCCATTACCCCTGCCATCACAATGCTCAATGATTATTGTCAGCCCAGTGCTCCATGAACTTCTGATCACAATGCTCCATGACCCCTGTCATCACAATGCTCCATGACCCCAGTCATCACAATGCTCCATGACCACTGTCATCACAACGCTCCATGACACCAGACAACACAATGATCCGGGACTATTGTCATCAAAATGCTCCATGACACTTGTCATCACAAGGATTCATGCCCTTGCCATCCCAATGCTCCAAGACCCCTGTAATCACAATGCTCCATGACGCTTGTCATCACAGTGCTCCATGACCCTTTTCATCAAAATGTAACATGCATTTGTCATCACAATGCTCAATACACTTGTCGTCACAATGCTCCCTGACACTTTTCGTCAGAATGCCCCTTGAACACTCTCATGAAAAGGCTCCATGCCTTTTTCATCACAATGCTCCATGCCCTTTTCATCACAATGCTCCATGCCATTGTCATCACATTACTCCACAAGCTTGTCATCAGAATGCTCCATGACCCTTGTCATCACAATGCTCCATGACCCCTGTCATCACAATGCTGCACGCCATTGTCATCACAATGGACCATGACATATGTCATCACAATGCTCCCGGACCCCTGTCTTCACAATTCTGCATGACCTTGTCATCACAATGCTCCATGCCCTTGTCATCACAGTGCGCCATGCACACTGTCATCACAATAATCCATGAAACTTGTCAGAACAATGCTCCATGCCCCTGTCATCACAATGCTCCACGCACTTGTCATGACAATGCTCAATGACCACAGTCATCACAATGCTCCGTGACTCCGGGCATCACAATGCACCATGACTTTTGTCATCACAATTGTCCATGCCCCCGTCATCACAAGGCTCTGTGACATTTGTTACCACAATGCTCCATGAACTTTTCATCATAGTGGTCTGTGACCCTTGTCACCACAATGCTCCATGCCTTTCTCAGCAGAATGCACCATGACAATTGTCATCACAGTGCTCCATGCCTGTCTCAGCACAGTGCTCCATGACCCTTGTCATCACAATGCTTCAAGCCCATTTCATCACAATGCTCCAAGCCCATTTCATCACAATGCTCCATTACCTTTGTCATCACAAACCTCCATGACAATTGGCATCACAATGCTCCAAGGCATTGTCATCACAATGGGCCATGACATATGTCTTCACAATGTTCCCAGACACCTGTCTTCACAATACTGCATGACCTTGTCATCACAATGCTCCATGCCTTATCATCACAATGCGCCATTCCCAATGTCATTGCAATAATGCATGAAGCTTGTAAGACCAATGCTCCATGCCCCTGTCATCACAATGCTCCATGCCCTTGTCATCACAATGCTTCATGAGCCGTCATCACAATGCTCCGTGACTCCTGTCATCACAATGCTTCATGACCTTTCTCATCACAATGGTCCATGCCCTCGTCATCACAAGTCTCTGTGACTTTTGTCACCACAATGCTCCTTGAACTTTTCATCACAATGCTTTCTGACCCTTGTCATCACAATGCTCTATGCGTTTCTCAGCACAATGTTCTATGACTCTTGTCATCACAATGCTCCATGAGCTTCTCAGCACAATGCTCCATGACCCATGTCATCACAATGTGCCATGTGCTTGTCATCACAATGCTCCACATCCTTGTCATCAAAATGCTGCATAAACCTTGTCATCACAGTGCTCCATGCACTTCTCATCAAAATGCTCTCTCACCACTGATATCACAATGTTCCATCACTAGTCATCCCTATACTCCATCACCCCTGTCATCACAATGTTCCATGGCCCCGGTCATCAAAATGCTACATGCACTTATCATCACAATATTTGATGACCCCTGACATCACAATGTTCCATAACCCCTGTCATCAAAATGCTCCATGACACTTTTCATCACACTGCTACATGACCCCTGACATCACAGTATTCTATAACCCCTGTAATCAAAATATTCCATGACACTTTTCATCAAATTGCTCCATGACCCTGTCATCACAATGCTCCCTGCCCTTCCCTTCACAAAGCACCATGCACTTGTCATCAAACTGATCCATGACATTTGCCATCACAAAGCTCCATAACCCTTGGCATCACAATGCCATTGTCATCACAATGCTCCATGAACCCTCTCATCAAATTGCTCCACGCACTTGTCATCACAAAGCTCCATGACGCTTGTGATACCAATGCTCGATGCCCATCTCATCACAATGCTCCATGCCCACTCTCAACACAATAATCCATGAAACTTTTCAAACCAATGCTGATGCCCTTGTCATCACAATGCTCCGTTACCCCTGTCATAACAATGCTCCATGAAACCTGCCATCACAAGGTTCCACGGCCTTGTCATCACAAGACTCCATGACCCTTGTCATCACAATGCTCCAAAACCCTGTAATCACAATGCTCCATGCACTTGTCATCACAAAACTCCATGACGCATGTCATCAGAATGCTCCATGGCCTTCTTATTCACAATGCTCCACGCCCTTGTCATCACAATGCTCCAAGACACCTTTAATCACAGTGCTCCATGCTCCTTTTCATCTCAATGCTCCATGAACCCTGTCATCACAATGCACCATGCCCATCATCATAATGCTTCTTGCTATTGTTATCACAATGAAATCAAAATGCTCCATGACCTCTGTCATCACAATGCTCCAAACCATTGTGATCATAATGTTCCATAACACTTGTCATCACAATGCCCCATGATGCTCCTCATTACAGTTATCCATGGTCTTCTCATCACACTGCTCCATGAACTTTGTTATCACAATGCTCAATACACTTGTCATCACAATGCTCCCTGACACTTGTCATCAGTATGCTCCTTGAACACTGTCATGACAAGGCTCCATGCCATTTTCATCACAATGCTCCAAGACCCCTGTAAGCACAATGTTCCTTGCCCTTGTCATCAAAATACTCCACAAGTTTGTCATCAGAATGTTCCATGACCCTTGTCATCACAATGCTCCATGACCCGTGTGATCACAATGCCCCATGACACCTGTCATCACAATGCTCCATGAATATTTTCAGCCCAATGCTCTTTGATCTTCTCATCACAATGCTCCCTGACCCATGTCATCACAATTCTCCATGCTCCTTGAAATTAAAATGATCCATGACCTCTGTCATCACAATGCTCCAAACTATTGTGATCAAATTGTTCCACAAAACTTACCATCACAACGCTCCATGATGCCTGTCATCACAATACTCCATGCCCGTGTCACCACAATGCTCAATGAACTTTGTCATCACAATGCTCAATACACTTGTCATCACAATGCTCCCTGACACTTGTCGTCAGAATGCTCCTTGAACCCTGTCATGAAAAGGCTCCATGCATTTTTCATCACAATGCTCCATGCCATTGTCATCACAATACACCACAAGCTTGTCATCAGAATGCTCCATGACACTTGTCATCACAATTCTCCATGCCCTTGTCATCTCAATGCTCCATGCCCACTGTCATTACAATAATCAATGAAAATTGTCACACAAATGTTCCATGCCCCTGTCATCACATTGCTCCATGCCCTTGTCATCACAATGCTCCATGACCCCTGTCATCACAGTGCTCCGTTACTCCAGTCATCACAATGATTCATGAGCTTTCTCATCTCAATGGTCCATGCCCTCGTCACACAAGGCTCTGTGATCATTCTCACCACAATGCACCATGAAATTTTCATCACAATGCTCTGTGTCCCTTGTCATCACAATGCTCCATGCCTTTGTCAGCACAATGCTCCATGACACATGTCATCACAATGTGCCATGCTCTTTTCATCACAATGTTCCACATCCTTTACATCGCTATGCTCCATAAAGCTTGTCATCACAATGCTCCATGCACTTCTCATCGAAATGCTCTCTCACCACATATATCACAATGTTCCATCACTAGTCATCACAATATTCGCTCACCCCTGTCATCACAATGTTCCATGACCACTGTCATCACAATGCTACATGCCCTTATCATCACAATGCTCCATGACCCCTGACATCACAATGTTCCATAACCCCTGTCACAAAATGCTCCATGACCATTTCATCACAATGCTTCATGACCCCTGACATCACAATGTTCCATAACACCTGTCATCAAAATATTCCATGACACTTTTATTCAAATTGCTCCATGACCCTGTCATCACAATGCTCCCTGCCCTTCTCATCACAATGGACCACGCCCTTGTCATCAAAATGCCCCATGACATTTGTCATCAAAAAGTTCCATGACCCTTGGCATCACAATGCTCCATGCCATTGTCATCAAAATGCTCAATGAAATCTCTCATCACATTGCTCCATGCCCTTGTCATCACAATGCTCCATTACACCTGTCATAACAATGCTCCATGACCCCTGCCATCACAATGTTCCACGGCCTTGTCATCACAAGGCTCCATGACCCTTGTCATCACAATGGTCCAAGACTTCTGTAATCACAATTCTCCATGCCACTTTTCATCTCAATGCTCCATGAACACTGTCATCACAATGCACCATGCCCATCATCATAATGATTCATGCTATTGTCATCACAATGAAATCAAAATGCTCCATGTCCTCTGTCATCACAATGCTCCAAACCCTTCTGATCACAATGTTCCATAACACTTGTCATCACATGCCGCATGACGCTCGTCATCACAATTATGCAAGGTCTTCCCATCACAAAGCTCCATGACCTTTGTCACCACAGTGCTCAATACACTTGGCATCACAATGCTCGCTGACTCTTGTCATCAGTATGCTCCTTGAACACTGTCATGACAAGGCTCCATGCATTTTTCATCACAATGATCCATTCCCTTTTCATCAAAATGCTCCAAGACCCCTGTAATCACAATGCTCCATGTCCTTGTCATCACAATGCTCCATGACGCATGTCATCAGAATGCTCCATTGCTTTCTCATCACAATGCTCCATGCCCTTGTAATCACATTGCTTCAAAACCACTGTAATCTCAATGCTCCATGCACCTTTTCGTCAGAATGCTCCATGACCCTTTTCATCAAAATGCTCCATGAACCCTGACATCGCAATGTTCCATAACTCCTGTCATCATAATGTTCCATGACACTTTTCATCAATTTACTCCATGACCCTCTCATCACAATGCTCCCTGCCCTTCTCATCATAATGCACCACGACCTTGTCATCAAAATGCTCCATGACCGTTGTCATCACAAAACTCCATGACCCTTGGCATCACAATGCTCCATGACACTTGTCATCACAATGCTCGATGCTCTTCTCATCACAATGCTCCATGCCCTTGTCATTAAAATCCTCCATGACACATGTTTCACAGTGTTCCGTGCCCTAGTCATCACAATGTTCCATGCAGAATCTCATCACAATAATCCATGAATTTTTCAGACCAATGTTCCATGCCCTTGTCATCACAATGCTCCATTACCCCTGTCATAACAATGCTCCATAACCCTGCCATCACAATGTTCCACCGCCTTGGCATCCAAGGCTCCATGACCCTTGTCATCACAATGCTCCAAAACCCTGTAATCACAATGCTCCATGCACTTGTCATCACAAAACTCCATGACGCATGTCATCAGAATGCTCCATGGCCTTCTTATTCACAATGCTCCATGCCCTTGTCATCACAATGCTCCAAGACACCTTTAATCACAGTGCTCCATGCTCCTTTTCATCTCAATGCTCCATGAACACTGTCATCACAATGCACCATGCCCATCATCATAATGCTTCTTGCTATTGTTATCACAATGAAATCAAAATGCTCCATGACCTCTGTCATCACAATGCTCCAAACCATTGTGATCATAATGTTCCATAACACTTGTCATCACAATGCCCCATGATGCTCCTCATTACAGTTATCCATGGTCTTCTCATCACACTGCTCCATGAACTTTGTTATCACAATGCTCAATACACTTGTCATCACAATGCTCCCTGACACTTGTCATCAGTATGCTCCTTGAACACTGTCATGACAAGGCTCCATGCCATTTTCATCACAATGCTCCAAGACCCCTGTAAGCACAATGTTCCTTGCCCTTGTCATCAAAATACTCCACAAGTTTGTCATCAGAATGTTCCATGACCCTTGTCATCACAATGCTCCATGACCCGTGTGATCACAATGCCCCATGACACCTGTCATCACAATGCTCCATGAATATTTTCAGCCCAATGCTCTTTGATCTTCTCATCACAATGCTCCCTGACCCATGTCATCACAATTCTCCATGCTCCTTGAAATTAAAATGATCCATGACCTCTGTCATCACAATGCTCCAAACTATTGTGATCAAATTGTTCCACAAAACCTGCCATCACAACGCTCCATGATGCCTGTCATCACAATACTCCATGCCCGTGTCACCACAATGCTCAATGAACTTTGTCATCACAATGCTCAATACACTTGTCATCACAATGCTCCCTGACACTTGTCGTCAGAATGCTCCTTGAACCCTGTCATGAAAAGGCTCCATGCATTTTTCATCACAATGCTCCATGCCATTGTCATCACAATACACCACAAGCTTGTCATCAGAATGCTCCATGACACTTGTCATCACAATTCTCCATGCCCTTGTCATCTCAATGCTCCATGCCCACTGTCATTACAATAATCAATGAAAATTGTCACACAAATGTTCCATGCCCCTGTCATCACATTGCTCCATGCCCTTGTCATCACAATGCTCCATGACCCCTGTCATCACAGTGCTCCGTTACTCCAGTCATCACAATGATTCATGAGCTTTCTCATCTCAATGGTCCATGCCCTCGTCACACAAGGCTCTGTGATCTTTGTCACCACAATGCACCATGAAATTTTCATCACAATGCTCTGTGTCCCTTGTCATCACAATGCTCCATGCCTTTGTCAGCACAATGCTCCATGACACATGTCATCACAATGTGCCATGCTCTTTTCATCACAATGTTCCACATCCTTTACATCGCTATGCTCCATAAAACTTGTCATCACAATGCTCCATTCACTTCTCATCGAAATGCTCTCTCACCACATATATCACAATGTTCCATCACTAGTCATCACAATACTCGCTCACCCCTGTCATCACAATGTTCCAAGACCACTGTCATCACAATGCTACATGCCCTTATCATCACAATGCTCCATGACCCCTGGCATCACAATGTTCCATAACCCCTGTCACAAAATGCTCCATGACCCATTTCATCACAATGCTTCATGACCCCTGACATCATAATGTTCCATAACACCTGTCATCAAAATATTCCATGACACTTTTATTCAAATTGCTCCATGACCCTGTCATCACAATGCTCCCTGCCCTTCTCATCACAATGGACCACGCCCTTGTCATCAAAATGCCCCATGACATTTGTCATCAAAAAGTTCCATGACCCTTGGCATCACAATGCTCCATGCCATTGTCATCAAAATGCTCAATGAAATCTCTCATCACATTGCTCCATGCCCTTGTCATCACAATGCTCCATTACACCTGTCATAACAATGCTCCATGACCCCTGCCATCACAATGTTCCACGGCCTTGTCATCACAAGGCTCCATGACCCTTGTCATCACAATGCTCCAAGACTTCTGTAATCACAATTCTCCATGCCACTTTTCATCTCAATGCTCCATGAACACTGTCATCACAATGCACTATGCCCATCATCATAATGATTCATGCTATTGTCATCACAATGAAATCAAAATGCTCCATGTCCTCTGTCATCACAATGCTCCAAACCCTTCTGATCACAATGTTCCATAACACTTGTCATCACATGCCGCATGACGCTCGTCATCACAATTATGCAAGGTCTTCCCATCACAAAGCTCCATGACCTTTGTCACCACAGTGCTCAATACACTTGGCATCACAATGCTCGCTGACTCTTGTCATCAGTATGCTCCTTGAACACTGTCATGACAAGGCTCCATGCATTTTTCATCACAATGATCCATTCCCTTTTCATCAAAATGCTCCAAGACCCCTGTAATCACAATGCTCCATGTCCTTGTCATCACAATGCTCCATGACGCATGTCATCAGAATGCTCCATTGCTTTCTCATCACAATGCTCCATGCCCTTGTAATCACATTGCTTCAAAACCACTGTAATCTCAATGCTCCATGCACCTTTTCGTCAGAATGCTCCATGACCCTTTTCATCAAAATGCTCCATGAACCCTGACATCGCAATGTTCCATAACTCCTGTCATCATAATGTTCCATGACACTTTTCATCAATTTGCTCCATGACCCTCTCATCACAATGCTCCCTGCCCTTCTCATCATAATGCACCACGACCTTGTCATCAAAATGCTCCATGACCTTTGTCATCACAAAACTCCATGGCCCTTGGCATCACAATGCTCCATGACACTTGTCATCACAATGCTCGATGCTCTTCTCATCACAATGCTCCATGCCCTTGTCATTAAAATCCTCCATGACACATGTTTCACAGTGTTCCGTGCCCTAGTCATCACAATGTTCCATGCAGAATCTCATCACAATAATCCATGAAATTTTCAGACCAATGTTCCATGCCCTTGTCATCACAATGCTCCATTACCCCTGTCATAACAATGCTCCATAACCCCTGCAATCACAATGTTCCTCCTCCTTGGCATCCAAGGCTCCATGACCCTTGTCATCACAATGCTCCAAGACCCCTGTAATCACAATGCTCCATGCACCTGTCATCACAAAGATCCATGACACATATCATCAGAATGCTCCATGGCCTTCTCATCACTATGCTCCATGAACTTGTAATCACAATGCTCCAAGACACCTGTAATCACAATGCTCCATGACACCTGTCATCACAATGCTCCATGCCCCTTGTCATTACAGTGATCCATGACGCTCTTCATCATAATTATCCAAGATCTTTTCATCACAATGCTCCACGGTCATGCTTTCACAATTGTCCATGCCCTGTTCATCACAATGCTCCATGTCCCAAGTCATTACAATCCTCCATGTCCTTGTCATCACAATGCTTCGTGACACTTCTCATCACAATGTTACATGATTTTGTCATCACAATTCTCCATGCACTTGTCATCGCAATGCTGTATGACCACTGTCCTAGCAACCTCCATGCGCTTGTCATCACAATGCTTCATGACGTTGTCATCAAAATTCTCAATGGCCCTTGTCATCACAATGCTCCATACCCTTGTCATCACAATGCTCCATGAACTTAGTCATCACAATGTTCCAAGCCCTTGTCATAAAAATGCTCCATTACCTTTGTCATCACAATCCTCCATGACACTTGGTATCACAATGCTCCATGCCATTGTCATCACAATGGACAATGACATATGTCATCACAATGCTCCCTGACACCTGTCTTCACAATACTCCATGACCTTGTCCTCATAATGTTCCATGCCCTTGTCATCACAATGCGCCATGCCCACTCTCATCACAATAATCCATGAAACTGGTCAGACCAATGTTCCTTGCCCCTGTCTTCACATAGCTCCATGCCCTTGTCATCACAATGCTCCATGACCCCTTTCATCACAATGCTCCGTGACTCCAGTCATCACAATGCTTCATGACCTATCTCATCACTATGGTCCATGCCCTCGTCACACAAGGCTCGGTGATCATTTTCACCACAATGCTCCATGAATATTTCATCACAATGCTCTGTGTCCCTTTTCATCAAAATGCTCCATGCCTTTGTCAGCACAATGCTCCATGACACTTGTCATTAAAATGCTCCATGTGCTTGTCAGTACAATGCTCCAGGACCCATGTCATCACAATGCACAATGTGCTTGTCATCACAATACTCCACATCCTTATCAATGCTATGCTCCATAACTCTTGTCATCACAATGCTCCATGCACTTCTCATCAAAATGCTCTCTCACCACATATATCACAATGTTACATCACTAGTCATCACAATACTCCCTCACCCCTATCATCACAGTGTTCCATGACCCCTGTCATCACAGTGCTACATGCCCTTTTCATCACAATGCTCCATGACTCCTGACATCACAATGTTCCATAACCCCTGTCACAAAATGCTCCATGAACCATTTCATCTCAATGCTCCATGAACCCTGTCATCACAATGCACCGTGCCCATCACCATAATATTTCATGCTATTGTCATCACAATGAAATCAAAATGCTCAATGACCTCTGTCATCACAATGCACCAAACCCTTCTGATCACAATGTACCAGAACACTCGTCATCACAATGCCCCATGACGCTGGTCATCACAATTATCCATGGTCTTCCCATCACAATGCTCCATGATCTTTGTCATCACAATGTTCAATACACTAATCATCACAATGCTCCCTGACAGTTGTCATCAGTATGCTCCTTGAACCCTGTCATGACAAGGCTCCATGCATTTTTCATCACAATGATCCATTCCCTTTTCATCACAATGCTCCAAGACCCCTGTAATCACAATGCTCCATGTCCTTGTCATCAGAAAGCTGCATGACGCATGTCATCAGAATGCTCCATTGCCTTCTCATCACAATGCTCCATGCCCTTGTAATCACATTGCTTCAAAACCCCTGTAATCTCAATGTTCCATGCACCTTTTCATCAGAATGCTCCATGCCCTTGTCATCACAATGCTCCATGACCCTTGTCATCGCAATGTTCCAAGCCCTTGTCATCACAATGCTCCATGCCCTTGTCATCAAAATGCTCCACGCACTTGTCTTCACAATGCTCCATGACCCCTGTCATCACAATGCTCCATGACTCCAGTCATCACAATGCTTCATGACCTTTGTCCTCACAATGGTCCATGCCCTCGTCACACAAGGCTCTGTGACCTTTGTCACCACAATGCTCCATGCCCTTGTCATCTCAATGCTCCATGCCCACTGTCATCACAATAATCCATGAAACTTGTCAGACCAATGTTCCATGCCCCTGTCATCACATTGCTCCATTCCCTTGTCGTCACAGTGCTCCATGACCCATGTCATCACAATGCTCCGTGACTCCAGTCATCACAAAGATACATGACTTTGTCCTCACAATGGTCCATGCCCTCTTCACACAAGGCTCTGTGATATTTGTCACCACAATGCTCCATAAAATTATCATCACAATGCTCTGTGTCCCTTGTCATCACAATGCTCCATGCCTTTGTCAGCACAATGCTCCATGACACTTGTCATCACAATGCTCCATGCACTTGTTAGCACAGTGCTCCATGACACATGTCATCACAATGTGCCATGCTCTTTTCATCCAAAGCTCCACATTCTTTTCATCGCTATGCTCCATAAACTTGTCATCACAATGCTCCATGCACTTCTCATCAAAATGCTCTCTCACCACATATATCACAATGTTCCATCACTAGTTATCACAATACTCGCTCACACCTGTCATCACAATGTTCCATGACCACTGTCATCACAGTGCTACATGCACTTATCATCACAATGCTCCATGACCCCTGATATCACAATGTTCCATAACCCCTGTCACAAAATGCTCCATGACCCATTTCATCACAATGCTTCATGACCCCTGACATCACAATGTTCCATAACCACTCTCATCAAAATATTCCATGACCTTTTTATTCAAATTGCTCCATGACCCTTTCATCACAATGCTCCCTGCCCTTCTCATCACAATGCACCACGCACTTGTCATCAAAATGCCCCATGACATTTGTCATCACAAAGCTCCATGACCCTTGGCATCACAATGCTCCATGCCATTGTCATCACAATGCTCAATGAAATCTCTCATCACATTGTTCCATGCCCTTGTCATCACAATGCTCCATTACACCTGTCATAACAGTGCTCCATGACCCCTGTCTTCACAATGTTCCACGGCCTTGTCATCACAAGGCTCCATGACCCTTGTCATCACAATGCTCCAAGACCTCTGTAATCACAATTATCCATGCCACTTTTCATCTCAATGCTCCATGAACACTGTCATCACAATGCACCATGCCCATCATCATAATGATTCCTGCTATTGTCATCACAATGAAATCAAAATGCTCCATGTCCTCTGTCATCACAATGCTCCAAGACCTCTAATCAAAATTCTCCATGCCACGTTTCATCTCAATGCTCCATGAACACTGTCATCACAATGCACCATGCCCATCATCATAATGATTCATGCTATTGTCATCACAATGAAATCAAAATGCTCCATGTCCTCTGTCATCACAATGCTCCAAACCCTTCTGATCACAATGTTCCATAACACTTGTCATCACATGCCGCATGACGCTCGTCATCACAATTATGCAAGGTCTTCTCATCACAAAGCTCCATGACATTTGTCACCACAGTGCTCAATACACTTGGCATCACAATGCTCGCTGACACTTGTCATCAGTATGCTCCTTGAACACTGTCATTACAAGGCTCCATGCATTTTTCATCACAATGATCCATTCCCTTTTCATCAAAATGCTCCAAGACCCCTGTAATCACAATGCTCCATGTCCTTGTCATCACAATGCTCCATGACGCATGTCATCAGAATGCTCCATTGCTTACTCATCAAAATGCTCCATGCCCTTGTAATCACATTGCTTCAAAGCCACTGTAATCTCAATGCTCCATGCACCTTTTCATCAGAATGTTCCATGACCCTTTTCCTCAAAATGCTCCATGACCCCTGACATCGCAATATTCCATAACTCCTGTCATCAAAATGTTCCATGACACTTTTCATCAATTTGCTCCATGACCCTGTCATCACAATGCTCGGAGACTCCAGTCATCACAATGCTTCATGACCTTTGTGCTCACGATGGTCCATGCCCTCGGCACACAAGGCTCTGTGACCTTTGTCACCACAATGCTCCATGCCCTTGTCACCTCAATGCTCCTTGCCCACTGTCATCACAATAATCCATGAAACTTGTCAGACCAATGGTCCATGCCCCTGTCATCTCATTGCTCCATGCCCTTGTCATCACAATCCTCCACGACCCCTGTCATCACAATGCACTGTGACTCCAGTCATCACAAAGATTCATGACCTTTGTCCTAACAATGGTCCATGCCCTCGTCACACAAGGCTCTGTGATCTTTGTCACCACAAAGCTCCATGAAATTTTAATCACAATGCTCTGTGTCCCTTGTCATCACAATGCTCCATGCCTTTGTGAGCACAGTGCTCCATGACACTTGTCATCAAAATGCTCCATGCGCTTTTCAGCACAATGCTCCTTGACACATGTCATGAAAATGTGCCATGCTCTTGTCGTCACAATGCTCCACATCCTTTTCATCGCTATGCTCCATAAAACTTGTCATCACAATAATCCACGAAATTCTCATCAAAATGCTCTCTCACCACATATATCACAATGTTCCATCACTAGTCATCACAATACTCGCTCACCCCTGTCATCACAATGTTCCATGACCACTGTCATCACAGTGCTCCATGCCCTTATCATCACAATTCTCCATGAACCCTGACATCACAATGTTCCATAACCCCTGTCACAAAATTCCCCATGCCCCATTTCATCACAATGCTTCATGACCCCTGACATCACAATGTTCCATAACCCCTGTCATTAAAATATTCCATGACCGTTTTATTCAAATTGCTCCATGACCCTGTCATCACAATGCTCCCTGCCCTTCTAATAACAATGGACAACGCCCTTGTCATCAAAATGCCCCATGACATTTGTCATCACAAAGCTCAATGACCCTTGGCATCAAAATGCTCCATGCCATTGTCATCACAATGCTCAATGAAATCTCTCATCACATTGCTCCATGCCCTTGTCATCACAATGCTCCATTACACCTGTCATAACAATGCTCCATGACCCCTGCCATCACAATGTTCCACGGCCTTGTCATCACAACGCTCCATGACCGTTGTCCTCACAATGCTCCAAGACCTCTGTAATCACAATTCTCCATGGCGCTTTTCATCTCAATGCTCCATGAACACTGTCATCACAATGCACCATGCCCATCATCATAATGATTCATGCTATTGTCATCACAATGAAATCAAAATGCTCCATGTCCTCTGTCATCACAATGTTCCAATCCCTTCTGATCACCATGTTCCATAACACTTGTCATCACATGCCCCATGACGTTCGTCATCACAATTATGCAAGGTCTTCTCATCACAATGCTCCATGACCTTTATCACCACAATGCTCAATACACTTGGCATCACAATGCTCGCTGACACTTGTCATCAGTATGCTCCTTGAACGCTGCCATGACAAGGCTCCATGCATTTTTCATCACAATGATCCATTCCCTTTTCATCACAATGCTCCCACACTCCTGTAATCACAGTGCTCCAAGCCCCTTTTCATCTCAATGCTCCATGATCTTTGTTATCACAATGCTTAATACACTTATCATCACAATGCTCCCTGACAGTTGTCATCAGTATGCTCCTTGAACGCTGTCATGACAAGGCTCCATGCATTTTTCATCACAATGATCCATTCCCTTTTCATCACAATGCTCCAAGACCCCTGTAATTACAATGCTCCATGTCCTTGTCATCACAAAGCTCCATGACACATGTCATCAGAATGCTCCATTGCCTTCTCATCACAATGCTCCATGCCCTTGTAATCACATTGCTTCAAAACCCCTGTAATCTCAATGCTCCATGCACCTTTTCATCAAAATGATCGATGACCCCTGACATTGCAATGTTCCATAACCCCTGTCATCAAAATGTTCCATGACACTTTTCATCAATTTGCTCCATGACCCTGTCATCACAATGCTCCCTGCCCTTCTCATCACAATGTACCCCGAACTTGTCATCAAAATGCTTCATGACATTTGTCATCACAAATCTCCATGACCCTTTGCATCACAATGCTCCATGCCATTGTCATCACAATGCTCAAAGAAATTTCTCATCACATTTCTCCATGCCTTTGTCATCACAATGCTCCATTACACCTGTCATAACAATGCTCCATGACCCCTGCCTTCACAATGTTCCATGGCCATGTCAACACAAGGCTCCATGACCCTTGTCATCACAATGCTCCAAGACCTCTGTAATCACAATTCTCCATGCCACTTTTCATCTCAATGCACCATGAACACTGTCATCACAATGCACCGTGCCCATCACCATAATATTTCATGCTATTGTCATCACAATGAAATCAAAATGCTCCATGTCCTCTGTCATCACAATGCTCCAAACCCTTCTGATCACAATGTTCCATAACACTTGCCATCACAAGCCCCATGACGCTCGTCATCACAATGATGCAAGGTCTTCTCATCACAATGCTCCATGACCTTTGTCACCACAATGCTCAATACACTTGGCATCACAATGCTCGCTGACACTTGTCATCAGTATGCTCCTTGAACACTGTCATGACAAGGCCACATGCCTTTTTCATCACAATGATCCATTCCCTTTTCATCACAATGCTCCAATACCCTGTTATTCACAATGCTCCGTGACTCCAGTCATCACAATGCTTCATGACATTTGTCATCACAATGGTCCATGACCCTTGTCATCACAATGCTCGATGCGCGTGTCAGCAAAATGCTCCATAACCCATGTCATCACAATGCACCATGCACTTGTCATCACAATGCTCCACATCCTTGTCATCAAAATGCTCCATAAACCTTGTCATCACATTGCTCCATGCACTTCTCCTCAAAATGCTTTCTCACCGCTGATATCACAATGTTCCATAACTAGTCATCACAATACTCCCCCACCCCTGTCATCACAATATTCCATGACCCCTGTAATCACAATTCTCCATGCACTTGTCATCACAATGCTTCACGACGTTGTCATCAAAATTCTCAATGGCCCTTGTCATCACAATGCTCCATGCCCTTGTCATCACAATGCTCCATGAACCTAGTCATCACAATGTTCCAAGCCCTTGTAATCAAAATGCTCCATTACCTTTGTCATCACAATCCTCCATGACACTTGGTATCACAATGCTCCATGCCATTGTCATCACAATGGACAATGACATATGTCATCACAATGCTCCCTGACACCTGTCTTCACAGTATTCCATGACCTTGTCATCACAATGTTCAATGCCCTTGTCATCACAATGCGCCATGCCCACTCTCATCACAATAATCCATAATCTCGTCAGAGCAATGCTCCATTATCCCTGTCACCACAATGCTCTGTGACTCCAGTCATCACAATGTTTCATGACCTTTGTCATCCCAGTGGTCCATGTCCTCTTCAAACAAGGCTCCGTGATCTTTTTCACCACAATGCTCCTTGAATATTTCATCACAATGCTCTGTGTCCCTTGTCATCTAAATGTTCCATGCCTTTGTCACCACAATGCTCCATGCCCTTGTCATCTCAATGTTCCATGCCGAATGTCATCACAACAATCCATGAAACTGGTCAGACCAATGTTCCATGCCCCTGTCATCACATTTCTCCATGCCCTTGTCATCACAAAGCTCCATGACCGCTTTCATCACAATGCACCGTGACTCCAGTCATCACAAAGATTCATGACCTTTCTCATCACAATCGTCCATGCCCTCGTCACACAAAGCTCTGTGATCTTTGTCACCACAATGCTTCATGAAATTTTCATCACAGTGCTCTGTCCCTTGTCATCACAAGGTTCCATGCCTTTGTCAGCACAATGCTCCTTGACACTTGTCATCAAAATGCTCCATGCGCTTGTCAGCACAGTGCTCCATGACACATGTCATCACAAGGTTCCATGCTCTTTTCATCACAATGCTCCACATCCTTTTCATCGCTATGCTCCATAAAACTTGTCATCACAATGCTCCATGCACTTCTCATCAAAATGCTCTCTCACCACATATATCACAATGTTCCATCACTAGTCATCACAATACTCGCTTACCCCTGTCATCACTATGTTCCATGACCACTGTCATCACAGTGCTCCATGCCCTATCATCACAATCGTCCATGACCCCTGACATCAAAATGTTCCATAACCCCTGTCACAAAATGCACCATGACACATTTCATCACAATCCTTAATAACCCTTGATATCACACTGTTCCATAACGCCTGTCATCAAAATATTCCATGACACTTTTATTCAAATTGCTCCATGACCCTGTCATCAATATGCTCCCTGCCCTTCTCATCACAATGCACCACGCCCTTGTCTTCAAAATGCCCCATGACATTTGTCATCACAAAGCTCCATGACCTTTGGCATCTCAATGCTCCATGCCATTGTCATCACAATGCTCAATGAAATCTCTCATCACATTGCTCCATGCCTTTGTCATCACAATGCTCCATTACACCTGTCATAACAATGCTCCATGACCCCTGCCATCACAATGTTCCACGGCCTAGTCATCACAAGGCTCCATGACCCTTGTCATCACAATGGTCCAAGACCTCTGTAATCACAATTCTCCATGCCACTTTTCATCTCAATGCTCCATGAACACTGTCATCACAATGCACCATGCCCATCATCATAATGATTCATGCTATTGTCATCACAATGAAATCAAAATGCTCCATGTCCTCTGTCATCACAATGCTCCAAACCCTTCTGATCACTATGTTCCAGAATACTTGTCATTACTTGCCCCATGACGCTCTTCATCACAATGATGTAAGGTCTTCTCATCACAATGCTCCATGACCTTTGTCACCAAATGCTCAATACACTTGGGATCACAATGATCGCTGACACTTGTCATCAGTATGATCCTTGAACACTGTCATGACAAGGCCACATGCCTTTTTCATCACAGTGATCCATTCCCTTTTCATCACAATGCTCCAAGACCCCTGTTATCACAATGCTCCGTGACTCCAGTCATCACAATACTTCATGACATTTGTCATCACAATGGTCCATGACCTCATCACACAAATCTCTGTGACCTTTGTCACCACAATGCTCCATGGAATATTTATCATAATGTTCTCTGACCCTCGTCATCACAAAGCTCCATGACTTTGTCAACACAATGCTCCATGACCCTTGTCATCACAATGCTCGATGCGCGTGTCAGCACAATGCTCCATAAACCATGTCATCACAATGCACCATGCACTTGTCATCACAATGCTCCACATCCATGTCATCAAAATGCTCCATAAACCTTGTCATCACAATGCTCCATGCACTTCTCCTCAAAATGCCTTCTCACCACTGATATCACAATGTTCCATCACTAGTCATCATAATACTCCCTCACCCCAGTCATCACAATATTCCATGACCCCTGTAATCACAATTCTCCATGCCCTTGTCATCACAAAGCTCCATGACGCATGTCATCAGAATGCTCCATGGCCTTCTCATCACAATGCTCCATTACCCATGTCATCACAATGCGCCATGTGCTTGTCATACAATACTCCACATCCTTATCATTGCTATGCTCCATAACACTTGTCATCACAATGCTCCATGCACTTCTCATCAAAATGCTCTCTCAACACATATATCACAATGTTACATCACTAGTCATCACAATACTCCCTCACCCCTGTCATCACAGTGCTACATGCCCTTATCATCACAACGCTCCATGACCACTGACATCACAATGTTCCATAACCCCTGTCACAAAATGCTCCATGACCCATTTCATCACAATGCTTCATGACCAATGACATCGCAATGTTCCATAACACCTGTCATCAAAATATTCCATGACACTTTTCATCAAATTGCTACATGACCCAGTCATCACAATGCTCCCTGTCCTTCTCATCTCAATGCACCTTGCCCTTGTCGTCAAAATGCCACATGACCTTTGTCATCACATAGCTCCCTGACCCATGTCATCACAATGCTACATGATCACAGTCATCAAAATGATCCATGCCACTTGTCATCAGAATGTTCCATGTGCTTGTCATCCCAATGCTCCATGAACTCTGTAATCAAAATGCTCCTTGACGCTTGTCGTCACAGAGCTCCATGACACTTGTCATCACAATTCTCCATTCCTTTGTCAGCAAAATGCTACATGACCTTGTCATCACAATGCTCCATGCAATTGTCATCACAATTCTCCTTTACCTGTGTCATCACAATCCTCCGTGACCCTTGGGATCACATTGTTTCATGCCCTTGTCATCAAAATGCTCCGTGATTCTTGAAATCAAAATGATCCATGACCTGTGTCATCACAGTGCTCCAAACTCTTGTGATCACAATGTTCCATAACAATTGTCATCACAACGCTCCATGATGCCTGTCATCACAATACTCCATGCCCTTGTCATCAAAATGCTCCATGAACTTTGTCATCACAATGCTCAATACACTTGTCATCACAATGCTCCCTGACACTTTTCGTCAGAATGCTCCTTGAACCCTGTCATGAAAAGGCTCCAAGCCTTTTTCATCACAATGCTCCATGCCCTTTTCATCACAATGCTCCATGCCATTGTCATCACAATACTCCACAAGCTTGTCATCAGAATGCTCCATGATCCTTGTCATCACAATGCTCCATGATCCCTGTCATCACAATGCTCCATGACACCTGTCATCACAATGCTCCATGCCCCTTGTCATTACAGTGCTCCATGACGCTCGTCATCAAAATTATCCATGGTCTTCTCATCACAATGCTCCACGGTCTTGCAATCACGATGCTCAAAGACACTTCTAATCACAATGTTACATGCTCTTGTCATCACAGTTCTCCATGCACTTGTCATTGCAATGCTCCATGACCCCTGTCATAGCAAGCTCCATGTGCTTTTCATCACAATGCTTCAGGAACTTGTCATCAAAATTCTCAATGGCCCTTGTCATCACAATCCTCCATGCCTTTGTCATCAAAATGCTCCATGACCCATGCCATCACATTGCTCCAAACCCCTGTCATCACAATGCTCCATTAACTTTGTCATCACATTCCTCCATGACACTTGGCATCACAATACTCCATGCCATTGTCATCACAATGGACCATGACATAAGTCATCACATGCCCCCAGACCCCTGTCTTCACAGTACTCCATGACCTTCTCATCACAATGCTCCATGCTCTTCTCATCAGAATGCGCCTTGCCCACTGTCATCACAATAAACAATGAAACTTGTCAGACCAATGCACCATGCCCCTGTCATCAGAATGCTCCATACCCTTGCCATCACAATGTTCCGTAACTCAAGTCATCACAATGCTTCATGACCTTTGTCATCACAATGGTACTTAACCTCATCATCACAAGGCTCTGTGACCATTGTCACCACAATGCTCCATGATCTTTTCATCACAATGCTCTGTGACCGTTGTCATCACAAGGTTCCATGAATTTGTCAGCACAATGCTCCATGACCCTTGTCATCACAATGCTCCATGCGCTTCTCAGCACAATGCTCCATGACCCATGTCATCAAAATGCGCCATGCAATTGTCAACACAATGCTCCACAGCCTTGTCATCACAATGCTCCATAAACCTTGTCATCACAATGCTCCATGCACTTCTCATCAAAATGCTTTCTCACCACTGATATCACAATGTTCCATCAGTAGTCATCACAATACTCCCTCACCACAGTCATCACAATTTTCCATGACCTCTGTCATCACAATGCCACATGCCATATCATCACAATGCTCCATGACCCCTGACATCAAATATTCCATATCCTCTGTCATCAGAATGCTCCATCACCTTTTTCATCACAATGCTCCAAGACCCCTGACATCACAATGTTGCATAACCACTGTCATCAAAATGTTCCATGACCCGTTTCATCAAATTGCTCCATGACCCTGTCATCACCATGCACCATGTCCATCATCATAATGCTTCATGCTATTGTCATCACAATGAAATCAATATGCTCCATGACCTCTGTCATCAAAATGCACCAAACCCTTGTGATCACAATGTTCCATAACCATTGTCATCACAATGCACCATGAAGCTCATCATCACAATTATCCATGGTCTTCTCATCACAGTGCTCCATGACCTTTGTCATCACAACGCTCAAAACACTTGTCATCACAATGCTCCCTGACACTTGTCATCAGTATGCTCCTTGAACCCTGTCATGACAAGGCTCCATGCCTTTTTCATCATAATGATCCATACCATTTTCTTCACAATGCTCCAAGACCCCTGTAATCACAATTCTCCCTGACCTTTAATCACAAAACTCCATGATGCATGTCATCAGAATGCTCCATGGCCTTCTCATCACATTGCTCCATGTCCTTGTCATCACAGTGCTCCAAGACCCCTGTCATCTCAATGTTCTGTGACTCCAGTCATCACAAGTCTTCATGACATTTGTCATCACAATGGTCCATGTCCTCGTCACACAGAGCTCTGTGACCTTTCTCACCACAATGCTCCATGAACTTTTCATCACAATGCTCTGTGATCCTTGTCATCACCATGCTCCATGCCTTTGTCAGCACAATGCTCCATGACCGTTGTCATCACAATGCTCCATGCGCTTGTGAGCACAATGCTCCACAACCTATGTCATCACAATGCGCCATGCGCTTGTCATCACAGTGCTCCACATCCTTATCATTACAGTGCTCCAAAAACCTTGTCATCACAATGCTCCATGCACTTCTCATTAAAATGCTCTCTCCCCCCTGTCATCACAATGTTCCGTGATCCGTGTCATGACAATGCTACATGACCTTACCATCACAATGCTCCATGAACCCTGACATCACAATGTCCCATAACCCCTGTCATCAAAATGCTCCATGACCCTTTTCATCACAATCCTCCATGACCCCTGACATCACAATGTTCCATAACTACTGTCATCAAAATATTCCATGATACTTTTCATCAAATTGCTCCATGACCCTGTCATCAAAATGCTCCCTGCCCTTCTCATCACAATGCACCACGACCTTGTCATCAAAATGCCCCATGAACTTTGTCATCACAAACTCCATGATCCGTGGCAACACAATGCTCCATGCCATTTTCATCACAATGTTTCATGACCCCTGTAATCAAAATGCTCCATGCACATTTTCATCAGCATGCTCCATGAGACTTGTCATCACAAGGATCCATGGTTTTCTCATCACAATGCCCCATGACCTTGTCATCACAGTGCCCCATTACCCTGTCATCACAATACTCCATAAACATTTTCAGCCCAATGCTCCATGACCTTCTTATCACAATGCTCCATGAACCTGTCATCACAATGCTCCATGCCCTTGTCATCACAATGCTCCATGAAGCCTCTCATCACATTGCCCCATGCCCTTGTCATTACAAACATCCATGATCCATGTATCACAGTGTTCCGTGCCCTTGTCATCACAATGCTCTATGCCAACTCTCATCACAGTAATCCATGAAAGTTTTCAGACCAATGCTCGATGCCCTTGTCATCATAATCCTCCATTGCCCATGTCATAACCATGCTCCATGAACCCTGCCATCACAATGTTCTACGGTCTTGTCATCACAAAGATCCAATACCCCTGTAATCACAATGCTCCATGCCCCTTTTCATCAGAATGCTCCATGAGAATTGTCACCAAAAGGCTCCATGGTCCTCTCATTACAATGCTCCAGTACCTTGTCATCACACTGGTCCATGCCCACTTAATCAAAAGGCTCTGTGAAATTTGTCACCACAATGATCCATGAAAATTTCATCACAATGCTCTTTTACCCATGTCTTCACTATGCTCCATGCCTTTGTCAGCACAATGCTCCATGACGCTTGTCATCACAATGCTCGATACACTTCTCATCACAATGCTCCATGCCCTTGTCATTACAATCCTCCATGACACATGTATGAAGTGTTCCGTGCCCTAGTCATCACAATGCTCCATGCCGAATCTCATCACAATAATACATGAAATTTTCAGACCAATGTTCCATGCACATGTCATCACAATGCTCCATTACCCCTGTCATAACAATGCTCCATGACCCTTGCCATCACAATGTTCCACGGCCTTGTCATCCAAAGCTCCATGACCCTTGTCATCATAGTGCTCCAAGACCTCTGTAATCACAATGCTCCATGCCCTTGTCGTCACAATGATTCATAACGCATGTCATCAGAATGCTCCATGGCCTTCTCATGAAAATGCTCCATTCCCTTGTCATCACAATGCTCAAGGAACCCTGGATTCACAATGATCCATGCCCCTTGTCATTACAGTGCTCCATGACGCTCGTCATCACAATTATCCGTGATATTCTCATCACAATGCGCCACGGTCTTGACATCACAATGCTCCATGCCCTGGTCATCACAATGCTCCATGTCCCATGTCATCACAATTCTCCACGTCCTTGTCATCACAATGCTCCATGACACTTCTTATCACAATGTTACCTGATCTTGTCATCACAATTCTCCATGCACTTGTCATTGGACGGCTCAATGATCCCTGTCATTGCAAGCTCCATGAGCTTGTCATCACAATGCTTCACGACATTGTCATCAAAATTCTCAATGACCCTTGTCATCACTATGCTCCATGCCCTTGTAATCACAATGCTCCATGACCCTTGTCATCACAATGTTCCAAGCCCTTGTCATCAAAATGCTCCATTCCCTTTGTCTTCACAATCCTCCATGACACTTGGTATCACAATGCTCCATGCCATTGTCATCACAATGGACAATGACATATGTCATCACATTGCTCCCTGACACATGTCTTCACAATACTCCATAACCTTGTCATCACAATGTTCCATGCCCTTGTCATCACAATGCACCAGGCCCACTGTTATCACAATAATCCATGAAACATGTAAGACCAATATTCCATGCCCCTGTCATCACAATGCTCCATGCCCTTGTCATCCCAATGCTCCATGACCCCTGTCATCACAATGCTTCATGACCTTTGTCATCACAATGTTCCATGCCCTCGTCACACAAGGCTCTGTGACCTTTTTCACCACAATGCTCCATGTCCTTGTCATCACAAAGCTCCATGACGCATGTCATCAGAATGCTCCATTGCCTTCTCATCACAATGCTCCTTGCACTTGTAATCACAATGCTTCAAAACCACTGTAATCACAATGCTCCATGCACCTTTTCATCAGAATGCTCCATGACCCTTTTGATCAAAATGCTCCATGACCCATGACATCACAATGTTCCATAACCCCTGTCATCAAAATGATCCATGACACTTTTCATCAATTTGCTCCATGACCTTGTCATCACAATGCTCCCTGCCCTTCTCATCACAATGCTCCATGACACCTGACATCACAATGTTCCATAACCCCTGTCACAAAATGCTCCATGACCCATTTCATCACAATGCTTCATGACCCCTGACATCACAATGTTCCATAACCCTTGTCATCAAAATATTCCATGACACTTTTCATCAAATTGCTCCATGACGCTGTCATCACAATGCTCCCTGCTGTTCTCATCACAATGCAACACGCCCATGTCATCAAAATTCCCCATGACCTTTGTCATCACAAAGCTCCATAACCCCTGTCATAACAATGATCCATGACCCCTGCCATCACAAGGTTCCACGGCCTTGTCATCACAAGCCTCGATGACCCTTGTCATCACAATGCTCAAAGAACCCTGTAATCACAATGCTCCATGCCCTTGTCATCACAAAGCTCCATAACGCATGTCATCTGAATGCTCCATGGCCTTCTCATCACAATGCTCCATGCCCTTGTCATCACAATGCTCCAACAGCCCTATAATCACAATGCTCCATGCCCCTTTTCATCTCAATGCTCCATGAGCCGTGTCATCACAATGAATTGTGCCCATCACCATAATATTTCATGCTATTGTCATCAAAATGAAATCAAACTGCTCAATGACCTCTGTCATCACAATGCACCAAACCCTTCTGATCACAATGTTCCATAACACTTGTCATCACAATGCCCCGTGACGCTGGTCATCAAAATTATCCATGGATTTCTCATCACAATGCTCCATGATCTTTGTCATCACAATGCTCAATACACTTTTCATCAAAATGCTCCCTGACTGTTGTCATCAGTATGCTCCTTGAAACCTGTCATGACAAGGCTCCATGCATTTTCATTCACAATGATCCATTCCCTTTTCATCACAATGCTCCAAGACCCCTGCAATCACAATGCTCCATGTACTTGTCATCACAAAGCTCCATGACGCATGTCATCAGAATGCTCCATTGCCTTCTCATCACAATACTCCATGCCCTTGTCATCACAATGCTTCAAAACCCCTGTAATCACAATGCTCCATGAACCTTTTCATCAGAATGCTCCATGACCCTTTTCATCAAAATGCTCCATTACCCCTGACATCACAATGTTCCATAACCCCTGTTATCAAAATGTTCCATGACACTTTTCATCAGTTTGCTCCATGACCCTGTCAATACAATGCTCCCTGCCCTTCTCATCACAATGAACCACGACCTTGTCATCAAAATGCTCCATGACGTTTGTCATCACAAAGCTCCATGACCCTTGGCATCACAATGCTCCATGCCATTTCATCACAATGCTACATGAAACCTCTCATCACATTGCTCCATGCCCTTGTCAGCACAATGCTCCATGACGCTTGTCATCACAATGCTCGATACTCTTCTCATCACAATGTTCCATGCCTTTGTCATTACAATCCCCCATAACACATGTATCACAGTGTTCCGTGCCCTAGTCAGCACAATGCTCCATGCCGAGTCTCATCACAATAATCTATGAAATTTTCAGACCAATGTTCCATGCCCTTGTCATCACAATGCTCCTTTACCCCGTCATAGAAATGCTCCATAACCCCTGCCATCACAATGTTCCACGGCCTTGTCATCCAAGGCTCCATGACCCTTGTCATCACAGTGCTCCAATACCCATGTAATCACAAAGCTCCATGCTCTTGTCGTCACAAAGATTCATGACGCATGTCATCAGAATGCTCCGTGGCCTTCTCATCACAATTCTCCATGCACTTGTCATCGCAATGCTCTATGACCCTTGTCATAGCAAGCTCCATGCGCTTGTCATCACAGTGCTTCACGACGTTGTCATCAAAATTCTCAATGGCACTTGACATCGCAATGCTCCATGACCCTTGTCATCACAACGTCCCAAGCCCTTGTCATCAAAATGCTCCATTACCTTTGTCATCACAATCCTCCATGACACTTGGTATCACAATGCTCCATGCCATTGTCATCACAATGCTCCATGACTCCAGTCATCACAATGCTTCATGACCTTTTTCACCACAATGCTCCATGCCCTTGTCATCACAATATTCCATGAAACTTGTCAGACAAATGATCCATGCCCTCTTTGCACAAGGCTCTGTAATCTTTTTCACCACAATGCTCCATGAAATTTTCATCACAATGCTCTTTGTCCCTAATCATCAAAATGCTCCATGTGCTTTTCAGCACAATGCTCCTTGACCTATGTCATCAAAATATGCCATGCGCTTGTCATCACAATGCTCCACATCTTTCTCATCGCTATGCTCCTTAAAACTTGTCATCACAATGCTCCATGCACTTCTCATCAAAATGCTCCCTCAACACATATAACACAATGTTCCATCACTAATCATCACAATACTCCCTCACCCCTGTCATCACAATGTTCCATGACCCCTGTCATCACAGTGCTACATGCCCTTATCATCACAATGCTCCATGACCCCTGACATCACAATGTTCCATAACCCCTGTCACAAAATGCTCCATGACCCATTTCATCACAATGCTTCATGACCCCTTACATCACAATGTTCCATAACCCCTGTCATCAAAATATTCCATGACACTTTTCATCAAATTGCTTCATGACGCTGTCATCACAATGCTCCCTGCCTTTCTCATCACAATGCACCACGCCCTTCTCATCAAAATGCCCCATGACCTTTGTCATCACAAAGTTCCATTATCCCTGTCATAACAATGATCCATGACCCCTGCCATCACAAGGTTCCACGGCCTTGTCATCACAAGCCTCGATGACCCTTTTCATCAAAATGCTCCATGCCCTTGTCATCACAAAGCTCCAGGACGCATGTCATCTGAATGCCCCATGGCCTTCTCATCACAATGCTCCATGCCCTTGTCATCACAATGCTCCAACAGCCCTATAATCACAATGCTCCATGCCCCTTTTCTTCTCAATGCTCCATGAACCCTGTCATCACAGTGCACCGTGCCCATCACCATAATATTTCATGCTATTGTCATCACAATGAAATCAAAATGCTCAATGACCTCTGTCATCACAATGCACCAAACCCTTCTGACCACAATGTTCCATAACACTTGTCATCACAATGCCCTATGACGCTGGTCATCACAATTATCAATGGACTTCTCATCACAATGCTCCATGATCTTTGTCATCACAATGCTCAATACACTTATCATCACAATGCTCCCTGACAGTTGTCATCAGTATGCTCCTTGAACCCTGTCATGAGAAGGCTCTATGCATTTTTCTTCACAATGATCCATTCCCTTTTCATCACAATGCTCCAAGACCCCTGTAATCACAATGCTCCATGTCCTTGTCATCACAAAGCTCCATGACGCATGTCATCAGAATGCTCCATTGCCTTCTCATCACAATACTCCATGCCCTTGTCATCACAATGCTTCAAAACACTTGTAATCACAATGCTCCATGCACCTTTTCATCAGAATGTTCCATGACACTTTTCATCAAAATGCTCCATTACCCCTCACATCACAATGTTCCATAACCCCTGTTATCAAAATGTTCCATGACACTTTTCATCAATTTGCTCCATGACCTTGTCATCACAATGCTCCCTGCCCTTCACTTCACAATACACCACGACCTTGTCATCAAAATGCTCCATGACCTTTGTCATCACAAAGCTCCATGACCCTTGGCATCACAATGCTCCATGCCATTTCATCACAATGTTATGTGAAACCTCTCATCACATTGCTCCATGCCATCATCAGCACAATGCTCCATGATGCTTGTCATCACAATGCTCGAAACTCTTCTCATCACAATGCTCCATGCCCTTGTCATTACAATCCTCCATGATGCTTTTCATCACAATGCTCGAAACTCTTCTCATCACAATGCTCCATGCCCTTGTCATTACAATCCTCCATGACACATGTATCACAGTGTTCCGAGCCTTAGTCATCACAATGCTCCATGCCGAATCTCATCACAATAATCCATGAAATTTTCAGACCAATGTTCCATGCCCTTGTCATCACAATGCTCCATTACCCCTGTCATAACAATCCTCCATGACCCCTGCCATCACAATGATCCACGGCCTTGTCATCCGAGGTTACATGACCCTTGTCATCACATTGCTCCAAGACCCCTGTAATCACAATGCTCTATTCCCTTGTCTTCACAAAGATCCTTGGCTCATGTCATCAAAATGCTCCATGGCCTTCTCGTCACAATGCTCCATGCACTTGTCATCACATTCTCCAAGACCCCTGTAATCACAATGCTCCCTGCCCTTCTCATCACAATGCACCACGCCCTTGTCATCAAAATGCTCCATGACCTTTATCATCACAAAGGTCCATGACCCTAGCATCACAATGCTCCATTCCATTGTCATCACAATGCTCCATGAACCCTCTCATCACATCGCTCCATGCACTTTTCATCCCAAATCTCCATGACGCTTGTCATCACAATGCTCGATGCACTTCTCATCACAATGCTCCATGCCATTGACATTACTATCCTGCATGATCTATGTATCACAGTGTTCCGTGCCCTTGTCATCAGAAAGCTCCATGCCCACTCTCATCACAATAATCCATAAAAATTTTCAGACCAATGCCCCATGCACTTGTCATCACAATGCTCCATTACCCCTGTCATAACAATGCTCCATGACCAATGCCATCACAAGGATCAACGGCCTTGTCATCACAAGCCTCCATGACCCTTGTCATCACAATGCTCCAAGAACCCTGTAATCACAATGCTCCATGCCCTTGTCATCACAAAGCTCCATGACACATGTCATCTGAATGCTCCATGGCCTTCTCATCACAATGCTCCATGCCCTTGTCATCACAATGCTCCAACAGCCCTATAATCACAATGCTCCATTCCCCTTTTCATCTCAATGCTCCATGAGCCCTGTCATCACAATGAACTGTGCCCATCACCATAATATTTCATGCTATTTTCATCAAAATGAAATCAAACTGCTCAATGACCTCTGTCATCACAATGCACCAAATCCTTCTGATCACAATGTTCCATAACACTTGTCATCACAATGCCCCATGAGGCTGTTCATCACAATTATCCATGGATTTCTCATCACAATGCTCCATGATCTTTGTCATCACAATGCTCAATACACTTATGATCACAATGCTCCCTGACTATTGTCATCAGTATGCTCCTTGAAACCTGTCATGACAAGGCTCCATACATTTTTCATCACAATGATCCATTCCCTTTTCATCACAATGCTCCAAGACCCCTGCAATCACAATGCTCCATGTACTTGTCATCACAAAGCTCCATGACGCATGTCATCAGAATGCTCCATTTCCTTCTCATCACAATACTCCATGCCCTTGTCATCACAATGCTTCAAAACCCCTGTAATCACAATGCTCCATGAACCATTTCATCAGAATGCTCCATGACACTTTTCATCAAAATGCTCCATTACCCCTGACATCACAATGTTCCATAAACCCTGTAATCAAAATGTTCCATGACACTTTTCATAAATTTGCTCCATGACCCTGTCATCACAATGCTCCCTGCCCTTCTCATCACAATGCACCACGACCTAGTCATCAAAATGCTCCATGAGCTTTGTCATCACAAAGCTCCATGACCCTTGGCATCACAATGCTCCATGCCATTTCATCACAATGCTACATGAAACCTCTCATCACATTGCTCCATGCCCTTGTCAGCACAATGCTCCATGACGCTTGTCATCACAATGCTCGATACTCTTCTCATCACAATGTTCCATGCCCTTGTCTTTACAATCCTCCATGACACATGTATCACAGTGTTCCGTGCACTAGTCATCAAAATGCTCCATGCCGAATCTCATCACAATAATCCATGAAATTTTCAGACCAATGTTCCATGCCCTTGTCAACACAATGCTCCTTTACCCCTGTCATAGAAATGCTCCATGACCCCTGCCATCACAATGTTCCACGGCCTTGTCATCCAAGGCTCCATGACACTTGTCATCACAGTGCTCCAATACCCAGGTAATCACAATGCTCCATGCCCTTGTTATCACAGTGCTCCAAGACCCCTGTCGTCACAATACTCCATGAATATTTTCAGCCCAATGCTCCATGATCTTCTCATCACAATTCTTCCTGATCCCTGTCATCACAACGCTCTGTGCTCCTTGATATCAAAATGATCCATGACCTCTGTCATCACAATGCTCCAAACCCTTGTGATCACATTGTTCCACAACACTTGTCATCACAACGCTCCATGATGCCTGTCATGACAATACTCCATGCCCGTGTCATCACAATGCTCCATGACCTTTGTCATCACAATGCTCAATACCCTTGTCATCACAGTGCTCCCTGACACTTGTCGTCAGAATGCTCCTTGAACGCTGTCATGAAAAGCCTCCATGCCTTTTACATCACAATGCTCCATGCCCATTTCATCACAATGCTCCATGCCATGGTCATCACATTACTCCACAAGCTTGTCATCAGAATGCTCCACGACCCTTGTCATCACAATGCTCCATGCCCCTTTTCATTACAGTGCTGCATGACGCTCGACATCACAATTATCCATGGTCTTCTCATCATTGTGCTCCACGGTCCTGCCATCACAATGCTCCATGACAATTCTCATCACAATGTTACATGATCTTGTCATCACATTTCTCCATGCACTTGTCATTGCAATGCTCCATGACCCCTGTCATAGCAAGCTCCAAGTACTTTTCATCACACTGCTTCACGACATTGTCAACAAAATTCTCAATGGCCGTTGTCATCACAGTGCTCCATGCCCTTGTCATCACAGTGCTCCATGACCAGTGTCATCAAAAAGCTCCAAGCCCTTGTCATCACAATGCTCCATTACATTTTTCATCACAATCCTACATGACACTTGGCTTCACAATGCTCCATGTCATTGTCATCAAAATGACATATGTCATCACAATGCTTCCTGACACCTGTCTGCACAGTACTCCATGACCTTCTCATAACAATGCTGCATGCCCTTGTAAGGCATCACAATGCTCATGCTCACTATCCATGAAACTTGTCAGACCAATGCTCCATGCCCCTGTCATCACAATGCTCCATGTACTTCTCATCAAAATGCTCTCTCACAACTGATATCAAAATGTTCCATCACTAGTCATCACAATACTCGCTCACCCCTGTCATGACACTGTTCCACGGCCTTGTCATCACAAGGCTCCATGACCCTTGTCATCACAATGCTCCAAGACCCCCGTAATCACAATGCTCCATGCTATTGTCATCACAAAGCTCCATGACGCATGTCATCAATCTGCTCCATGGCCTTCTCATCACAATGCTCCATGCCCTTGTCATCACAATACTCCAAGACAACTGTAATAAAAATGCTCCATGCCACTTTTCATCTCAATGCTCCATGAACTCTGTTATCACAATGAACCATGACCATCATCATGGAGACTTATCAATACATAGGTTTGAAGATTCTTACTAGTCAGATATATTCCTCTGCGAGAAATATGGGGTTTTGAGTCCATTTCACTGAGGAAAGTGTAGATCTTGTCTATTCAGTATTTGGGTTTTGGAACGGTACCTGTACTAATATCAAACTCTGGTTTTATGCATCCCCCACCTCTCCTTCCCCTTTAAGCAGTCATAAGAGTGTTTTCTAAATGTGAGACTCCGTTCTCTTTCCTAACTCAGTTCATGTGTAGCCATGTTTACAGGACCTTCATAAGTGATATCTTATGATAAATTTCTTTTTCACTGTGACTTATTTCACTTAGAATCATCGTACCTGAATCCACTCATTTTGCTGCTACTGGCCTTATAACACTGATTTCATGGCTGAGGGATATTCCACCGTACGTAAGTAACACAATTTCTTGAACCATTTTTGTATTTCGTAGGATATTTAAGGTGTACCCAATTTGAGGTTCTTGTAAGCAGTGCAGCACTAAATTTTGTGGTGGCTCTGTCTTATTGATTTTCAGTATTCCCAAGGTATATTCCCTAAACTGGAAGTGCCCATGGCTCTGTTGTTCTGTTGTTTACTTGCTTTAGGGAACACAATGCACTCCTCCAGAGAGGCAGTTGGCAATTTACATCCTGCCCATCAGCATAGCTAGGCTCCCGGTTCTCCAGGGCCTGTCTTGCCTTTCTGGTTTTTACACATTTTGCGGATGTCCCTTTTGACTGGTGGGAAGTGATACTTCATTGTAGTTCAGATTTGCGTTGCCCGCTTGCTTGCTTGGCCAAAAAGGACGTATGAGTTTTCTCCTGAATATATTCAGGAGAAAACACATACGCACTTTCTGGCCAAGTGCATCATTGTCGAAGTTGTGTCCCTCTTACTGTGCTTTAAAGGTGATTGCAAGGTACCTCTTGAAATATGTTTCCTGATATTCTGGCTCACTTTCAACTCTACCTCGTTGCATTCCCTCAACAGATTTTTGCACGATTGTTGTCCTTTACTTCTATGACAGTTTGTGCATTGCTGTGCCCCTAAGCTCCATTTTTCAACTCGTTTTTTGTGAGTTGACCGCAAGTCCAAATTTTGGTTCAGGACCTATACTGGTTCCCAGTGGGTGCCTGAGACTTTGGTTAATTCTTCTTCCTGCCGGGAAATTAGAGTGACATGTGCCCGTCCAAATGCCTAACAGCTGCTCTCTCATTGGTTCTCCCTCTTCCCTTTCATCCTCTGCCAAATTGGCAACTTCTGCGATCGAGAAGTTTAAAGGGGCTGTCTCTCCAAGTTAGGAGATTGATAGTAAAGCAGTTGGAAAGTCAAACCGGAGCACCAGGAGAGCGATTATTAGTTGAGTTTTAGAAACCTTTCGTATTCACAGTGTGTCCATTCTCTAGGTCTCCCGTACCTGTTATAGCTGTAGTAATATTCCCTTCATCCAGGGGAGTTGGGACCCTTGGAATGTGTGCCACGCATTATTGCTTTAAAGGGTCTGCATTTGCTCTCTGAATCTCACCAATCCTCTCAGTACCAACTGTCCAGCCTTATGCCACATCCAGCTTTCGTTGTAAATAGTGTCATTCCAGGATTCATGAGAGCCCCTGTAGGAAATGAAAAGAATTTCCCTGTTTTTTTGTTTTGTTTTTGAAATTCCTTTTTATAGTGGGTTTGAGCTGATTCTAACTGCCAAGTTTATGCCAGTCTAGACACACTTGATTCCCTTATGGAGAGTTATCAATACATAGGTTTTAAGATTCTTACTAGTCAGATATATTCCTCTGCGAGAAATATGGGATTTTGAGTCCATTTCACTGAGGAAAGTGTAGGTCTTGTCTATTCCGTATTTGGTTTTTGGAACGGTACCTGTACTAATATCAAACTCTGCTTTTATGCATCACCCCACCTCTCCTTCCCCCTTAAGCAGGCACAAGAGTGTTTTCTAAATGTGAGACTCTGTTCTCTTTCCTAACTCAGTTCATGTGTAGCCATGTTTACAGGACCTTCATAAGTGATATCTTACGATAAGTTTCCTTTTCTCTATGACTTATTTCACTCAGAATCATCGTACCTGAATCCACTCATTTTGAAACTACTGGCCTTATGACATTGATTTCATGGCTGACTGATATTCCATCTTACGTAAGTAACACAATTTCTTGAACCATTTTTGTCTTTCCTGGGATATTTAAGGTGTACCCACGTTGAGGTTCTTGTAAGCAGTGCAGCCCTAAATTTTGAGGTGGCTCTGTCTTATTGATTTTCAGTTTTCCAAAGGTATATTCCCTAGACAGTAATGGCCATTGGCTCTGTGGCTCTGTTCTTTCCTTGTTTTAGGGAACACAATGCACTCCTCCAGAGAGGGAGTTGGCAATTTATATCCTGCCCATCAGCATAACTAGGCTCCCTGTTCTCCAGGGCCTATCTTGCCTTTCTGGTTTTCACAAATTTTGTGGATATCCCTTTTGACCGGTGGGATGTGATACTTCATTGTAGTGCAGATTTGCATTCCCCGCTTTCTTGCTTGTCCAAAAAGGGCGTATGCATTTTCTCCTGAATATATTCAGGAGAAAACGCATACGCCTTTTTTGGCCAAGTGTATCATTGTCGAAGTTGTGCCCCTCTTCCTGTGCTTTAAAGGCGATTCCAATGTACCTCTTGAAATCTGTTTCCTGCTATTCTGGCTCGCATTCAAGTCTCCCTCGTTGCCTTCCCTCAACAGATTTTCAGATGATTGTTGTCCTTTACTACTCTGCCAGTTTGTGCAGTGCTGTGCCCCTGAGCTCCATTTTTCAACTCGTTTTTTGTGAGCTGACCGCAAGTCCAAAATTTTGGTTCAGGACCTATACTGGTTCCCGGCGGGTGTCTGAGACTTTGGTTAATTCTTCTTCCTTCCGGGAAATTAGAGTGACATGTGCCCGTCCAAATGCCTAACAGCTACTCTCTCATTGGTTCTCCCTCTTCCATTTCATCCTCTGCCAAATTGGCAACCTGTGCGAACCAGGAGGTTAAAGGGGCTGTCTTTCCATGTTGGGAGATTGATAGTAAATCTGTTGGAAAGTCAAACCTGAGCACCAGGAGAGGGATTATTAGTTGAGTTTTAGAAAACTTTCATATTCACAGTGTGTCCATTCTCTATGTTCCCCGTACATGTAATAGCTGTAGTAATATTCCCTTCAACCTGGAGAGTTGGGAACCTTGGAATGTGTGCCACGCATTATTTCTTTAAATGGTCTGCATTTGCTTACCGAATCTCACCAATCCTCTCAATCCCAAGTGTCCAGCCTTATGCCACATCCAGCTGTCATTGTAGATAGGGTCATTCCAGGTTTCATCAGAGCCCCTGAAGGAATTGAAAAGAATTTCCCTGATTTTTTGTTTTATTTTTGAAATTCCTTTTTATAGTGGGTTTGAACTGATTCTCACTGCCATGTTTATGCCAGTCTAGACAAACTTGATTCCCTTACGGAGACATAACAATACATAGGTTTTAAGATTCGTATCAGTCAGATATATTCCTCTGCGGGAAATATGGGTTTTGATTCCCTTTCACTGAGGAAAGTGTAGGTCTTGTCTATTCCGTATTTGGTTTTTGGGACGGTACTTGTACTAATATCAACCTCTGGTTTTATGCATCACCCCCCTCTCCTTCCCCCTAAAGCAGACATAAGAGCGTTTTCTATATGTGAGACTCTGTTCTCTTTACTAACTCAGTTCATGTGTAGCCATGTTTACAGGACCTTCATAAGTGATATCTTATGATAAGATTCTTTTTCTCTGTGACTTATTTCACTTAGAATCATCGTACCTGAATACACTCATTTTGCTGCTACTGGCCTTATAACATTGATTTCATGACTGAGGGATATTCCATCGTACGTAAGTAACACAATTTCTTGAACCATTTTTGTCTTTCCTCGGATATTTCAGGTGTACCCAAGTTGAGGTTCTTGTAAGCAGTGCAGCCCTAAATTTTGTGGTGGCTCTGTCTTATTGAATTTCAATTTTCCCAAGGTATATTCCCTAGACTGAAAGTGCCCTTGGCTCTGTTGCTCTGTTGTTCCCTTGTTTTAGGGAAAACAATTCACTCCTCCAGAGAGGCAGTTGGCATTTTACATCCGGCCCATCATCATAACTAGGCTCCCTGTTCTCCAGGGCCTGTCTTGCCTTTCTGGTTTTTACATATTTTGCGGATGTCCCTTTTGACCGGTGGGATGTGATACTTCATTGTAGTTCAGATTTGCGTTGCCAGCTTGCTTGCTTGGCTAAAAAGGACCTACGCGTTTTCTCCTTAATATATTCAGGAGAAAACACATACGGCATTGCTGGCCAAGTGCATCATTGTTGAAGTTGTGCCCCTGTTCCTGTGCTTTAAACGCGATTCCAATGTACCTCTTGAAATTTCTTTCCTGCTATTCTGGCTCACTTTCAAGTCTGCCTCGTTGCCTTCCCTCAAAAGATTTTTGGACGATTGTTGTCCTTTATTTCTCTGACAGTTTGTGCATTGTTGTGCCCCTGAGATCCATTTTTTAACTCGTTTTTTGTGAGCTGACCGCAAGTCCAAAATTTTGGTTCAGGACCTATACTGGTTCCCGGCGGGTGGCTGAGACTTTGGTTAATTCTTCTTGCTTCTGGGAAATTAGAGTGACATGTGCCCGTCCAAATGCCTAACAGCTACTCTCTCATTGGTTCTCCCTCTTCCCTTTCATCCTCTGCCAAATTGGCAACCTGTGGGAACCAGGAGGTTAGAGGGGCTGTCTCGCCAAGTTGGGAGATTGATAGTAAAGCAGTTGGAAAGTCAAACAGGAGCACCAGGAGAGGGAATATTAGGTGAGTTTTAGAAACCTTTCATATTCACAGTGTGTCCATTCTGTAGGTTTCCCGTACATGTTATAGCTGTAGTAATATTCCCTTCAACCTGGAGAGTTGGGACCCTTGGAATATGTGCCACGCATTATTGCTTTAAATGGTCTGCATTTGCTCACCGAAACTCACCAATCCTCTCAGTCCCAAGTGTCCAGCCTTATGCCACATCCAGCTGTTATTGTAGATAGTGTCATTCCAGGTTTCATCAGAGCCCCTGAATGAATTGTAAAGAATTTCTCTGTTTTTTTGTTTTGTTTTTGAAATTCCTATTTATAGTGGGTTTGAGCTGATTCTCACTGCCATGTTTATGGCAGTCAAGAAACACTTCATTCCCTTATGGAGACATATCAATACATAGGTTTTAAGTTTCTTACTATTCAGATATATACCTCTGCGGGAAATATGGGGTTTTGAGTCCCTTTCACTGAGGAAAGTGTAGGTCTTTTCTATTCCGTTGTTGGTTTTTGGAACGGTACATGTACTAATATCAAACTCTGGTATTATGCATCACCCCACCTCTCCTTCCCCCTTAAGCAGGTATAAGAGTGTTTGCTAAATGTGACACTCTGTTCTGTTTCCTAACTCAGTTCATGCGTAGCCATGTTTACAGGACCTTCATAAGTGATATCTTATGATAACTTTCTTTTTCTCGGTGACTTATTTCACTTAGAATCATCGTACCTGAATCCACTCATTTTGCTGCTACTGGCCTTATGACATTGATTTCATGGCTGACTGATATTCCATCGTATGTAAGTAACACAATTTCTTGAACCATTTTTCTCTTTCCTGGGATATTTCAGGTGTACCCAAGTTGACGTTGTTGTAAGCAGTGCAGCCCTAAATTTTCTGGTGGCTCTGTCTTATTGATTTTCAGTTTTCCCAAGGTATATTCCCTAGACTGGAAGTGCCCTTGGCTCTGTAGCTCTGTTGTTTCCTTGTTTTAGGGAACACAGTGCACTCCTCCAGAGAGGCAGTTGGCAATTTCCATCCTGCCCATCAGCATAAATCGGCTCCCTGTTCTACAGGGCCTGCATTGCCTTTCTGGTTTTTACACATTTTTCGGATGTCCCTTTTGACCGGTGGGAAGTGATACTTCATTGTAGTTCAGCTTTGCATTGCCCGCTTGCTTGCTTGGCCAAAAAGAACATATGCGTTTTCTCCTGAATATATTCAGGAGAAAACACATACGGCATTTCTGGCCAAGTGCATCATTGTTGAAGTTGTGCCCCTCTTCCTGTGCTTTAAAGGTGATTCCAATGTACCTCTTGAAATCTGTTTCCTGCTATTCTGGCTCGCTTTGAATTCCGCCTCGTTGCCTTCCCTCAAAAGATTTTTGGATGATTGTTGTCCTTTATTTCTCTGACAGTTTGTGCATTGTTGTGACCCTATGATCCATTTTTCAACTCGTTTTTTGTGAGCTGACCGAAAGTCCGAAATTTTGGTTCAGGACCTATGCTTGTTCCTGGCACGTGGCTGAGACTTTGGTTAATTCTTCTTTCTTCCGGGAAATTAGAATGACATGTGCCCGTCCAAGTGCCTAACAGCTACTATCTCATTGGTTCTCCCTCTTCCCTTTCATCCTCTACACAATTGGCCACCAGTGAGAACCAGGAGGTTAAAGGGGCTGTCTCTCCAAGATGGGAGATTGATAGTAAAGCAGTTTGAAAGTCATACCGGATCACCAGGAGAGGGACTATTAGTTGAGTTTTAGAAGCCTTTCATATTCACAATGTGTCCATTCTCTAGGTTTCCCGTACATGTTATAGATGTAGTAATATTCCCTTCAACCTGGAGAGTTGGGAACCTTGGAATGTGTGCCACGTGTTATTGCTTTAAAGGGTCTGCATTTGCTCACCGAATCTCACCAATCCTCTCAGTCCCAAGTGTCCAGCCTTATGCCACATCCAGCTGTCATTGTAGATAGAGTCATTCCAGGTTTCATCAGAGCCCCTGAAGGAATTCTAAAGAATTTCCCTGTTTTTTTTGTTTTGTTTTTGAAATTCCTTTTTATAGTGTGTTTCAACTGATTCTCACTGCCATGTTTATGCCAGTCTAGACAAAGTTGATTCCCTTACGGAGACATATCAATACATAGGTTTTAACATTCTTATCAGTCAGATATATTCCTCTGATGGAAATATGGGGTTTTGAGTCCCTTTCACTGAGGCAAGTGTAGGTCTTGTCTATTCCGTATTTGGTTTTTGGAACGGTACCTGTACTAATATCAAACTCTGGTTTTATGCATCACCCCACCTCTCCTTCCCCCTTAAGCAGGCACAAGAGTGTTTTCTAAATGTGAGGCTCTGTTCTCTTTCCTAACTCAGTTCATGTGTAGCCATGTTTAGAGGACCTTCATAAGTGATATCTTATGATAAATTTATTTTTCTCTGTGACTTATTTCACTTAGAATCATCGTATCTGAATCCACTCATTTTGCTGCTACTGGCCTTATGACATTGATTTCATGGCTGTGGGATATTACACCGTATGTAAATACCACAATTTTTGAACCATTTTTGTCTTTCCTGAGATATTTAAGGTGTACCCAAGTTGAGTTTCTTGTAAGCAGTGCAGCCCTAAATTTTGAGGTGGCTCTGTCTTATTGATTTTCAGTTTTCCCAAGGTATATTCCCTAGACTGGAAGTGCCATTGGCTCTGTAGCTCTATTGTTTCCTTGTCTTAGGGAACACAATGCACTCCTCCAGAGAGGCAGTTGGCAATTTACATCCTGCCCATCAGCATATCTAGGCTCCCTTTTCTCCATTCCCTGTCTTTTCTTTCTGTCTTTTACACATTTTGCAGATGTCCCTTTTGACCGCTGGGAAATTATACTTTATTGTAGTTGAGATTTGCATTGCCCGCTTGCTTCCTTGGCCAAAAAGGACGTATGCGTTTCCTTCTGATTATATTCAGGAAGAAACGCATACGCCCTTTTTGGCAAAGTGCATCATTGTCGAAGTTGTGCCCCTCTTCCTGTGCTTTAAATGTGATTCCAATGTACGTCTTGAAATCTGTTTCCTGCTATTCTAGCTCGCTTTGAATTCTGCCTCGTTGCCTTCCCTCAACAGATATTGGGACGATTGTTTTCCTTTATTACTCTGCCAGTTTGTGAATTGCTGTGCCCCTGAGCTCCATTTTTCAACTCGTCTTTTGTGAGCTGACCGCAAGTCCAAAATTTTGGTTCAGCACCGATACTGGTTCCCGGCGGGTGGCTGATACTTTGTTTAATTCTTCTTCCTGCCGGGAAATTAGAGTGACATGTGCAGGTCCAAATGCCTAACAGCTACTCTCTCATTGGTTATCCCTCTTCCCTTTCATCCTCTGCCAATTTGGCAACCTGTGCGAACCAGGAGGTTAAAGGTGCTGTCTCTCCAAGTTGGGAGATTGATAGTAAAGCAGTTGGAAATTCAAACCAGAGCACCAGGAGAGGGACTATTAGTTGAGTTTTAGAAACCTTTTATATTCACAATGTGTCCATTCTCTACGTTTCCCGTACATGTTATAACTGTAGTAATATTCCCTACAACCTGGAGAGTTCGGAACCTTGGAATGTGTGCCACGCATTATTGTTTTAAATGGTCTGCATTTGCTCACCAATCCTCTCAGTCCCAAGTGTCCAGCCTAATGCCACATCCAGCTGTCATTGTAGATAGTGTCATTCCAGGTTGCATCAGAGCCCCTGAAGGAATTGTAAAGAAATTCCCTGTTTTTTTGTTTTGTTTTTGAAATTCCTTTTTATAGTGGTTTTGAGCTGATTCTAACTGCCATGTTTATGTCAGTCTAGACACACTTGATTCCCTTATGGAGACTTATCAATACATAGGTTTTAAGATTCTTACTAGTCAGATATATTCCTCTGCGAGAAATATGGGGTTTTGAGTCCATTTCACTGAGGAAAGTGTAGGTCTTGTCTATTCCGTACTTGGTTTTTGGAACAGTACGTGTGCTAATATCAAACTCTGGTTTTATGCATCACCCCACCTCTCCTTCCCCCTTAAGCAGGCATAAGAGTGTTTTCTAAATGTGACACTTTGTTCTCTTTCATAACTCAGTTCATGTGTAGCCAGGTTTACAGGACCTTCATAAGTGATATATTATGATAAGTGTATTTTTCCCTGTAACTTATTTCACTTAGAATCATCGTACCTGAATCCACTCATTTTGCTGCTACTGCCCTTATGACATTGATTTCATGGCTTAGGGATATTCCATCATACATAAGAAACACAATTTCTTGAACCGTTTTGTCTTTCCTGGGATATTTAAGGTGTACCCAAGTTGAGGTTCTTGTAAGCAGTGCAGCCCTGAATTTTGGGGTGGCTCTGTCTTATTGATTTTCAGTTTTCCCAAGGTATATTCCCTAGACTGGAAGTGCCCTTGGCTCTGTAGCTCTGTTGTTTACTTGTTTTAGGGAACACACTGCACTCCGCCAGAGAGGCAGTTGGCAATTTACATCCTGCCCATCAGCATAACTAGGCTCCCTGTTCTCCTGGTCCTGTCTTGCCTTTCTGGTTTTTTCACATTTTGCGGATGTCCCTTTTGCCCGGTGGGAAGTGATACTTCTTTGTAGTGCAGATTTGCATTGCCCGCTTGCTTGCTTGGCCAAAATGGGCGTATGCGTTTTCTCCTGAATATAATCTGGAGAAAACGCATACACCCTTATTGGCCAAGTGCATAATTGTCTAAGTTGTGCCCCTCTTCCTGTGCTTTAAAGGCAATTCCAATGTACCTCTTGAAATCTGTTTCCTGCTATTCTGGCTCGCTTTCAATTCCGCCTCATTGCCTTCCCTCCACAGATTTTTGGAAGATTGTTGTCCTTTATTACTCTGCCGGTTTGTGAATTGCTGTGCCCCTGAGCTCCATTTTTCAACTCGTTTTTTTGTGAGCTGACCGCAAGTCCCAAATGTTGGTTCAGGACCTATACTGGTTCCCGGCAGTTGGCTGAGACTTTGGTTAATTCTTCTTCGTACCGGGAAATTAGAGTGACATGTGCCCGTCCAAATGCCTAACAGCTACTCTCTCATTGGTACTCCCTCTTCCCTTTCATCCTCTGCCAATTTGGCAACCTGTGCGAAAGAGGAGGTTAAAGGTGCTGTCTCTCCAGGTTGGGAGATTGATAGTAAAGCAGTTGGAAAGTCAAACCGGAGCACGAGGAGGGGGACTATTATTTCAGTTTTAGAAACCTTTCGTTTCTTCACAGTGTGTCCATTCTCTAGGTTTCCCGTACATGTTATAGCTCTAGTAATATTCCCTTTTACCTGGAGAGTTGGGACCCTTGGAATGGGTGCCACACATTATTGCTTTAATGGGTCTGCATTTGCTCACCGAATCTCTCCAATCCTCTCAGTCCGAAGTGTCCAGCCTTAGGCCACATCCAGCTGTTGAAGATAGGGTCATTCCTTGTTTCATCAGAGCCCCTGAAGGAATTGTAAAGAATTTCCCTGTTTTTTGGTTTTGTTTTTAAATTCCTTTTTATCGTGGGTTTCAGCTGATTTTCACTGCCATGTTTATGCCAGTCTAGACACACTTGATTCCCTGATGGAGACATATCAATACATAGGTTTTAAAATTCTTACTACTCAGATATATTCCTCTGCGGAGAATAGGGGTGTTGATTCCCGTTCACTGAGGAAGGAGTAGGTCTTGTCTGTTCTGTATTTGGATTATGGAATGGTACCTGTGCTAATATCGAACTCTGGTTTTATGCATCTCCCCACCTCTCCTTTCCCCTTAAGCAGGCATAAGTATGTTTTCTCTATGTGAGACACTGTTCCCTTTACTAATTCAGTTCATGTGTACCCATGTTTTCATTTCCTTCATAAGTGATATCTTATGTCAGAATGCTCCATGGCTCTTGTCATCATAATGCTCCATGATGCCTGTCACCACGTTTATCCATGGCCTTCTCATCACAATACTCCACGTTCTTGCCATCACATTGCTCCATGCCCTGGTCATCACAATGCTCCATGTCCCTTGTCATCACAATTCTCCACCTCTTTGTCATCACAATGTTCCATGACACTTCTCATCACAATGTTACATGCTTTTGTCATCACAATTCTCCATGCACTTGTCATCGCAATGCTCCCTGAACCCTGTCATAGAAAGCTCCATATCCTTGTCATCACAATGCTTCATGACATTGTTATAAAAATTCTCAATGTCCCTTGTCATCACAATGCTCCCTGCCATTGTCATCACAATGCTTCATGACACTTGTCATCACAATGCTACATGACCCATGTCATCACAATGTTCCCTGACACCTGTCATCACAATGCTCCTTGCCCCTTGTCAGTACAGTGCGCCATGATGCTCAACATCACAATTACCCAAGGTCTTCTCATCACAATGCTTCACGGTTTTACCATCACAATTCTCCATGCCCTGGTCATCTCAATGCTCCATCTCCCTTGTCAACACAATTCTCCACGTCCTTGTCATCACAATACTTCTTGACACTTCTCATCACAATGATATATGCTATTGTCATCACAATTCTGCATGCACTTGTCATCACAATGCTCCATGAACCCTGTCATAACAAGCTCCATGTGCTTGTCATCACGATATTTCAAGACCTGGTCATTAAATTCTCAATGGCCCTTGTCATCACAATGATCCATGCCCTTGTCATCACAATGCTCCTTTACCTTTGTCATCACAATCCTCCATGACACTTGGCATCACAATGCTCCATGTCATTGACATCACAATGGACCATGACATATGTCATCAAAATGCTCCCTGACACCTGTCTTCACAATAATCCTTGACGTTGTCATCACAATGTTCCATGCTCTTGTCATCACAATGCACCATTCCCACTGTCATCACAGTAATCCATGAAACTTCTCAGACCAATGCTCCATGCCCCTGTCATCACAATGCTCCATGCCCTTGACATCCCAATGCTCCAGGACCCCTGTCATCACAAGGCTCTGTGACTCCATTCATCACAATGCTTCATGATCTTTGTCATCACAATGGTCAATGCCCTCGTCATCACAAGTCTCTTTGACCTATGTCACCACAATGCTCCATGAACTTTTCATCACAATGCAACATGACCCTTGTCATCACAATGCTCCATGTCTTTCTCAGCACAATACTCAATGAGACTTGTCATCACAATGCTCCATGCACTTGTCAACACAATGCTCCACCAGCTTGTCATCACAATGCTCCATGCACTTCTCATCAAAATGCTCTGTCACCACTGATATCACAAGGTTCCATCAGTAGTCATCACAATACTCCCTCACCCTTGTCATCACAATTTTCCATGACCCCTGTCATCACAATACTACATGCCCTTATCATCACAGTGCTCCATGACCACTGACATCACAGTGCTCCATAACCCATGTCATCAAAAAGCTCCATGACCCTTTTCATCACAATGCTCCATGACCCCTGACCTCACAATGCTCCATAACACATGTCATCAAAATGCTCCATGACCGTTGTCATCACAAAGCTCCATGACCCTTGGCATCACAATGCTCCATGTCATTGTCATCACTATGCTCCATGAACCTTCTCGTCACATTGCTCCATGGCCTTGTCATTACAGTTCTCCATGAACCCTGTACCACAGTATTCCGGGCCCTTGTCATCACAATGCTCCATGCCCTCTCTCATAACAATAATCCATGAAACTTTTCAGACCAATTCCAAATGGCCTTGTCATGACAATGCTCCATTACCCCTGTCATAAGAATGCTCCATGATCCCTGTCATCACAATGTTCCACAGCCTTGTCATCACAAGGCTCCATGACCCTTGTCATCACAAGGCTGCAAGACCCATGTACTCACAGTGCTTCATGCCCTTGTCATCACAAAGATCCATGATGGATGTCATCAGAATACTCCATTGCTTTCTCATCGCATTGCTCCTTTCCCTTGTCATCAGAATGCTCCAAGACCCCTGTAATCACAATGCTCCATGCCCATTTACATCAGAATGCTCCATGAGACTTGTCATCACAAGGCTCCATGGTTTTCTCATCACAATGCTCCAGGACCTTGTCATCACAATGCTCCATTCCCTTGTCATCACAATACTCCATGACTGCTGTCATCACAATACTCCATGAACATTTTCAGCCCAATGTTCCATGACATTCTCATCACAATGCTCCATGACCCCTCTCATCACAATGCTCCATGACCACTGTCATCACAGTGCTCCATGACCCCTGACAAAACAGTGATACGGGACTCTTGTCATCAAAATGCTCCATGACACTTTTCATCACAATGATCCTGCCCTTGTCATCCCAATGCTCCATGAACCCGTAATCACAATGCTCCATGACGCATGTCATCACAGTGCTCCATGACACTTGTCATCACAGTGCTCCATGCATTTGTCATCAAAATGCTCCATGACCTTGTCATCACAATGCTCCATGCCCTTCTCATCACAATGCACCACGACCTTGTCATCAAAATGCTCCATGACATTTGTCATGACAAAGCTCCATGACCATTGGCATCACAATGCTCCATGCTGCTTTAAATCAAAATGATCCATGACCCCTGTCATCACAATGCTCCAAACCCTTGTGATCACAGTGTTCAATAATTCCTGTCATCACAACGCTCAAGGATGCCTGTCATCACAATACACCATGCCCTTGTCATCACAATGCTCCATGACCTTTGTCACCACAATTCTCAATACACTTGTCATCAAAATGCTCCCTAACACTTGTCGTCAGAATGTTCCTTGAACCCTGTCATGAAAAGGCTCCATTCCTTTTTCATCACAATGCTCCATGCCATTTTCATCACAATGCACCATGCCATTTTCATCACAATACTCCACAAGCTTGTCATCAGAAAGCTCCATGACCCTTGTCATTACAATCCTCCATGACCGCTGTCATCAGAATTCTCTATAACACCTGCCATAAGAATGCTCCATGCCCCTTGTCATTACAGTGCTCCATGACACTCGTCATCACAATTATCCATGGTCTTCTCATCACAATGCTCCACGGTCTTGCCATCACAATGCTGCATGCCCTGGTCATCACAATGCTCCATGTCTTTGGTGATCACAGTTCTCCATGTCCTTGGAATCACTATGCTCCATGACACTTCTCCTCACAGTGTTAAATGCTTTGTCATCACAATTCTCTATGCACTTTTCATCGCAATGCTCCATGACCCCTGTCATAGCCAGCACCATGTGGTTGTCATCACAATGCTTCATGAATTGTCATCAAAATTATCAATGGCCCTTGTTATCAAAATGCTCAATGACCTTGTCAACACAATGCCCCAAGCCCTTCTCATCACAATGCTCCATTACCTTTGTCATCACAATCCTCCATGACACTTGGTATCACTATGCTCCATGCCATTGTCATCACAAGGGACCGTGACATATGTCATCACAATGCTCCCTGACACCGGTCTTCACAATAATCCATGACCTTGTCATCACAATGATCCATGCCCTTGTCATAACAATGCACCATGCCCACTGTCATCACAATAATCCATGAAACTTGTCAGACCAGTGCTCCATGCCCCTGTCATCACAATGCTCCATGCCCTTTTCATCACAATGCTCCAAGAACCCTGTAATCACAATGCTCTATTCCCCTTTTCATCAGAATGCTCCATGAGACTTGTCATCACAAGGCTCCATGGTCTTCTCATCACAATGCTCCAGCACCATGTCATCACAATGCTCCATTCCCTTGTCATCACAATGTTCTATGACACCTGTCATCACAATACTCCATGAATATTTTCAGCCCAATGTTCCATGACCTTCTCATCACAATGCTTCATGGCCCATGTCATCAAAATGCTCCATGACCATTGTCATCACATTGATCCATGCCCTTGTCATCCCAGTGTTCCATGGCCCCTGTAATCACAATGCTCTGTGACGCTTGTCATCACATTGCTCTAGGACCCTTGTCATCACAATGCTCCATGCTTTGTCAGCAAAATGCTACATGACATTGTCATCACAATGCTCCATGCGCTTGTCATCATAATTCTCCATTACCATTGTCATCAGAATCCTCCATGAACCTTGGGATCACATTGCTTCAAGCCCTTGTCATCAAAATGCTCCATGTTCCTTGAAATCAAAATGATCCATGACCTCTGTCATCACAATGCTCCAAACACTTGTGATCACAATGTTCCATAACACTTGTCGTCACAACACACTTTGATGCCTGTCATCACAATTATCCATGGACTTCTCATGACAATGCTCCATGAACTTTGTCATCACAATGCTCAATACACTTATCATCACAATGCTCCCTGTCATTTCTCGTCAGAATGTTTCTTGAACCGTGTCATGAAAAGGCTCCATCCACTTTTCATCACAATGCTCCATGGCATTGTCATCACAACACTTCACAAGCTTGTCATCAGTGTCCTCCATGACCCTTGTCATCACAATGCTCCATGACACTTGTCATCACAATGCTCCACGCCCATGTCATTACAGTGCTCCATGACGCTCGTCATCACAATTATCCATGCTTTTCTCATCACAATGCTCCACGGTCTTGCCATCACAATGCTCCATGACAATTCTCATCACAATGTTTCATGATCTTGTCATCACAATTCTCCATGCACTTGTCATCGCAATGCTCCATGACCCGTCATAGCAAGCTCCATGTGCTTTTCATCACAATGCTTCATGTCCTTGTCATCAAAATTCTCAATGGCGCTTGTCATCACAATGCTCCATGCCCTTTTCATCACAATGCTCCATGCCCTTGTCATCACAATGATCCATGACCCCTGTCATCACAATGCTCCGTGACTCCAATCATCACAGTGCTTCATGTCCTTTGTCCTCACAATGGTCCATGCCCTCGTCACACAAGGCTCTGTGACATTTGTCACTACAATGCTCCATGCCCTTGTCATCTCAATGCTCCATGCCCACTGTCATCACAATAATCCATGAAACTTGTCAAACCAATGTTCCATGACACTGTCATCATATTGCTCCATGCCCTTGTCCTCACAATGCTCCATGACCCCTGTCATCACAGTGCTCCGTGACTCCAGTCATCACAATGATTCATGAACTTTCTCATCACAGGGGTCCATGCCCTCGTCACACAAGGCTCTGTGATTTTTGTCACCATAATTCTCCATGAAATTTTCATCACAATGCTCTGTGTCCCTTGTCATCACAATGCTCCATGCCTTTGTCAGCACAATGCTCCATGACACTTGTCATCAAAATGCTCCATGCACTTGCCATCACAATGCTCCATGAACCATGCCATCACAATGTGCCATGCTCTTTTCATCACAACTCTCCACATCCTTTTCATCGCTATGCTCCATAAAAATTGTCATCACAATGCTCCATGCACTTCTCATCAAAATGCTCTCTCACCACATATATCACAATGTTCCATCACTAGTCATCACAATACTCGCTCACCCCTGTCATCACAATGTTCCATGACCACTGTCATCACAGTGCTACATGCACTTATCATCACAATGCTCCATGACCCCTGACATCACAATGTTCCATAACCCCTGTCAGAAAATGCTCCATGGCCCATTTCATCACAATGCTTCATGACCCCTGACATCACAATGTCCCATAACCCCTGTCATCAAAATATTCCATGTCACTTTTATTCAAATTGGTCCATGACCCTGTCATCACAATGCTCCATGCCCTTCTCATCAAAATGCACCACACCCTTGTCATCAAAATGCCCCATGACATTTGTCATCACAAAGCTATGACCTTTGGCATCACAAAGCTCCATGCCATTGTCATCACAATGCTCAATGAAATCTCTCATTACATTGCTCCATGCCCTTTTCATCACAGTGCTCCATTACACCTGTCATAACAATGCTCCATGACCCCTGCCATCACAATGTTCTACGGCCTTGTCATCACAAGGCTCCATGACCCTTGTCATCACAATGCTCCAAGACCTCTGTAATCACAATTCTCCATGCCACTTTTCATCTCAATGCTCCAAGAACACTGTCATCACAATGCACCATGCCCATCATCATAATGATTCATGCTATTGTCATCACAATGAAATCAAAATGCTCCATGTCCTCTGTCATCACAATGCTCCAAACCCTTCTGATCACAATGTTCCATAACACTTGTCATCACATGCCCCATGACGCTCGTCATCACCATTATGCAAGGTCTTCTCATCACAATGCTCCATGACCTTTGTCACCACAATGCTCAATACACTTGGCATCACAATGCTCGGTGACACTTGTCCTCAGTATTTTCCTTGAACACTGTCATGACAAGGCTCCATGCCTTTTTCATCACAATGATCCATTCCCTTTTCATCACAATGCTCCAAGACCACTGTTATCACAATGCTCCGTGACTCCAGTCATCACAATGCTTCATGACATTTGTCATCACAATGGTCCATGACCTCGTCACACAAAGCGCTGAGACCTTTGTCACCACAATGCTCCATGAAATTTTTATCACAATGCTCTGTGACCCTTGTCATCACAAAGCTCCATGCCTTTGTCAGCACAATGCTCCATTACCCATGTCATCACAATGCACCATGCACTTGTCATCACAATGCTCCACATCCTTGTCATCAAAATGCTCCATAAACCTTGTCATCACAATGCTCCATGCACTTCTCCTCAAAATGCCTTCTCACCACTGATATAACAATATTCCATCACTAGTCATCACAATACTCCCTCACCCCTGTCATCACAATATTCCCTGACCCTTGTTATCACAATTCTCCAAGCCCTTGTAATCACAATGCTCCATGCCCCTTTTCATCTCAATGCTCCATGAACCCTGTCATCACAATGCACCGTGCCCATCACCATAATATTTCATGCTATTGTCATCACAGTGAAATCAAAATGCTCAATGACCTCTGTCATCACAATGCAACAAACGCTTCTGATCACAATGTTCCATAACACTTGTCATCACAATGCCCCATGACGCTGGTCATAACAATTATCCATGGTCTTCTCATCACAATGCTCCATGATCTTTGTCATCACAATGCTCAGTACACTTATCATCACAATGCTCCCTGACAGTTGTCATCAGTATGCTCCTTGAACCCTGTCATGACAAGGCTCCATGCATTTTTCATCACAATGATCCATTCCCTTTTCATCACAATGCTCCAAGACCCCTGTCATCACAATGCTCCATGTCCTTGTCATCACAAAGCTCCATGACGCATGTCATTAGAATGCTCCATTGCCTTCTCATCACAATGCTCCATGCCCTTTTCATCACATTGCTTCAAAACCCCTGTAATCTCAATGCTCCATGCATCTTTTCATCAGAATGTTCCATGCCCTTGTCATCAAAATGCTCCATGACCCTTGTCATCGCAATGTTCCAAGCCCTTGTCATCAAAATGCTCCATTACATTTGTCATCACAATCCTCCATGACACTTGGTATCACAATGCTTCATGCCATTGTCATCACAGTGGACAATGACATATGTCATCACAATGCTCCCTGACACCTGTCTTCACAATATGCCATGAACTTGTCATCACAATGTTCCATGACCTTTTCATCACAATGCGTCAAGCCCTTGTCATCACAATGCTCCATGGCCCCTGTCATCACAATGCTCCATGACTCCAGTCATCACAATGCTTCATGACCTTTGTCCTCACAATGGTCCATGCCCTCGTCACACAAGGCTCTGTGACCTTTGTCACCACAATGCTCCATGCAATTGTCATCTCAATGCTCCATGCCCACTGTCATCACAATAATCCATGAAAATTGTCAGACCAATGTTCCATGCCCCTGTCATCACATTGCTCCATGCCCTTTTCATCACAATGCTCCATGACCCCTGTCATCACAATGCTCCGTGACTCCAGTCATCACAATGATTCATGACCTTTCTCAAAACAATGATCCATGCCCTCGTCACACAAGGCTCTGTGATCTTTGTCACCACAATGCACCATGAAATTTTCATCACAATGCTCTGTGTCCCTTGCCATCACAATGCTCCATGCCTTTGTCAGCACAATGCTCCATGACACTTGTCATCAAAATGATCCATGAACTTGTCAGCACAATGCTCCATGACAGATGTCATCACAATGCGCCCTGCCATTCTCATCACAATGCACCACGCCCTTCTCATGAAAATGCCCCATGATATTTGTCATCACAAAGCTCCATGACACTTGGCATCACAATGTTCCATGCCATTGTCATCACAATGCTCAGTGAAATCTCTCATCAAATTGCTCCATTCCCTTGTCATCACAATGCTCCATTACACCTGTCATAACAATGCTCCATGACCCCTGCCATCACAATGTTCCACGGCCTTGTCATCACAAGGCTCCATGACATTTTTCATCACAATGCTCCACATTCTTTTCATCGCTATGCGCCATAAAACTTCTCATCACAATGCTCCATGCACTTCTAATCAAAATGCTCTCTCACCACATATATCACAATGTTCCATCACTAGTCATCACAATACTCGCTCACCCCTGTCATCACAATGTTCCATGACCACTGTCATCACAGTGCTACATGCGCTTATCATCACAATGCTCCATGACCCCTGACATCACAATGTTCCATAACCCCTGTCACAAAATGTCCCATGACCCATTTCATCACAATGCTTCATGACCCCTGACATCGCAATGTTCCATAACCCCTGTCATCAAAATATTCCATGACACTTTTATTCAAATTGCTCCATGACACTGTCATCACAATGCTCCCTGCCTTTCTCATCACAATGGACCACGCCCTTGTCATCAAAATGCCCCATGACATTTGTCATCACAAAGCTACATGACCCTTTGCATCACAATGCTCCATGCCATTGTCTTCACAATGCTCAGTGAAATCTCTCGTCACATTGCTCCATGCCCTTGTCATCACAATGCTCCATTACACCTGTCATAACAATGCTCCATGACCCCTGCCATCACAATGTTCCACGGCCTTGTCATCACAAGGCTCCATGACCCTTGTCATCACAATGCTCCAAGACCTCTGTAAGCACAATTCTCCATGCCACTATTCATCTCAATGCTCCATGAACACTGTCATCACAATGCACCATGCCCATCATCATAATGATTCATGCTATTGTCATCACAATGAAAACAAAATGCTCCATGTCCTCTGTCATCACAATGCTCCAAACCCTTCTGATCACAATGTTCCATAACACTTGTCATCACATGCCCCATGACGCTCGTCATCACAATTATGCAAGGTCTTCTCATCACAATGCTCCATGACCTTTGTCACCACAATGCTCAATACACTTGGCATCACAATGCTCGCTGACACTTGTCATCAGTATGCTCCTTGAACACTGTCATGACAAGGCTCCATGCCTTTTTCATCACAATCATCCATTCCCTTTTCATCACAATGATCCAAGACCCCTGTTATCACAATGCTCCGTGAGTCCAGTCATCACAATCCTTCATGATATTTGTCATCACAATGGTCCATGACCTGGCCACACAAAGCTCTGTGACCTTTGTCACCACAATGATCCATGAAATTTTTATCACAATGCTCTGTGACCCTTGTCATCACAAAGCTCCATGCCTTTGTCAGCACAATGTTTGATGCGCGTGGCAGCACAATGCTCCATAACCCAAGTCATCACAATGCACCATGCACTTGTCATCACAATGCTCCACATCCTTGTCATCAAAATGCTCCATAAACCTTGTCATCACAATGCTACATGCACTTCTCCTCAAAATGCCTTCTCACCACTGATATCACAATGTTCCATCAATAGTCATCACAATACTCCCTCACCCCTGTCATCACAATATTCCATGACCCCTGTAATCACAATTCTCCATGCCCTTGTCATCACAAAGCTCCATGACGCATGTCTTCAGAATGCTCCATGGTCTTCTCATGGCAAAGCTCCATGCCCTTGTCATCACAATGCTCCATGAACCCTGTCATCACAATGCTCCGTGACTCCAATCATCACAATGATTCATGACCTTTCTCATCACAATCGTCCATGCCCTCGTCTCACAAGGATCTGTGATCTTTGTCACCACAATGCTCCATGAAATTTTCATCACAATGCTCCGTGACCCTTGTCATCACAAAGCTCCATGCCTTTGTCAGCACAATGCTCCATGACCCTTGTCATCACAATGCTCGATGCACGTGTCAGCACAATGCTCCATAACCCATGTCATCACAATGCACCATGCACTTGTCATCACAATGCTCCACATCCTTGTCATCAAAATGCTCCATAAAACTTGTCATCACAATGCTCCATGCACTTCTCCTCAAAATGCCTTCTCACCACTGATATCACAATGTTCCATCACTAGTCATCAAAATACTCCCTCACCCCTGTCATCACAATATTCCATGACCCCTGTAATCACAATTCTCCATGCCCTTGTCATCACAAAACTCCATGACACATGTAATCGGAATGCTCCATGGCCTTCTCATCACAATGCTCCATGCCCTTGTCATCGCAATGCTCCAACACCCCTGTAATCACAATGCTCCAAGCCCCTTTTCATCTCAATGCTCCATGAACCATGTCATCACAATGCACCGTGCCCATCACCATAATATTTCATGCTATTGTCATCACTGTGAAATCAAAATGCTCAATGACCTCTGTCATCACAATGCACCAAACCATTCTGATCACAATGTTCCATAACACTTGTCATCACAATGCCCCATGACACTGCTCATCACAATTATCCATGGTCTTCTCATCACAATGCTCCTTGATCTTTGTCATCACAATGCTCAATACACTTATCATCACAGTGCTCCCTGACAGTTGTCATCAGTATGCTCCTTGAACCCTGACATGACAAGGCTCCATGCATATTTCATCACAATGATCCATTCCCTTTTCATCACAATGCTCCAAGACCCCTGTAATCACAATGCTCCATGTCCTTGTCATCACAAAGCTCCATGTTGCATGTCATCAGAATACTCCATTGCCTTCTCATCACAATGCTCCATGCCCTTGTCATCACATTGCTTCAAAACCCCTGTAAGCTCAATGCTCCATGCACTTTTTCATCAGAATGCTCCATGCCCTTGTCATCACAATGCTTCATGACCCTTGTCATCGCAATGTTCCAAGCCCTTGTCATCAAAATGCTCCATTACCTTTGTCATCACAATCCTCCATGACACTTGGTATCACAATGCTCCATGCCATGGTCATCACAATGGTCAATGACATATGTCATCACAATGCTCCCTGACACCTGTCTTCACAATACTCCATGACCTTGTCATCACAAAGTTCCATGCCCTTGTCATCACAATGCGCCATGCCCACTGCCATCACAATAATCCATGAAACTTGTCAGACCAATGTTCCATTTCCCTGTCATCACATTGCTCCATGCCCTTGTCATCACAATGCTCCTGACCCCTGTCCTCACAATGCTCCGTGACTCCAGTCATCACAATGATTCATGACCTTTCTCATCACAATGGTCCATGCCCTCGTCACACAAGGCTCTGTGATCTTTGTCACCACAATGCTCCATGAAATTTTCATCACAATGCTCTGTGTCCCTTGTCATCACAATGCTCCATGCCTTTGTCAGCACAATGCTCCATGACACTTGTCATGAAAATGTTCCATGCGCTTGTCAGCACAATGCTCCATGACACATGTCATCACAATGTGCCATGCTCTTATTATCACAACGATCCACATCGTTTTCATCGCTATGCTCAATAAAACTTGTCATCACAATGCTCCATGCACTTCTCATCTAAATGCTTTCTCACCTCATATATCACAATGTTCCATCACTAGTCATCACAATACTCGCTCACCCCTGTCATCACAATGTTCCATGATCACTGTCATCACAGTGCTACATGCCCATATCATCACAAAACACCATGACCCCTGACATCACAATGTTCCATAACCCATGTCACAAAATGCTCCATGACCCATTTCATCACAATGCTTCATGACCCATGACATCACAGTGTTCAATAACCCCTGTCCTCAAAATATTCCATGACCCATTTATTCAAATTGCTCCATGACCCTGTCATCACAATGCTCCCTGCCCTTCTCAGCACAATGCACCACGCCCTTGTCATCAAAATGCCCCATGACATTTGTCATCACAAAGCTCCATGACCCTTGGCATCACAATGCTCCATGCCATTGTCATCACAATGCTCAATGAAAACTCTCATCACATTGCTCCATGCCCTTGTCATCACAATGCTCCATTACACCTGTCATAACAATGCTCCATGACTACTGCCATCACAATGTTCCACGGCCTTGTCATCACAAGGCTACATGACCCTTGTCATCACAGTGCCCCAAGACCTCTGTAATCACAATTCTCCATGCCACTTTTCATCTGAATGCTCCATGAACACTGTCATCACAATGCACCATGCCCATCATCATAATGATTCATGCTATTGTCATCACAATGAAATCAAAATGCTCCATGTCCTCTGTCATCACAATGCTCCAAACCCTTCTGATCACAATGTTCCATAACACTTGTCATCACATGCCCCATGACGCTCGTCATCACAATTATGCAAGGTCTTCTCATCACAATGCTCCATGACCTTTGTCACCACAATGCTCAATACACTTGGCATCACAATGCTCGCTGACACTTGTCATCAGTATGCTCCTTGAACACTGTCATGACAAGGCTCCATGCCTTTTTCATCACAATCATCCATTCCCTTTTCATCACAATGATCCAAGACCCCTGTTATCACAATGCTCCGTGAGTCCAGTCATCACAATCCTTCATGATATTTGTCATCACAATGGTCCATGACCTGGCCACACAAAGCTCTGTGACCTTTGTCACCACAATGATCCATGAAATTTTTATCACAATGCTCTGTGACCCTTGTCATCACAAAGCTCCATGCCTTTGTCAGCACAATGTTTGATGCGCGTGGCAGCACAATGCTCCATAACCCAAGTCATCACAATGCACCATGCACTTGTCATCACAATGCTCCACATCCTTGTCATCAAAATGCTCCATAAACCTTGTCATCACAATGCTACATGCACTTCTCCTCAAAATGCCTTCTCACCACTGATATCACAATGTTCCATCAATAGTCATCACAATACTCCCCCACCCCTGTCATCACAATATTCCATGACCCCTGTAATCACAATTCTCCATGCCCTTGTCATCACAAAGCTCCATGACGCATGTCTTCAGAATGCTCCATGGTCTTCTCATGGCAAAGCTCCATGCCCTTGTCATCACAATGCTCCATGAACCCTGTCATCACAATGCTCCGTGACTCCAATCATCACAATGATTCATGACCTTTCTCATCACAATCGTCCATGCCCTCGTCTCACAAGGATCTGTGATCTTTGTCACCACAATGCTCCATGAAATTTTCATCACAATGCTCCGTGACCCTTGTCATCACAAAGCTCCATGCCTTTGTCAGCACAATGCTCCATGACCCTTGTCATCACAATGCTCGATGCACGTGTCAGCACAATGCTCCATAACCCATGTCATCACAATGCACCATGCACTTGTCATCACAATGCTCCACATCCTTGTCATCAAAATGCTCCATAAAACTTGTCATCACAATGCTCCATGCACTTCTCCTCAAAATGCCTTCTCACCACTGATATCACAATGTTCCATCACTAGTCATCAAAATACTCCCTCACCCCTGTCATCACAATATTCCATGACCCCTGTAATCACAATTCTCCATGCCCTTGTCATCACAAAACTCCATGACACATGTAATCGGAATGCTCCATGGCCTTCTCATCACAATGCTCCATGCCCTTGTCATCGCAATGCTCCAACACCCCTGTAATCACAATGCTCCAAGCCCCTTTTCATCTCAATGCTCCATGAACCATGTCATCACAATGCACCGTGCCCATCACCATAATATTTCATGCTATTGTCATCACTGTGAAATCAAAATGCTCAATGACCTCTGTCATCACAATGCACCAAACCATTCTGATCACAATGTTCCATAACACTTGTCATCACAATGCCCCATGACACTGCTCATCACAATTATCCATGGTCTTCTCATCACAATGCTCCTTGATCTTTGTCATCACAATGCTCAATACACTTATCATCACAGTGCTCCCTGACAGTTGTCATCAGTATGCTCCTTGAACCCTGACATGACAAGGCTCCATGCATATTTCATCACAATGATCCATTCCCTTTTCATCACAATGCTCCAAGACCCCTGTAATCACAATGCTCCATGTCCTTGTCATCACAAAGCTCCATGTTGCATGTCATCAGAATACTCCATTGCCTTCTCATCACAATGCTCCATGCCCTTGTCATCACATTGCTTCAAAACCCCTGTAAGCTCAATGCTCCATGCACTTTTTCATCAGAATGCTCCATGCCCTTGTCATCACAATGCTTCATGACCCTTGTCATCGCAATGTTCCAAGCCCTTGTCATCAAAATGCTCCATTACCTTTGTCATCACAATCCTCCATGACACTTGGTATCACAATGCTCCATGCCATGGTCATCACAATGGTCAATGACATATGTCATCACAATGCTCCCTGACACCTGTCTTCACAATACTCCATGACCTTGTCATCACAAAGTTCCATGCCCTTGTCATCACAATGCGCCATGCCCACTGCCATCACAATAATCCATGAAACTTGTCAGACCAATGTTCCATTTCCCTGTCATCACATTGCTCCATGCCCTTGTCATCACAATGCTCCTGACCCCTGTCCTCACAATGCTCCGTGACTCCAGTCATCACAATGATTCATGACCTTTCTCATCACAATGGTCCATGCCCTCGTCACACAAGGCTCTGTGATCTTTGTCACCACAATGCTCCATGAAATTTTCATCACAATGCTCTGTGTCCCTTGTCATCACAATGCTCCATGCCTTTGTCAGCACAATGCTCCATGACACTTGTCATGAAAATGTTCCATGCGCTTGTCAGCACAATGCTCCATGACACATGTCATCACAATGTGCCATGCTCTTATTATCACAACGATCCACATCGTTTTCATCGCTATGCTCAATAAAACTTGTCATCACAATGCTCCATGCACTTCTCATCTAAATGCTTTCTCACCTCATATATCACAATGTTCCATCACTAGTCATCACAATACTCGCTCACCCCTGTCATCACAATGTTCCATGATCACTGTCATCACAGTGCTACATGCCCATATCATCACAAAACACCATGACCCCTGACATCACAATGTTCCATAACCCATGTCACAAAATGCTCCATGACCCATTTCATCACAATGCTTCATGACCCATGACATCACAGTGTTCAATAACCCCTGTCCTCAAAATATTCCATGACCCATTTATTCAAATTGCTCCATGACCCTGTCATCACAATGCTCCCTGCCCTTCTCAGCACAATGCACCACGCCCTTGTCATCAAAATGCCCCATGACATTTGTCATCACAAAGCTCCATGACCCTTGGCATCACAATGCTCCATGCCATTGTCATCACAATGCTCAATGAAAACTCTCATCACATTGCTCCATGCCCTTGTCATCACAATGCTCCATTACACCTGTCATAACAATGCTCCATGACTACTGCCATCACAATGTTCCACGGCCTTGTCATCACAAGGCTACATGACCCTTGTCATCACAGTGCCCCAAGACCTCTGTAATCACAATTCTCCATGCCACTTTTCATCTGAATGCTCCATGAACACTGTCATCACAATGCACCATGCCCATCATCATAATGATTCATGCTATTGTCATCACAATGAAATGAAAATGCTCTATGTCCTATGTCATCACAATGCTCCAAACCCTTCTGATCACAATGTTCCATAACAATTGTCATCACATGCCCCATGAAGCTCGTCATCACAATTATGCAGGGTCTTCTCATCACAATGCTCCATGACCTTTGTCACCACAATACTCAATACACTTGGCATCACAATGCTCGCTGACACTTGTCATCAGTATGCTCCTTGAACACTGTCATGACAAGGCTCCATGCCTTTTTCATCACAATGATCCATTCCCTTTTCTTCACAATACTCCAAGACCATGTTATCACAATGTTCCGTGACTCCAGTCATCACAATGCTTCATGACATTTGTCATCACAATGGTCCATGACCTGGTCACACAAAGCTCTGTGACCTTTGTCACCACAATGCTCCATGAAATTTTTATCACAATGCTCTGTGACCCTTGTCATCACAAAGCTCCATGCCTTTGTCAGCACAATGCTCCATGACCCTTGTCATCACAATGCTTGTTGCGCATGTCAGCACAAGGCTCCATAACCCATGTCATCACAATGCACCATGCACTTGTCATCACAATTCTCCACATCCTTGTCATCAAAATGCTCCATAAACCTTGTCATCACAATGCTCCATGCACTTCTCCTCAAAATGCCTTCTCACCAGTGATATCACAATGTTCCATCACTAGTCATCACAATACTCCCTCACCCCTGTCATCACAATATTCCATAACCCCTGTAATCACAATTCTGCATACACTTGTCATCACAAAGCTCCATGACACATGTCATCAGAATGCTCCATGGCCTTCTCATCACAATGCTCCATGCCCTTGTCATCACAATGCTCCAACAGCCCTGTAATCACAATGCTCCATGTCCCTTTTCATCGCAATGCTCCATGAACCCTGTCATCAAAATGCACCGTGCCCATCACCATAATATTTCATGCTATTGTCATCACAATGAAATCAAAATGCTCAATGACCTCTGTCATCACAATGCACCAAACCCTTCTGAGCACAATGTTCCATAACTCTTGTCATCACAATTTTCCATGACGCTGGTCATCACAATTATCCATGGTCTTCTCATCACAATGCTCCATGATCTTTGTCATCACAATGCTCAATACACTTATCATCACAATGCTCCCTGACAGTTGTCATCAGTATGCTCCTTGAACCCTGTCATGACAAGGCTCCATGCATTTTTCATCACAATGATTCATTCCCTTTTCATCACAATGCTCCAAGACCCCTGTAAACACAATGCTCCATGTCCTTGTCATCACAAATCTACATGACGCATGTCATCAGAATGCTCCATTGCCTTCTCATCACAATGCTCCATGCCCTTGTCATCACATTGCTTCAAAACCCCTGTAATCTCAATTTTCCATGCACATGTTCATCAGAATGCTCCATGCCCTTGTCATCACAATGCTCCATGACCCTTGTCATCGCAATGTTCCAAGCCCCTGTCATCAAAATGCTCCATTACCTTTGTCATCACAATCCTCCATGACACATGGTATCACAATGCTCCATGCCATTGTCATCACAATGGACAATGACATATGTCATCACAATGCTCCCTGACACCTGTCTTCACAATATTCCATGACCTTGTCATCACAATGTTCCTTGCCCTTGTCATCACAATGCGCCATGCCCACTCTCATCAAAATAATCCATGAAACATGTCAGACCAATGTTCTATGCCCCTGTCATCACAATGCTCCATGCCCTTGTCATCACAATGCTCCATGACCCCTGTCATCACAATGCTCCGTGACTCCAGTCATCACAATGCTTCATGAACTTTGTCCTCACAAGGGTCCATGCCCTCGTCACACAAGGCTCTGTGACCTTTGTCAACACAATGCTCCATGCCCTTGTCATCTCAATGCTCCATGCCCACTGTCATCACAATTATCCATGAAACTTGTCAGACCAATGTTCCATGCCCCTGTCCTCACATTGCTCCATGCCCTTGCCATCACAATGCTCCATGACCCCTGTCATCACAGTGCTCCGTGACTCCAGTCATCACAATGATTCATTACCTTTCTCATCACAATGGTCCTTGCCCTCGTCACAGAAGGCTCTGTGATCTTTGTCACCACAATGCTCCATGCCTTTGTCATCACAAAGCTCCATGCATTTCTCATCAAAATGCTCTCTCACGACATATATCACAAAGTTCCATCACTAGTCAACACAATACTCGCTCACCACTGTCATCACAATGTTCCAAGACAGCTGTCATCACAGTGCTACACGCCCTTATAATCACAATGCTCCATGAACCCTGACATCACAATGTTCCAAAACCCCTGTCACAAAATGCTCCATGACCCATTTCATCACAATGCTTCATGACCCCTGACATCGCAATGTTCCGTAACCCCTGTCATCAAACTATTCCATGACCCTTTTATTCAAATTGCTCCATGACCATGTCATAACAATGCTCCCTGCACTTCTCATCACAATGCACTATGCCCTTGTCACCAAAATGCCCCATGACATTTGTCATCACAAAGCTCCAAGACCCATGGCATCACAATGCTCCATGCCATTGTCATCACAATGCTCAATGAAATCTCTCATCACATTGCTCCATGCCCTTGTCATCACAATGCTCCATTACACCTGTCATAACAATGCTCCATGACCCCTGCCATCACAATGTTCCACGGCCTTGTCATCACAAGACTCCTTGACCCTTTTCATCACAATGCTCCACATCATTTTCATCGCTATGCTCCATAAATCTTGTCATCACAATGCTCCATGCACTTCTCATCAAAATGCTCTCTCACCACATATATCACAGTGTTCCATCACTAGTCATCACAATACTCGCTCACCTTTGTCATCACAATGTTCCATGACCACTGTCATCACAGTGTTACATGCCCTTATCATCACAATGCTCCATGACCCCTGATATCACAATGTTCCATAACCCCTGTCACAAAATGCTCCATGACCCATTTCATTACAATGCTTCATGACCCCTGACATCACAATGTTCCACGGCCTTGTCATCACAAGACTCCATGACCCTTGTCATCACAATGCTCCAAGACCTCTGTAATCACAATTCTCCATGCCACTTTTCATCTCTATACTCCATGAACACTGTCATCACAATTCACCATGCCCATCATCATAATGATTCATGCTATTGTCATCACAATGAAATAAAATGCTCCATTACCCCTGTCATCACATTGCTCCGTGACTCCTGTCATCAAAATGATTCATGACCTTTCTCATCACAGTGGTCCATGCCCTCGTCACACAAGGCTCTGTGATGTTTGTCACCACAATGCTCCATGAAATTTTCCTCACAATGCTCTGTGTCCCTTTTCATCCCAATGCTCCATTCCTTTGTAGGCACAATGCCCCATGACATATGTCATCCCAATGTGCCATGCCCGTTTCATCACAATGCTCCATGACCCCTGACATCACAATGTTCCATAACCCCTGTCACAAAATGCTCTATGACCCATTTCATCACAATGCTTCATGACCCCTGACATCACAAAGTTCCATAACCACTGTCATCAAAATATTCCATGACACTTTTATTCAAATTGCTCCATGAACATGTCATCACAATGCTCCCTGCCCTTCTCATCACAATGCAGCACGCCCTTGTCATCAAAATGCCCCATGACATTTGTCATCACAAAGCTCCATGACACATGGCATCACAATGCTCCATTCCATTGTCATCACAATGCTCAATGAAATCTCTCATCACATTGCTCCATGCCCTTGTCATCACAATGCTCCATTACACCTGTCATAACAATGCTCCATGACCCCTGCCGTCACAATATTCCACGGACTTGGCATTACAAGGCTCCTTGACACTTTTCATCACAATGCTCCACATCCTTTTCATCGCTATGCTCCATAAAACTTGTCATCACAATGCTCCATGCACTTCTCATCAAAATGCTCTCTCCCACATATATCACAATGTTCCATCACTAGTCATCACAAAACTCGCTCACACCTGTCATCACAATGTTCCATGACCACTGTCATCACAGTGCTACATGCCTTTATCATCACAATGCTCCATGACCCCTGACATCAAAATGTTCCATAACCCCTGTCATCAAAATATTCCATGACACTTTTATTCAAATTGCTCCATGACCCTGTTATCACAATACTCCCTGCCCTTCTCATCACAATGTACCACGCCCTTGTCATCAAAATGCCCCATGACATTTGTCATCACAAAGCTCCATGACCCTTGGCATCACAATGATCCATGCCCTTGTCATCACAATGCTCCATTACACCTGTCATAACAATGCTCCATGACCCCTGCCATCACAATGTTCCACGGCCTTTTCATCACAAGGCTCCATGACCCTTGTCATCACAATGCTCCAAGACCTCTGTAATCACAATTCTCCATGCCACTTTTCATCTCTATACTCCATGAACACTGTCATCACAATGCACAGTGCCCATCAACATAATATTTCATGCTATTGTCATCACAATGAAATCAAAATGCTCAATGACCTCTGTCATCACAATGCACCAAACCCTTCTGATCACAGTGTTCCATAACACTTGTCATCACAATGCCCCATGACGCTCGTCATCACAATTATGCAAGGTCTTCTCATCACAATGAACCATGACGTTTGTCACCACAATGCTCAATACACTTGGCATCACAATTTTCGCTGACACTTGTCATCAGTATGCTCCTTGAACACTGTCATGACAAGGATCCATGCATTTTTCATCACAATGATCCATTCCCTTTTCATGAAAATGCTCCAAGACCCCTGTTATCACAGAGCTCCATGCTCCTGTCATCACAAAGATCCATGACACATGTCATCAGAATGCTCCATGAATATTTCATCACAATGCTCTGTGTCCCTTGTCATCAAAATTCTCCATGCCTTTGTCACCACAATGCTCATGACCCTTCTCATCACAGTGCTCGATGCGTGTGTCAGCACAATGCTCCATAACCCATGTCATCAAAATGCACCATGCACTTGTCATCACAATGCTCCATTCCCTTGTCATCACAATGCTCCATTACACCTGTCATAACAATGCTCCATGACCCGTGCCATCACAATGTTCCACGGCCTTGTCATCACAAGGCTCCATGACATTTTTCATCACAATGCTCCACATCCTTTTCATCGCTGTGCTCCATAAAACTTCTCATCACAATGCTCCATGCACTTCTCCTCTAAATGCTCTCTCACCACTGATATCACAATGTTCCATCACTAGTCATCACAATACTCCCTCACCCCTGTCATTACAGTGTTCCATGACCCCTGTCATCACAATGCTACATACCCTTATCATCACAATGCTCCATGACACCTGACATCACAATGTACCATAACCCCTGTCATCAAAATGTTCCATGACACTTTTCATCAATTTGCTCCATGACCCTCTCATCACAATGCTTCCTGCCCTTCTCATCACAATGCACCACGCCCTTGTCATCAAAATGCTCCATGACCTTTGTCATCACAAAGTCCATGACCCTTGGCATCACAATGCTCCATTCCATTGTCATCACAATGCTCCATGAACCCTCTCATCACATTGCTCCATGCACTTTTCATTACAATCCTGCATGATATATGTATCACAGTGTTCTGTGCCCTTGTCATCACAATGCTCCATGCACACTCTCATCACAATAATCCATGAAAATTTTCAGGCCAATGCCCCATTCCCTTGTCATCACAAAGCTCCATTACACGTGTCATAACAATGCTCCATGACCCCTGCCATCACAAGGTTCCACGGCCTTGTCATCAGAAGCCTCGATGACCCTTGTAATCAAAATGCTCCAAGACCCCTGTAATCACAATGCTCCATGCCCCTGTCATCACAAAGCTCCATGACGCATGTCATCAGAATGCTCCATGGCCTTCTCATCACAATGATCCATGCGCATGTAATCACAATGTTCCAACACACCGGTAATGACAATGCTCCATGCCCATTTTAATCTCAATGCACCATGAACCCTGTCATCACGTTGCACCGTGCCCATCACCATAATATTTCATGCTATTGTCATCACAATGAAATCAAAATGCTCAATGACCTCAGTCATCACAATGCTCCAAACCCTTTTGATCAAAATGTTCCATAACACTTGTCATCACAGTGTCCCATGACGCTTGTCATCACAATGATCCATGCAATTTTCATCACAATGCTCCAAGACCCCTGTAATCACAATGCTCCATGTCCTTGTCATCACAAAGCTCCATGACGCATGTCATCAGAATGCTCCATTTCCTTCTCATCACAATGCTCCATGCCCTTGTCATCACAATGCTTCAAAACACCTGTAATCACAATGCTCCATGCACCTTTTCATCAGAATGCTCCATGACCCTTTTCATCAAAATGCTCCATGACCCCTGACATCACAATATTTCATAACCACTGTCATCAAAATGTTCCATGACACTTTTCATCAATTTGCTCCATGACCCTGTCATCACAATGATCACTGCCTTTCTCAACACAATGCACCACAACCCTGTCATCAAAATGCTCCATGACCTTTGTCATCACAAAGCTCCATGACCCTTGGCATCACAATGCTCCATGCCATTTCATCACAATGCTACATGAAACTTCTCATCCCATTGCTCCATGCCCTTGTCAGCACAATGCTCCATGACACTTGTCATCACAATGCTCGTTACTCTTCTCATCACAATGCTCCATGCCCTTGTCATTACAATCCTCCATGACACATGTATCACAGTGTTCCGTGCCCTAGTCATCACAATGCTCCATGCCGAATCTCATCACAATAATACATGAAATTTTCAGACCAATGTTCCATGCACTTGTCATCAAAATGCTCCAGTATCCATGTCGTAACAAAGCTCCCTGACCCCTGCCAACACAATGTTCCACGGCCTTGTCATCCAAGGCTCCATTGCCCTTTTCATCACAATGCTCCAAGACCCTTGTAATCACAATGCTCCATGTCCTTGTCTTCACAAAGATCTATGACCCATGTCATCAGAATGCTACATGGACTTCTCATCAAAATGCTCCACGCCCTTCTAATCACAATGCTCCAAGACCCCTGTAATCACAGTGCTCCATGCCCCTATTCATCAGAATGCTCGGTGAGACTTGTCATCACAAGACTCCATGGTTTTCTCATCGCACTGCTCCAGGACCTTGTCATCACAATGCTCCATTCCCTTGTCATCACAATGCTCCTTGACCCCTGTCATCACAATACTCCATGAACATTTTCAGCCCAATGCTCCATGACCTTCCATTCACAATGCTCCATGACCCTTGTCATCACATTGCTCCATGACCCCTCTCATCACAATGCTCCATGTCCCATGTCATCACAATTCTCCACGTCTTTGTCATCACAATGCTCCATGACACTTCTTATCACAATGTTACATGAACTTGTCATCACAATGCTCTATGACTACTCTTATAGCAAGCTCCATGCGTTTGTCATCATAATGCTTCACAACGTTGTCATCAAAATTCTCAATGGCCCTTCTCATCACAATGCTCCATACACTTGTCATCACAATGCTCCATGTCCATTGTCATCACAATGTCCCAAGCCCTTGTGATCAAGATGCTCCATTAACTTTGTCAACACAATCCTCCGTGACACTTGGTATCACAATGCTCCATGCCATTGTCATCACAATGGACAATGACATATGTCATCACAATGCTCCCTGACACCTGTCTTCACAATACTACATGACCTTGTCATCACAATGTTCCATGCCCTTGTCATCACAATGCGCCATGCCCATTGTCATCACAATAATCCATGAAAATTGTCAGACCAATGTTCCATGCCGCTGTCATCACAATGATCCATGCCCTTGTCATCACAATGCTCCATGACCCCTGTCATCACAATGCTCCGTGACTCTAGTCATCACAATGCTTCATGACCTTTGTCATCACAATGGTCCATGCCTTCATCACACATGGCTCTGTGACCTTTCTCACCACAATGCTCCATGCCCTTGTCATCACAAAGCTACAAGACGCATTTCATCATAATGCTTCAAAACCACTGTAATCACAATGCTCCATGTACCTTTTCATCAGAATGCTCCATGACACTTTTCATCAAAATGCTCCATGACCCCTGACATCACAATGTTCCATGACCCCTGTAATCACAATGCTCCATTCCCTTATCATCACAATGCTCCAATTCCCCTGTAATCACAATGCTCCATGCCCCTTGTTATTACAGTGCTCCATGACGCTCGTCATCACAATTATCCGTGATCTTCTCATCACAATGCTCCACGGTCTTGCCATCACAATGCTCCATGCCCTGGTCTTCACAATCCTCCATGTCCCATGTCATCACAATTCTCCAAGTCCTTGTCATCACAATGCTCCATGACACTTCTTATCACAATGTTACATGATCTTTTCATCACAATTCTGCAGGCACTTGTCATCGCAATGCTCTATGACCCCTGTCATAGCAGGCTCCATGCGCTTGTCATCACAATGCTTTACGACGTTGTCATCAAAATTCTCAATGGCCCTTGTCATCACAATGCTCCATGAACCTTGTCATCACAATGTCCCAAGTCCTTGTCATCAAAATGCTCCATTACCTTTGTCATCATTATCCTCCATGACACTTGGTATCACAATGCTCCATGCCATTGTCATCACAATGGACAATGACGTATGTCATCACAATGCTCCCTGACACCTGTCATCACAGTACTCCATGACCTTGTTATCACAATGTTCCATGCCCTTGTCATCACAATGTGCCATGCCCACTGTCATCACAATAATCAATGTAACTAGTCAGACCAATGTTCCATGCCCCTGTCATCACAATGCTCCATGCCCTTGTCATCACAATGCTCCATGACGCCTGTCATCACAATGCTCCGTGAAGCCAGTCATCACTAGGCTTCATGACCTTTGTCATCACAATGGTCCATGCCCTCGTCACACAAGGCTCTGTGACCTTTGTCACCACAATGCTCCATTACCTTGTCATCACAATGCTCCATGCCCACTGTCATCACAATAATCCATGAAACTTGTCAGACCAATGATCCATGACCTCTTCACACAAGGCTCTGTGATCTTTGTCACCACAATGCTCCATGAACTTTTCATCACAATGCTCTTTGTCCCTTGTCATCACGATGCTCCATGCCTTTGTCAGCACAATGCACCATGCCCTTGTCTTCACAATGCTCCATGACCCCTGTCATCACAATGCTCCGTGACTCCAGTCATCAAAATGCTTCATGACCATTGTCATCACAATGGTCCATTCCCTCGTCACACAAGGCTCTGTGACCTTTGTCACCACAATGCTCCATGTCCTTGTCATCACAAAGCTCCATGACACATGTCATCAGAATGCTCCATTGCCTTCTCATCACACTGCTCCTTGCCTTTTTCATCACAATGCTTCAAAACCACTGTAATCACAATGCTCCATGCACCTTTTCATCAGAATGCTCCATGAACCTTTTCATCAAAATGCTCCATGAACCTTTACATCACAATGTTCTATAACCCCTGTAATCAAAATATTCCATGACACTTTTCATCAATTTGCTCCATGACCATGTCATCACAATGTTCCCTGACCTTCTCATCACAGTGCACCACGACCTTGTCATCAAAATGCTCCATGACCTTTGTCATCACAAAGCTCCATGACCCTTGGAATCACAATGCTCCATGCCATTTCATCACAATGCTACATGAAACCTCTCATCACATTGCTCCATGCCCTTGTCAGCACAATGCTCCATGACGCCTGTCATCACAATGATCGATACTCTTCTCATCACAATGCTCCATGCCCTTGTCATTACAATCCCCCATGACACATGTATCACAGTGTTCCGTGCCCTAGTCATCAAAATGCTCCATGCCGGATCTCATCACAATAATACATGAAATTTTCAGACTAATATTCCATGCCCTTGTCATCACAATGCTCCATTACCCCTGTCATAACAATGCTCCATGACAACTACCATCACAATGTTCCACGGCCTTGTCATCCAAGGCTCCATGACCCTTGTCATCACAGTCCACCAAGACCCCTGTAATCACAATTTTCCATGCCCTTGTCGTCACAAAGATTCATGACGCATGTCATCAGAATGCTCCGAGGCCTTCTCATCACAATGCTCCATGCCCTTGTCATCACAATGCTCCAACAGCCCTGTAATCACAATGCTCTATGCCATTGTCATCACAATGGACAATGACATATGTCATCACAATGCCCCCAGACCCCTGTCTTCACAGTACTCCATGACCTTCTCATCACAATGCTCCATGCTCTTCTCATCAGAATGTGCCTTGCCCACTGTCATCACAATAAACAATTAAACTTGTCAGACCAATGCACCATGCCCCTGTCATCAGAATGCTCCATACCCTTGTCATCACAATGTACGGTGACTCCAGTCATCACAATGCTTCATGACCTTTGTCATCACAATGGTACTTAACCTCGTCATCACAAGGCTCTGTGACCATTGTCACCACAATGCTCCATGAACTTTTCATCACAATGCTCTGTGACCGTTGTCATCACAAGGTTCCATGAATTTGTCAGCACAATGGTCCATGACCCTTGTCATCACAATGCTCCATGCGCTTCTCAGCACAATGCTCCATGACCCATGTCATCAAAATGCGCCATGCAATTGTCAACACAATGCTCCACAGCCTTGTCATCACAATGCTCCATAAACCTTGTCATCACAATGCTCCATGCACTTCTCATCAAAATGCTTTCTCACCACTGATATCACAATGTTCCATCAGTAGTCATCACAATACTCCCTCACCACAGTCATCAAAATTTTCCATGTCCTCTGTCATCACAATGCCACATGCCATATCATCACAATGCTCCATGATCCCTGACATCAAAATGTTCCATATCCTCTGTCATCAGAATGTTCCATCACCCTTTTCATCACAATGCTCCAAGACCCCTGACATCACAGTGTTCCATAACCACTGTCATCAAAATGTTCCATGACCCTTTTCATCAAATTGCTCCATGACCCTGTCATCACAATGCACCATGTCCATCATCATAATGCTTCATGCTATTCTCATCACAATGAAATCAATATGCTCCATGACCTCTGTCATCAAAATGCACCAAACCCTTGTGATCACAATGTTCCATAACCATTGTCATCACAATGCACCATGACGCTCATCATCACAATTATCCATGGTCTTCTCATCACAGTGCTCCAAGATCCCTGTCATCTCAATGTTCTGTGACTCCATTCATCACAAGGCTTCATGACATTTGTCATCACAATGGTCCATGTCCTCGTCACACAGGGCTCTGTGACCTTTCTCAACCCAATGCTCCATGAACTTTTCATCACAGTGCTCTGTGATCCTTGTCATCACCATGCTCCATGCCTTTGTCAGCACAATGCTCCATGACCCTTGTCTTCACAGTGCTCCAGGCGCATGTGAGGACAAGGCTCCACAACCCATGTCATCACAATGCGCCATGCGCTTTTCATCACAATGCTCCACATCCTTGTCATTACAGTGCTCCAAAAACCTTGTCATCACAATGCTCCACGCACTTCTCATTAAAATGCTCTCTCCCCCCTGTCATCACAATGTTCCATGATCCGTGTCATGACAATGCTACATGACCTTATCATCACAATGTTCCATGAACCCTGACATCACTATGTTCCATAATCCCTGCCATCAAAATGCTCCATGACCCTTTTCATCAGAATCCTCCATGACCCCTGACATCACAATGTTCCATAACCACTGTCATCAAAATATTCCATGATACTTTTCATCAAATTGCTCCATGACCCTGTCATCAAAATGCTCCCTGCCCTTCTCATCACAATGCACCACGACCTTGTCATCAAAATGCTCCATGAACTCTGTCATCACAAGCTCCATGACCCTTGGCATCACAATGCTCCATGCCATTTCATCATAATGCTACATGAAACCTCTCATCACATTGCTCCATGCCATTGTCAGCACAATGCTCCATGATGCTTGTCATTACAATCCTCCATGACACATGTATCACAGTGTTCCGTGCCTTAGTCATCACAATGTTCCAAGCCGAATCTCATCACAATAATCCATGAAATTTTCAGACCAATGTTCCATGCCCTTGTCATCACAATGCTCCATTACCCCTGTCATAACAATGCTCCATGACCCCTGCCATCACAGTGATCCACGGCCTTGTCATCCAGGTTACATGACCCTTGTCATCACATTGCTCCAAGACCCCTGTAATCACAATGCTCTATGCCCTTGTCGTCACAAATATCCTTGACGCATGTCATCAAAATGCTCCATGACCTTCTCATCACAATGCTCCATGCACTTGTCATCACATGCTCCAAGATCCCTGTAATCACAATGCTCCCTGCCCTTCTCATCACAATGCACCACGCCCTTGTCATCAAAATGCTCCATGACCTTTATCATCACAAAGGTCCATGACCCTAGCATCACAATGCTCCATTCCATTGTCATCACAATGCTCCATGAACCCTCTCATCACATCGCTCCATGCACTTTTCATCCCAAATCTCCATGACGCTTGTCATCACAATGCTCGATGCCCTTCTCATCACAATGCTACATGCCATTGACATTACAATCCTGCATGATCTATGTATCACAGTGCTCCGTGCCCTTGTCATCAGAATGCCCCATGCCCACTCTCATCAGAGTAATCCATGAAAATTTTCAGACCAATGCCCCATGCACTTGTCATCACAATGCTCCATTACCCCTGTCATAACAATGCTCCATGACCAATGCCATCACAAGGATCAACGGCCTTGTCATCAAAAGCCTCCATGACCCTTGTCATCACAATGCTCCAAGACCCCTGTAATCACAATGCTCCATTCACTTGTCATCACAAAGCTCCATGACGCATGTCATCAGAATGCTCCATGGCTTTCACATCACAATGCTCCATGCCCTTGAGGTCACTATGCCCCAACACCTCTGTAATCACAATGCTCCATGCCCCTTTTCATCTCAATGCTCCATGAACCCTGTCATCACAATGCACCGTGCCCATCACCATAATATTTCATGCTATTGTCATCACAATGAAATCAAAATGCTCAATGACCTCTGTCATCCCAATGCACCAACCCTTCTGATCACAAAGTTCCATAACACTTGTCATCACAATGCCCCATGAGCCTGGTCCTCACAATTATACATGGTTTTCTCATCACAAAGCTCCATGAGCCTGGTCCTCACAATTATCCATGGTCTTCTCATCACAATGCTCCATGATATTTGTCATCACAATGCTCAATACACTTATCATCACAATGCTCCCGGACACATATCATCAGTATGCTCCTTGAACAGTGTCCTGACAAGGCTCCATGCATTTTTTTTTTTTTTTTTTTTTTTTTTTTTTTTTTTTTTTTTTTTTTTTTTGTTTTTTTTTTTGCGGTACGCGGGCCTCTCACTGTTGCGGCCTCTCCCGTTGCGGAGCACAGGCTCCAGACGCGCAGGCTCAGTGGCCATGGCTCACGGGCCCAGCCGCTCCGCAGCATGTGGGATCTTCCCGAACCGGGGCACGAACCTGTGTCCCCTGCATTGGCAGGCGGACTCTCAACCACTGCGCCACCAGGGAAGCCCGGCTCCATGCATTTTTCATCACAATGCTCCATGCCCCTTTTAATCTCAATGCTCCATGAACCCTGTCATCACAATGCACCGAGTCCATCACCATAATACTTCATGCTATTGTCATCAAAATGAAATCAAACTGCTCAATGACCTCTGTCATCACAATGCACCAAACCCTTCTGATCACAATGTTCCATAACACTTGTCATCACAATGCCCCATGAGGCTGGTCATCACAATTATCCATGGATTTCTCATCACAATGCTCCATGATCTTTGTCATCACAATGCTCAATACACTTATCATCACAATGCTCCCTGACTGTTGTCATCAGTAGGCTCCTTGCAACCTGTCATGACAGGGCTCCATGCATTTTTCATCACAATGATCCATTCCCTTTTCATCACAATGCTCCAAGACCCCTGCAATCACAATGCTCCATGTACTTGTCATCACAAAGCTCCATGACGCATGTCATCAGAATGCTCCATTGCCTTCTCATCACAATACTCCATGACCTTGTCATCACAATGCTTCAAAACCCCTGTAATCACAATGCTCCATGAACCTTTTCATCACAATGCTCCCTGCCCTTCTCATCACAATGCACCACGACCTTGTCATCAAAATGGTCCATGACCTTTGTCATCACAAAGCTCCATGACCCTTGGCATCACAATGCTCCATGCCATTTCATCACAATGCTACATGAAACCTCTCATCACATTGCTCCATGCCCTTGTCAGCACAATGCTCCATGACGCTTGTCATCACAATGCTCGATACTCTTCTCATCACAATGTTCCATGCCCTTGTCATTACAATCCCCCATGAAATATGTATCACAGTGTTCCGTGCCCTAGTCATCACAATGCTCCATGCCGAATCTCATCACAATAATCCATGAAATTTTCAGACCAATGTTCCATGCCCTTGTCATCACAATGCACCTTTAACCCTGTCATAGAAATGCTCCATGACCCCTGCCATCACAATGTTCCACGGCCTTGTCATCCAAGGCTCCATGACACTTGTCATCACAGGGCTCCAATACCCATGTAATCACAATGCTCCATGCCCTTGTCGTCACAAAGATTCATGACGCATGTCATCAGAATGCTCCGTGGCCTTCTCATCACAATGATTCATGCCGTTTTCATCACAATGCTCCAAGACCCCTGTAATCACAATGCTCCATGCCCCTTGTCATTACAGTGCTCCATGATGCTCGTCATCACAATTATCCGTGATCTTCTCATCACAATGATCCACGGTTTTGCCATTACAATGCTCCATGCCCCGGTCATCACAATGCTCCATGTCCCATGTCATCACAAATCTCCACGTCCTTGTCATCACAATGCTCCATGACACTTCTTATCACAATGTTACATGATATTTTCATCACAATTCTCCATGCACTTGTCATCGAAATGCTCTATGACCCCTGTCATAGCAAGCTCCATGCGCTTGTCATCACAATGCCTCATGACGTTGTCATCAAAATTCTCAATGGCACTTGTCATCGCAATGCTCCATGACCCTTGTCATCACAACGTCCCAAGCACTTGTCATGAAAATGCTCCATTACCTTGGTCATCACAATCCTCCATGACACTTGGTATCACAATGCTCCATGCCATTGTCATCACAAAGCTCCGTGACTCCAGTCATCACAGTGCTTCATGACCTTTGTCACCACAATGTTCCATGCCCTTGTCATCACAATGCTCCATGCCCACTGTCATAACAATATTCCATAAAACTTGTCAGACCAATGATCCATGCCCTCTTCACACAAGGCTCTGAAATCATTGTCACCACAATGCTCCATGAACTTTTCATCACAATGCTCTTTGTCCCTAGTCATCACAATGCTCCATGCCTTTGTCAGCACAATGCTCCATGACACTTGTCATCAAAATGCTCCATGCGCTTGTCAGCACAATGCTCCTTGACCTATGTCATCACAATGTGCCATGTGCTTGTCATCACAATGCTCCACATCCTTTTCATCGCTATGCTCCATAAGACTTGTCATCACAATGCTCCATGCACTTCTCATCAAAATGCTCCCTCAACACATATAACACAATGTTCCATCACTAGTCATCACAATACTCCCTCACCCCTGTCATCAAAGTGTCCCATGACCCCTTTCATCACAGTGCTACATGCCCTTATCATCACAATGCTCCATGACCCCTGACATCACAATGTTCCATAACCCCTGTCACAAAATGCTCCATGACCCATTTCATCACAATGCTTCATGACCCCTGACATCACAATGTTCCATAACCACTGTCATCAAAATATTCCATGACACATTTGATCAAATTGCTCCATGACGCTGTCATCACAATGCTCCCTGCCATTCTCATCACAATGCACCACGCCCTTGTCATCAAAATGCCCCATGACATTTGTCATCACAAAGCTCCAATACCCCTGTCACAACAATGATCCCTGACCCCTGCCATCACAAGGTTCCACGGCCTTGTCATCACAAGCCTCGATGACCCTTGTCATCACAATGCTCCAAGACCCCTGTAATCACAATGCTCCATGCCCTTGTCATCACAAAGCTCCATGACGCATGTCATCTGAATGCTCCATGGCCTTCTCATCACAATGCTCCATGCCCTGGTCATCACAATGCTCCAACAGCCCTATAATCACAATGCTCCATGCCCCTTTTCATCTCAATGCTCCATGAACCCTGTCATCACAATGCACCGTGCCCATCACCATAATATTTCATCCTATTGTCATCACAATGAAATCAAAATGCTCAATGACCTCTGTCATCACAATGCACCAAACCCTTCTGATCACAATGTTCCATAACACTTGTCATCACAATGCCCTATGACGCTGGTCATCAAAATTATCAATGGACTTCTCATCACAATGCTCAATACACTTATCATCACAATGCTCCCTGACAGTTGTCATCAGTATGCTCCTTGAACCCTGTCATGACAAGGCTCTATGCATTTTTCATCACAATGATCAATTCCCTTTTCATCACAATGCTCCAAGACCCCTGCAATCACAATGCTCCATGTACTTGTCATCACAAAGCTCCATGACGCATGTCATCAGAATGCTCCATTGCCTTCTCATCACAATGCTCCATGCCTTTGTCATCACAATGCTTCAAAACCCTTGTAATCTCAATGCTCCATGCACCTTTTCATCAGAATGCTCCATGACCCTTTTCATCAAAATGCTCCATGACCCCTGACATCACAATGTTCCATAACCACTGTCATCAAAATGTTCCATGACACTTTTCATCAATTTGCTCCATGACCCTGTCATCACAATGCTCCCTGCACTTCTCATCACAATGCACCACGACCTTGTCATCAAAATGGTCCATGACCTTTGTCATCACAAAGCTCCATGACCCTTGGCATCACAATGCTCCATGCCATTTCATCACAATGCTACATGAAACCTCTCATCACATTGCTCCATACGCTTGTCAGCACAATGCTCCATGATGCTTGTCATCACAATGGCGATACTCTTCTCATCACAATGCTCCATGCCCTTGTCATTACAATCCTCCATGACATATGTATCACAGTGTTCCGTGCCTTAGTCATCACAATGCTCCATGCCGAATCTCATCACAATAATCCATGAAATTTTCAGACCAATGTTCCATGCCCTTGTCATCACAATGCTCCATTACCCCTGTCATAACAATGCTCTATGGCCCCTGCCATCACAATGATCCACGGCCTTGTCATCCAAGGTTCCATGACCCTTGTCATCACATTGCTCCAAGACCCCTGTTATCACAATGCTATATGCCCTTGTCGTCACAAAGATCCTTGACGCATGTCATCAAATGCTCCATGGCCTTCTCATCACAATGCTCCATGCCCTTGTCATCACATGCTCCAAGACCCCTGTAATCACAATGCTCCCTGCCCTTCTCATCACAATGCACCACGCCCTTGTCATCAAAATGCTCCATGACCTTTATCATCACAAAGGTCCATGACCCTAGCATCACAATGCTCCATTCCATTGTCATCACAATGCTCCATGAACCCTCTCATCACATCGCTCCATGCACTTTTCATCCCAAATCTGCATGACGCTTGTCATCACAATGCTCGATGCCCTTCTCATCACAATGCTCCATGCCACTGACATTACAATCATGCAATATCTATGTATTACAGTGTTCCGTGCCCTTGTCATCAGAATGCTCCATGCCCACTCTCATCACAATAATCCATGAAAATTTTCAGGCCAATGCCCCATGCACTTGTCATCACAATGCTCCATTAACCCTGTCATAACAATGCTCCATGACCAATGCCATCACAAGGATCAACGGCCTTGTCATCAAAAGCCTCCATGTCCCTTGTCATCACAATGTTCCAACACCCCTGTAATCACAATGCTCCATGCCCTTGTCATCACAATGCTCCAAGACCCCTGTAATCACAATGCTCCATGCCCCTTGTCATTACAGAGCTCCATGACGCTCTTCATCATAATTATCCGTGATCTTCTCATCACAATGCTCCACGGTCTTGCCATCACAATGCTCCATGCCCTGGTCATCACAATGCTAAATGTCCCATGTCATCACAATTCTCCAAGTCCTTGTCATCACAATGGTCCTTGACACTTCTTATCACAATGTTACATGATATTTTCATAACAATTCTCCATGCACTTGTCATCTCAATGCTCTATGACCCCTGTAATCACAATTCTCCATGTCCTTCTCATCACAAAGCTCCATGACGCATATCATCAGAATGCTCCATTGCCTCCTCATCACAATACTCCATGCCCTTGTCATCACAATGTTCCATAACCCCTCTTATCAAAATGTTCCATGACACTTTTCATCAATTTGCTCCAAGACCCTCTCATCATAATGCTCCCTGACCTTCTCATCACAATGCACAACGACCTTGTCATCAAAATGCTCCATGACCTTTGTCATCACAATGCACCACGCGTTTGTCATCAAAAGGCCCCAAGACCTTTGTCATCACAAAGCTCCATTACCCCTGTCATAACAATGATCCATGACCCCTGCCATCACAATGTTCCACGGCCTTGTCATCACAAGCCTCCATGACCCTTGTCATCACAATGCTCCAAGCCCCCTGTAATCACAATGCTCCATGCCCTTGTCATCACAAAGCTCCATGATGCATGTCATCAGAATGCTCCGTGACCTTCTCATCCCCATGCTCCATGCCCTTGTCATCACAATGCTCCAACAGCCCTGTAATTACAATGCTCCCTGTCCATTTTCATCTCAATGTTCCATGAAACCTGTCATCACAATGCACCGTGTCCATCACCATAATATTTCATGCTATTGTCATCACAATGAAATCAAAACGCTCAATGACCACTGTCATCACAAAGCACCAAACTCTTCTGATCACAATGTTCCATAACAACATATCATCACAATGCCCCATGAGGCTGGTCATCACAATTATCCATGGACTTTTTATCACAATGCTCCATGAACTTTGTCCTCACAGTGCTCAATACACTTATCATCACAATGCTCCCTGAGTTTTGTCATCAGTATGCTCCTTGAACCCTGTCATGACAAGGCTCCATGCAATTTTCATCACAATGCTCCATTCACTTTTCATCACAATGCTCCAAGACCCCTGTAATCACAATGCTCCATGTCCTTGTCATCACAAAGCTCCATGACGCATGCCATCTGAATGCTCCATTGCTTTCTCATCAAAATACTCCATGCCCTTGTCATCACAATGCTTCAAAACCCCTTAAATCTCAATGTTCCATGCACCATTTCATCAGTATGCTCCATGACCCTTGTCATCACTAAGCTCCATGGCCCTCTCATCACAATGCTCCAGGACCTTCTCATGGCATTGCCCCATTCCCTTCTCATGACAATGCTCCATGACCCCTGTCATCACAGTACTCCATGAACATTTTCAGCCAAATGCTCCATGACCTTCTCATCACAAAGCTCCATGACCCATGTCATCACAAAGCTACATGACCACAGTCATCAAAATGATCCATGCCACTTGTCATCAGAATGTTCCATGTGCTTGTCATCCCAATGATCCATGACCCCTGTAATCAAAGTGCTCCTTGACGCTTGTCGTCACAGAGCTCCATGACACTTGTCATCACAATTCTCCATGCCTTTGTCAGCAAAATGCTACATGACCTTGTCATCACAATGCTCCATGCAATTGTCATCACAATTCTTTACCAGTGTCATCACAATCCTCCGTGATGCTTGGGATCACATTGTTTCATGCCCTTGTTATCACAATGCTCCGTGATTCTTGAAATCAAAATGATCCATGACCTGTGTCATCACAGTGCTCCAAACTCTTGTGATCACAGTTTTCCATAACAATTGTCATCACAACGCTCCATGATGCCTGTCATCACAATACTCCATGCCCTTGTCATCAAAATGCTCCATGAACGTTGCCATCACAATGCTCAATACACTTGTCTTCACAATGCTCCCTGACACTTTTCGTCAGAATGCTCCTTGAACCCTGTAATGAAAAGGCCCCATGCCTTTTTCATCACAATGCTCCATGTCATTGTCATCACAATACTCCACAAGCTTGTGATCAGAATGCTCCATGACCCTTGTCATCACAATGCTCCATGATCCCTGTCATCACAATGCTCCATGACACCTGTCATCACAATGCTCCATGCCCCTTGTCATTACAGTGCTCCATGTCGCTCGTCATCAAAATTATCCATGGTCTTCTAATCACAATGCTCCACGGTCTTGCCATCACAATGCTCCAAGACACTTCTCATCACAATGTTACATGCTCTTGTCATCACAGTTCTCCATGCACTTGTCATCGCAATGCTCCATGACCCCTGTCATAGCAAGCTCCATGTTCTTTTCATCACAATGCTTCAGGAACTTGTCATCAAAATTCTCAATGGCCCTTGTGATCACAATCCTCCATGCCCTTGTCATCAAAATGCTCCATGACCCTTGTCATCACAATGCTCCAAACCCCTGTCATCACAATGCTCCATTAAATTTGTCATCACATTCCTACATGACACTTGGCATCACTATACTCCATGCCATTGTCATCACAATGGACCATGACATATGTCATCACAATGCCCCCAGACCCCTGTCTTGACAGTACTCCATGACCTTCTCATCACAATGCTCCATGCTCTTCTCATCAGAATGTGCCTTGCTCACTGTCATCACAATAAACCATGAAACTTGTCAGACCAATGCACCATGCCCCTGTCATCAGAATGCTCCAAACCCTTGTCATCACAATGTTCCGTGACTCCAGTCATCACAATGCTTCATGACCTTTGTCATCACAATGGTACTTAACCTCGTCATCACAAGGCTCTGTGACCATTGTCACCACAATGTTCCATGAACTTTTCATCACAATGCTCTGTGACCGTTGTCATCACAAGGTTCCATGAATTTGTCAGCACAATGCTCCATGACCCTTGTCATCACAAAGCTCCATGACGCATGTCATCAGAATGCTCCATGGCCTTCTCATTCACGATGCTCCATGCCCTTGTCATTACAATTATCCTAGACCCCTGTAATCACAATGCTCAATGCCCCTTTTCATCTCAATGCTCCATGAACCGTGTCAGCAAAATGCACCATGCCCATCATCATAATGCTTCATGCTATTGTCATCAAAATGAAATCAAAATGCTCCATGACCTCTGTCATCACAATGCTCCAAACCCTTGTGATCACAATGTTCCATAACACTTGTCATCACAACGCCCAATGACGCTCATCTTCACAATTATCCATGGCCTTCTATTCACAATACTCCTTGACCATTGTTATCACAATGCTCAATACAGTTGTCATCACAATGCTCCCTAACACTTGTCAGATGTATGCTCCTTGTACCCTGTCATGACAAGGCTCCATGAATTTTGCATCACAATGATCCATGCCCTTTTCATCACAATGCTCTCTGACCCTAGTTATCATAATGCACCATGCCTTTGTCAGCACAATCATCCATGACACTTGTCATCACAATGCTCCATGTGCTTTTCAGCACAATCCTCCTTGACCCATTTCATCACAATGCACCATGCGCTTGTCATCACAATGCTCCACATACTTGTCATCACAAACCTCCATAAAACGTGTCATCACAATGCTCCATGCACTTCTCATCAAAATGCTCTCTCACCACTGATATAACAATGTTCCAGCACTAGTCTTCACAATACTCCCTCACCGCTGTCATCACAATATTCCATGACCCCTATCATCACTATGCTACATGCCATTATCATCAAAATGCTCCATGACCCCTGACATCACAATGTTCCATAATCACTAATCAAAATATTCCATGACCTTTTTCACCAAATTGCTCCATGACCCTGTTAGCACAATGCTCCCTGCCCTTCTCATCACAATGCACCACGAACTTGTCATCAAAATGCCCCATGACCTTTGTCATCACAAAGCTCCATGACCCTTGGCATCACAATGCTCCATGCCATTGTCATCACAATGCTCCATGAAGCCTCTCATCACATTGCTCCATGTCTTTGTCATCACAAACCTCCATGACACTTGTCTTAACAATGCTCGATGCCCTTCTCATCACAATGCTCCATGAACATGTCATTACAATCCTCCATGACCCATGTATCAAAGTGTTCTGTGCCATTGTCATCACAATGCTCCCTGCCTTTCTCATCACAATGCACCACGACTTTGTCATCAAAATGCTCAATGACCTTTGTCATCACAAAGCTCCATGACTCTTGGCATCACAATGCTCCATGCCATTTCATCACAATGCTACATGAAACCTCTCATCACATTGCTCCATGCACTTGTCAGCACAATGCTCCATGACGCTTGTCATCACAATGCTCGATACTATTCTCATCACAATGCTCCATGCCCTTGTCATTACAATCCTCCATGACACATGTATCACAGTGTTCTGTGCCCTAGTCATCACAGTGCTCCATGCAGAATCTCATCACAATAATCCATGAAATTTTCAGACCAATGTTCCATGCCCTTTTCATCACAATGCTCCATTACCCCTGTCATAACAATGCTCCAAGACACATGCCATCACAGTGTTCCACGATATTGTCATCCAAGGCTCCATGACCCTTGTCATCACAGTGCTCCAAAACCTCTGTAATCACAATGCTCCATGCCCTTGTCGTCACAATGATTCATGATGCATGTCATCAGAATGCTCCGGGGCCTTCTGATCACAATGCTCCATTCACTTGTCATCACAGTGCTCCAAGACCCCTGTAATCACAATGCTCCATGCCCCTTTTCATTACAGTGCTCCATGATGCTCGTCATCAAAATTATCTGTGATCTTCTCATCACAATGCTCCACGGTCTTGCCATCACAATGCTCCATGCCCTGGTCATCACAATGCTCCATGTCCCATGTCATCACAATTCTCCACGTCCTTGTCATCACAATGCTTCATGAAACTTCTTATCACAATGTCACATGATCTTGTCATCACAAATCTCCATGCACTTGTCATCGCAATGCTCTATGTACCATGTCATAGCCAGCTCCATGCGCTTGTCATCACAATGCTTCACGACGTTGTCATCAAAATCCTCAATGGCCCTTGTCATGACAATGCTCCATGCCCTTGTCATCACAATGCTCCATGACGCTTGTCATCACAATGTCCCAAGCCCTTGTCATCAAAATGCTCCATTATCTTTGTCATCACATACCTCCATGACACTTGGTATCACAATGCTCCATGCCATTGTCATAACAATGGACAATGATATATGTCATCACAGTGCTCCCTGACACCTATCTTCACAATACTCCATGACCTTGTCATCACAATGCTCCATGCCCTTGTCATCACAATGTGCCATGCCCACTCTCATCACAATAATCCATGAAACTTGTCAGACCAATGTTCCATGACCCTGTCCTCACAATGCTCCATGCCCTTGTCATCACAATGCTCCATGACCCCTGTCATCACAATGCTCCGTGACTCCAGTCATCACAATGCTTCATGACCTTTGTCATCACAATGGTCCATGCCTTCGTCACAAAAGGCTCTGTGACCTTTGTCACCACAATGCTCCATATCCTTGTCATCACAATTTTCCATGCCCACTGTCATCACAATAATCCATGAATCTTTTCAGAATAATGATCCTTGCCCTCTTCACACAAGGCTCTGTGATATTTGTCACCACAATGCTCCATGAAATTTTCATCACAATGCTCTGTGTCCCTTGTCACCATAATGCTCTATGCCTTTGTCAGCACAATGCTCCATGACACTTTTCATCAAAATGCTCCATGCGCTTGTCAGCACAATGCTCCATGAAAAATGTCATCACAATGCGCCATGCGCTTTTCATCACAATGCTCCACATCCTTTTCATCTCCATGCTCCATAACATTTGTCATCGCAATGCTCCATTTACTTCTCATCAAAATGCTCTCTCACTACATATATCACAATGTTCCATCACTAGTCATCACAATACTCCCTCACCCCTGTCATCACAATGCTACATGCCCTTATCATCACAATGCTCCATGACTATTGACATCACAATGTTCCATAACCCCTGTAATCAAAATACTCCATGACCCTTTTCATCACAAAGCTACATGACCCCTGACATCACAATGTTCTATAACACCTGTCATCAAAATGTTCCATGACACTTTTCATCAAATTGCTCCATGACCCTGTCATCACAATGCTCCCTGTCCTTCTCATCACAATGCAGCACACCCTTGTCATCAAAATGCTCCATGACCTTTGTCATAACAAAGGTCCATGACCCTTGGCATCACAATGCTCCATTCCATTGTCATCACAATGTTCCATGAACCCTCTCATCACATTGCTCCATGCACTTTTCATCCCAAATATCCATGACGCTTGTCATCACAATGCTCGATGCCCTTCTCATCACAATGCTCCAAGCCATTGTCACTACAATCCTGCATGATCTATGTAGCACAGTGTTCCGTGCCCTTTTCATCACAATGTTCCATGACCAAACTCATCACAATAATCCATCAAAATTTTCACACCAATGCCCCATGCACTTGTCATCACAATGCTCCATTACCCCTGTCATAATAATGCTCCATGACCAATGTCATCACAATGTTCAATGGCCTTGTCATCACAAGCCTCCATGACCCTTGTCATCACAAGGCTCCATGGCCCTCTCATCACAATGCTCCAGGAACTTCTCATCACATTGCTCCATTCCCTTCTCATCACAATGCTCCATGACCCCTGTTATCACAGTACTCCATAACATGTTCAGCCCAATACCCCATGACCTTCTCATCACAAAACTCCATGACCCATATCACCACAATGCTACATGACGACAGTCATCAAAATGATCCATGCCACTTGACATCAGAATGTTCCATGCGCTTGACATCCCAATGCTCCATGACCCATGTAATCACAATGCTCCTTGACGCTTGTCGTCACAGAGCTCCTGACACTTGTCATCACAATTTTCCATGCCTTTGTCAGCAAAATGCTACATGACCTTGTCATCACAATGCTCCATGCCCTTGTCATCACAATGCTCCATGACTCCTGTCATCACAATGCTCCGTGACTCCAGTCATCACAATGATTCATGACTTTGTCCTCACAGTGGTCCATGCCCTCGTCACACAAGGCTCTGTGATCTTTGTCACCACACTCTCCATGAAATTTTCATCACAATGCTCTGTGTCCCTTGTCATCACAATGCTCCATGCCTTTGTCAGCACAATTCTCCATGACAATATTCATCACAATGCTCCATGCGCTTGTCTGCACAATGCCCCATGACTTGTGTCATCACAATGCGCCATGCGCTTGTCATCACAATGCTCCACAACCTTGTCATCACAGTGCTCCATAAACCTTGTCAACACAATGCTCCATGCACTTCACATCAAAATGCTCTCCCACCACTGACATCATAAAGTTCCATCACTAGTCATCACAATATTCCCTCACCCCTGTCATCAAAATGTCCCAGGACCCCTGTCATCAAAATGCTCCATGATCCTTTTCATCATAATCCTCCATGACCCCTGACATCACAATGTTCCATAACCCCTGTCATAAAAATGTCCCATGACAATTTTCATCAAATTGCTCCATGACACTTTCATCACAATGATCCCTGCCCTTCTCATACACAGTTCACCACGCGCTTGTCATCAAAATGCTCCATGACTTTGTCATCATATAGCTACATGACCCTTGGCATCACAATGCTCCATGCCCTTGTCATCAAAATGCTCCATGAACACTCTCATCACATTGTTCCATGCCCTTGTCATCACAGGCTCCGTGATGCTTTTCATCACAATGCTCGATGCTCTTCTTAACACAATGCTCCATGCCCTTGTCATTACAATCTGCCATGACCCATGTATCACAGTGTTCCGTGCCCTTGTCATCACAATGCTCCATGCCCCGTCTCATCACAATAATCCATGAAGCTTTTCAGACCAATGCTCCATGCCCTTGTCATCAAAATGCTCCATTACCCCAGTTATAACAATGCTCCATGACACCTGCCATTACAATGTTCCACGGCCTTGTCATCACAAGGCTCCATAACCCTTGTCATCACAATGCTCCATGTCCTTGTCATCAAAAAGCTCCATGACGCATGTCATCAGAATGCTCCATGGCCTTCTCATTCACGATGCTCCATACCCTTGTCATCACAATTCTCCTAGACCTCTGTAATCACAATGCTCAATGCGCCTTTTCATCTCAGTGCTCCATGAACCGTGTCATCACAATGCACCATGCCCATCATCATAATGCTTCATGCTATTGTCATCAAAATGAAATCAAAATGCTCGATGACCTCTGTCATCACAATGCTCCAAACCCTTGTGATCACAATGTTCCATAACACTTGTCATAACAACGCCCCATGACGCTCATCATCACAATTATCGATGGCCTTCTATTCACAATACTCCATGACCTTTGTCATCACAATGCTCAATACACTTGTCATCACAATGCTCCCTGACACTTGTCATCAGTATGCTCATTGAACCCTGTCATGACAAGGCTCCATGAATTTTGCATCACAATGATACATGTCCTTTTCATCACAATGCTCTGTGACCCTTGTCATCGCAATGCACCATGCCTTTGTCAGCACAATGCTCCATGTGCTTTTCAGCACAATGCTCCTTGACCCAGGTCATCACAATGCACCATGTGCTTCTCATCACAATGCTCCACATCCTTGTCATCACAATGCTCCATAAATCTTGTCATCACAATGCTCCATGCACTTCTCATCAAAATGCTCTTTTACCACTGATATCACAATGTTCCATCACTAGTCTTCACAATACTCCATCACTCCTGTCATTACAATGTTCCATGACCCCTATCATCACTATGCTACATGAACTTATCATCAAAATGTTCCATGACCAATGACATCACAATGCTCCATAATCCCTGTCATCAAAATGCTCCATTACCATTTTCAGCACAATGCTCCATGACCCCTGACATCACAATTTTCCATATCTACTCTCATCAAAATATTCCATGACATTTTCACCAAATTGCTCCATTACCCTCTTAGCACAATGCTCCCTGCCATTCTCATCACAACGCACCACGACCTTGTCATCAAAATGCTCCATGACCTTTGTCATCACAAAACTCCATGACACTTGGCATCACAAAGTTCCATGCCATTGTCATCACAATGCTCCATGAAGCCTCTCATCACATTGCTCCATGCCCTTGTCACCACCATGCTCCATGACACTTGTCATCACAATGCTCCATGCCCTTCTCATCACAATGCTCCATGCCCTTTTCATTAAAATCCCCCATGACCGATGTATCAAAGTGTTCTGTGCCCTTGTCATCACAATGCTCCATGCCCACTATCATCACAATAATCGATGAAACATTTCAAACCAAAGCTCCATGACCTTGTCATCACAATGCTCCATTACCCCTGTCATAACAATGCTTCATGACACCTGCCTTCACAAGTTTCCACGGCCTTGTCATCACAAGACTCCATGACAGTTGTCATCACAATGCTCCAAACACTGTAATCACAATTCTGCATATATTTGTCATCACAAAGCTCCATGACGCATGTCATCAGAATGCTCCATGGCCTTCTCATTCAAGATGCTCCATGCCCTTGTCATCACTATGGTCCAAGACACATGTAATCACAATGCTCCATGCCCCTTTTCATCTCAATGCTCCATGAACCCTGTCATCACAATGCACCATGCCCATCATCATAATGCTTCATGCTATTGTCATCAAAATGAAATCAATATGCACCATGAACTCTGTCATCACAATGCTCCAAACACTTGTGATCACAATGTTCCATAACACTTGTCATCACAACCCCCAATGATGCTCATCATCACAGTTATCCTTGGGCTTCTATTCAGAGTACTCCATTACCTTTGTCATCACAATGCTCAATACACTCTCTCGTAGGTTCTCCATCATACCTTTCATCCTCTGCCAATTGACAACATGTGAGAACCAGGAGATTAAAGGGGCTGTCTCTGCAAGTTGGGAGATTGATAGTAAAGCAGTTGGAAATTCAAAGCGGAGCACCAGGAGAGGGACTATTAGTTGAGTTTTAAAAACCTTTTGTATTCAGAGTGTGTCCATTCTCTAGGTTTCCCGTACATGTTATAGCTGTAGTAGTATTCCCTTCAACCTGGAGAGTTAGGACCATTGGAATGTGTGCCACGCATTATTGCTTTAAATGGTCTGCATTTGCTCACCCAATCTCACCAATCCTCTCAGCCCCAAGTGTCGAGACTTATGCCACATCCAGCTGTCATTGTAGATAGGATCATTATAGATTTCATCAGAGCCTCTGAAGGAATTGTAAAGAATTTCCCTGCTTTTTTTTTTGTTTTGTTTTTGAAATTCTTTTTTATAGTGGGTTTGAGCTGATTCTCACTGCCATGATTCTGCCAGTGTAGACACACTTGTTTCCCTGATGGAGACATATCAATACATAGGTTTTACAATTCTTACTAGTCAGGTATATTCCTCTGTGGGAAATATGCGGTTTTGAGAACCTTTCACTGAGGAAGATGTAGGGCTTGTGTCTTCCGTAGTTGGATTTTGGAACGGTACATGTACTAATATCAAACTCTGGTTTTATGCATCACCCCACTTCTCCTTCCCCCTTAAGAAGGCATAAGTGTGTTTTGTAAATGTGAGACACTGTTCTCTTTCCTAACTCAGTTCATGTGTAGCCATGTTTACAGGACCTTCATAAGTGATATCTTATGATAAGTTTCTATTTCTCTGTGACTTATTTCACTTAGAATCATCGTTCCTGAATCCACCTCTTTTGCTGCTACTGGCCTAATGACATTGATTTCATGGCTGAGGGATATTCCATCGTACGTAATACCCCAATATCTTGAGCCATTTTTGTCTTTCCTGGGATATTTCAGGTGTACCCAAGTTGAGGTTCTTGTAAGCAGTGCATCCCTAAATTTTGGGGTGGCTCTGTCTTATTGATTTTCAGTTTTTGCAAGGTATATTCCCTAGACTGAATGTGCACTTGGCTCTTTAGATCTGTTGTTTACTTGTTTTAGGGAACACAATGCACTCCTCCAGAGAGGCAGTTGGCAATTTACATCCCACCCATCAGCCTAACTAGGCTCCCTGTTCTCCAGGGCCTGTCTTGCTTTCTGGTTTTTATACATTTTGCGGATGTCCCTTTTGACCGGTGGGAAGTGATACTTCTTTGTAGTTCAGATTTGCATTGCCGCTTGCTTGCTTGGCCAAAAAGGGCGTATGCGTTTTCTCCTGAATATATTCAGGAGAAAACGCATACGCCCTTTTGGCCAAGTGCATCACTGTTGAAGTTGTGCCCCTGTTCCTGTGCTTTACAGGCGATTCCAATGTACCTCTTGATATCTGTTTCCTGCTCTTCAGGCTCACTTTGAAGTCCGCCTCATTGCCTTCCATCAACAGATTTTTGGACTACAGTTTTCCTTTATTACTCTGCCAGATTGTGAATTGCTGTGCCCCAGACCTCCATTTTTCTACTAGTTTTATTGAGCTGACCGCAAGTCCAAAATTTTGGTTCAGGACCTATACTGGTTCCCGGCGGGTGGCTGAGACTTTGATTAATTCTTCTCCCTGCCGGGAAATTAGAGTGACATGTGCCCGTCCAAATGCCTAACAGCTACTCTCTCATTGGTTCTCCATCTTACCTTTCATCCTCTGCCAATTGGTAACATGTGAGAACCAGGAGATTAAAGGGGCTGTCTCTCCAAGTTGAGAGATTGATAGTAAAGTGGTTGGAAATTCAAACTGGAGCACCAGGAGAGGGACAATTAGTTGAGTTTTAAAAACCTTTTGTATTCACAGTGTGTCCATTCTCTAGGTCTCCTGTACATGTTATAGCTGTAGTAGTATTCCCTTCCACCTGGAGAGTTGGGACCATTGGAATGTGTGCCACGCATTATTACTTTATTTGGTCTGCATTTGCTCACCCAATCTCACCAATCCCCTCAGCCCCAAGTGTCCAGACTTATGCCACATGCAGCTGTCATTGTAGAAAGGGTCATTATAGATTTCATCAGAGACTCTGAAAGAATTGTAAAGAATTTCCCTGGTTTTTTTTTTGTTTTGTTTTGTTTTTGAAATTCATTTTTATATTGGGTTTGAGCTGATTCTCACTCCAATGTTTCTGCCAGTCTAGACACACTTGATTCCCTGATGGAGACATATCAATACATAGGTTTTAAGATTCTTACTAGTCAGATATATTTCTCTGCGGGAAATATGGGGTTTTGAGTCCCTTTCACTGAGGAAGGTGTAGGGATTGTCTCTTCCGTAGTTGGATTTTGGAACGGTACCTGTACTAATGTCAAACTCTGGTTTTATGCATCACGCCACCTCTCCTACCCCTTAAGCAGGCATAAGATTGTTTTCTAAATGTGAGACTCTGTTGTCTTTCCTAACTCAGTTCATGTGTAGCCATGTTTACAGGACCTTCATAAGTGATATCTTATGATAAGTTTCTTTTTCTCTGTGACTTATTTCACTTAGAATCACCGTACCTGAATCCACTCATTTTGCTGCTACTGGCCTTATGACATTGATTTCATGGATGAGGGATATTCCATCGTACGTAAGTACCACAATTTCTTGAACCATTTTTGTCTTTCCTGGGATATTTCAGGTGTACCCAAGTTGAGGTTCTTGTAAGCAGTGCAGCCCTAAATTTTGAAGTGGCTGTGTCTTATTGATTTTAAGTTTTCCCAAGGTATATTCCCTAGACTGGAAGTGCCCTTGGCTCTGTAGCTCTGTTGTTTACTTGCTTTAGGGAACACAATGCACTCCTCCAGAGAGGCAGTTGGCAATTTACATCCCACCCATCAGCATAACTAGGCTCCCTCTTCTCCATGGCCTGTCTTGCCTTTCTGGTTTTTACACATTTTGCGGATGTCCCTTTTGACGGGTGGGAAGTGTTACTTCTTTTTAGTGCAGATTGGCATTGCCCGCTTGCTTGCTTGGCCAAAAACGGCGTATGCATTTTCTCCTGAATATATTCAGGAGAAAACGCATACGCCCTTTTTGGCCAAGTGCATCATTGTCGAAGTTGTGCCCCTCTTCCTGTGCTTTAAAGATGATCCCAATGTACCTCTTGTAATCTGTTTCCTGCTATTCTGCCTCACATTCGAGTCGGCCTGGTTGCCTTCCCTCAACAGATTTTTGGACGATCGTTGTCCTTTATTACTCTGCCAGTTTGTGAATTGCTGTGCCCCTGAGATCCATTTTTCAACTCGTTTTTTTGTGAGCTGACCGCAAGTCCAAAATTTTGGTTCAGTACCTATACTGTTTCCCGGTGGGTGGCTGAGACTTTGGTTAATTCTTCTTCCTGCCGGGAAATTAGAGTGACATGTGTCCCTCCAAATGCCTAACAGCTTCTCTCTCATTGGTTCTCCCTCTTCCCTTTCATCCTCTGCCAAATTGGCAACCTTTGCGAAACAGGAGGTTAAAGGGGCTGTCTCTCCAAGTTGGGAGATTGATAGTAAAGCAGTTGGAAAATCAGACCGGAGCACCAGGAGAGGAAATATTAGTTGAATTTTACAAACCTTTCATATTCACAGTGTGTCCATTCTGTATGTTTCCCATACATGTTACAGCTGTAGTAATATTCCCTTCAACCTGGAGAGTTGGGAACCGTGGAATGTGTGCCCCGAATTATTGCTTTAAATGGTCTGTATTTGCTCACCGAATCTCACCAATCCTCTCAGTCCCAAGTGTCCTGCCTTATGTCACATCCAGCTGTCTTTGTAGATAGGGTCATTCCAGGTTTCATCAGAGCCCCTGAAGGAATTGTAAAGAATGTCCCTGTTTGAGCTGATTGTCACTGCCATGATTCTGCCAGTGTAGACACACTTGTTTCCCTGATGGGGACATATCAATACATAGGTTTTACGATTCTTACTAGTCAGATATATTCCTCTGTGGGAAATATGCGGTTTTGAGACCCTTTCACTGAGGAAGATGTAGGCCTTGTGTCTGCCGTAGTTGGATTTTGGAACGGTACATGTACTAATATCAAACTCTGGTTTTATGCATCACCCCACTTCACCTTCCCCCTTAAGCAGGCATAAGTGTGTTTTCTAAATGTGAGACCCTGTTCTCTTTCCTAACTCAGTTCATGTGTAGCCATGTTTACAGGACCTTCATAACTGATATCTTATGATAAGTTTCTATTTCTCTGTGACTTATTTCACTTAGAATCATCGTTCCTGAATCCACTGCTTTTGCTGCTACTGGCATTATGACATTGATTTCACGGCTGACGGATATTCCATCGTACGTAATAACACAATTTATTCAAACATTTTTGTCTTTCCTGGGATATTTCAGGTGTACCCAAGTTGAGGTTTTTGTAAGCAGTGCATCCCTAAGTTTTGGGGTGGCTCTGTCTTATTGATTTTCAGTTTTCGCAAGGTATATTCCCTAGACTGGATGTGCACTTGGCTCTGTAGATCTGTTGTTTACTTGTTTTAGGGAACACAATGCACACCTCCAGAGAGGCAGTTGGCAATTTACATCCCGCCCATCAGCATAACTAGGTTCCCTGTTCTCCAGGGCCTGTCTTGCCTTTCTGGCTTTTATACATTTTGCGGATGTCCCCTTTGACCGGTGGGAAGTGATACTTTTTTGTAGTGCAGATTTGCATTGCCGCTTGCTTGCTTGGCCAAAAAGGGCGTATGTGTTTTCTCCTGAATATATTCAGGAGAAAACACATACACCCTTTTGGCCAAGTTCATCACTATTGAAGTTGTGCGCCTCTTCCTGTGCTTTACAGGCGATTCCAATGTACCTCTTGAAATCTGTTTCCTGCTCTTCAGGCTCGCTTTCAAGTCCGCCTCACTGCCTTCCATCAACAGATTTTTGGACTATAGTTTTCCTTTATTTCTCTGCCAGATTGTCAATTGCTGTGCCCCAGACCTCCATTTTTCTACTACTTTTTTTGAGCAGACCGCAAGTCCAAAATTTTGGTTCAGGACCTCTACTGGTTCCCCGCGAGTGGCTGAGCCTTTGGTTAATTCTTTTTCCTGACGGGAAATTGGAGTGTCTTGTTCCCGTCCAAATGCCTAACACCTACTCTCTCATTGGTTCTCCCTCTACCCTTTCATCCTCTGCAAAATTGGCAACCTGTGCGAACCAGGAGGTTAAAGGGGCTGTCTCTCCAAGTTGGGAGATTGGTAGTAAAGCTTTTGGAAAGTCAAAGCGGAGCACCAAGAGAGGGACTATTAGTTGAGTTTTAGAAAACTTTGGTATTCACAGTGTGTCCATTCTCTAGGTTTCCCATACATGTTATAGCTGTAGTAATATTCCCGTCAACCTGGAGAGTTGGGACCCATGGAATGGGTGCAACACATTATTGCTTTAAAGGGTCTGCATTTGGTCACCCAATCTCATCAATCCTCTCAGACCCAAGTGTCCAGCCTTATGCCACATCCAGCTTTCATTTTAGATAGGGTCATTTCAGGTTTCATCAGAGCGCCTGAAGGAATTATAAAGAATTTCCTTGTTTTTTTGTTTTATTTTTGAAATTCTTTTTTATACTGGGTTTGAGCTGATTCTCACTGCCATGTTTATGCCAGTCTAGACACACATGATTCACTTCCGGACACATATCAATGCATACGTTTTAAGATTCTTACTAGTCAGATATATTCCTGTGCGGGAAGTATGGGGTTTTGAGTCTCTTTCACTGAGGAAGGTGTAGGTCTTGTCTATTACGTATTTTTTTTGGAATGGTACCTGTACTAATATCAATCTCTGGTTTTGTGCATCACCCCACCTCTCCTTCACCCTTAAGCAGGCATAAGAGTGCTTTCTAATTGTGAGACACTGTTCTCTTTCCTAACTCAGTTCATGTGCGGCCATGTTTACAGGACATTCATAAGTGATATCTTATGATAAGTTTCTTTTTCTCTGTGACTTATTTCATTTAGAATCATCGTACCTGTATCCCTCATTTTGCTGCTACTGGCCTTATGACATTGATTTCATGGCTGAGGGATATTCCATCGTATGTAAGTAGCATCATTTCTTGAGCCATTTTTGTCTTTCCTGGGATATTTAAGGTGTACCCAAGATGAGGTTCTTGTAAGCAGTGCATCCGTATATTATGGGGTGGCTCTGTCTTATTGATTTTCAGTTTTCCCAAGGTATATTCCCTAGACTGGAAGTGCCCTTGGCTCTGTAGTTCTGTTGTTTATTTGTTTTAGGGAACACAATGCACTCCTCCCGAGAGGCAGTTGGCAATTTATATCCTGCCCATCAGCATAACTAGGCTCCCTGTTCTCCAGGGCCGGTCTTGCCTTTCTGGATTTTACACATTTTGCGGATGTCCCTTTTGACCGGTGGGCATTGATACTTCTTTGTAGTGCAGATTTGCATTGCCCGCTTTCTTGCTTGGCCAAAATGGGCGTATGCGTTTTCTCCTGAATATATTCAGGAGAAAACGCATATGCCTTTTTTAACCAAGAGCATCATTGTCGAACTTGTGCCACTCTTCCTGTGCTTTAAAGGCGATTCCAATGTACCTCTTGAAATCTGGTTCCTGCTTTCTGGCCGAAATTCAAGTCCGCCTGTTTTCCTTCCCTCAACAGATTTTTGGACGATAGTTGTCCTTTATTACTCTGCCAGTTTGTGAATTGTTGTGCCCCTGATCTCCATTTTTCAACTCGTTTTTTGTGAGCTGACCGCAAGTCCAAAATTGTGGTTCAGGACCTATACTGGTTGCCGGCGGCTGGCTGATACTTTGGTTAATTCTTCTTCCTGCCGGGAAATTAGAGTGACATGTGCCCGTCCAAATGCTTAACAGCTACTGTCTCATTGGTTCTCCCTATTCCCTTTCATCCTCTGCCAAGTTGGCAACCTGTGCGAACCAGGAGGTTAAAGGGGCTGTCTCTCCATGTTGGGAGATTGATAGTAAAGCAGTTGGAAAGTCAAACCAGAGCAGCAGGAGAGGGACTATTAGTTGAGTTTTAGAAGCCTTTCGTATTCACAGTGTGTCCATTCTCTAGGTTTCCCGTACATGTTATAGCTGTAATAATATTCACTTCAACCTGGAGAGTTGGGACCCTTGGAATGTGTGCCACGCATTATTGCTTTAAATGGTCTGCATTTGCTCACCGAATATCACCAATCCTCTCAGTCCCAAGTGTCTCTCCTTATGCCACATCCAACTGTCATTGTAGATAGGGTCATTCCGGGTTTCATCAGAGACCCTGAAGGAATTGTAAAGGATTTCCCTGATTTTTGGTTTTGTTTGTGAAATTCCCTTTTAGAATGGGTTTGAGCTGATTCTCACTGCCATGTTTATGCGTGTCTAGACACAATTGATTCCCTTACAGAGACATATCAATACATAGGTTTTAAGATTTTTACTAGTCAGATATTTTCCTCTGCGGGAAGTATGGGGTTTTGAGTCCCTATCCCTTAGGAAGTTGTAGGTCTTTTCTACTCCGTAGTTGGTTTTTGGAACAGTACATGTACTAATATCAAACTCTGGTTTTATGCATCAACCCACCTCTTCTTCCCCCTTAAGCAGGCATAAGAGTTTTTTCTCAATGTGAGAGTCTGCTGTCTTTCCTAACTCACTTCATGTGTAGCCATGTTTACAGGACATTCATAAGTGATATCTTATGATAAGTTTCTTTTTCTCTGTGACTTATTTCACTTAGAATCATCATACCTGAATCCAATCATTTTGCTGCTAGTGGCCTTATGACATTGATTTCATATCTGAGGGATATTCCATCATACGTAAATACCACAATTTCTTAAACCATTTTTGTCTTTCCTGGGATATTTCAGGTGTACCCAAGTTGAGGTTCTTGTAAGCAGTGCAGCCCTAAATTTTGGGGTGGCTATGTCTTATTGACTTTCAGTTTTCCCAAGGTATATTCTGCAGACTGGAAGTGCCCTTGGCTCTGTAGCTCTGTTTTTTACTTGTTTTAGGGAACACAATGCACTCCTCCAGAGAGGCAGTTGGCAATTTACATCCCGCCCATCAGCATAACTAGGCTCCCTTTTCTCCAGGGCCTGTGTTGCCTTTCTAGTTTTTACACATTTTGCGGATGTCCCTTTTGACCGGAGGGAAGTGATACTGCTTTGTAGTGCAGATTTGCATTGCCAGATTGCTTGCTCGGCCAAAAAGGGCGTATGCGTTGTCTCCTAAATATATTCAGGAGAAAACACATGCACCCTTTTTGGCCCATTGCATCATTGACGAAGTTGTGCCCCTCTTCCTGTGCTTTAAAGGCGATTCCAATGTACCTCTTGAAATCTGTTTCCTGCTATACTGGCTCGATTTCAACTCCGCCTCGTTGCCTTCCCTCAACAGATTTTTGGACGATAGTTTTCCTTTATTACTCTGCCCGTTTGTGAATTGCTGTGCCCCTGAGCTTCATTTTTCAATTCGTTATTTGTGAGCTGACCGCATGTCCAAAATTTTGTTTCAGGACCTATACTGGTTCCCGGCGGATTCCTCATACTTTGAATAATTCTTATTCCTGCCGGAAAATTAGAGTGACATGTGCCCATCCAAATGTCTAACAGCTACTCTCTCATTGGTTCTCCATCTTACCTTTCATCCTCTGCCAATTGGCAACATATGAGAACCAGGAGGTTAAAGGGGCTGTCTCTCCAAGTTGGGTGATTGATAGTAAAGCAGTTGGAAATTCAAACGGAGCACCAGGAGAGGGACTATTATTTGAGTTTTAAAAACCTTTTGTATTCACAGTGTGTCCATTCTCTAGGTTTCCCATACATCTTATAGCTGTAGTAGAATTCCCTTCAACCTGGAGAGTTGGGACCATTGGAATGTGTGCCACGCATTATTGCTTTAAATGGTCTGCATTTGCTCACCGAATCTCACCAATCCTCTCAGTCCCAAGTGTCCAGACTTATGCCACATCCAGCTGTCATTGTAGATAGGGTCATTATAGATTTCATCAGAGCCCCTGAAGGAATTGTAAAGAATTTCCCTGTTTTTTTGTTTTGTTTTTGAAATTCCTTTTTAGAATGGGTTTGAGCTGGTTCTCACTCCCATGTTTATGCGAGTCTAGACACACTTGATTCCCTTACGGTGACATATCAATTCATAGGTTTTAAGATTTTTACTAGTCAGATATTTTCTGCTGCGGGAAATATGGGATTTTGAGTCCCTTTCACTTAGGAAGTTGTAGGTCTTTCTACTCCATAGTTGGTTTTTGGAACGGTACCTGTACTAATATCAAACTCTGGTTTTATGCATCACGCCACCTCTCCTTCCCCCTTAAGCAGGCATAAGAGTGTTTTCTAAATGTGAGAATCTGTTGTCTTTCCTAACTCAGTTCATGTGTAGCCATGTTTACAAGACCTCCATAAGTGATATCTTATGATAAGTTTCTTTTTCTCTGTGACTTATTTCACTTAGAATCATCGTACCTGAATCCACTCATTTTGCTGCTACTGGCCTTATGACTTTGATTTCATGGCTGAGGGATATTCCATCGTACGTAAGTACCACAATTTCTTGAACCATTTTTGTCTTTCCTGGGATATTTCAGGTGTACCCAAGTTGAGGTTCTTGTAAGCAGTGCAGCCCTAAGTTTTGAGGTGGCTCTTTATTATTGATTTTCAGTTTTCCCAAGGTATATTCCCTAGACTGGAAGTGCCCGTGTCTCTGTAGCTCTGCTGTTTACTTGTTTTAGGGAACACAATGCACTCCTCCAGAGAGGCAGTTGGCAATTTACATTCCGCCCATCATCATAACTAGGCTCCCACTTCTCCAGGGCCTGTCTTGCCTTTCTGGTTTTTACATATTTTGCGGATGTCCCTTTTGTCTGTTGGGAAGTGATACTGCTTTGTAGTGCAGATTTGCATTGCCCGCTTGCTTGCTTGGCCAAAAAGGGCTTATGCGTTTTCTCCTGAATATATTCAGGAGAAAACGCATACGTCCTGTTTGGCGAAGTGCATCATTGTCGATGTTGTGCCCCTCTTTCTTTGCTTTAAAGGCGATTCCAATGTACCTCTTGAAATCTGTTTCCTGCTATTCTGGCTCGCTTTCATGTCTGCCTCATTGGCTTCCCTCAACCGAATTTTGGACGATAGTTTTCCTTTATTACTCGGCCCGTGTGTGAATTGCTGTGCCCCTGAGCTCCATTTTTCAACTCGTTTTTTTGTGAGCTGACCGCAAGTCCAAAATTTTGGTTCAGGATCTATACTGGTTCCTGGCAGGTGGCTGAGACTTGGGTTAATTCTTCTTCCTGCCTGGAAATTAGAGTGACATGTGCCTGTCCAAATGCCTAACAGCTACTCTCTCATTGATTCTCCCTCTTCCCTTTCATCCTCTGCCAAATTGGCAACCTGTGCGAACCAGGAGGTTAAAGGGACTGTCTCACCAAGTTGGGAGATTGATAGTAAAGCAGTTGGAAAGTCAAAGTGGAGAACCAGGAGAGGGATTATTAGTTGAGTTTTAGAAACCTTTCATATTCACAGTGTGTCCTTTCTCTATGTTTTCCGTACATGTTATAGCTGTTGTAATATTCCCTTCAACCTGGATAGTTGGGACTCTTGGAATGTGTCCCACGCATTATTGCTTTAAATGGTCTGCATTTGCTCACCGAATCTCACCAATCCTTTCAGTCCCAAGTGTCCAGCCTTATGCCACGTCCAGCTGTAGTTGTAGATAGGGTCATTCCGGGTTTCATCAGAGACCCTGAAGGAATTGTAAAGGATTTCCCTGATTTTTTGTTTTGTTTGTGAAATTCCTTTTTAGAATGGGTTTGAGCTGATTCTCACTGCCATGTTTATGCGTGTCTGGACACACTTGATTCCCTTACGGTGACATATCAATACATAGGTTTTAAGATTTTTACTAGTCAGATATTTTCCTCTGTGGGAAATATGGGATTTTGAGTCCCTTTCACTTAGGAAGTTGTAGGTATTTTCTACTCCGTAGTTGGTGTTTGGAACGGTACATGTACTAATATCAAACTCTGGTTTTATGCATCACCCCACCTCTCCTTCCCCCTTAAGCAGGCATAAGAGTTTTTTCTCAATGTGAGAGTCTGTTCTCTTTCCTAACTCACTTCATGTGTAGCCATGTTTACAGGGCCTTCATAAGTGATATCTTATGATAAGTTTCTTTTTCTCTGTGACTTATTTCACTTAGAATCATCGTACCTGAATCCACTCATTTTGCTGCTACTGGCCTTATGACATTGATTTCATGGCTGAGGGATATTCCATCATACGTAAATACCACAATTTCTTGAACCATTTTAGTCTTTCCTGGGATATTTCAGGTGTACCAAAGTTGAGGTTATTGTAAGCAGTGCAGCCGTAAATTTTGGGGTGGCTCTGTCTTATTGACTTTCAGTTTTCCCAAGGTTTATTCCCTAGACTGGAAGTGCCCTTGGCTCTGTAGCTCTGTTGTTTACTTGTTTTAGGGAACACAGTGCACTCCTCCAGAGAGGCACTTGGCAATTTACATTCCGCCCATTAGCATAACTAGGCTCCCTCTTCTCCAGGGCCTGTCTTGCCTTTCTGGTTTTTACATATTTTGCAGATGTCCCTTTTGTCTGGTGGGAAGTGATACTGCTTTGTAGTGAAGATTTGCATTGCCCGCTTGCTTGCTTGACCAAACAAGGCTTATGCGTTTTCTCCTGAATATATTCAGGAGAAAACGCATACGTCCTGTTTGGCCAAGTGCATCATTGTCGAAGTTGTGCCCCTCTTCCTGCGCTTTAAAGGCGATTCCAAAGTACCTCTTGAAATCTGTTTCCTGCTATTCTGGCTCGCTTTCAATTCCGCCTCGTTGCCTTCCCTGAACAGATTTTTGGATGATAGTTTTCCTTTATTACTCGCCCGTTTGTGAATTGCTGTGCCTCTGAGCTCCATTTTTCAACTCGTTTTTTGTGAGCTGACCACAAGTCCAAAATTTTGGTTCAGGAACTATACTGGTTCCCGGCGGATGTCTGAGACTTTGAATAATTCTTATTCCTGCCGGGAAATTAGAGTGACATGTGCCCGTCCATATGTCTCTCAGCTATTCTCTCATTGGTTCTCCATCTTACATTTCATCCTCTGCCAATTGGCAACCTGGGCGAACCAGGAGGTTAAAGGGGCTGTCTATCCAAGTTGGGAGATTGATAGTAAAGCAGTTGGAAATTCAAACCGGAACACCAGGAGAGGGACTATTAGTTGAGTTTTAAAAACCTTTTGTATTCACAGTGTGTCCATTCTCTAGGTTTCCCATACATGTTATAGCTGTATTAGTATTCCCTTCAACAAGGAGAGTTGGCACCATTGGAATGTGTGCCACGCATTATTGCTTTAAATGGTCTGCATTTGCTCACCGAATCTCACCAATCTTCTCAGTCACAAGTGTCCTGCCTTATGCCATATCCAGCTGTCATTGTAGATAGGGTCATTATAGATTTCATCAGAGCCCCTGAAGGAATTGTATAGAATTTCCCTATTTTTTTGTTTTGTTTTTGAAATTCCTTTTTATACTGGGATTGAGCTGATTCTCACTGCCATGTTTCTGCCAGTCTAGACACACTTGATTCCCTGATGGAGACATATCAATACATAGGTTTTAAGATTCTTACTAGTCAGATATATTCCTCTGCGGGAAATATGGGGTTTTGCGTACTTTTCACTGAGGAAGGTGTAGGGATTGACTCTTCCGTAGTTGGTTTTTGGAACGGTACCTGTACTAATATCAAACTCTGGTTTTATGCATCACCCCACCTCTCCTTCCCCCTTAAGCAGGCATAAGAGTGTTTTCTAAATGTGAGACTCTGTTGTCTTTCCTAACTCAGTTCATGTGTACCCATGTTTACAGGACCTTCATAAGTGATATCTTATGATAAGTTTCTTTTTCTCTGTGACTCATTCCACTTAGAATCAACGTACCTGAATCCACTCATTTTGCTGCTACTGGCCTTATGACATTGATTTCATGGCTGAGGGATATTCCATCATACGTAAATACCACAATTTCTTGAACCATTTTAGTATTTCCTGGGATATTTCAGGTGTACCCAAGTTGAGCTTCTTGTAAGCAGTGCAGCCCTAAATTTTGGGGTGGCTCTGTCTTATTGACTTTCAGTTTTCCTAAGGTATATTCCCTAGACTGGAAGTGCCCTTGGCTCTGTAGCTCTGTTGTTTACTTGTTTTAGGGAACATAATGCACTCCTCCAGAGAGGTAGTTGTCAATTAACATTCCGCCCATTAGCATAACTAGGCTCCCTCTTCTCCAGGGCCTGTCTTGCCTTTCTGGTTTTTACATATTTTGCAGATGTCCCTTTTGTCTGGTGGGAAGTGATACTGCTTTGTAGTGAAGATTTGCATTGCCCGCTTGCTTGCTTGGCCAAAAAGGGCTTATGCGTTTTCTCCTGAATATATTCAGGAGAAAACGCATACGTCCTGTTTGGCCAAGTGCATCATTGTCGAAGTTGTGACCCTCTTCCTGCGCTTTAAAGGCGATTCCAATGTACCTCTTGAAATCTGTTTCCTGCTATTCTGGCTCGCTTTCAAGTCAGCCTCGTTGCCTTCCCTGAACAGATTTTGGATGATAGTTTTCCTTTATTACTCTGCCCGTTTGTGAATTGCTGTGCCCCTGAGCTCCATTTTTCAACTCGTTTTTTGTGAGCTGACCGCAAGTCCAAAATTTTGGTTCAGGACCTGTACTGGTTCCCGGCGGATGTCTGAGACTTTGAATAATTCTTATTCCTGCCGGGAAATTAGAGTGACATGTGCCCGTCCAAATGTCTAACAGCTACTCTCTCATTGGTTCTCCATCTTACCTTTCATCCTCTGCCAATTGGCAACATGTGCGAACCAGGAGGTTAAAGGGGCTGTCTCTCCAAGTTGGGAGATTGATAGTAAAGCAGTTGGAAATTCAAACCGGAGCACCAGGAGGGGGACTATTAGTTGAGTTGTAAAAACCTTTTGTATTCACAGTGTGTCCATTCTCTAGGTTTCCCGTACATGTTATAGCTGTAGTAGTATTCCCTTCAACCTGGAGAGTTGGGACAATTGGAATGTGTGCCACGCATTATTGCTTTAAATGGTCTGCATTTGCTCACCGAATCTCACCAATCCTCTCAGTCCCAAGTGTCCAGACTTATGCCACATCCAGCTGTCATTGTAGATAGGGTCATTATAGATTTCATCAGAGCCCCTGCAGGAATTGTAAAGAATTTCCCTATTTTTTGTTTTGTTTTTTAAATTCCTTTTTATAGTGGGTTTGAGCTGATTCTCACTGCCATGTTTCTGCTAGTCTAGGCACACTTGATTCCCTGATGGAGACGTATCAATACATAGGTTTTAAGATTCTTACTAGTCAAATATATTCCTCTGCGGGAAATATGGGGTTTTGCGTCCTTTTCACTGAGGAAGGTGCAGGGATTGACTCTTCCTTAGTTGGTTTTTGGAACGGTACCTGTACTAATATCAAACTCTGGTTTTATGCATCACGCCACATCTCCTTCCCCCTTAAGCAGGCATAAGAGTGTTTTCTAAATGTGAGACTCTGTTGTCTTTCCTAACTCAGTTCATGTGTACCCATGTATACAGGACCTTCATAAGTGATATCTTATGATAAGTTTCTTTTTCTCTGTGACTCATTTCACTTAGAATCATCGTACCTGAATCCACTCATTTTGCTGCTACTGGCCATATGACTTTGATTTCATGGCTTAGGGATATTCCATCGTACGAAAGTATCACAATTTCTTGAACCATTTTTGTCTTTCCTGGGATATTTCAGGTGTACCCAAGGTGAGGTTCTTGTAAGCAGTGCAGCCCTAAATTTTGAGGTGGCTCTGTCTTATTGATTTTCAATTTTCCCAAGGTATATTCCCTAGACTGGATGTGCCCGTGTCTCTATAGCTCTGTTGTTTACTTGTTTTAGGGAAAACAATGCACACCTCCAGAGAGGCAGTTGGCAATTTACATTCCACCCATCATCCTAACTAAGCTCTGTCTTCTCCAGGGCCTGTCTTGCCTTTCTGGTTTTTACAAATTTTGCGGATGTCCCTTTGTCTCTTGGGAAGTGATACTGCTTTGTAGTGCAGATTTGCATTGCCCGCTTGCTTGCTTGGCCAAAAAAGGCTTATGCGTCTTCTCCTGAATATATTCAGGAGAAAATGCATACGCCCTGTTTGGCCAAGTGCATCATTGTCGAAGTTGTGCCCCTCTTCCTGTGCTTTAAAGGTGATTCCAATGTACCTCTTGAAATGTGTTTCCTGCTATTCTGGCTCGCTTTCAAGTCTGCCTCATTTCCTTCCCTCAACCGAATTTTGGATGATAGTTTTCCTTTATTACTCTGCCCGTGTGTGAATTGCTGTGCCCCTGAGCTCCATTTTTCAACTCGTTTTTTGTGAGGTGACCGCAAGTCCAAAATTTTGGTTCAGGACCTATACTGGTTCCCGGCGGGTGGCTGAGACTTGGGTTAATTCTTCTTCCTGCCGGGAAATTAGAGTGACATGTGCCCGTCCAAATGCCTAACAGCTACTCTCTCATTGATTCACCCTCTTCCCTTTCATCCTCTGCCAAATTGGCAACCTGTGCGAACCAGGAGGTTAAATGGGCTGTCTCTCCATTTTGGGAGATTGATAGTAAAGCAGTTGGAAAGTCAAACCAGAGCACCAGGAGAGGGACTATTAGTTGAGTTTTAGAAACATTTCGTATTCACAGTGTGTCCTTTCTCTATGTTTTCCATACATTTTATAGCTGTAGTAATATTACCTTCAACCTGGAGAGTTGGGACCCTTGGAATGTGTGCCACACATTATTGCTTTAAATGGTCTGCATTTGCTCACCGAATCTCACCAATCCTCTCAGTCCCAAGTGTCCAGCCTTATGCCACATCCAGCTGTCGTTGTAGGTAAGGTCATTCCGGGTTTCATCAGAGACCCTGAAGGAATTGTAAAGGATTTCCCTGATTTTTTGTTTTGTTTGTGAAATTCCTTTTTAGAAAGGGTTTGAGCTGATTCTCACTGCCATGTTTATGCGAGTCTAGACACACTTGATTCCCTTATGGAGACATATCAATACATAGGTTTTAAGATTTTTACTAGTCAGATATTTTCCTCTGCGGGAAGTACCGGGTTTTGAGTCCCCATACCTTAGGAAGTTGTAGGTCTTTTCTACTCCGTAGTTGGTTTTTGGAACGGTACATGTACTAATATCAAACTCTGGTTTTGTGCATCACCCCACCTCTCCTTCCCCCTTAAGCAGGCATAAGAGTTTTTTCTCAATGTGAGAGTCTGTTCTCTTTCCTAACTCACTTCATGTGTAGCCATGTTTACAGGACCTTCATAAGTGATATCTTATGATAAGTTTCTTTTTCTCTGTGACTTCTTTCACTTAGAATCATCGTACCTGAATCCACTCATTTTGCTGCTACTGGCGTTATGACATTGTTTTCATGGCTGAGGGATATTCCATCATACGTAAATACCACAATTTCTTGAAACATTTTAGTCTTTCCTGGGATATTTCGGGTGTACCCAAGTTGAGCTTCTTGTAAGCAGTGCAGCCCTAAATTTTGGGGTGGCTCTGTCTTATTGACTTTCAGTTTTCCCAAGGTATATTCCCTATACTGGAAGTGCCCTTGGGTCTGTAGCTCTGTTGTTTACTTTTTTTAGGGAACACAATGCACTCCTCCAGAGAGGCAGTTGGCAATTAACATTCCGCCCATTAGCATAACTAGGCTCCCTCTTCTCCAGGGCCTGTATTGCCTTTCTGGTTTTTACATATTTTGCAGATGTCCCTTTTGTCTGGTGGGAAGTGATACTGCTTTGTAGTGAAGATTTGCATTGCCCGCTTGCTTGCTTGGCCAAAAAGGGCTTATGCGTTTTCTCCTGAATATATTCAGGAGAAAACGCATACGTCCTGTTTGGCCAAGTGCATCATTGTCAAAGTTGTGCCCCTCTTCTTGCGCTTTAAAGGCGATACCAATGTACCTCTTGAAATCTGTTTCCTGCTATTCTGGCTCGCTTTCAAGTCTGCCTCGTTGCCTTCCCTGAACAGATTTTGGATGATAGTTTTCCTTTATTACTCTGCCCGTTTGTGAATTGCTGTGCCCCTGAGCTCCATTTTTCAACTCTTTTTTTGTGAGCTGACCGCAAGTCCAAAATTTTGGTTCAGGACCTGTACCGGTTCCCGGCGGATGTCTGAGACTTTGAATAATTCTTATTCCTGCCGGGAAATTAGAGTGACATATGCCCGTCCAAATGTCTAACAGCTACTCTCTCATTGGTTCTCCATCTTACATTTCATCCTCTGCCAATTGGCAACATGTGAGAACCAGGAGGTTAAAGGGGCTGTCTCTCCAAGTTGGGAGATTGATAGTAAAGCAGTTGGAAATTCAAACCGGAGCACCAGGAGGGGGACTATTAGTTGAGTTGTAAAAACCTTTTGTATTCACAGTGTGTCCATTATCTAGGTTTCCCGTACATGTTATAGCTGTAGTAGTATACCCTTCAACCTGGAGAGTTGGGACAATTGGAATGTGTGCCACGCATTATTGCTTTAAATGGTCTGCATTTGCTCACCGAATCTCACCAATCCTCTCAGTCCCAAGTGTCCAGACTTATGCCACATCCAGCTGTCATTGTAGATAGGGTCATTATAGATTTCATCAGAGCCCCTGCAGGAATTGTAAAGAATTTCCTTATTTATTTGTTTTGTTTTTTAAATTCCTTTTTATAGTGGGTTTGAGCTGATTCTCACTGCCATGTTTCTGCTAGTCTAGGCACACTTGATTCCCTGATGGAGACGTATCAATACATAGGTTTTAAGATTCTTACTAGTCAAATATATTCCTCTGCGGGAAATATGGGGTTTTGCGTCCTTTTCACTGAGGAAGGTGCAGGGACTGACTCTTCCGTAGTTGGTTTTTGGAACCGTACCTGTACTAATATCAAACTCTGGTTTTATGCATCACGCCACCTCTCCTTCCCCCTTAAGCAGGCATAAGAGTGTTTTCTAAATGTGAGACTCTGTTGTCTTTCCTAACTCAGTTCATGTGTAGCCATGTTTACAGGACCTTCATAAGTGATATCTTATGATACGTTTCTTTTTCTCTGTGACTTATTTCACTTAGAATCATCGTACCTGAATCCACTCATTTTGCTGCTACTGGCCTTATGACTTTGATTTCATGGCTGAGGGATATTCCATCGTACGTAAGTACCACAATTTCTTGAACCATTTTTGTCTTTCCTGGGATATTTCAGGTGTACCCAAGTTGAGGTTCTTGTAAGCAGTGCAGCCCTAAATATTGAGGTGGCTCTGTCTTATTGATTTTCAGTTTTCCAAAGGTATATTCCCTATACTGGAAGTGCCCGTGTCTCTGTAGGTCTGTTCTTTACTTGTTTTAGGGAACACAATGCACTCCTCCAGAGAGGCAGTTGGCAATTTACATTCCGCCCATCAGCATAATTAGGCTCCCTCTTCTCCAGTGTCTGTCTTGCCTTTCTTGTTTTTACATATTTTGCGGATGTCCCTTTTGTCTGGTGGGAAGTGATACTGATTTGTAGTGCAGATTTGCATAGCCCGCTTGCTTGCTTGGCCAAAAAGGGCTTATGCGTTTTCTCCTGAATATATTCAGGAGAAAACGCATACGCCCTGTTTGGCGAAGTGCATCATTGTCGAAGTTGTGCCCCTCTTCCTGTGCTTTAAAGGCGATTCCAATGTACCTCTTGAATCTGTTTCCTGCTATTCTGGCTCGCTTTCAAGTCTGCCTCATTGCCTTCCCTCAACCGAATTTTGGACGATAGTTTTCCTTTATTACTCTGGCCGTTTGTGAATTGCTGTGCCCCTGAGCTCCATTTTTTAACTCGTTTTTTGTGAGCTGACCGCAAGTCCAAAAATTTGGCTCAGGACCTATACTGGTTCCCGGCGGGTGGCTGAGACTTGGGTTAATTCTTCTTCCTGCCGGGAAATTAGAGTGACATGTGCCCGTCCAAATGCCTAACAGCTATTCTCTCATTGATTCTCCCTCTTCCCTTTCATCCTCTGCCAAATTGGCAACCTGTGTGAACCAGGAGGTTAAAGGGGCTGTCTCTCCATGTTGGGAGATTGATAGTAAAGCAGTTGGAAAGTCAAACCGGAGCACCAGGAGAGGGACTATTAGTTGAGTTTTAGAAACCTTTCGTATTCACAGTGTGTCCTTTCTCTATGTTTTCCGTACATGTTATAGCTGTAATAATATTCACTTCAACCTGGAGAGTTGGGACCCTTGGAATGTGTGCCACGCATTATTGCTTTCAATGGTCTGCATTTGCTCACCGAATCTCACCAATCCTCTCAGTCCCAAGTATCCATCCTTATGCCACATCCAGCTGTCGTTGTAGATAAGGTCATTCCGGGTTTCATCAGAGACCCTGAAGGAATTGTAAAGGATTTCCCTGATTTTTTGTTTTGCTTGTGAAATTCCTTTTTAGAATGGGTTTGAGCTGATTCTCACTGCCATGTTTATGCGAGTCTAGACACACTTGATTCCCTTACGGAGACATATCAATACATAGGTTTTAAGATTTTTACTAGTCAGATATTTTCCTCTGCGGGAAGTATGGGGTTTTGAGTCCCTATCCCTTAGGAAGTTGTAGGTCTTTTCTACTACGTAGTTGGTTTTTGGAACGGTACATGTACTAATATCAAACTCTGGTTTTATGCATCACCCCACCTCTCCTTCCCCCTTAAGCAGGCATAAGAGTTTTTTCTCAATGTGAGAGTCTGTTCTCTTTCCTAACTCACTTCATGTGTAGCCATGTTTACAGGACCTTCATAAGTGATATCTTATGATAAGTTTCTTTTTCTCTGTGACTAATTCCACTTAGAATCATCGTACCTGAATCCACTCATTTTGCTGCTACTGGCCTTATGACATTGATTTCATGGCTGAGGGATATTCCATCATACGTAAATACCACAATTTCTTGAACCATTTTAGTCTTTCCTGGGGTATTTCAGGTGTACACAAGTTGAGGTTCTTGTAAGCAGTGCAGCCATAAATATTGGGGTGGCTCTGTCTTATTGATTTTCAGTTTTCCCAAGGTATATTCCCTATACTGGAAGTGCCCTTGGCTCTGTAGCTCTGTTGTTTCCTTGTTTTAGGGAACACAATGCACTCCTCCAGAGAGGCAGTTGGCAATTTACATTCTGCCCATCAGCATAACTAGGCTCCCTCTTCTCCAGGGCCTGTCTTGCCTTTCTGGTTTTTACATATTTTGCAGATGTCCCTTGTGTCTGGTGGGAAGTGATACTGCTTTGTAGTGCAGATTTGCATTGCCCGCTTGCTTGCTTGGCCAAAAAGGGCTTATGCGTTTTCTCCTGAAAACGCATACGTCCTGTTTGGCCAAGTGCATCATTGTCGAAGTTGTGCCCCTCTTCCTGCGCTTTAAAGGTGATTCCAATGTACCTCTTGAAATCTGTTTCCTGCTATTCTGGCTCACTTTCAAGTCTGCCTCGTTGCCTTCCCTGAACAGATTTTTGGATGATAGTTTTCCTTTATTACTCTGCCCGTTTGTGAATTGCTGTGCCCCTGAGCTCCATTTTTCAACTCGTTTTTTGTGAGCTGACCGCAAGTCCAAAATTTTGGTTCAGGAACTATACTGGTATCCGGCGGATGGTTGATACTTTGAATAATTCTTATTCCTGCCGGGAAATTAGAGTGACATGTGCCCGTCCAAATGTCTAACAGCTACTCTCTCAGTGGTTCTCCATCTTACCTTTCATCCTCTGCCAATTGGCAACATGTGAGAACCAGGAGGTTAAAGGGGCTGTCTCTCCAAGTTGGGAGATTGATAGTAAAGCAGTTGGAAATTCAAACTGGAGCACCAGGAGAGGGACTATTAGTTGAGTTGTAAAAACCTTTTGTATTCACAGTGTGTCCATTCTCTAGGTTTCCCGTACATGTTATAGCTGTAGTAGTATTCCCTTCAACGTGGAGAGTTGGGACAATTGGAATGTGTGCCACGCATTATTGCTTTAAATGGTCTGCATTTGCTCACCGAATCTCACCAATCCTCTCAGTCCCAAGTGTCCAGACTTATGCCACATCCAGCTGTCATTGTAGATAGGGTCATCATAGATTTCATCATAGCCCCTGCAGGAATTGTAAAGAATTTCCCTATTTTTTTGTTTTGTTTTTTAAATTCATTTTTATAGTGGGTTTGAGCTGATTCTCAATGCAATGTTTCTGCTAGTCTAGAGACACTTGATTCCCTGATGGAGACATATCAATACATAGGTTTTAAAATTCTTACTAGTCAAATATATTCCTCTGCGGGAAATATGGGGTTTTGCGTCCTTTTCACTGAGGAAGGTGTAGGGATTTACTCTCCCGTTGTTGGTTTTTGGAACGGTACCTGTACTAATATCAAACTCTGGTTTTATGCATCACCCCACCTCTCCTTCCCCCTTAGGCAGGCATAAGAGTGTTTTCTAAATGTGAGACTCTGTTGTCTTTCCTAACTCAGTTCATGTGTAGCCATGTTTACAGGAACTTCATAAGTGATATCTTATGATACGTTTCTTTTTCTCTGTGACTTATTTCACTTAGAATCATCGTACCTGAATCCACTCATTTTGCTGCTACTGGCCTTATGACTTTAATTTCATGGCTGAGGGATATTCCATTGTACGTAAGTACCACAATTTCTTGAACCATTTTTGTCTTTCCTGGGATATTTCAGGTGTACCCAATTTGAGGTTCTTGTAAGCAGTGCAGCCCTAAATTTTGAGGTGGCTCTGTCTTATTTATTTTCAGTTTTCCCAAGGTATATTCCCTAGACTGGAAGTGCCCGTGTCAGTACCTCTGTTGTTTCCTTTTTTAGGGAACACAATGCAATCCTCCAGAGAGGCAGTTCGCAATTTACATTCCACCCATCAGCATAACTAGGCTCCGTCTTCTCCAGGGCCTGTCTTGCCTTTCTGGTTTTTACATATTTTGCGGATGTCCCTTTTGTCTGTTGGGAAGTGATACTGCATTGTAGTGCAGATTTGCATTGCCCGCTTGCTTGCTTGGCCAAACAGGGCTTATGCGTTTTCTCCTGAATATATTCAGGAGAAAACGCATATGCCCTGTTTGGCCAAGTGCATCATTGTCGAAGTTGTGCCCCTCTTCCTGTGCTTTAAAGGCGATTCCAATGTACCTCTTGAAATCTGTTTCCTGCTATTCTGGCTCGAATTCAAGTCTGCCTCGTTGCCTTACCTCAACATATTTTTGGACGATAGTTTTCCTTTATTACTCTGCCCGTTTGTGAATTGCTGTGCCCCTGAGCTCCATTTATCAACTCGTTTTTTGTGAGCTGACCGCAAGTCCAAAATTGTGGTTCAGGACCTCTACTTGTTCCCGGCGGGTGGCTGAGACTTTGATAAATTCTTCTTCCTGCCGGGAAATTAGAGTGACATATGCCCGTCCAAATGTCTCTCAGCTACTCTCTCATTGGTTCTCCATCTTACCTTTCATCCTCTGCCAATTGGCAACATGTGAGAACCAGGAGGTTACAGGGGCTGTCTCTCCAAGTTGGGAGATTGATAGTAAAGCAGTTGGAAATTCAAACCGGAGCACCATGAGAGGGACTATTAGTTGAGTTTTAAAAACCTTTTGTATTCACTGTGTGTCTATTCTCTATGTTTCCCGTACATGTTATAGCTGTAGTAATATTCCCTTCAACCTGGAGAGTTGGGACCCTTGGAATATTTCCCACGCATTATTGCTTTAAATGGTCTGCATTTGCTCACCGAATCTCAAAAATCCTCTCAGTCCCAAGTGTCCTGCCTTATGCCACATCCAGCTGTCATTGTAGATAGGATCATTCCAGGTTTCATCAGAGCCCTTGATGAATTGTATAAAATTTCCCAGGTTTTTTGTTTTCTTTTTGAAATTCCTTTTTATAGTGGGTTTGAGCTGATTCTCACTGCCATGTTTCTGCTAGTCTAGACCCACTTGATTCCCTGATGGAGACATATCAATACATAGGTTTTAAGATTCTTACTAGTCAGATATATTCCTCTGTGGGAAATATGGTGTTTTGTGTACTTTTCACTGAGGAAGGTGTAGGGATTGACTCTTCCATAGTTGGTTTTTGGAACGGTACCTGTACTAATATCAAACTCTGGTTTTATGCATCACGCCACCTCTCCTTCCCCCTTAAGCAGGCATAAGAGTGTTTTCTAAATGTGAGACTCTGTTGTCTTTCCTAACTCAGTTAATGTGTACCATGTTTACAGGACCTTCATAAGTGATATCTTATAAGTTTCTTTTTCTCTGTGACTTATTTCACTTAGAATCATCGTACCTGAATCCACTCATTTTGCTGCTACTGGCCTTATGACTTTGATTTCATGGCTGAGGGATATTCCAACGTACGTAAGTACCACAATTTCTTGAAACATTTTTGTCTTTCCTGGGATATTTCAGGTGTACCCAAGTTGAAGTTCTTGTAAGCAGTGCAGCCCTAAATTTTGAGGTGGCTCTGTCTTACTGATTTTCAGTTTTCCCAAGGTATATTCCCTAGACTGGAAGTGCCCGTGTCTCTGTAGCTCTGTTGTTTACTTGTTTTAGGGAACACAATGCACTCCTCCGGAGAGGCAGTTGGCAATTTACATTCCGCCCATCAGCCTAACTAGGCTCCCTCTTCTCCAGGGCCTGTCTTGCCTTTCTGGTTTTTACATATTTTGCGGATGTCCCTTTTGTCTGTTGGGAAGTGATACTGCTTTGTAGTGCAGATTTGCATTGACCGCTTGCTTGCTTGGCCAAAAAGGGATTATGTGTTTTCTCCTGAATATATTCAGGAGAAAACGCATACACCCTGTTTGGCCATGTGCATCATTGTCGAAGTTGTTCCCCTCTTCCTGTGCTTTAAAGGCGATTCCAATGTACCTCTTGAAATCTGGTTCCTGCTATTCTGGCTCGCTTTCAAGTCCTCCTCGTTACCTTCCCTCAACAGATTTTTGGACGATAGTTTTCCTTTATTACTCTGCCCGTTTGTGAATTGCTGTGCCCCTGAGCTCCATTATTCATCTCGATTTTTGTGAGCTGACCACAAGTCCAAAATTTTAGTTCAGAACCTATACTGGTTCCCGGCGGGTAGCTGAGACTTTGATTAATTCTTCTTCCTGCCTGGAAATTAGAGTGACATGTGCCCGACCAAATGTCTAACACCTACTCTCTCATTGGTTCTCCATCTTACCTTTCATCCTCTGCCAATTGGCAACATGTGAGAACCAGGAGGTTAAAGGGTCTGTCTCTCCAAGTTGGGAGATTGATAGTAAAGCAGTTGGAAATTCAAACCGTAGCACCAAGAGATAGACTATTAGTTGAGTTTTAAAAACCTTTTGTATTGACAGTGTGTCCATTCTCTAGATTTCCCATACATGTTATACCTGTAGTACTATTCCCTTCAACCTGGTGAGTTGGAACACTTGGAATGTGTGCCACACATTATTGCTTTAAATGGTCTGCATTTGCTCACCGAATCTCACCTATCCTCTCAGTCCCAAGTGTCCTGCCTTATGCCACATCCAGCTGTCGATGTAGATAAGGTCATTCCAGGTTTCATCAGAGCCCCTGAAGGAATTGTAAAGAATTTCTCTGTTTGAGCTGATTCTCACTGCCATGATTCTGCTAGTGTAGATACACTTTATTCCCTGATGGAGACATATCAATACATAGGTTTTAAGATTCTTACTAGTCATATATATTCCTCTGTGGGAAATATGGGGTTTTGAGACCCTTTCACTGAGGAAGGTGTAGGGCTTGTCTCTTCCGTAGTTGGTTTTGGAATGGTACCTGTACTAATATCAAACTCTGGTTTTATGCATCACCCCACCTCTCCTTCCCCCTTAAGCGGGCATAACAGTATTTTCTAAATGTGAGACTGTGTTCTCTTTCCTAACTCAGTTCATGTGTAGCCATGTTTACAGGACCTTCATAAGTGATATCTTATGATAAGTTTCTATTTCTCTGTGACTTATTTCACTTAGAATCATCGTACATGAATCCACTCCTTTTGCTGCTACTGGCCTTATGACATTGATTTCATGGCTGAGGGATATTCCATCGTATGTAATAACACAATTTCTTCAACCATTTTTGTCTTTCCAGGGATATTTTAGGTGTACCCAAGTTGAGGTTCTTGTAAGCAGTGCAGCCCTAAATTTGGGGTGGCTCTGTCTTATTGGTTTTCAGTTTTCCCAAGGTATATTCCCTAGACTGGATGTGCACTTTGCTCTGTAGCTCTGTTGGTTACTTGTTTTAGGGAACACAATGCACTCCTCCAGTGAGGCAGTTGGCAATTTACATCCCGCCCATCAGCATAACTATGCTCCCAGTTCTAAAGGGCCTGTGTTGCCTTTCTAGGTTTTACACATTTTGTGGATGTCTCTTTTTTCTGGTGGGAAGTGATACTGCTTTGTAGTGCAGATTTGCATTGCCCGCTTGCTTGCTCGGCCAAAAAGGGGGTATACGTTTTCTCCTGAATATATTCAGGAGAAAACGCATACCCCCTTTTTGGCCCATTGCATCATTGTCGAAGTTGTGCCCCTCTTCCTGTGCTTTAAAGGCAATTCCAATGTACCTCTTGAAATCTGATTCATGCTATTCTGGTTCCCTTTCAAGTCCACCCCGTTGCCTTCCCTCAACCGATTTTTGGATGATTGTTGTCCGTTGTTACTCTGCCAGTTTGTGAATTGCTGTGCACCTGAGCTCCATTTTTCAACTCGTTTTTGTGAGCTGACCTCAGGTCCAAAATTTTGGTTCAGGACCTATACTGGTTCCCGGCGGGTGGCTGAGACTTTGTTTAATTCTTCTTCCTGCCGGGAAATTAGAGTGACATGTGCCCGTCCAAATGCCTAACAGCTACTCTCTCATTGATTCTCCCTCTTCCCTTTCATCCTCTGCCAAATTGGCAACCTGTGCGAACCAGGAGGTTAAAGGGGCTGTCTCTCCAAGTTGGGAGATTGATAGTAAAGCAGTTGGAAAGTCAAACCGGAGCACCAGGAGAGGGATTATTAGTTGAGATTTAGAAACATTTCGTATTCACAGTGTGTCCATTCTCTAGGTTTCCTGTACATGTTATAACTGTAGTGATATTCCCTTTTACCTGGCGAGTTGGGACCCATGGAATTGTTGGAATGCATTATTGCTTTAAACAGTCTGCATTTTCTCGTTCAATCTCATCAATCCTCTCAGTCAAAAGTGTCCAGCCTTATGTCTCATCCAGCTGTCATTGTAGATAGGGTCATTCCAGGTTTCATCAGAGCCCCTGAATGAATTGTATAGAATTTCCCAGTTTTTTTGTTTTGTTTTTGAAAATCATTTATATAATGAGGTTGAGCTGATTTTCACTGACGTGTTTATGCCGGTCTAGACACACTTTATTCCCTTACGGTTACATATCAATACATAGGTATTAAGATTCTTACTAGTCAGATATATTCCTCTGCGGGAATAGGTCTGTTGATTCCCATTCACTGAGGAAGGAGTAGCTCTTGTCTATTCTGTATTTGGATTATGCAACGGTACCTGTGCTAATATCAAACTCTGGTTTTGTGCATCTCCCCACCTCTCCTTTCCCCTTAAGCAGGCATATGTATGATTTCTAAATGTGAGACTCTGTTCTCTTTCCTAATTCAGTTCATGTGTAGCCATGTTTACATTTCCTTCATAAGTGATATCTTATGTCAGAATGCTCCACGGCTCTTGTCATCATAATGCTCCATGATGCTCGTCATCACAATTATCCATGGCCATCTCATCACAATGCTCCACCGTCTTGCCATCACATTGCTCCATGTCCTGGTCATCACAATGCTCCATGTACCTTGTCATCACAATTCTCCACCTCTTTGTCATCACAATGCTCCCTGACACTTCTAATCACAAAGTTACATGCTCTTGTCATCACAATTCTCCATGCAATTGTCATCACAATGCTCCCTGACCCATGTCATAGCAAGCTCCATATGCTTGTCATCACAATGCTTCATGACATTGTTATAAAAATTCTCAATGTCCCTTGTCATGACAGTGCTCCATGCCAATGTCATCACAATGCTCCATGACACTTGTCATCACAATGCTCCAGGCCCTTGTCATCACAATGCTGCATGACCTTTGTCATCACAATGTTCCCTGACAAGTGTCATCACAATGCTCCATGCCCCTTGTCAGTACAGTGCTCCATGATGCTCGTCATCACAATTAACCAAGGTCTTCTCATCACAATGCTTCAGGGTTTTACCAACACAATGCTCCCTGCCCTGGACATCTCAATGTTCCATGACCCTTGTCATCACAATCCTCCACATCCTTGTCATCACAATGCTCCTTGACACTTCTCCTCAAAATGTGATATGCTCTTGTCATCACAATTCTGCATGCACTTGTCATCACAATGCTTCAGGACCCCTGTCATAGCAAGCTCCATGCACTTGTCATCACAATGTTTCAAGACCTGGTCATTAAAATTCTCTATGGCCCTTGTCATCACAATTATCCATGATCTTGTCATCACAATGTTCCTTTACCTTTGTCATCACAATCCTCCATGACACTTGGCATCAAAATGCTCCATGTCATTGGCATCACAATGGAACATGAAATATGTCATCACAATGCTCCCTGACACCTGTCTTAACAATAATCCATGATGTTTTCATCACAATGCTCCATGCCATTGTCATCACAATGCTCCATGACACTTGTCATCACAATGCTCCAAGTCCTTGTCATCACAATGCTCCATGCCCTTGTCATCACAATGATCCATGACCTCTGTCATCACAATGTTCCCTGACACCTGTCATCACAGTGCTCCATGCCACTTGTCAGTACAGTGCTCCATGATGCTCATCATCACAATTACCCAAGGTCTTCTCATCACAATGCTTCAGGGATTTACCAACAAAATGCTCCATGCCCCTGTCATCACAATGCTCCATGCCCTTGACATCCCAATGCTCCATGACCGCTGTCATCACAATGCTCCGTGACTCCATTCATCACAATACTTCATGATCTTTGTCATCACAATGGTCAATGTCCTCATCATCACAAGGCTCTATGACCTCTGTCACCACAATGCTCCATGAACTTTGCATCACAATTCTCCATGACCCTTGTCATCACAATGATCCATGTCTTTCTCAGCACAATACGCAAAGACACTTGTCATCACAATGCTCCATGCGCTTGTCAACACAATGCTCCACCAGCTTGTCATCACAATGCTCCATGCACTTCTCATCAAAATGCTCTGTCACCACTGATATCACAATGTTCCATAACTACTCATCACAATAGTCCCTCACCCTTCTCATCACAATGTTCCATGACCCCTGTCATCACAATACTACATGCCCTTATCATCAGAGTGCTACATGACCCCTGACCTCACCATGCTCAATAACACATGTCATCAAAATGCTCCATAACTTTTGTCATCACAAAGCTCAATGACCCTTGGCATCACAATGATCCATGTCATTGTCATCACAATGCTCCAGGAAACTTCTCATCACATTGCTCCATGCCCTTGTCATCACAAATGTCCATGACGCTTGTCATCAAATTGCTCGATGCCCTTCTCATAACAATGCTCCATGCCCTTGTCATTATAGTCCCCCATGAACCCTGTACCACAGTGTTCCAGGCCCTTGTCATCACAATGCTCCAGGCCCACTCTCATCACAATAATCCATGAAACTTTTCAGACCAATGCCCCATGGCCTTGTCATCACAATGCTCCATTACCCCTGTCATAACAATGCTCCATGATCGCAGTCATCACAATGTTCCACAGCCTTGTCATCACAAGGCTCCATGACCCTTGTCATCACAAGGCTCCATACACATGAAATCACAATGCTCCATGCCCTTGTCATCACAAAGCTCCATGATGCATGTCTTCAGAATGCTCCATGGCCTTCTCATCACAATGCACCATTCCCTTGTCATCAGAATGCTCCACGACCCCTGTAATCACAATGCTCCATGCCCATTTTCATTAGAATGCTCCATGAGAATGTCATCACAACGCTCCACGGTTTTCTCATCACAATGCTCAAGGACCTTGTTATCACAATGCTCCTTTCTCTTGTCATCACAATGCTCCATGACTCCTGTCATCACAATACTCAATGAACATTTTCAGCCCAGTGTTCCATGACATTCTCATCACAATACCCCATGACACCTGTCATCACAATGCTCCATGACCAATGTCATCACAACCCTCCATGACCCCCAACAACACAATGATCCGGGACTCTTGTCATCAAAATGCTCCATGCCCTTGTAATCACAATGATCCATGCTCTTGTCATCCCAATGCTCCATGACCCCGTAATCACAATGCTCCGTGACGCTTGTCATCACAGTGCTCCATGACACTTGTCATTACAATGCTCCATGCCTTTGTCATCAAAATGCTCCATGGCCTTGTCATCACAATGCTCCATGCCCTTCTCATCACAATGCACCAAAACCTTGTCATCAAAGTGCTCCATGACCACTGTCATCACAATGCTCCGTTACTCCAGTCATCACAATGCTTCATGACATTTGTCATCACAGTGGTCAATGACCTCGTCACACAAAGCTCTGTGACCTTTGTCACCACAATGCTCCATGAAATTTTTATCACAATGCTCTGTGACCCTTGTCATCACAAAGCTCCATGCCTTGTCAGCACAATGCTCCATGACCCTTGTCATCACAATGCTCGATTCGCGTGTCAGCACAATGCTCCATAACCCATGTCATCAAAATGCACCATGCACTTGTCATCACAATGCTCCACATCCTTGTCATCAAAATGCTCCATAAACCTTGTCATCACAATGCTCCATGCACTTCTCCTCAAAATGCTTTCTCACCACTGATATCACAATGTTCCATCACTAGTCATCACAATATTCCCTCACCCCTGTCATCACAATATTCCATGACCCCTGTAATCACAATTCTCCATGCCCTTGTCATCAAAAAGCTCCATGACGCATGTCATCAGAATGCTCCATGGCCTTCTCATCACAATGCTCCATGCCCTTGTCCTCACAATGCTCCAACACCCCTGTAATCACAATGCTCAATGTCATTTTCATCTCAATGCTCCATGAACCCTCTCATCACAATGCACCGTGCCCATCACCATAATATTTCATGCTATTGTCATCACAATGAAATCAAAATGCTCAATGACCTCTGTCATCACAATGCACCAAACCCTTCTGATCTCAATGTACCAGAACACTTGTCATCGCAATGCCCCATGACGCTGGTCATCACAATTATCCATGGTCTTCTCATCACAATGCTACATGATCTTTGTCATCACAATGCTCCATACACTAATCATCACAATGCTCCCTGACAGTTGTCATCAGTATGCTCCTTGAACCCTGTCATGACAAGGCTCCATGCATTTTTCATCACAATGATCCATTCCCTTTTCATGACAATGCTCCAAGACCCATGTAATCACAATGCTACATCTCCTTGTCATCACAAAGGTCCATTACGCATGTCATCAGCATGCTCCATTGCCTTCTCATCATAATGCTCCATGCTCTTGTAATCACATTGCTTCAAAACCCCTGTAATCTCAATGCTCCATGCACTTTTTCATCAGAATGCTCCATGCCCTTGTCATCACAATGCTCCATGACCCTTGTCATCGCAATGTTCCAAGCCCTTGTCATCAAAATGCTCCATTACCTTTGTCATCACAATCCTCCATGACACTTGGTATCACAATGCTCCATGCCATTGTCATCACAATGGACGATGACATATGTCATCACAATGCTCCCTGACACCTGTCTTCACAATACTCCATGACCGTGTCATCACAATGTTCCATGCCCTTATCATCACAATGCGCCATGCCCACTGTCATCACAATAATCCATGAAACATGTCAGACCAATGTTCCATGCCCCTGTCATCACAATGCTCCATGCCCTTGTCATCACAATGCTCCATGCACTTGTCTTCACAATGCTCCATGGACCCTGTCATCACAATGCTCCGTGACTCCAGTCATCACAATGCTTCATGACCTTTGTCCTCACAATGGTCCATGCCCTCGTCACACAAGGATCTGTGACCTTTGTCACCATAATGCTCCATGCACTTGTCATCTCAATGCTCCATGCCCCCTGTCATCACAATAATCCATGAAACTTGTCAGACCAATGATCCATGCCCCTGTCATCACATTGCTCCATGCCCTTGTCACCACAATGCTCCATGACACTTGTCACCACTATGCTCGATACTCTTCTCATAACAATGCTCCATGCCCTTGTCATTACAATCCTCCATGACACATGTATCACAGTGTTCCGTTCCCTAGTCATCACAATGTTCCATGCCGAATCTCATCACAATAATGCATGAAATTTTCAGAACAACGTTCCATGCCCTTGTCATCACAATGCTCCATGACCCCTTTCATCACAATGCTCCGTGACTCTAGTCATCACAATGCTTCATGACCTATCTCATCACTATGGTCTATGCCCTCCTCACACAAGGCTCTGTGATCTATTTAACCACAATGCTCCATGAATATTTCATCACAATGCTCTGTGTCCCTTGTCATCAAAATGTTCCATGCCTTTGTCAGCACAATGCTCCATGACACTGGTCATCAAAATGCTCCATGTGCTTGTCAGCACAGTGCTCCATGACCACTGTCATCACAATGCTCCTTGACTCCAGTCATCACAATGCTTCATGACTTTTGTCCTCACAATGATCCATGCCCTCGTCACACAAGGCTCTGTGACCTTTGTCACCACAATGCTCCATGCCCTTGTCATCACAATGTGCCATGCCCACTGTCATCACAATAATCCATGAAACATGTCAGACCAATGTTCCATGCCCCTGTCATCACAATGCTCCATGCCTTTGTCAGCACAATGCTCCATGACACATGTCATCAAAATGCTCCATGTGCTTGTCAGCACAATGCTCCATGACACATGTCATCACAATGTGCCATGCTCTTTTCATCACAATGCTCCACATCCTTTTCATCGCTATGCTCCATAAAACTTGTCATCACAATGCTCCATGCACTTCTCATCAAAATGCTCTCTCACCACATTTATCACAATGTTCCATCACTTGTCATCACAATACTCACTCACCCCTGTCATCACAATGTTCCATGACCACTGTCATCACAGTGCTACATGCCCTTATCATCACAATGCTCCATGACCCCTGACATCACCATGTTCCATAAACCCTGTCACAAAATGCTCCATGACCCATTTCATCACAATGCTTCATGACCCCTGACATCACAATATTCCATAACCACTGTCATCAAAATATTCCATGACACTTTTATTCAAATTGCTCAATTACCCTGTCATCGCAATGCTCCCTGCCCTTCTCATCACAATGCACCACACCCTTGTCATCAAAATGCCCCATGACATTTGTCATCACAAAACTCCATGACCCTTGGCCTCACAATGCTCCATTCCATTGTCATCACAATGCTCAATGAAATCTCTCATCACATTGCTCCATGCCCTTGTCATCACGATGCTGCATTACACCTGTCATAACCGTGTTCCATGACGCCTGCCATCACAATGTTCCATGGCCTTGTCATCACAAGGCTCCATGACCCTTATCATCACAATGCTCCAAGACCTCTGTAATCACAATTCTCCATGCCCCTTTTCATCTCAATGCTCCATGAACACTGTCATCAAAATGCACCATGCCCATCATCATAATGATTCATGCTATTGTCATCACAATGAAATCAAAATGCTCCATGTCCTCTGTCATCACAATGCTCCAAACCCTTCTGATCACAATGTTCCATAACACTTGTCATCACATGCCCCATGACGCTCGTCATCACAATGATGCAAGGCCTTCTCATCACAATGATCCATGACCTTTGTCACCACAATGCTCATTACACTTGGCATCACAACGCTCGCTGACACTTGTCATCAGTATGCTCCTTGAACATTGTCATGACAATGCTCCATGCGTTTTTCATCACAATGATCCATTCCCTTTTCATCACAATGCTCCAAGACCCATGTTATCACAATGCTCCGTTACTCCAGTCATCACAATGCTTCATGACATTTGTCATCACAGTGGTCAATGACCTCGTCACACAAAGCTCTGTGACCTTTGTCACCACAATGCTCCATGAAATTTTTATCACAATGCTCTGTGACCCTTGTCATCACAAAGCTCCATGCCTTGTCAGCACAATGCTCCATGACCCTTGTCATCACAATGCTCGATTCGCGTGTCAGCACAATGCTCCATAACCCATGTCATCAAAATGCACCATGCACTTGTCATCACAATGCTCCACATCCTTGTCATCAAAATGCTCCATAAACCTTGTCATCACAATGCTCCATGCACTTCTCCTCAAAATGCTTTCTCACCACTGATATCACAATGTTCCATCACTAGTCATCACAATATTCCCTCACCCCTGTCATCACAATATTCCATGACCCCTGTAATCACAATTCTCCATGCCCTTGTCATCAAAAAGCTCCATGACGCATGTCATCAGAATGCTCCATGGCCTTCTCATCACAATGCTCCATGCCCTTGTCCTCACAATGCTCCAACACCCCTGTAATCACAATGCTCAATGTCATTTTCATCTCAATGCTCCATGAACCCTCTCATCACAATGCACCGTGCCCATCACCATAATATTTCATGCTATTGTCATCACAATGAAATCAAAATGCTCAATGACCTCTGTCATCACAATGCACCAAACCCTTCTGATCTCAATGTACCAGAACACTTGTCATCGCAATGCCCCATGACGCTGGTCATCACAATTATCCATGGTCTTCTCATCACAATGCTACATGATCTTTGTCATCACAATGCTCCATACACTAATCATCACAATGCTCCCTGACAGTTGTCATCAGTATGCTCCTTGAACCCTGTCATGACAAGGCTCCATGCATTTTTCATCACAATGATCCATTCCCTTTTCATCACAATGCTCCAAGACCCATGTAATCACAATGCTACATGTCCTTGTCATCACAAAGGTCCATTACGCATGTCATCAGCATGCTCCATTGCCTTCTCATCATAATGCTCCATGCTCTTGTAATCACATTGCTTCAAAACCCCTGTAATCTCAATGCTCCATGCACTTTTTCATCAGAATGCTCCATGCCCTTGTCATCACAATGCTCCATGACCCTTGTCATCGCAATGTTCCAAGCCCTTGTCATCAAAATGCTCCATTACCTTTGTCATCACAATCCTCCATGACACTTGGTATCACAATGCTCCATGCCATTGTCATCACAATGGACGATGACATATGTCATCACAATGCTCCCTGACACCTGTCTTCACAATACTCCATGACCGTGTCATCACAATGTTCCATGCCCTTATCATCACAATGCGCCATGCCCACTGTCATCACAATAATCCATGAAACATGTCAGACCAATGTTCCATGCCCCTGTCATCACAATGCTCCATGCCCTTGTCATCACAATGCTCCATGCACTTGTCTTCACAATGCTCCATGGACCCTGTCATCACAATGCTCCGTGACTCCAGTCATCACAATGCTTCATGACCTTTGTCCTCACAATGGTCCATGCCCTCGTCACACAAGGATCTGTGACCTTTGTCACCATAATGCTCCATGCACTTGTCATCTCAATGCTCCATGCCCCCTGTCATCACAATAATCCATGAAACTTGTCAGACCAATGATCCATGCCCCTGTCATCACATTGCTCCATGCCCTTGTCACCACAATGCTCCATGACACTTGTCACCACTATGCTCGATACTCTTCTCATCACAATGCTCCATGCCCTTGTCATTACAATCCTCCATGACACATGTATCACAGTGTTCCGTTCCCTAGTCATCACAATGTTCCATGCCGAATCTCATCACAATAATGCATGAAATTTTCAGAACAACGTTCCATGCCCTTGTCATCACAATGCTCCATGACCCCTTTCATCACAATGCTCCGTGACTCTAGTCATCACAATGCTTCATGACCTATCTCATCACTATGGTCTATGCCCTCCTCACACAAGGCTCTGTGATCTATTTAACCACAATGCTCCATGAATATTTCATCACAATGCTCTGTGTCCCTTGTCATCAAAATGTTCCATGCCTTTGTCAGCACAATGCTCCATGACACTGGTCATCAAAATGCTCCATGTGCTTGTCAGCACAGTGCTCCATGACCACTGTCATCACAATGCTCCTTGACTCCAGTCATCACAATGCTTCATGACTTTTGTCCTCACAATGATCCATGCCCTCGTCACACAAGGCTCTGTGACCTTTGTCACCACAATGCTCCATGCCCTTGTCATCACAATGTGCCATGCCCACTGTCATCACAATAATCCATGAAACATGTCAGACCAATATTCCATGCCCCTGTCATCACATTGCTCCATGCCCTTGTCATCACAATGCTCCATGACCCCTGTCATCACAATGCACCGTGACTCCAGTCATCACAAAATTTCATGACCTTTGTCCTCACAGTGGTCCATGCCCTCGTCACACAAGGCTCTGTGATCTTTGTCACCACAATGCTCCATGAAATTTTCATCACAATGCTCTGTGTCCCTTGTCATCACAATGCTCCAAGACCTCTGTAATCACATTTCTCCATGCCACTTTTCATCTCAATGCTCCATGAACACTGTCATCACAATGTACCATGCCTATCATCATAATGATTCATGCTATTGTCATCACAATGAAAACAAAATGCTCCATGTCCTCTGTCATCACAATGCCCCAAACCCTTCTGATCACAATGTTCCATAACACTTGTCATCACATGCCCCATGACGCTCGTCATCACAAAAATGCAAGGTCTTCTCATCAAGACCCCTGTTATTCACAATGCTCCGTGACTCCAGTCATCACAATGCTTCGTGACATTTGTCATCACAATGGTCCATGACCTCATCACACAAAGCTCTGTGACCTTTGTCACTACAATGCTCCATGAAATTTTTATCACAATGCTCTGTGACCCTTGTCATCACAAACCTCCATGCCTTTTTCAGCACAATGCTCCATGACCCTTGTCATCACAATGCTCGTTACGTGTGTCAGCACAATGCTCCATTACCCATGTCATCACAATGAATCATGCACTTGTCATCACAATGCTCCAAATCCTTGTCATCAAAATGCTCCATAAACCTTGTCATCTCAATTCTATATGCACTTCTCACCACTGATGACAAGGGCTTGGAATGCCTTCTCACCACTGATATCACAATATTCCATCAATAGTCATCACAATACTCCCTCACCCCTGTCATCACAATATTCCATGACCCCTGTAATCACAACTCTCCATGCCCTTGTCATCACAAAGCTCCATGACGCATGCCATCAGAATGCTCCATGGCCTTCTCATCACAATGCTCCAAGTCCTTGTCATCACAATGCTCCAACACCCCTGTAATCACTGTGCTCCATGCCCCTTTTCATCTCAATGCTCCATGAACCCTGTCATCACAATGCACCGTGCCCATCACCATAATATTTCATGCTATTGTCATCACAATGAAATCAAAATGCTCAATGACCTCTGTCATCACAATGCACCAAACCCTTCTGATCACAATGTTCCATAACACTTGTCATCACAATGCCCCATGACGCTGGTCATCACAGTTTTCCATGGTCTTCTCATCACAATGCTCCATGATCTTTGTCATCACAATGCTCAATACACTTATCATCACAATGCTCCCTGACTGTTGTCATCAGTATGCTCCTTCAACCCTGTCATGACAAGGCTCCATGCATTTTTCATCACAATGATCCATTCCCTTTTCATCACAATGCTCCAAGACCCCTGTAATCACAATGCTCCATGTACTTGCTATCACAAAGCTCCATGAAGCATGTCATCAGAATGATCCATTGCCTTCTCATCACAATGCTCCATGCCCTTGTAATCACATTGCTTCAAAACCCCTGTAATCTCAATGCTCCATGCACCTTTTCATCAGAATGCTCCATGACCCTTTTCATCAAAATGCTCCATGACTCCTGACATCGCAATGTTCCATAACCCCTGTCATCAAAATGTTCCATCACACTTTTCATCAGTTTGCTCCATGACCCTGTCATAACAATGCTCACTGCCCTTCTCATCACAATGCACCACGACCTTGTCATCAAAATGCTCCATGACATTTGTCATCAAAAAGCTCCATGACCCTTGGCATCACAATGCTCCATGCCATTTCATCACAATGCTACATGAAACCTCTCATCATATTGCTCCATGCCCTTGTCACCACAATGCTCCATGACACTTGTCATCACAATGCTCCATGCCTTGTCATTACAATCCTCCATGACACATGTATCACAGTGTTCCGTTCCCTAGTCATCACAATGTTCCATGCCGAATCTCTTCACAATAATGCATAAAATTTTCAGAACAACTTTCCATGCCCTTGTCATCACAATGCTCCATTACCCCTGTCATAACAATGCTCCATGACCCCTGCTATCACAGTGTTCCACCGCCTTGGCATCCAAGGCTCCATGACCCTTGTCATCACAATGCTCCAAGACCCCTGTAATCACAATGCTCCATGCCCCTGTCATCACAAAGATCCATGACACATGTCATCAGAATGCTCCATGGCCTTCTCATCACAATGCTCCATGCCCTTGTCATCACAATGCTCCAAGACCCCTGTAATCACAATGCTCCATGCCCCTATTCATCAGAATGCTACATTAGACTTGTCATCACAAGGCTCAATGGGCTTCTCATCACACTGCTCCAGGACCTTGTCATCAAAATGCTCCATCCCCTTGTCATCACAATGCTCCTTGACCACTGTCATCACAATACTCCATGAACATTTTCAGGCCAATGCTCCATGACCTTCTCATCACAATGCTCCATTACCCATGTCATCACATTGCTCCATGACCCCTCTCATCACAATGCTCCAAGACACCTGTCATCACAATGCTCCATGCCCCTTGTCATTACAGTGATCCATGACGCTCTTCATCATAATTATCCATGGTCTTTTCATCACAATGCTCCACGGTCTTGCTATCACAATTCTCCATGCCCTGTTCATCACAATGCTCCATTTCCCAAGTCATTACAATTCTCCACGTCCTTGTCATCACAATGCTTCGTGACACTTCTCATCACAATGTTACATGATCTTGTCATCACAATTCTCCATGCACTTGTCATCGCAATGCTGTATGACCACAGTCCTAGGAAGCTCCATGCGCTTGTCATCACAATGCTTCACGACGTTGTCATCAAAATTCTCAATGGCCCTTGTCATCACAATGCTCCATGCCCTTGTCATCAAAATGCTGCATGACCCTAGTCATCACAATGTTCCAAGCCCTTGTCATCAAAATGCTCCATTACCTTTGTCATCACAATCCTCCATGACACTTGGTATCACAATGCTCCATGCCATTGTCATCACAATGGACAATGACATATGTCATCACAAGGCTCCCTGACACCTGTCTTCACAGTACTCCATGCCCTTGTCATCACAATGTTCCATGCCCTTGTCATCACAATGCGCCATGCCCACTCTCATCACAATAATCCATCATCTTGTCAGAGCAATGCTCCATGACCCCTGTCATCACAATGCTCCGTTACTCCAGTCATCACTATGTTTCATGACCTTTGTCATCACAGTGGTCCATGTCCTCTTGAAACAAGGCTCTGTGATCTTTTACACCACAATGCTCCATGAATATTTCATCACAATGCTCTGTGTCCCTTGTCATCACAATGCTCCATGCCTTTGTCACCACAATGCTCCATGCCCTTGTCATCTCAATGTTCCATGCCAAATGTCATCACAATAATCCATGAAATTCGTCAGACCAATGTTTGATGCCCCTGTCATCACAATGCTCCATGCCCTTGTCATCACAATGCTCCATGACCTCTTTCATCACAATGCTCCGTGGCTCAAGTCATCACAATGCTTTATGACCTATCTCATCACTATGGTACATGCCCTCGTCACACAAGGCTCTGTGGTCATTTTCACCACAATGCTCCATGAATATTTCATCACAATGCTCTGTGTCCCTTGTCATCAAAATGCTCCATGCCTTTGTCAGCACAATGCTCCATGACACGTGTCATCAAAATGCTCCATATGCTTTTCAGCACAATGCTCCATGACACATGTCATGACAATGCGCCCTGCGCTTGTCATACAATACTCCACATCCTTATCATTGCTATGCTCCATAACACTTGTCATCACAATGCTCCATGCACTTCTCATCAAAATGCTCTCTCAACACATATATCACAATGTTACTTCACTAGTCATCACAATACTCCCTCACCCCATCATCACAGTGTTCCATGACCACTGTCATCACCGTGCTACATGCCCTTATCATCACAATGCTCCATGACCCCTGACATCACAATGTTCCATAACCCCTGTCACAAAATGCTCCATGACCCATTTCATCACAATGCTTCATGACCACTGACATCACAATGTTCCATAACCACTGTCATCAAAATATTCCATGACCCTTTTCATCAACTTGATACATGACCCTGTCATCACAATGCGCCCTGTCCTTCTCATCTCAATGCACCATGCCCTTGTCGTCAAAATGCCCCATGACATTTGTCATCACAAAACTCCATGACACTTGGCATCACAATGCTCCATGCCATTGTCATCACAATGCTCAATGAAATCTCTCATCACATTGCTTCATGCCCTTGTCATCACAGTGCTCCATTACACGTGTCATAACAATGCTCCATGACCCCTGCCATCACAGTGTTCCACGGCCGTGTCATCACATGGCTCCATGACCCTTGTCATCAGAATGCACCAAGACCACTGTAATCACAATTCTCCATGCCCCTTTTCATCTCAATGCTCCATGAACCCTGTCATCACAATGCACCATGCCCATCACCATAATGATTCTTGCTATTGTCATCACAATGAAATTAAAATGCTCCATCACCTCTGTCATCATAATGCTCCAAACCCTTCTGATCACAATGTTCCATAACACTTGTCATCACATGCCCCATGACGCTCGTCATCAGAATGATGCAAGGTCTTCTCATCACAATGCTCCATGACCTTTGTCACCACAATGCTCTATACACTTGGCATCACAATGCTCGCTGACACTTGTTATCAGTATGCTCCTTGAACACTGTCATGACAAGGCCCAATGCCTTTTTCATCACAATGATCCATTCCCTTTTCATCACAATGCTCCAAGACCCCTGTTATCACAATGCTCCGTGAGTCCAGTCATCACAATACTTCATGATATTTGTCATCACAATGGTCCATGACCTCGTCATACAAAGCTCTGTGACCTTTGTCACCACAATGCTCCATGAAATTTTTATCACAATGCTCTGTGACCCTTGTCATCACAAAGCTCCATACATTTGTCAGCACAATGCTCCATTACCCTTGTCATCACAATGCTCGATGCGCGTGTCAGCACAATGCTCCATAACCCATATCATCACAATGCACCATGCACTTGTCATCACAATGCTCCACATCCTTCTCATCAAAATGCTCCATAAACCTTGTCATCACAATGCTCCATGCACTTCTCCTCAAAATGCCTTCTCACCACTGATATCACAATGTTCCATCACTAGTCATCACAATACTCCCTCACCCCTGTCATCACAATATTCCATGACCCCTGTAATCACAATTCTCCATGCACTTGTCAGCACAAAGCTCCATGACGCATGTCATCAGAATGCTCCATGACCTTCTCGTCACAATGCTCCATGCCGTTGTCATCACAATGATCCAACACCACTGTAATCACAATGCTCCATGCCCCTTTTCATCTCAATGCTCCATGAACCCTGTCATCACAATGCCCCATGAGGCTGGTCATCACAATTATCCATGGTCTTCTCATCACAATGCTCCATGATCTTTGTCATCACTATGCTCAACACACTTATCATCACAATGCTCCCTGACAGTTGTCATCAGTATTCTCCTTGAACCCTGTCATGACAAGACTCCATGCATTTTTCATCAGAATGATACATTCCCTTTTCATCACAATGCTCCAAGTCCCCTGTAATCACAGTGCTCCATGTCCTTGTCATCACAATGCACCAAGACCTTGTCATCAAAATGCTCCATGACCTTTGTCATCACAAAGCTCCATGACCCTTTGCTTCACAATGCTCCATGCCATTTCATCACAATGCTACATGAAACCTCTCATCATATTGCTCCATGCCCTTGTCACCACAATGCTCCATGACACTTGTCACCACAAAGCTCCATGACCCTTTGCTTCACAATGCTCCATGCCATTTCATCACAATGCTACATGAAACCTCTCATCATATTGCTCCATGCCCTTGTCACCACAATGCTCCATGACACTTGTCATCACAAAGCTCGATACTCTTCTCATCACAATGCTCCATGCCCTTGTCATTACAATCCTCCATTACACAAGTATCACAGTGTTCTGTGCCCTATACATCACAATGTTCCATGCCGAATCTCATCACAATAATCCATGAAATTTTCAGACCAATGTTCCATGCCCTTGTCATCACAATGCTCAATTACCCCTGTCATAGCAATGCTCCATGACCCCTGCCATCACAATGTTCCACCGCCTTGGCATCGAAGGCTCCATGACCCTTGTCATCACAATGCTCCAAGACCCCTGTAATCACAATGCTCCAAGACCCCTGTAATCACAATTTTCCATGCCCTAGTCGTCACAAAGATTCATGACGCATGTCATCAGAACTCTCCGAGGCCTTCTCAATAAATTGCTCCATTCCCTTGTCATCACAATGCTTCCAGAACCCTGTAATCACAATGCTCCATGCCCCTTGTCACTACAGGTCTCCATGACGCTCGTCATCATAATTATCCGTGACCTTCTCATCACAATGCTCCACGGTCTTGCCATCACAATGCTCCATGCCCTGGTCATCAGAATGCTCCATGTCCCATGTCATCACAATACTCCAAGTCCTTGTCATCACAATGGTCCTTGACACTTCTTATCACAATGTTACATGATATTTTCATAACAATTCTCCATGCACTTGTCATCGCAATGCTCTATGTCCCCTGTAATCACAATGCTCCATGTCCTTCTCATCACAAAGCTCCATGACGCATGGCATCAGAATGCTCCTTTGCCTCCTCATCACAATACTCCATGCCCTTGTCATCACAATGTTCCATAACCCCTATTATCAAAATGTTCCATGACACTTTTCATCAATTTGCTCCAAGACCCTCTCATCACAATGCTCCCTGAACTTCTCATCACAATGCACAACGACATTGTCATCAAAATGCTCCATGACATTTGTCATCACAATGCACCACGCGTTTGTCATCAAAGTGCCCCAAGACCTTTGTCATCAGAAAGCTCCATTACCCCTGTCATAACAATGATCCATGACCCCTGCCATCACAAGGTTCCACGGCCTTGTCATCACAAGCCTCCATGACCCTTGTCATCAGAATGCTCCAAGACCCCTGTAATCACAATGCTCCATGCCCTTGTCATCACAAAGCTCCATGACTCATGTCATCAGAATGCTCCATGGCCTTTTCTACACCATGCTCCATGCCCTTGTCATCACAATGCTCCAACACCCCTGTAATCACAATGCTCCATGCCCCTTTTCATCTCAATGCTCCATGAACTCTGTCATCACAATGCACCGTGTCCATCACCATAATATTTCATGCTATTGTTATCACAATGAAATCAAAACGTTCAATGACCACTGTCATCACAATGCACCAAACCCTTCTGATTACATTGTTCCATAACAACTTGTCAGCACAATGCCCCATGAGGCTGGTCATCACAATTATCCATGGATTTCTCATCACAATGCTCCATGAACTTTGTCATCACAATGCTCAATACACTTATCATAACAATGCTCCCTGACAGTTGTCACCAGTATGCTCCTTGAACCCTGTCATGACAAGGCTCCATGCAATTTTCATCACAATGATCCATTCCCTTTTCATCACAATGCTCCAAGACACCTGTAATCACAATGCTCCATGTCCTTGCCATCACAAAGCACCATGACACATATCATCAGAATGCTCCATTGCTTTCTCATCACAATACTCCATGCTCTTGTCATCACAATGCTTCAAAACCCCTGCAATCTCAATGCTCCATGCACCATTTCATCAGTATGCTCCATGACCCTTGTCATCACAAGGCTCCATGTCCCTCTCATCACAATACTCCAGGACCTTCTCATAACATTGCTCCATTCCCTTCTCATGACAATGCTCCATGACCCCTGTCATCACAGTACTCCATGAATAATTTCAGCCAAATGCTCCATGACCTTCTCATCACAAAGCTCCATGACCCATGTCATCACAATGCTACATGACCACAGTCATCAAAATGATCCATGCCACTTGTCATCAGAATGTTCCATGTGCTTGTCATCCCAATGCTCCATGACCCCTGTAATAAAAATGCTCCTTGACGCTTGTGGTCACAGAGCTCCATGACACTTGTCATCACAATTCTCCATGCCTTTGTCAGCAAAATGCTACATGACCTTGTCATCACAATGCTCCATGCAATTGTCATCACAATTCTCCTTTACCAGTGTCATCACAATCCTCCGTGACCGTTGGGATCAAATTGTTTCATGCCCTTGTCATCACAATGCTCCGTGATTCTTGAAATCAAAATGATCCATGACCTGTGTCATCACAATGCTCCAAACTCTTGTGATCACATTGTTCCATAACAATTGTCATCACAACGCTCCATGATGCCTGTCATCACAGTACTCCATGCCCTTGTCATCAAAATGCTCCATGAACTTTGTCATCACAATGCTCAATACACTTGTCATCACAATGCTCCCTGACACTTTTCGTCAGAATGCTCCTTGAACCCTGTCATGAAAAGGCTCCATGCCTTTTTCATCACAATGCTCCATGCCCTTTTCCTCACAATGCTCCATGCCATTGTCATCACAATACTCCACAAGCTTGTGATCAGAATGCTCCATGACCCTTGTCATCACAATGCTCCATGATCCCTGTCACCACAATGCTCCATGACACCTGTCATCACAATGCTCCATGCCCCTTGTCATTACAGTGCTCCATGACGCTCCTCATCAAAATTATCCATGGTCTTCTCATCACAATGCTCCACGGTCTTACCATCACGATGCTCCAAGACACTTCTCATCACAATGTTACATGCTCTTGTCATCACAGTTCTCCATGCACTTGTCATCGCAATGCTCCATGACCCCTGTCATAGCAAGCTCCATGTGCTTTTCATCACAATGCTTCAGGAACTTGTTATCAAAATTCTCAATGGCCCTTGTCATCACAATCCTCCATGCCCTTGTCATCAAAATGCTCCATGACCCTTGCCATCACAATGCTCCAAACCCCTGTCATCACAATGCTCCATTAACTTTGTCATCACATTCCTCCATGACACTTGGCATCACAATACTCCATGCCATTGTCATCACAATGGACCATGACATATGTCATCACATGCCCCCAGACCCCTTTCTTCACAGTACTCCATGACCTTCTCATCACAATGCTCCATGCTCTTCTCATCAGAATGTGCCTTGCCCACTGTCATCACAATAAACAATTAAACTTGTCAGACCAATGCACCATGCCCCTGTCATCAGAATGCTCCATACCCTTGTCATCACAATGTTCCGAAACTCCAGTCATCACAATGCTTCATGACCTTTGTCATCACAGTGGTACTTAACCTCGTCATCACAAGGCTCTGTGACCATTGTCACCACAATGCTCCAAGAACTTTTCATCACAATGCTCTGTGACCGTTGTCATCACAAGGTTCCATGAATTTGTCAGCACAATGCTCCATGACCCTTGTCATCACAATGCTCCATGTGCTTCTCAGCACATTGCTCCATGACCCATGTCATCAAAATGTGCCATGCAATTGTCAACACAATGCTCCACAGCCTTGTCATCACAATGCTCCATAAACCTTGTCATCACAATGCTCCATAAACCTTGTCATCACAATGCTCCATGCACTTCTCATCAAAATGCTTTCTCACCACTGATATCACAATGTTCCATCAGTAGTCATCACAATACTCACTCACCACTGTCATCACAATTTTCCATGACCTCTGTCATCACAATGCCACATGCCATATCATCACAATGCTCCATGACCCCTGACATCACAATGTTCCATAACCACTGTTATCAAAATGTCCCATGATCCTTTTCATCAAATTGCTCCATGACCCTGTCATCACAATGCACCATGTCCATCATCATAATTCTTCATGCTATTGTCATCACAATGAAATAAATATGCTCCATGACCTCTGTCATCAAAATGCACCAAACCCTTGTGATCACAATGTTCCATAACCATTGTCATCACAATGCACCATGACGCTCATCATCACAATTATCCATGGTCTTCTCATCACAGTGCTCCATGACATTTGTCATCACAACGCTCAATACACTTGTCATCACAATGCTCCCTGACACTTTTCATCAGTATGCTCCTTGAACCCTGTCATGACAAGGCTCCATGCCTTTTTTCATCACAATGATCCATACCATTTTCTTCACAATGCTCCAAGACCCCTGTAATCACAATGCTCCACGACCTTTAATCACAAAGCTCAATGATGCATGTCATCAGAATGCTCCATGGCCTTCTCATCACATTGCTCCATTTCCTTGTCATCACAGTGCTCCAAGACCCCTGTCATCTCAATGTTCTGTGACTCCAGTCATCACAAGGCTTCATGATATTTGTCATCACAATGGTCCATGTCCTCGTCACACAGGGCTCTGTGACCTTTCTCACCACAATGATCCATGAACTTTTCATCACAATGTTCTGTGATCCTTGTCATCACCATGCTCCATGCCTTTGTCAGCACAATGCTCCATGACCGTTGTCATCACAATGCTCCATGCGCTTTTGAGCACAATGCTCCACAACCCATGTCATCACAATGCGCCATGCTCTTGTCATCACAGTGCTCCCAAAACCTTGTCATCACAACGCTTCATGAACTTCTCATTAAAATGCTCTCTCCCCCCTGTCATCACAATGTTCCATGATCCGTGTCATGACAATGCTACATGACCTTATCATCACAATGCTCCATGAACCCTGACATCACAATGTCCCATAACCCCTGTCATCAAAATGCTCCATGACCCTTTTCATCACAATCCTCCATGACCCCTGACATCACAATGTTCCATAACCACTGTCATCAAAATATTCCATGATATTTTTCATCAAATTGCTCCATGACCCTGTCATCAAAATGCTCCCTGCACTTCTCATCACAATGCACCACGACCTTGTCATCAAAATGCCCCATGAACTTTGTCATCACAAACTGCATGACCCTTGGCATCACAATGCTCCATGCCATTTCATCACAATGCTACATGAAACCTCTCATCACATTGCTCCATGCCCTTGTCACCACAATGCTCCATGACTCTTGTCATCACAATGCTCGATACTCTTCTCATCACAATGATCCATGCCCTTTTCATCACAATGCCCAAAGACTCCTGTAATCACAATGCTCCATTCCCCTTTTCATCACAAACATCCATGACACATGTCATCAGAATGCTCCATGACCTTCTCATCACAATGCTCCATGCCCTTGTTATCACAGTGCTCCAAGACCCCTGTCATCAAAATACTCCATGAATATTTTCAGCCCAATGCTCCATGATCTTCTCATCACAATTCTCCCTGATCCCTGTCATCACAACGCTCCGTGCTCCTTGAAATCAAAATGATCCATGACCTCTGTCATCACAATGCTCCAAACCCTTGTGATCACATTGTTCCACAACACTTGTCATCACAACGCTCCATGATGCCTGTCATCACAATACTCCATGCCCGTGTCATCACAATGCTCCATGACTTTTGTCATCACAATGCTCAATACAGTTGTCATCACAATGCTCCCTGACACTTGTCGTCAGAATGCTCCTTGAATGCTGTCATGAAAAGCCTCCATGCCTTTTACATCACAATGCTCCATGCCCTTTTCATCACAATGCTCCATGCCATTGTCATCACATTACTCCACAAGCTTGTCATCAGAATGTTCCACGACCCTTGTCATCACAATGCTCCATGCCCCTTGTCATTACAGTGCTACATGACGCTCGACATCACAATTATCCATGGTCTTCTCATCATAGTGCTCCACGATCCTGCCATCACAATGCTCCATGACACTTCTCATCACAATGGTACATGATCTTATCATCACAATTCTCCATGCACTTGTCATCACAATGCTCCATGAACCCTGTCATAGCAAGCTCCAAGTGCTTTTCATCACAGTGCTTCACGACATTGTCATCAAAATTCTCAATGGCCGTTGTCATCACAGTGCTCCATGCCCTTGTCATCACAGTGCTCCATGACCACTTTCATCAAAAAGCTCCAATCCCTTGTCATCACAATGCTCCATTATCTTTGTCATCACAATCCTCCATGACGCTTGGCTTCACAATGCTCCATGCCATTGTCATCACAATGCACCAAGACATATGTCATCACAATGCTCCCTGACACCTGTCTGCACAGTATTCCATGACCTTCTCATTACAATGCTGCATTCCCTGGTCATCACAATGCGCCATGCCCACTGTCATCTCAATAATCCATGAAAATTGTCAGACCAATGCTCCATGCCCCTGTCATCACAATGCTCCATGCCCTTGTCATCACAATGCTCTGTGATTCCAGTCATCACAATGCTTCATGACCTTTGGCATCAAAATGTTCCACGCCCTCGTCATCACAGGGCTCTGTGAAATTTGTCACCATAATGCTCCATGAACTTTTCATTCACAATGCTCTGTGACCCTTGCCGTCACAATGCTCCATGCCTTTGTCAGCAGAGTGCTCCATGACCCTTGTTATCACAGTGCTCCATGCGCTTGTTATCAAAATTTTCCACAAACTTGTCATCAGAATGCTCCATAAAACTTGTCATCACAATGCTCCATGTACGTCTCATCAAAATGCTCTCTCACCACTGATATCAAAATGTTCCATCATTAGTCATCAGAATAATCCCTCACCCCTGTCATGACAATGTTCCACGGCCTTGTCATCACAAGGCTCCATGACCCTTTTCATCACAATGCTCCAAGACCCCTGTAATCACAATGCTCCGTGCTATTGTCATGACAAAGCTCCATGACGCATGTCATCAATCTGCTCCATGGCTTTCTCATCACAATGCTCCATGCCCTTGTCATCACAATGCTCCAAGACAACTGTAATCAAAATGCTCCATGCCACTTTTCATCTCAATTCTCCATGAACTCTGTAATCACAATGAACCATGCCCATCATCATAATGCTTGATGCTATTGTCATCACAATGAAATCAGAATGCTCCATAACCTCTGTCAACACAATGCTCCAAACCCTTGTGATCACAATGTTCCATAACACTTGTCATCACAATGCCCCATGATGCTCATCATCACAATTATCCATGGTCTTCTCATCACAATGCTCCATGACCTTTGTCATCACAATGCTCAATACACTTGTCATTATAATGCTCCCTGACACTTGTCGTCAGTATGCTCATTGAACCCTGTCATGACAAGGCTCCATGCCCTTTGCATCACAATCACCCATGCCATTTTCATCACAATGCTCCAAGACCCATGTAATCACAATGCTCCACACTCCTTTTCATCAGAATGGTCCATGACACTTGTCATCACAAGGCTCCATGGTCTTCTCCTCACAATGCTCCAGGACTTTGTCATCACAATGCTCCATTCCATTGTCATCGCAATGCTCCATGACCACTTCCATCACAATACTCAATGAATATTTTCATCCCAATGCTCCATGAACTTCTCATCTCAGTGCTCCATGACCCCTGTCATCACAATGATCCATGCCCTTGTCATTACAGTGCTCCATGACGCTCCTCATCAAAATTATCCATGGTCTTCTCATCACAATGCTCCACGGTCTTACCATCACGATGCTCCAAGACACTTCTCATCACAATGTTACATGCTCTTGTCATCACAGTTCTCCATGCACTTGTCATCGCAATGCTCCATGACCCCTGTCATAGCAAGCTCCATGTGCTTTTCATCACAATGCTTCAGGAACTTGTTATCAAAATTCTCAATGGCCCTTGTCATCACAATCCTCCATGCCCTTGTCATCAAAATGCTCCATGACCCTTGCCATCACAATGCTCCAAACCCCTGTCATCACAATGCTCCATTAACTTTGTCATCACATTCCTCCATGACACTTGGCATCACAATACTCCATGCCATTGTCATCACAATGGACCATGACATATGTCATCACATGCCCCCAGACCCCTTTCTTCACAGTACTCCATGACCTTCTCATCACAATGCTCCATGCTCTTCTCATCAGAATGTGCCTTGCCCACTGTCATCACAATAAACAATTAAACTTGTCAGACCAATGCACCATGCCCCTGTCATCAGAATGCTCCATACCCTTGTCATCACAATGTTCCGAAACTCCAGTCATCACAATGCTTCATGACCTTTGTCATCACAGTGGTACTTAACCTCGTCATCACAAGGCTCTGTGACCATTGTCACCACAATGCTCCAAGAACTTTTCATCACAATGCTCTGTGACCGTTGTCATCACAAGGTTCCATGAATTTGTCAGCACAATGCTCCATGACCCTTGTCATCACAATGCTCCATGTGCTTCTCAGCACATTGCTCCATGACCCATGTCATCAAAATGTGCCATGCAATTGTCAACACAATGCTCCACAGCCTTGTCATCACAATGCTCCATAAACCTTGTCATCACAATGCTCCATAAACCTTGTCATCACAATGCTCCATGCACTTCTCATCAAAATGCTTTCTCACCACTGATATCACAATGTTCCATCAGTAGTCATCACAATACTCACTCACCACTGTCATCACAATTTTCCATGACCTCTGTCATCACAATGCCACATGCCATATCATCACAATGCTCCATGACCCCTGACATCACAATGTTCCATAACCACTGTTATCAAAATGTTCCATGATCCTTTTCATCAAATTGCTCCATGACCCTGTCATCACAATGCACCATGTCCATCATCATAATTCTTCATGCTATTGTCATCACAATGAAATAAATATGCTCCATGACCTCTGTCATCAAAATGCACCAAACCCTTGTGATCACAATGTTCCATAACCATTGTCATCACAATGCACCATGACGCTCATCATCACAATTATCCATGGTCTTCTCATCACAGTGCTCCATGACATTTGTCATCACAACGCTCAATACACTTGTCATCACAATGCTCCCTGACACTTTTCATCAGTATGCTCCTTGAACCCTGTCATGACAAGGCTCCATGCCTTTTTTCATCACAATGATCCATACCATTTTCTTCACAATGCTCCAAGACCCCTGTAATCACAATGCTCCACGACCTTTAATCACAAAGCTCAATGATGCATGTCATCAGAATGCTCCATGGCCTTCTCATCACATTGCTCCATTTCCTTGTCATCACAGTGCTCCAAGACCCCTGTCATCTCAATGTTCTGTGACTCCAGTCATCACAAGGCTTCATGATATTTGTCATCACAATGGTCCATGTCCTCGTCACACAGGGCTCTGTGACCTTTCTCACCACAATGATCCATGAACTTTTCATCACAATGTTCTGTGATCCTTGTCATCACCATGCTCCATGCCTTTGTCAGCACAATGCTCCATGACCGTTGTCATCACAATGCTCCATGCGCTTTTGAGCACAATGCTCCACAACCCATGTCATCACAATGCGCCATGCTCTTGTCATCACAGTGCTCCCAAAACCTTGTCATCACAACGCTTCATGAACTTCTCATTAAAATGCTCTCTCCCCCCTGTCATCACAATGTTCCATGATCCGTGTCATGACAATGCTACATGACCTTATCATCACAATGCTCCATGAACCCTGACATCACAATGTCCCATAACCCCTGTCATCAAAATGCTCCATGACCCTTTTCATCACAATCCTCCATGACCCCTGACATCACAATGTTCCATAACCACTGTCATCAAAATATTCCATGATATTTTTCATCAAATTGCTCCATGACCCTGTCATCAAAATGCTCCCTGCACTTCTCATCACAATGCACCACGACCTTGTCATCAAAATGCCCCATGAACTTTGTCATCACAAACTGCATGACCCTTGGCATCACAATGCTCCATGCCATTTCATCACAATGCTACATGAAACCTCTCATCACATTGCTCCATGCCCTTGTCACCACAATGCTCCATGACTCTTGTCATCACAATGCTCGATACTCTTCTCATCACAATGATCCATGCCCTTTTCATCACAATGCCCAAAGACTCCTGTAATCACAATGCTCCATTCCCCTTTTCATCACAAACATCCATGACACATGTCATCAGAATGCTCCATGACCTTCTCATCACAATGCTCCATGCCCTTGTTATCACAGTGCTCCAAGACCCCTGTCATCAAAATACTCCATGAATATTTTCAGCCCAATGCTCCATGATCTTCTCATCACAATTCTCCCTGATCCCTGTCATCACAACGCTCCGTGCTCCTTGAAATCAAAATGATCCATGACCTCTGTCATCACAATGCTCCAAACCCTTGTGATCACATTGTTCCACAACACTTGTCATCACAACGCTCCATGATGCCTGTCATCACAATACTCCATGCCCGTGTCATCACAATGATCCATGACTTTTGTCATCACAATGCTCAATACAGTTGTCATCACAATGCTCCCTGACACTTGTCGTCAGAATGCTCCGTGAATGCTGTCATGAAAAGCCTCCATGCCTTTTACATCACAATGCTCCATGCCCTTTTCATCACAATGCTCCATGCCATTGTCATCACATTACTCCACAAGCTTGTCATCAGAATGTTCCACGACCCTTGTCATCACAATGCTCCATGCCCCTTGTCATTACAGTGCTACATGACGCTCGACATCACAATTATCCATGGTCTTCTCATCATAGTGCTCCACGATCCTGCCATCACAATGCTCCATGACACTTCTCATCACAATGGTACATGATCTTATCATCACAATTCTCCATGCACTTGTCATCACAATGCTCCATGAACCCTGTCATAGCAAGCTCCAAGTGCTTTTCATCACAGTGCTTCACGACATTGTCATCAAAATTCTCAATGGCCGTTGTCATCACAGTGCTCCATGCCCTTGTCATCACAGTGCTCCATGACCACTTTCATCAAAAAGCTCCAATCCCTTGTCATCACAATGCTCCATTACCTTTGTCATCACAATCCTCCATGACGCTTGGCTTCACAATGCTCCATGCCATTGTCATCACAATGCACCAAGACATATGTCATCACAATGCTCCCTGACACCTGTCTGCACAGTATTCCATGACCTTCTCATTACAATGCTGCATTCCCTGGTCATCACAATGCGCCATGCCCACTGTCATCTCAATAATCCATGAAAATTGTCAGACCAATGCTCCATGCCCCTGTCATCACAATGCTCCATGCCCTTGTCATCACAATGCTCTGTGATTCCAGTCATCACAATGCTTCATGACCTTTGGCATCAAAATGTTCCACGCCCTCGTCATCACAGGGCTCTGTGAAATTTGTCACCATAATGCTCCATGAACTTTTCATTCACAATGCTCTGTGACCCTTGCCGTCACAAAGCTCCATGCCTTTGTCAGCAGAGTGCTCCATGACCCTTGTTATCACAGTGCTCCATGCGCTTGTTATCAAAATTTTCCACAAACTTGTCATCAGAATGCTCCATAAAACTTGTCATCACAATGCTCCATGTACGTCTCATCAAAATGCTCTCTCACCACTGATATCAAAATGTTCCATCATTAGTCATCAGAATAATCCCTCACCCCTGTCATGACAATGTTCCACGGCCTTGTCATCACAAGGCTCCATGACCCTTTTCATCACAATGCTCCAAGACCCCTGTAATCACAATGCTCCGTGCTATTGTCATGACAAAGCTCCATGACGCATGTCATCAATCTGCTCCATGGCTTTCTCATCACAATGCTCCATGCCCTTGTCATCACAATGCTCCAAGACAACTGTAATCAAAATGCTCCATGCCACTTTTCATCTCAATTCTCCATGAACTCTGTAATCACAATGAACCATGCCCATCATCATAATGCTTGATGCTATTGTCATCACAATGAAATCAGAATGCTCCATAACCTCTGTCAACACAATGCTCCAAACCCTTGTGATCACAATGTTCCATAACACTTGTCATCACAATGCCCCATGATGCTCATCATCACAATTATCCATGGTCTTCTCATCACAATGCTCCATGACCTTTGTCATCACAATGCTCAATACACTTGTCATTATAATGCTCCCTGACACTTGTCGTCAGTATGCTCATTGAACCCTGTCATGACAAGGCTCCATGCACTTTGCATCACAATCACCCATGCCATTTTCATCACAATGCTCCAAGAACCATGTAATCACAATGCTCCACACTCCTTTTCATCAGAATGGTCCATGACACTTGTCATCACAAGGCTCCATGGTCTTCTCCTCACAATGCTCCAGGACTTTGTCATCACAATGCTCCATTCCATTGTCATCGCAATGCTCCATGACCACTTCCATCACAATACTCAATGAATATTTTCATCCCAATGCTCCATGAACTTCTCATCTCAGTGCTCCATGACCCCTGTCATCACAATGATCCATGCCCTTGTCATTACAGTGCTGCATGACGCTCGACATCACAATTATCCATGGTCTTCTTATCACAGTGCTCCACGGTCTTGCCATCACAATGCTCCATGACACTTCTCATCACAATGTTACATGATCTTGTCATCACAATTCTCCATGCACTTGTCATCACAATGCTCCATGACCCCTGTCATAGCAAGCTCCAAGTGCTTTTCATCACAGTGCTTCATGACATTGTCATCAAAATTCTCAATGGCCATTGTCATCACAGTGTTCCATGCCCTTGACATCACAGTGCTCCATGACCATTGTCATCAAAAAGCTCCAAGCCCTTGTCATCACAATGCTCCATTACCTTTGTCATCACAATCCTCCATGACACTTGCCTTCACAATGCTCCATGCCATTGTCATCACAATGCACCAAGACACATGTCATCACAATGCTCCCTGACACCTGTCTGCACAGTACTCTATGACCTTCTCATAACAATGCTTCATGCCCTTTTCATCACAATGCGCCATGCCCACTGTCATCTCAATAATCCATGAAACTTGTCAGACCAATGCTCCATGCCCCTGTCATCACAATGCTCCATGCCCTTGTCATCACAATGCTCCGTGATTCCAGTCATCACAATGCTTCATGACCTTTGGCATCAAAATGGTCCATGCCCTCGTCATCACAGGGCTCTGTGAAATTTGTCACCATAATGCTCCATGAACTTTTCATTCACAATGCTCTGTGACCCTTGCCATCACAATGCTCCATGCCTTTGTCAGCAGAGTGCTCCATGACCCTTGTTATCACAATGCTCCATGCGCTTGTTATCAAAATTTTCCACAAACTTGTCATCAGAATGCTCCATAAAACTTGTCATCACAATGCTCCATGTTCTTCTCATCAAAATGCTCTCTCACCACTGATATCAAAATGTTCCATCACTAGTCATCAGAATACTCCTTCACCCCTGTCATGACAATGTTCCACGGCATTGTCATCACAAGGCTTCATGACCCTTGTCATCACAATGCTCCAAGACCCCTGTAATCACAATGCTCCATGCTATTGTCATCACAAAGCTCCATGACGCATGTCATCAATCTGCTCCATGGCCTTCTCATCACAATGCTCCATGCCCTTGTCATCACAATGCTCCAAGACAACTGTAATCAAAATGCTCCATGCCACTTTTCATCTCAATGCTCCATGAACTCTGTAATCACAATGAACCATGCCCATCATCATGGACACATATCAATACATAGGTTTTAAGATTCTTTCTAGTCAAATATATTCCTCTGCGAGAAATATGGGGTTTTGAGTCCATTTCACTGAGGAAAGTGTAGTTCTTGTCTATTCAGTATTTGGGTTTTTGAACGGTAACTGTACGAATATCAAACTCTGGTTTTATGCATCACCCCACCTCTCCTTCGCGGTTAAGCAGGCATAAGAGTGTTTTCTAAATGTGAGACTCTGTGCTCTTTCCTAACTCAGTTCATGTGTAGCCATGTTTACAGGACCTTCATAAGTGATATCTTATGATAAGTTTCTTTTTCTCTGTGACTTATTTCACTTAGAATCATCGTACCTGAATCCACTCATTTTGCTGCTACTGGCCTTATAATATTGATTTCTTGGCTGAGGGATATTCCATCGTACGTAAGTAACACAATTTCTTGAACCATTTTTGTCTTTCATAGGATATTAAAGGTGTACCCAATTTGAGGTTCTTGTAAGCAGTGCAGCACTATATTTTGAGGTGCCTCTGTCTTATTGACTTTCAGTATTCCCAAGGTATATTCCCTAGACTGGAAGTGCCCATGGCTCTGTTGTTCTGTTGTTTCCTTGCTTTAGGGAACACAATGCACTCCTCCAGAGAGGCAGTTGGCAATTTACATCCTGCCCATCAGCATAACTAGGCTCCCTGTTCTCCAGGGCCTGTCTTGCCTTTCTGGTTTTTACACATTTTGCGGATGTCCCTTTTGACCGGTGGGAAGTGATACTTCATTGTAATACAGATTTGCGTTGCCCGCTTGCTTGCTTGGTCAAAAAGGACGTATGCGTTTTCTCCTTAATATATTCAGGAGAAAACACATACGCCCTTTCTGGCCAAGTGCATCATTGTCGAAGTTGTGCCCCTCTTCCTGTGCTTTAAATGTGATTGCAATGTACCTCTTGAAATATGTTTCCTGCTATTCTGGCTCGCTTTCAAGTCCACCTCGTTGCATTCCCTCAACAGATTTTTGGACGATTGTTGTCCTTTACTTCTCTGACAGTTTGTGCATTCCTGTGCCCCTAAGCTCCATTTTTCAACTCGTTTTTTGTGAGTTGACCGCAAGTCCAAATTTTGGTTCAAGACCTCTACTGGTTCCCGGCGGGTGGCTGAGACTTTGGTTAATTCTTCTTCCTTCTGGGAAATTAGAGTGACATATGCCCGTCCAAATGCCTAACAGCTACTCTCTCATTGGTTCTCCCTCTTCCCTTTCATCTTCTGCCAAATTGGCAACGTGTGCGACCCAGGAGGTTAAAGGGGCTGTCTTTCCAAGTTGGGAGATTGGTAGTAAATCTGTTGGAAAGTTAAACCGGAGAACCAGGAGAGGGCTTATTAGTTGAGTTTTAGAAATCTTTCATATTCACATTGTGTCCATTCTCTAGGGTTCCCGTACATGTTATTGCTATAATAATATTCCCTTCAACATGGAGAATTGGGACCCTTGGAATGTGGGCCACTCGTTATTGCTTTAAAGGGTCTGCATTTGCTCACCGAATCTCACCAATCCTCTCAGTCCCAAGTGTCCAGCCTTTTGCCACATCCAGATGTCGTTGTAGATAGGGTCATTCCAGGTTTCATCAGAGCCCCTGAAGGAATTGTAAAGAATTTCCCTGTTTTTTTGTTTTGTTTTTGAAATTCCTTTTTATAGTGGGTTTGAAATGATTCTCACTGCCATGTTTATGCCAGTGTAGACAAACTTGATTCCCTTACGGAGACATATCTAATACATAGGTTTTAAGATTCTTACCAGTCAGATATATTCCTCTGCAGGAAATATGGGGTTTTGAGTCCCTTTCACTGAGGAAAGTGTAGGTATTTTCTATTCTGTAGTTGGTTTTTGGAACGGTACCTGTACTAATATCAAACTCTCGTTTTATGCATCACCCTACATCTCCTTCCCCGTTAAGCAGGCATAAGTGTGTTTTCTAAATGTGAGACTCTGTTCTCTTTCCTAACTCAGTTCATGTGTAGCCATGTTTACAGGACCTTCATAAGTGATGTCTTATAATAAGTTTCTTTTTCTCTGTAACTTATTTCACTTAGAATCATCGTATCTCAATCCACTCATTTTGCTGCTACTGGCCTTATAACATTGATTTAATGCCTGACTGATATTCCATCGTACGTAAGTAACAAAATATCTTGAACCATTTTTGTCTTTCTTGGGATATTTAAGGTGTACCCAAGTTGAGGTTCTTGTAAGCAGTGCAGCCCTAAATTTTGGGGTGGCTCTGTCTTGTTGATTTTCAATTTTACCAAGGTATATTCCCTAGACAGGAAGTACCCTTGGCTCTGTAGCTCTGTTGTTTACTTGTTTTAGGGAACACAATGCAGTCCTCCAGAGAGGCAGTTGGCAGTTTACATCCTGCCCACCAGCATAACTAGGCTCCCTTTTCTCCAGGGCCTGTCTTGCCTTTCTGGTTTTTACACATTTGCGGATGTCCCTTTTGACCGGTGGGAAGTGATACTTCATTGTAGTGTAGATTTGCATTGCCCGCTTGCTTGCTTGGCCAAAAAGGGCGTATGCGTTTTCTCCTGAATATATTCAGGAGAAAACACATACGCCCTTTCTGGCCAAGTACATCATTGTCAAAGTTGTGCCCCTCTTCCTGTGCTTTAAAGGCGATTCCAATGTACCTCTTGAAATCTGTTTCCTGCTATTCTGGCTCGCTTTGAAGTCTCCCTCGTTGCCTTCCCTCAACAGATTTTTGGACCATTTTTTTCCTTTATTACTCTGACAGTTTGTGCTTTGTTGTTCCCCTAAGCTCCATTTTTCAACTCGTTTTTGGTGAGCTGACCGCAAGTCCAAAATTTTGGTTCAGGACCTATAATTGTTCCCGGCGGGTGTCTGAGACTTTGGTTAATTCCTCTTCCTGCCGGAAAATTAGAATGACATGTGCCGTCCAAATGCCTAACAACTACTCTCTCATTGGTTCTCCCTCTTCCCTTTCATTCTCTACCAAATTGGCCACCTGTGCGAACCAGGAGGTTAAATGGGCTGTCTCTCCAAGTTGGGAGATTGATAGTAAAGCAGTTGGAAAGTCAAACCGGAGCACCAGGAGAGGGATTATTAGTTGAGTTTTAGAAACCTTTCGTATTCACAGTGTGTCCATTCTCTAAGTTTCCCATACATGTTATAGCTGTAGTAATATTCCCTTCATCCTGTAGAGTTGGGACCCTTGGAATGTGTGCCACGCATTATTGCTTTAAAGGGTCTGTATTTGCTCACCGAATCTCACCAATCCTCTCAGTCCCAAGTGTCCAGCCTTATGCCACATACAGCTGTCATTTTAGATAGGGTCATTCCAGGTTTCATCAGAGCCCCTGAAGGATTGTAAAGAATTTCCCTGTTTTTTTGTTTTCTTTTTGAAATTCGTTTTTATAATGGGTTTTAGCTGATTCTCACTGCCATGTTTATTCCAGTCTAGACACACTTGATTCCCTTACGGAGACATATCAATACATAGATTTTAAGATTCTTACCAGTCAGATATATTCCTCTGCGGGAAATATGGTGTTTTGAGTCCCTTTCACTGAGGAAAGTGTAGGTCTTTTCTATTCCGTATTTGGTTTTTGGAACGGTACCTGTACTAATATCAAACTCTGGTTTTATGCATCACCCCACCTCTCCTTCCACCTTAAGGAGGCACAAGAGTGTTTTCTAAATGTGAGGCTCTGTTCTCTTTCCTAACTCAGTTCATGTGTAGCCATGTTTAGAGGACCTTCATAAGTGATATCTTATGATAAATTTATTTTTCTCTGTGACTTATTTCACTTAGAATCATCGTACCTGAATCCACTCATTTTGCTGCTACTGGCCTTATGACATTGATTTCATGGCTGAGGGATATTACATCGTTTGTAAATACCACAATTTTTTGAACCATTTTTGTCTTTCCTGGGATATTTAAGGTGTACCCAAGTTGAGGTTCTTGTAGGTAGTGCAGCCCACAATTTTGGGGTGGCTCTATCTTATTGATTTTCAGTTTTCCCAAGGTATATTCCCTAGACTGGAAGTGCCCTTGGCTCTGTAGCTCTGTTGTTTCCTTGTTTTAGGGAACACAATGCACTCCTCCAGAGAGGCAGTTGGCAATTTACATCCTGCCCATCAGCATAACTAGGCTCCCAGTTCTCCATTGCCTGTCTTGCCTTTCTGGCTTTTACACATTTTGCGGATGTCCCTTTTGACCGCTGGGAAATGATACTTCATTGTAGTTGAGATTTGCATTGCCCGCTTGCTTGCTTCGCCAAAAAGGGCGTATGCGTTTTCTCCTGAATATATTCAGCGGAAAATGCATACGCCCTTTTTGGCCACGTGCATCATTGTCGAAATTGTGCCCCTCTTCCGGTGCTTTAAAGGCAATTCCAATGTACCTCTTGAAATCTGTTTCCTGCTATTCTGGCTGGCTTTGAAGTCTGCCTCCTTGCCTTCCCTCAAAAGATATTTGGACGATTGTTGTCCTTTACTTCTCTGACAGTTTGTGCATTGTTGTGGCCCTAAGATCCATTTTTCAACTCGTTTTTTGTGAGCTGACCGCAAGTCCAAAATTTTGGTTCAGGACCTATACTGGTTCCCGGCAGGTGGCTGAGACTTTGTTTAATACTTTTTCCTGCCGGGAAATTAGAGTGACATGTGCCCGTCCAAATGCCTAACAGCTACTCTCTCATTGGTTCTCCCTCTTCCCTTTCATCCTCTGCCAAATTGGCAACCTGTGCGAACCAGGACGTTAAAGGGGCTGTCTTTCCAAGTTGGGAGATTGATAGTAAAGCAGTTGGAAAGTCAAACCGGAGCAGCAGCAGAGGGACTATTAGTTGAGTTTAAAAAACTTTCATATTCACAGTGTGTCCATTCTCTATGTTTCCCGTACATGTTATAGCTGTAGTAATATTCCCTGCATCCTGGAGAGTTGGGACCCTTGGAATGTGTGCCACACATTATTGCTTTAAATGGTCGGCATTTGCTCACCGAATCTCACCAATCCTCTCAGTCCCAAGTGTCCAGCCTTATGCCACATCCAGCTGTCATTGTAGATAGGGTCATTCCAGGTTTCATCAGAGCCCCTGAAGGAATTGTAAAGAATTTCTCTGTTTTATTGCTTTGTTTTTGAAATTCCTTTTTATAGTGTGTTTGAACTGATTCTCACTGCCATGTTTATGGCAGTCAAGACACACTTCATTCCCTTACGGAGACATATCAATACATAGGTTTTAAGATTCTTACTAGTCAGATATATTCCTCTGCGGGAAATATGGGGTTTTGAGTCCCTTTCACTGAGGAAAGTATAGGTCTTTTCTATTCCATAGTTGGTTTTTGGAACGGTACATGTACTGATATCAAAGTCTGGTTTTATGCATCACCCCTCCTCTCCTTCCCCCTTAAGCAGGCATAAGAGTGTTTTCTAAATGTGAGACACTGTTCTCTTTCCTAACTCAGTTCATGTGTAGCCATGTTTACAGGTCCTTCATAAGTGATATCTTATGATAAGTTTCTTTTTCTCTTTGACTTATTTCACATAGAATCATCGTATCTCAATCCACTCATTTTGCTGCTACTGGCCTTATAACATTGATTTCATGGCTGACGGATATTCCATCGTACGTAAGTAACAAAATATCTTGAACCATTTTTGTCTTTCTTGGGATATTTAAGGTGTACCCAAGTTGAGGTTCTTGTAAGCAGTGCAGCCCTAAATTTTGGGGTGGCTTTGTCTTGTTGATTTTCAATTTTACCAAGGTATATTCCCTAGACAGGAAGTACCCTTGGCTCTGTAGCTCTGTTGTTTACTTGTTTTAGGGAACACAATGCAGTCCTCCAGAGAGGCCGTTGGCAGTTTACATCCTGCCCACCAGCATAACTAGGCTCCCTTTTCTCCAGGGCCTGTCTTGCCTTTCTGGTTTTTACACATTTGCGGATGTCCCTTTTGACCGGTGGGAAGTGATACTTCATTGTAGTGTAGATTTGCATTGCCCGCTTGCTTGCTTGGCCAAAAAGGGCGTATGCGTTTTCTCCTGAATATATTCAGGAGAAAACACATACGCCCTTTCTGGCCAAGTACATCATTGTCAAAGTTGTGCCCCTCTTCCTGTGCTTTAAAGGCGATTCCAATGTACCTCTTGAAATCTGTTTCCTGCTATTCTGGCTCGCTTTGAAGTCTCCCTCGTTGCCTTCCCTCAACAGATTTTTGGACCATTTTTGTCCTTTATTACTCTGACAGTTTGTGCTTTGTTGTTCCCCTAAGCTCCATTTTTCAACTCGTTTTTGGTGAGCTGACCGCAAGTCCAAAATTTTGGTTCAGGACCTATACTTGTTCCCGGCGGGTGTCTGAGACTTTGGTTAATTCCTCTTCCTGCCGGAAAATTAGAATGACATGTGCCGTCCAAATGCCTAACAACTACTCTCTCATTGGTTCTCCCTCTTCCCTTTCATTCTCTACCAAATTGGCCACCTGTGCGAACCAGGAGGTTAAATGGGCTGTCTCTCCAAGTTGGGAGATTGATAGTAAAGCAGTTGGAAAGTCAAACCGGAGCACCAGGAGAGGGATTATTAGTTGAGTTTTAGAAACCTTTCGTATTCACAGTGTGTCCATTCTCTAAGTTTCCCATACATGTTATAGCTGTAGTAATATTCCCTTCATCCTGTAGAGTTGGGACCCTTGGAATGTGTGCCACGCATTATTGCTTTAAAGGGTCTGTATTTGCTCACCGAATCTCACCAATCCTCTCAGTCCCAAGTGTCCAGCCTTATGCCACATACAGCTGTCATTTTAGATAGGGTCATTCCAGGTTTCATCAGAGCCCCTGAAGGATTGTAAAGAATTTCCCTGTTTTTTTGTTTTCTTTTTGAAATTCGTTTTTATAATGGGTTTTAGCTGATTCTCACTGCCATGTTTATTCCAGTCTAGACACACTTGATTCCCTTACGGAGACATATCAATACATAGATTTTAAGATTCTTACCAGTCAGATATATTCCTCTGCGGGAAATATGGCGTTTTGAGTCCCTTTCACTGAGGAAAGTGTAGGTCTTTTCTATTCCGTATTTGGTTTTTGGAACGGTACCTGTACTAATATCAAACTCTGGTTTTATGCATCACCCCACCTCTCCTTCCACCTTAAGGAGGCACAAGAGTGTTTTCTAAATGTGAGGCTCTGTTCTCTTTCCTAACTCAGTTCATGTGTAGCCATGTTTAGAGGACCTTCATAAGTGATATCTTATGATAAATTTATTTTTCTCTGTGACTTATTTCACTTAGAATCATCGTACCTGAATCCACTCATTTTGCTGCTACTGGCCTTATGACATTGATTTCATGGCTGAGGGATATTACATCGTTTGTAAATACCACAATTTTTTGAACCATTTTTGTCTTTCCTGGGATATTTAAGGTGTACCCAAGTTGAGGTTCTTGTAGGTAGTGCAGCCCACAATTTTGGGGTGGCTCTATCTTATTGATTTTCAGTTTTCCCAAGGTATATTCCCTAGACTGGAAGTGCCCTTGGCTCTGTAGCTCTGTTGTTTCCTTGTTTTAGGGAACACAATGCACTCCTCCAGAGAGGCAGTTGGCAATTTACATCCTGCCCATCAGCATAACTAGGCTCCCAGTTTTCCATTGCCTGTCTTGCCTTTCTGGCTTTTACACATTTTGCGGATGTCCCTTTTGACCGCTGGGAAATGATACTTCATTGTAGTTGAGATTTGCATTGCCCGCTTGCTTGCTTCGCCAAAAAGGGTGTATGCGTTTTCTCCTGAATATATTCAGCGGAAAATGCATACGCCCTTTTTGGCCACGTGCATCATTGTCGAAATTGTGCCCCTCTTCCGGTGCTTTAAAGGCAATTCCAATGTACCTCTTGAAATCTGTTTCCTGCTATTCTGGCTGGCTTTGAAGTCTGCCTCCTTGCCTTCCCTCAAAAGATATTTGGACGATTGTTGTCCTTTACTTCTCTGACAGTTTGTGCATTGTTGTGGCCCTAAGATCCATTTTTCAACTCGTTTTTTGTGAGCTGACCGCAAGTCCAAAATTTTGGTTCAGGACCTATACTGGTTCCCGGCAGGTGGCTGAGACTTTGGTTAATACTTCTTCCTGCCGGGAAATTAGAGTGACATGTTCCCGTCCAAATGCCTAACAGCTACTCTCTCATTGGTTCTCCCTCTTCCCTTTCATCCTCTGCCAAATTGGCAACCTGTGCGAACCAGGACGTTAAAGGGGCTGTCTTTCCAAGTTGGGAGATTGATAGTAAAGCAGTTAGAAAGTCAAACCGGAGCAGCAGCAGAGGGACTATTAGTTGAGTTTAAAAAACTTTCATATTCACAGTGTGTCCATTCTCTATGTTTCCCGTACATGTTATAGCTGTAGTCATATTCCCTGCAACCTGGAGAGTTGGGACCCTTGGAATGTGTGCCACACATTATTGCTTTAAATGGTCGGCATTTGCTCACCGAATCTCACCAATCCTCTCAGTCCCAAGTGTCCAGCCTTATGCCACATCCAGCTGTCATTGTAGATAGGGTCATTCCAGGTTTCATCAGAGCCCCTGAAGGAATTGTAAAGAATTTCTCTGTTTTATTGTTTTGTTTTTGAAATTCCTTTTTATAGTGTGTTTGAACTGATTCTCACTGCCATGTTTATGGCAGTCAAGACACACTTCATTCCCTTACGGAGACATATCAATACATAGGTTTTAAGTTTCTTACTAGTCAGATATATACCTCTGCGGGAAATATGGGGTTTTGAGTCCCTTTCACTGAGGAAAGTATAGGTCTTTTCTATTCCATAGTTGGTTTTTGGAACGGTACATGTACTGATATCAAAGTCTGGTTTTATGCATCACCCCTCCTCTCCTTCCCCCTTAAGCAGGCATAAGAGTGTTTTCTAAATGTGAGACACTGTTCTCTTTCCTAACTCAGTTCATGTGTAGCCATGTTTACAGGTCCTTCATAAGTGATATCTTATGAGAAGTTTCTTTTTCTCTGTGACTTATTTCACTTAGAATCATCGTATCTCAATCCACTCATTTTGCTGTTACTGGCCTTATAACATTGATTTCATGGCTGAGGGATATTCCATCGTACGCAAGTAACAAAATATCTTGAACCATTTTTGTCTTTCTTGGGATATTTAAGGTGTACCCAAGTTGAGGTTCTTGTAAGCAGTGCAGCCCTAAATTTTGGGGTGGCTCTGTCTTGTTGATTTTCAATTTTACCAAGGTATATTCCCTAGACTGGAAGTACCCTTGGCTCTGTAGCTCTGTTGTTTACTTGTTTTAGGGAACACAATGCAGTCCTCCAGAGAGGCAGTTGGCAGTTTACATCCTGCCCACCAGCATAACTAGGCTCCCTTTTCTCCAGGGCCTGTCTTGCCTTTCTGGTTTTTACACATTTGCGGATGTCCCATTTGACCGGTGGGAAGTGATACTTCATTGTAGTGTAGATATGCATTGCCCGCTTGCTTGCTTGGCCAAAAAGGGCGTATGCGTTTTCTCCTGAATATATTCAGGAGAAAACACATACGCCCTTTCTGGCCAAGTACTTCACTGTCAAAGTTGTGCCCCTCTTCCTGTGCTTTAAAGGCGATTCCAATGTACCTCTTGAAATCTGTTTCCTGCTATTCTGGCTCGCTTTTAAGTCTCCCTCTTTGCCTTCCATCAACAGATTTTTGGACCATTTTTGTCCTTTATTACTCTGACAGTTTGTGCTTTGTTGTGCCCCTAAGCTCCATTTTTCAACTCGTTTTTGGTGAGCTGACCGCAAGTCCAAAATTTTGGTTCAGGACCTATACTGGTTCCCAGCGGGTGTCTGAGACTTTGGTTAATTCCTCTTCCTGCTGGAAAATTAGAATGACATGTGCCGTCCAAATGCCTAACAGCTACTCTCTCATTGGTTCTCCCTCTTCCCTTTCATCCTCTGCCAAATTGGCAACCAGTGCGAACCAGGAGGTTAAAGGGGCTGTCTTTCCAACTTGGGAGATTGATAATAAAGCAGTTGGAAAGTCAAACTGGAGCACCAGGAGAGGGACTATTAGTTGAGTTTTAGAAACCTTTCGTATTCACAGTGTGTCCATTTTCTAGGTTTCCCGTACATGTTATAGCTGTAGTAATATTCCCTTCAACCTAGATAGTTTGGAACCTTGGAATGTGTGCCACGCGTTATTGCTTTAAAGGGTCTGCATTTGCTCACCGAATCTCACCCATCCTCTCAGTCCCAAGTGTCCAGCCTTATGCCATATCCAGCTGTCATTGTAGATAGGGTCATTCCAGGTTTCATCAGAGCCCCTGAAGGAATTGTAAAGAATTACCCTGTTTTTTTGTTTTGTTTTTGAAATTCCTTTTTATAGTGGTTTTGAGCTGATTCTCACGGCCATGTTTATGCCAGTCTACACACACTTGATTCCCTTTCAGAGACATATCGATACATAGGTTTTAAGATTCTTACTACTCTGATATATTCCTCTGCGGGGAGTATTTGTGTTCAGTCCCGTTCAGTGAGGAAGGAGTAGGTCTTGTCTATTCTGTATTTGGATTATGGAACGGTACCTGTGCTAATATCAAACTCTGGTTTTGTACATATCCCCACCTCTCTTTCCCCTTAAGCAGGCATAAGTATGTTTTCTCCATGTGAGACACTGTTCTCTTTCCTAATTCAGTTCATATGTAGCCATGTTTACATTTCCTTCATAAGTGATATCTTATGTCAGAATGCTCCATGGCTCTTGTCATCATAATGCTCTATGATGCTCTTCATCACAATTATCCATGGTCTTCTCATCACAGTGCTCCACAGTCTTGCCATCACATTGCTCCATGCCCTGATCATCACAATGCTTCTTTACCTTTGTCATCGCAATCCTCCATGAGACGTGTCATCACAATGCTCCATGTTATTGGAATCACAATGGATCATGTCATATGTCATCACAATGCTCCCTGACACCTGTCTTCACTGTAGTCCATGACGTTGTCATCACAATGTTCCATGGTCTTTTCATCACAATGCACCATGCCCACTGTTATCACAATAATCCATGAAATTTGTGAGACCAATGCTCCATGCCCCTGTCATCACAATGCTCCGTGACTCCATTCATCACAATGCTTCATGATATTTGTCATCACAATGGTCAATGCCCTTGTCATCACAAGGCTCTGTGACCTGTGTAACCACAATGCACCATGAACTTTTCATCACCATGCTCCATGCCTTTCTCAGCACAACACTCAATGACACTTGTCATCACAATGCTCCATGCCTTTGTCAGCACAATGCTCCATGACATTTGTCATCACAATGCTACATGCACTTGTCAGCACAATGCTCCATGACCCATGTCATCACAGTGTGCCATGCGCTTGTCATCATAGTGCTCCCCAACCTTGTCATCACAATGCTCCGTAAAACTTGTCATTACAACGCTCCATGAATTTCACTTCAAAATGCTGTCTCACCACTAATATCATAATTTTCCAACACTAGTCATCACAATATTCCCTCTCTCCTGTCATCACAATGTTTCACGGCATTGTCATCACAAGGCTCCATGACCCAAGTAATAACAATGTTCCATGCCAATTTTCATCTCAATGCTCCATGAACCTTGTCATCACAACGAACCATGCCCATCAGCATAATGCTTCACGCTATTGTCATCACAATGAAATCAAAATGCTACATGACCTCTGTCATCACAATGCTCCAAACCCTTGTGATCACAATGCTCCATAACACTTGTCATCACAACGCCCCATGACGATCGTTATCACAATTATCCATGCAGTTCTCATCACAATGTTCCATGACCTTTTTCATCACAATGTTCAATACACTTATCATCACAATGCTCCCTGACAGTTGTCGTCAGTATGCTCCTTGAACCCTGTCATGACAAGGCTCCATGCCTTTTTCATCACAATGATCCATGTCCTTTTCTTCACAATGCTCTAAGACCCCTGTGATCACAATGCTGCATGCACCTTTTCATCAGAATTCTCCATGAGACTTCTCATCACAAGGCTCAGTGGGCTTCTCATCACAATGCTCCAGGACCTTCTCATCACAATGCTCCAGGACCTTGTCATCACAATGTTCCATTCCCTTGTCAACACAATGCTCCATGACCCCTACCATCACAAAACTCCATGAACATTTTCAGCCCAATGATCCATAACCTTCTCATCACAATGTTCCATGACCACTGTCATCACAACGCTCCATGGCCACTGACAACACAATGATCCTGGACTCTTTTCATCAAACTGCTCCATGACACTTGTCATCACAATTATCCATTCCCTTGCCATCCCAATGCTCCATGACACCTGTAATCACAATGCTCCGTGACGCTTTTCATCACAGTGCTCCATTACACTTGTCATCAAAATGCTCCATGCATTTGTCAGCAAAATGCTACATGACCTTGTCATCACAATGCTCCATGCGCTTGTCTTCAAAATACTCTATTCCCATTGTCATCAAAATCCTCCATGAACCTTGGGTTCACATTGCTTCATGCCATGTCATGACAACGCTCCATGCTACTTGTAATGAAAATGATCCATGACCTCTGTCATCACAATGGTCCAAACCCTTGTGATCACAATGTTCCATAACACTTGTCATCACAACGCTCCATGATGCCTGTCATCACAATGCTCCATGACCATTGTCATCACAATGCTCAATACACTTGTCATGACAATGCTCACTGACACTTGACGTCAGAATGCTCTTTGAAACCTGTCATGAAAAGGTTCCATGCCTTTTTCATCACAATGCACCATGCCTTTTTCATCACAATGCTCCATGCTATTGTCATCACAATACTCCAGAAACTTGTCATCAGAATTCTCCATGACCCTTGTTATCACAATGATCCATGACACTTGTCATCACTATTCTCCATGCCCCATGTCATTACAGTGCTCGATGACACTCGTCATCAAAATGCTCCATGGTCTTGCCATCACAATGCTCCACGGACATGCCATCACAATGATCCATGCCCTCGACATCACAATGCTCCATTTCCCTTGTCATCACAATGTTCCATGACACTTCTGATCACCATGATACATGCTCTTCTCATCACAATCCTCCATGACACTTGGCATCACAATGCTCCATGTCATTGTCATCACAATGGACCATGACATATGCCATCACAATGCTCCCTGACACCTGTCTTCACAATAAGCCATGAACATGTCATAACAATGCTCCATGCCCTTGTCATCACAATGCTCCATGCCGTTGTCATCACAATGCACCATGAACTCTGTCATCACGATGCTCCGTGACTCCAGTCATCACAATGCTTCATGACCTTTGTCATCACAATGGTCCATGCCCTTGTCATCACAAGTCTCTCTGACCTTTTTCAGTACAATAATCCATGAACTTTTCATCACAATGCTCCGTGACCCTTGTCATCACAATGCTCCATGACCCTTGTCATCACAATGCTCCATGCACTTCTCAGCACAATGCTCCATGAGCCATGTCATCAGAATTGGCCATGCGCTTGTCGTCACAATGCTCCACAACTTTGTCATCACAATGCTCCATAAACCTTGTCATCACAATGCTCCATTCAATTTCATCAAAATGCTCTCTCACCACTAATATCACAATGTTCCATCACTAGTCATCACAATACTCCATCACCAGTCATCACAATGTTCCATGACCCCAGTAATCACAATGCTCCATGCCCTTGTCATCACAAAGCTCCATGATGCATGTCATCAGAATACTCCATGGCCTTCTCATCACAATGCTCCATGACCTTGCCATTACAGTGCTCCATTACCACTGTCATCACAATGCTCCATGACCACTGACGTCACAGCGCCCCATGACCCCTGACAACACAATGATCCGGGACTCTTGTCATCAAAATGCTCCATGACACTTGAAATCACAGTGATCCATGCGCTTGTCATCCCAATGCTCCATGACCCCTGTAATCAGAATGCTCCGTGACGCTTGTCATCTCAGTGCTCCATGACCCTTGGCATCACAATGCTCCATGCCATTGTCATCACAGCGCTCCATGAAACCTATCATTACATTGTTCCTTCCCTTTGTCATCACAAAGCTCCATAACACTTGTCATCACAATGCTCGATGCCCTTCTCATCACAATGCTCCATTACCATTGTCATCACAATGCTCCATGAAACCTATCATTACATTGCTCCATGCCCTTGTCATCACAGAGCTCCATAACACTTGTCATCACAATGCTCGATGCCCTTCTCATCACAATGCTCCATTACCATTGTCATCACAATGCTCAATACACTTGTCATCACAATGCTCCCTTACACTTGTCGTCAGAATGCTCCTTGAACACTGTCATGAAAAGGCTCCATGCCTTATTAATCACAATGCTCCATGCCCATTTCATCACAATGCTCCATGCCATTGTCATCACATTACTCCTCAAGCTTGTCATCAGAATGGTCCATGACCCTTGTCATCACAATGATCCATGACACCTGTCATCACAATGCTCCATGCGCCTTGTCATTACAGTGCTCCATGATGCTCATCATCACAATTATCCATGGTCTTCTCATCGCAATGCTCCACGGTCTTGCCATCACAATGCTCCATGCCCTGGTCATCACAATTCTACATGTCCTTGTCATCACAGTGCTCCATGACACTTCTCATCAAAATGTTACATGCTCTTGTCAATACAATTCTCCATGCACTTGTCAGCGCAATGCTCCATGACCCTGGTCATAACAATGCTCCATGACCCCTGCCAACACAATGTTCCCCGGCCTTTTCATCCAAGGCTCCATGACCCTTGTCATCACAATGCTCCAAGACCCTTGCAATCACAATGTTCCATGCCTTTGTCATCACAAAGATCCTTGACGCATGTCATCAGAATACTCCATGCCCTTGTTATCACAATGGTCCAAGACCCCTGTAATCACAATGCTCCATGCCCCCTTTCATCTCAATGCTCCATGACCCCTGTCATCACAATGCTCTGTGACCCCAGTCATCAAAATGATTCATGACCTTTCTCATCACAATGGTCCATGCCCCTGTCACACAAGGGTCTGTGACCTTTGTCACCACAATGCTCCATGAACTTTTCATCACAGTGCTCTGTGACCCTTGTCATCACAATGCACCATGCCTTTGTCAGCACAATGATCCATGACACATGTCATCACAATGCTCCATGCGCTTTTCAGCACAATGCTCCTTGACCCATGTCATCAGAATGCGCCATGCACTTGTCATCACAATGCTCCATAAAACTTGTAATCACAATGCTCAATGCACTTCTCATCAAAATGCTCTCTCACCATTGATTTCACAATGTTCCATCACTATTCATCACAATACTCCCTCAACCCTGTCATCACAATGTTCCATAACCCCAGTCATCACAATGCTACATGCCCTTATCGTCACAATGTACCAATCCCTTGTCATCAAAATGCTCCATGACCACTGTCATCACAACTCTCCATGACCGGTGACAACACAATGATCCGGGACACTTGTCATCTGAATGCTCCATTACCCTTGTCATCAAAATGATCCATGCCCTTGCCATCCCAATGCTCCATGACCCCTGTAATCACCATGCTCCGTGACGCTTGTCATCACAGTGCTCCATGACCCTTGTCATCAAAATGTTCCATGCATTTGTCAGCAAAATGCTACATGACCTTGTCATCACAATGCTCCATGTGCTTGTCATCACAGTACTCCATTCCGATTGTCATCAAAATCCTCGATGAAACTTGGGTTCACATTGCTTCATGCCCTTGTCATCACAATGCTCCATGGTCGTTGAAATGAAAATGTTCCATGCCCTCTCTCATCACAATGCTCCAAACCCTTGTGATCACAATGTTCCATAACCCTTGTCATCACAACGCTCCATGATGCCTGTCATCACAATGCTGCATGAACTTTGTCATCACAATGCTCAATACACTTGTCATCACAATGCTCCCTGACACTTGTCGTCAGAATGCCCCTTGAAACCTGTCATGAAAAGACTCCATGCCTTTTTCATCACAATGCTCCATGCCCTTTTCATCACAATGCTCCATGTCAGTGTCATCACAATACTCCACAAGCTGGTCATAAGAAGGCTCCATGACCCCTCTCATCAAAATGATCCATGACACCTGTCATCACAATGCTCCATTCCCCTTGTCATTACAGTGCTCCATGACTCTCGTCAACACAATTACCCATGATCTTCTCATCACAATGTTCCACGGTTTTGCCATCACAATGCTGAAAGCCCTGGTCATCACAATGCTCCATGTCCCTTGTCATCACAATTCTCCACGTACCTCTCATCACAATGCGCCATGACACTTCTCATCACAATGTTACATGCTCTTGTCATCACAATTATCCATGCACTTCTCATCGCAATGCTCCATGACCCCTGTCAGAGCAATCTCCATGTGCTTGTCATCGCAATGCTTCACGACGTTGTCATCAAAATTCTCAATGGCCGTTTTCATCACAATGCTCCATGCCCTTGTCATCACAATGTTCCATGACACTTCTCATCACAATGCTCCAAGCCCTTGTCATCACAATGTTCCATTACATTTGTCATCACAATCCTCCATGACACTTGGCATCACAATGCTCCATGCCATTGTCATCACAATGCATCTTGACATATGTCATCACAATGCTCCCTGACACCTGTCTTCACAATAATCCATGACCTTGTCATCACAATGCTCCATTCCCTTGTCATCACAAGGCGCCATGCCCACTGTCATCACAATAATCCATGAAACTTGTCAGACCAATGTTCCATGCCCCTGTCATCACAATGCTCCATGACCCTTGACAACACAATGATCCGGGACTCTTGTCATGAAAATGCTCAATGACCATTGCCATCACAATACTCCATGCCCTTGCCATCCCAATGATACAAGACACCTGTAATCACAATGCTCCATGCCCCTTTTCATCTTAATGCTCCTTGAACCCTCTCATCACAATGCACCATGCCCATCATCATAATGCTTCATGCTATTGTCATCACAATGTAATCAAAATGCTACATGACCGCTGTCATCACTATGCTCCAAACCCTTGTGATCACAATGTTCCATAACACTTGTCATCACAATGCCCCATAACGCTCGTCATCACAATTTTCCATGGACTTCTCATCACAATGCTCCATGACCTTCGTCATCACAATGCTCAATACACTTGTCATCACAATGCTTCCTGAGTCTTTCCGTCAGTATGCTCCTTGAACCCTGTCATGACAAGGCTCCATGCCTTTTTCATCACAATGATCCAGAGCCTTTTCATCATAATGCTGCAAGACCCCTGTAATCACAATGCTCTTTGCCCTGGTCATCACAAAGCTCCATGATGCATATCATCAGAATGCTCCTTGGCCTACTCTCACAATTTTCCATGCCCTTGTAATCACAATGCTCCAAGACCCATGTAATCACAATGCTCCATGCCCCTTTTCATCAGAATGCTCCATGAGACTTGTCATCACAAGGCTCCATGATCTTCTCATCACAATGCTCCATGAAGCCTCTCATCACATTGCTCCATGCCCTTGTCATAACAAAGGTCCATGATGCTTGTTACAATGCTCGATGCCCTTCTCATCACAATGCTCCATGCCCTTGTCATTACAATCCTCAATGACCCATGTATCACAGTGTTCCTTGCCCTTGTCATCACAATGTTCCAGGCCCACTCTCATCACAATGCTCCATGACACTTCTCATCAAAATGTTACATGCTCTTGTCATCACAATTCTCCATACATTTGTCATCGCAATGCCCCATGACACCTGTCACAGCAAGCTCCATGCCTTTGTCATCAAAATGCTTCATTCCTTGTCATCAAAATTCCCAATGTCCTTTGTCATCACAATGCTCCATGCCCCTGTCATCACAATGCTCCATGCCATTGTCATCTCAATAGACCGTGACATATGTCATCACAACGCTCCCTGTCACCTGTCTTCACAATAATCCATGACCTTGTAATCACAATGCTCCATGCCCTTGTCATCACAATGCGCCATGCCCACTGTCATCACAATAATCCATGAAACTTGTTAGACAAATTTTCCATGTCACTGTCATCACAATGCTCCATGTCCTTGTCATCACAAAGCTCCATGACGCATGTCATCAGAACGCTCCATTGCCTTCTCATCACAATGCTCCATGCCCTTTTCATCACAATGCTCCAAGACCACTTTAATCACAATGCTCCATGCCCCTTTTCATCTCAGTGCTCCATGAACCCTGTCATCACAATGCACCATGCCCATCATCATAATGCTTCTTGCTATTGTCATCACAATGAAATCAAAATGCTCCATGACCTCTGTCATCACAATGCCCCAAACCGTTGTTATCACAATGTTCCATAACACTTGTCATCACAACGCCCCATGACGCTCATCATCACAATTTTACAGGGGTTTCTCATCACAATGCTCCATGACCTTTGTCATCACAATGCTCAATACACTTGTCATCACAATGCTCCCTGAACACTTGTCGTCAGTATGCTCCTTGAACCCTGTCATGACAAGGCTCCATGCCTTTTCCATCACAATGATTCATGCCCTTTTCATCACAATGCTCCAAGACCTCTGTAATCACAATGCTCCATGCCCTTGTCATCACAAAGCTCCATGATGCATGTCATCAGAATGCTCTATGGTCTTCTCATGCAAATGCTCCATGCCCTTGTCATCCCAATTCTCCAAGACCCTTGTAATCACAATGCTCCTTGCCCCTTTTCATCAGAATGCTCCATGAGACTTGTCATCACAAGGCTCCATGGTCTTCTCATCACAGTGCTACAGGACCTTGTCATCACAGTGCTCCATGACCCCTGTCTTCACAATACTCCATGAACATTTTCAGCCCAAAGATCCATGACCTTCTCATCTCACTTCTCCATGACCCTTGTCATCACAATGCTCCATGACCTCTGTCATCACAACCCTCCATGACCCCTGACAACACAGGGATCCGGGACTCTTGTCATTAAAATGCTCCATAACCCTTGTCATCACAATGATCCATGCCCTTTTCATCCCAATTCTCCATGATCCATGTAATCACAATGCTCCGTGAGGATTGTCATCACAGTGCTCCGTGACCCTTGTCATCACAATGCTCCATGCCTTTGTCAGCACAATGCTACATGGCCTTGTCATCACAATCCTCCATGACCCCTGGGATCACATTGCAACATGCTCTTGTCATCTCTGTCTTTATTTTCTGGTTTTTACAGATTTTCGTATGTCCCTTTTGACCGGTGGGAAGTGACAATTCTTTGTAGTGTGGATTTGTATTGCGGGGTTGCTTGATTGGCCAGAAAGGGCGTATGCATTTTCTCCTGAATATATTCAGCAGAAAATGCATACGCCCTTTTTGGCCAAGTGCGTCATTGTCGAAGTTGTTACGCTTTTCCTGTGCTTTAAAGGTGATTCCAGTTTAACTCTTGAAATATGTTTTCTGCAATTCGGCCTCATTTTCAAGTCTGCTTCGTTGCCTTCCCTCAACAGATTTTTGGAAGAGAGTTGTCCTTTATAACTCTGCAGGTTTGTGAATTGCTGTGCCCCTGAGCTCCAATTTTCAACTCGTGATTTTGTGAGCTGACCGCAAATCTACAATTTTGCTACAGGAGCTATACTGGTTCCGGGGGTGCAGGCTGACACTTTGGTTAATTCTTCCTTCCGGACGGGAAATTAGAGTGACATGTGTCCGTCCAAATGCCTACAGCTACTCTCTGATTTGTTCTCCCTCTTTCCTTTCATCCACTGCACAATTTGCAAACTGTGCGAACCAGTAGCTTACAGGGGCTGACTCTCCAAGTTGGGAGATTGATAGTAAAGCAGTTGGAATGCCAAACTGGAGCACAAGGAGAGGAAAAATTAGGAGCCTTTTAGAAATCTTTTGCCATCACAGGGTGTCCATTCTCTAGGTTTCCCATACATGTTATAACTGTATTGATATTCCCTTCTACCTGGAGAGTTGGGACCCATGGAATGGGTGGCATGCATTACTGCTTTAAAGGACCTGCATTTTCTCACCCAATCTCACAAGTCCTCTCAGCCCCAAGTGTCCAGCCTTATGTCTCATCTAGCTGTCTTTGCAGATAGGGTCGTTCCAGGTTTCATCAGAACCCTTGAAGGAATTGTGTAATAATTTCGCTGTTTTTTTTTTGTTTTGTTATTGAAATTCATTTTTATAATGGGGTTGAGCTGATTTTCACCGACGGGTTTATGCCTCTCTAGACACACTTGATTCCCTTATGGAGACATATCAATATATAGGTTTTAAGATTCTTACTAGTCAGATATATTCCTCTGTGTGGAATAGGGGTGTTGAGTCCCGTTCACAGAGGAAGGTGTAGGATTTGTCTATTCTGTATTTGCTTCATGGAATGGTACCAGTGCTAATATCAAAGTCTGGTTTTATGCATCACCCCACCTCTCCTTTCCCCTTATCAGGCATAAGAGTGTTTTCTCAATGTGAGACTCTGTTCTCTTTCCTAACTCAGTTCATGTGTAGCCATGTTTACAGGACCTTCATAAGTGATATCTTATGATAAGTTTCTTTTTCTGTGTGACTTATTTCACTTAGAATCATCGTACCTAAATCCACTCATTATGATGTTACTGGCTTTAAGACATTGATTTCATGTCTGAGTGATATTCCGTTGTACAAAATTACCACAAGTTCTTTACGCAATTTTCTCTTTCCTGGAATAATTAAGTTGTACTGAAGTTGAGGTTCTTGTATGAGGAGCAGCCTTAAATTTTGGGGTGCCTGTGTCTTGTTGATATTTAGTCTTCCCAAGTTATACGCCCATGAGTGGAAGTGCCCTATGCTCGGTAGCTTTGTATTTTAGATGTTATAGGAAACAGCATACACTTCTTCAGAGTGGGTCTTGGATATTTATACCACACCCATCAGCGTGACTAGCTCCCTGTTCTCCATGGCCTCTCCTGCATTTCTGGTTTGTACACATTTTTTGGATGGCCTTTCTGAGCAGTGGAAATTGAGACTTCTTTGTTGTGTGGATTTGCATTTCCCGCTTACTTGGTTGGCCAAAAACTCTGTATGTGTTTTTTTCCTGAAGATATTCACGAAAAAACGCATACACCCTTTTGCCCAACTGCATCATGTTAGAAATTCTGCTGCTTTTCATATGCTTTAAATGTGAGTCCAATCTACGTTTTGAAATCTGTTTCCTGCAATTCTGCCTCTCATTCAGATCCTCTCCGTTGCCTTACCTGAATATATTTTTGGACGTTGGTTATCATTTTTATCTTTGCAGGTCTTTGAATTGTTTGCTCCTGAGCCCCATTTTGCAACTCGCATTTTTTGTGAGCTGGCCGCCAAACCATTGTATTGCTTCTGGCCCTATTCTGGTTCTGGGGAGGCAGGTTGAGCCTTTGGTTAATTCTTCTTCCTAATGGGAAATTAGAGTGGCATGTGCCTGTCAAAACTCCTACAGCTAGTCTCTCATTGGTTCCCCCTCTTCCCGTTTATCCTCTGCACAAATTGCAAACAGTGTGAAACAGGAGGTTAAAGGTGCTGATTCTCCAAGTGGGGAGATTGTTAGTAATTTGGCTGGAATGGCGAACCCCAGCACCAGGAGATCAAAAATGAGGTGTATTTTAGACACCTTTCCTCGTCACACGGTGTACATTCGTCTCGGTTTCCCAGGCATGTTTTCGCTGTCGGAAGATTCCCTTGAACCTGCAGAATTGGGACCCAAGGAATGGGAAGCAGGCAGTATTACTTTAAAAGGTCTGCCTTTACTCACCCAGCCTCTCTAACATCTCTTAGCGTGCATAGCTTCCTGCCTTATATATCATCCTGCTGTGGGTCTACATGTGTTCAATCCATGTTATATCGTAGCCCTTCAACAAAAGTTGTAAGAAGTTTTGTCTGTCTCACTGTTTTTATAAATATTTTTCAATTTATTTTTATATTGGTTACAGATGATTTTCAAAGCTCTGCTTTTTGCTGCTGTACATCCACTTGATTCATGTACTGTGAGACAACAATAAATTCTTTTTCAGATGCTTACCAGTCATTTATATTATTTTCCAGTGACCTGAGTGCGCTGAGTGCAGTTCTTTGAGGTACCATATAGGCCTTGTCAGTTATTCAATTTGGTACTTGGAATGGTGTCTTTGCTAATTTCAACCTCCTGGATAATACCTCACCCTTCGCCACCTTTTCCATTTAGCAGCCTTATGTCTATTTTCCACATATTTGACTATGTTTCTGTTTTGTAATTTATTTCATGTGTAGCCATTTTGGATTCCACCGTTAAGTGACATCTTATGATATGTGTCTTTTTCTTTCGGTCATATGTCACTTAGAATGATCGTATGTAACTCCTCCAGAGTTGTTACAACTGGCCTTATTTCATTGATTTCTGGATGAGTAATATTCCACTCTACATAAGTACCCCAACTCTTTTATCCATTTTATCCTTCCAGGGACATTTAGGTTATATCCAAGTTGAGGCCCTTTTTAACAGAGAGGTGGAAAATGTTGGGGTGCCTGTTTTCTGTCGATTTTTGTTTTTCCCAAGGTATACGCCCATGAGTGCAAGTGCCCTATGCTCTGTAGCTCATTTTTTCGATGTTTTAGCAACACAATACACTTCTCCAGAGTGGCCGTTGGCAAATTACATTTGCACTATCAGCCTCACAGGGCTCCCTTTTCTCCTCACCCTGTTCTACATTTCCGGTGTTTACACTTTATGTGGATGGCCCTTCTGACTGATGTGAAGTGATACATTTTGTAGTATAGATTTCCAGTGCCCACCTGTTTGGTTGGATAAAATGTGTGTATGGCCTTTACTTGAATATATTCAGAAAAAAATGCATACGACCTTTTTGTCCAACTGCATCATTGGCGATGTTGAGCCCCTTTTCTTTTGCTTTAATGGGGAGTCCTTTTCACCTCTTCAAATCTGTTTCCTGACAATCTCCGTTGCTTACAAGTCCTTTTCTGTGACTTACCTCAAGACATTTTTTGATGATAGATATTTTCAACTCTGCAGTTTCATGAATTTTAGTGCACCTGAGTTCCATTTTCCAACTTGTGTTTTTGGAAACTGGACAGAAAACAGCGGGATTTCCTCTAGCCCTATTCTGTTTCCGTTGGCAATTCTAGCCTTTGATGAATTTGTCTTCCGGATTGGAAATTAGAGTGGCATGTGCCTGTCTGAACACCTAGGACTTGTCTCTAAATATTTCTCATCCTTCCGCTTCATCCTCCAGAGAAATTACAAACTGTGTGCAACAGGATGTTGACGGTGCCGATATCCCCAAGTGAGGAGATTGTTAGGAAAGATGCTGGAGGGGTGAACCCGAGCACCAGGCGATGAGGAGATGAGGTGCCTTTTCCAAACTGTTTCTGATCAAACGGTGTACCATCCTCTAGGTGTGACAGGCATGTTTTAGCCGTAGGAATGGTCCCGTGCATGTAAGGAGAACACCAGGAATTTTTCCAAATCAGTGCCTCCCCGAACCCCAAACTGGGGAATTTTTAAGCTACGGCTACACATATGTCCACTAATGGCCTTGGGAAATACGCAGAGTCCAAACTTTAGATGTTTGAAATCTTCGGGATCAGAAGTGCTCACCATCGGCCTTGCTTAGTTTACATTTTATCTGTCATTGATAGATGATGTCAATAAAAATATCTATTCTTTTTCAGATTATTTCCCCTTATAGGTTATTGCAAAATATTCAGTGTAGTTCCCTGTGCTATACAGTAGTTCCTTGTTGATGATCTGTTTTATACATAGCAGTGTGTATGTGTTAATCCCAAACTGTTAATTTATCCCTTCTCCTACCTTTCCCCTTTGGTAATAATAAATTATAAGATTTTATACTTCTCAGAAATGGGGAAGCTGAAAGAGAGGTATCATTTTCAATGGAAAAGCATTCAAAACAAGATTGAAGCTTCAGCCAAGAGTATTCGATGTACATCCTTGGGAATAAATCACTTCATTTCTCTAATGTTGACCTGACAAATAAGACAGACGTCTTCACTGAACTTGCTTATAATAAAGTGATGGAAATATCAAATGTAAGTCTTAGAAACATCTTATTTTACCCGAGCCTTATACACTGCTCTATGTTAACTACAGTTTGGCTCACACATCTGTTCATTGAAGTTACAATGTTCTCAATTTCTGTTACTGATCCTCCAGAGTGGACCCCAACAGGAGTCCCTGTGCCCAGTGTCATTGGAGCCAACAGATCAAGACTGAGTTTGGTTCAGAAGCAAAGGAAACTTTATATTTTGAAAACAGAATGGAGAGGTGAGAGCCTGCACTCCCCCGCGGGCTGTGGGCTGGGCTGCTGTGTCGGGATCCCATCAGCGTCAGCAGGAGGGAGGGGATGGAGCTCTCGAGGGCTGGGTTGGCTGCAGCTCAGGCTCTATGTCGCGGAGTCTGCATGAGACCCCAGTAGCTGAGGTGTCAGCCCAGCCATTCTGCACTAGGAAATCGGGTCTGAAGTGCCGGGTGTGGGACCTCTGCATGTGGAACCCTAGGAGCACGTGAAATTAGACAAAGCACAAAGGAAAAACAGGTTAGACTTTATTTTATTGCCCAGATTCTCTTTTTATCTCCCAGGAATTTTTAATGAACGTTGCCGGTGATGAACACCTCCTCTGCTTTTTGTCCCGTTCCTCATTCTTGGGGTGCTGAGGGTGCAGACACCTCTTTTGTAACTGCTTCATGCTGAGGTGGGAGCCCTCATACACGGGGGGAGGGGCAAAACTTCTCCCCAGCAGCCTCCAGGTGAGGTTGATTGTCCCAAGGCTTCCTGCCTCACTGCTCATCCACCTGAGCACCAGCATGGGAAGTGTTATAGATTCTAATGACCTTTTAGGGTCCAGGAAAGACATGCACAGAGATGCTGCGGTGGCAGTTTTAACCCCACCCCACATTTGTTCAGCGACCTTAGGCTGACGGTTTTTGCCAGCCTAGATGCTCTGACCAGTAGTCTGTGCTTTCTTTAATTAGGTCCCTGAATTAATGTATAAACAGCACCATGTGTCAGAGCCCTGCCCCCTCAACTCCCAGACAGTCCAGGGTCAGTGGTGATCCAGGACCATGACGTCCACTGAGTCAACGGCCTTTTGAAGTAGCCAGCAGTCCAGCCGGTCATATTGGCCACCATCACCGTGGTTTCTGTAGGGTTTTCTATGGTGAAAGCGTGATATACGTTTCCCCCGCCAAGCTTATTAGCTCCCGTCTGGGGGCAGTAAGTCCTGAAAGCAGTAGTCTGCTCTTTTGGGGCACAGACTTGTTTTCTGAGAGAAACTCCAGGTCAAGTGATGGTCACACGAGTCATCTTGGGGGCCCATTGCCCCCGTTTGTCTCTCTGGAGGTTGGAGTTGGAGGGCCTCCCCAGTCGAGGTCAGTGTGTCCACAGAGCGACCCCTGCAACTTCAGGGCGTGATGGGTGGTTAGGATCACCACGTGGGTTCCTTTTCCCTTAGGAGGGAGCTGGCCTTGCGGGCTGCTGATTTCCAGCTTTTTAGATACCCCAGTATCCTGGCCTGATGGGGCAGTGGGCAAAGCCCTTGGTGACCATAGTTTATCATACCTGAAGGGCATTCTTGTGTTGCTCCATTTCAAGTGGTCCCAGTTTTTGCACTAAGGCTCCAAGGGCGATTAATCTTTGACCGGGTATGTAAAGTTCAAAGGGTTTAGGTAAATTAGGGAGTTCCTTGGCAAGGGCCTGAATTGACTGCTCTTTCCATTCTTGAAAGGCTGCTTCTGGATTCTATTCAAAAGAATCATCATCATTTCGTGTCAGTGTTTCATGTAGAGGCCCAGCTATTAGACTGTAGTTAGTGATCCAGATGCATAAAACCTTGGCCTCCCCAGGAACCCCTAAGCTGTCTTCTAGTTTTAGAAGAGGTAAGGCTGCAAATGGCTTCTTCCCTAGCCTGGGATGCGTTTCTCCGAATATCTGTGAGAATGAAGCCCAGGCATGTCACCTTAGCCTGGGATATTTGAGCCTTTTTCTTGGACACCTTCTATCCTTTCTTGGCTAGGTAGTACAGAGGCGTCTTTAGTAGGCCTGGCGATCAGAATGTCATCTGCATATTGAAGGAGGGTTCCCTTTTACAGAGGTAGAACTTTTAGGTCTTTAGAGGACATTTCCCCAATGATGGTGTGGGGATTTTTGAACCATTGGGGCAGGACGGCCCAGCATTATTGCTTTTGTTGCATGTTGTGTCCTGCCACTCACAAGCCAAAAATTCTTGTGACTCTGAGATGAGTGGAATACAGGAGAAGGCATCATTGAAGTCTAATACAGAATGTCATGGCCTGGTGGATGGTAGACTGACCAGCAGGGTGTAGGAAATAGGAGCTACTTGATGTATATCCTCAGTGGCTTCACTGACTGTCCTGATATCCTTTACCAGGTCTCCAGCAGCGCATGGGGCTGTCGTGGTCAGGCCAATCCCAGGATATGGAGCTCACCTGGGCTGCACATCCACCCCCACAGCCCACGGGGCTCTCGTGGTCAAGTCCCTCCCAGGGTATGGAGCTCACCTGTTCAGCTATCCAGCAGCCCATGGGGCTCTCATAGTCAGGCCCTTCCCAGGATATGGAGCTCCCTTTGGGCAGGTACCCCAGAAGGGCTGGAAACAGAGGAACCGTGCACATAGCCCACCTTGCAGAGAACCCCCAGCTCACCTGTCGCTCACAGCTGACACTGAACACCTCAGAGCAGGACTTGAACTAACAAACAGCAGCTCTGACAGGTCTGTGACCCCAGGTATCACTCTGTGCGGCCTCTCTCTGCCTGGTCTTCCAGACACTTCCACTGCAGCCAGGGCACCAGGCCTCTATCTCCACCCACCATCACTCATCTCCCTGACTCCTGGGTTCCTCTCATTAGGATAGGGTCTTCTTGAAGTTGTTTTCCACTCATGGACCCGATAAAATGATAAGAAAACAAGCCGCAGCTGCAGCCCCATGTCTATCCTGACTCTCAAGAGCCCACACCTGTTCCTTGGGCCTGGCCCGTTTAGCAAGGCTCATTTTCTGCAACTGTGAGCCCCTGAGGAGTGGGGATTGGCTGATTTGGGCAGCCTGACACTGCCTGCCAGCCCTCCCCAGGTTTGCCTGGGTTGAGATCAATATAAGCACCTCTCCAGTCAGCAAGAGCTCCTGTAGCTGTGCCTGACGCCATATTCTCTGCCCCGTCAGCAGTGTCGGGGCTGGGGTGGTGGGAGGGAGTGAGGGGCCATGGCTTTTTGGGTGGCCCAGTGTGAGTGGGGCTCTGCTGGACTTCCTGCAGGAGTTGCCAGGCTGTCACCTGCTAAAGAAGAGGATGTGTCACCCATACCTGCCGCTGGAATTTCTCCCCAGGCCGAGGTGAGGAAGTAAAAAAGCAGTGGGGGCCGTGGCAGGAGGGGTATCTCAGGCAGGGAAATGGAAAGCTTCCAGAAGAGCATCTGGGGCCAGGACCATCCTGGCTGGCCTGCTGGCACCAAGTCGGCCTGCATGCTGTCGCTGGTGTGGCTCCACAGCCCTTCCTCTAGGCTTGCAAGTTATTGTACATATTCAGGTGTTTTACCTGGAAAGGGTGGGAAGATTTCAGCTGCAGCAGGACTGGGGTACAGCTCACATTTACTCACAGACGCCTCGACATAGTCCCCCAGCTTTGCAATGAGGATGCTCCTTGTGGGGGGGAGCACTGCTGACTGCATGGGAGATGATTTCTCACTTCTGACCAACTTAAGAATTTTTTACCACTGGAACAAGTGCCCTGATACGATTTTCCTCTGTATAAATGGTGGGTTCTGTTTTTTTTTTTTTTTTTCCTTTTTTCTTTTTGGTTCAATGTAGGTTTTATTTATTCCTCTTTTTTTTATTTTAGAGATATAAACATGGAAATAATGCATTTATATAATGACGTCTATATGAAGGGAAAAACTTCTTTTCTGTTTTATTTTATTAAATGTTATTCATTTATTTTTAATTTTTTAAAATTTATTTATTTTTTTTTATACAGCAGGTTCTTATTGGATATCTATCTTATACATATAAGTGTGCACATGTGAATCCCAGTCTCCCAATTCATCCCACCACCACCCTCCCATGGCGTTCCCCCCTTGGTGTCCATATGTTTGTTCTCTACATCTGTGTCTCTATCTCTTCCCTGCAAACCGGTTCATCTGTACCATTTTTCTAGGTTCCACATATATGCATTAATATACAATATTTGTTTTTCTCTTTCTGACTTACGTCACTCTGTATGACAGTCTCTATATCCATCAGGGTCTCTACAAATGACCCAATTTCATTCCCATGTATGGCTGAGTAATATTCCATTGTATATATGTACCACATCTTTATCCATTCGTCTGTCTGTGGGCACTTAGGTTGCTTTCATTACCTGGCTATTGTAAATAGTGCTGCAATGAACATTGTGGTGAATGTGTCTTTTTGATTTATGGTTTTCTCTCGGTATATGCCCAGTAGTGGGATTGCTGGATTATATGGTAATTCTATTTTTAGTTTTTTAAGGAACCTCCATTCTGTTCTCCATAGAGACTGTATCGATTTACATTCCCAACAATAGTGGAAGAAGGTTCATTTCTCCACACCCTCTCCAGCATTTGATGTTTGTAGATTTTCTGATGATGCCCATTCTAACAGGTGTGATGTGATACCTCATTGTAGTTTCGATTTCCATTTCTCCAATAATTAGTGATGTTGAGCAGATTTTCATGTGCGTCTTGGCCATCTCTATGTCTTCTTGGAAGAAATGTCTATTTAGATCTGCTTCCATTTTTGTATTGGGTTTTTTGTCTTATTAATGTTGACCTGCATGAGCTGTTTATATATATTGGAGATTAATCATTTGTCCATTGATTCATTTGCAAATATATTCTGCCATTCTGAGGGTTGTCTTTTCATCTTGTTTGTAGTTTCCTTTGCTTTGCAAAAGCTTTTACGTTTCATTAGGTCCCATCTGTTTAGCTTCTTCTTTTTTTATTTCATTACTATAGGAGATGGATCAAAAAAAGATCTTGCTGTGATTTACGTCAGAGTATTCTTCGTAAGTTTTCCTCTCAGAGTTTTATACTGTCCGGTCTTACATTAAGGTCTCTCATCGATTTTGAATATATTTTTATGTATGGTGTTGGGGAGTGTTCTAATATCATTCTTTTACATATAGCTGTCCATAATTCCCAGCACCACTGACTGAAGAAACTCTCTTTTCTCCATTTTAAAGTCTTGCCTCCTTTGTCATAAATTAGTTGAGCATAGGTGTGTAGGTTTATCCCTGGGCTTTCTTTTTTTTTTTCCTTTTCCACCTTTATTGGAGTATAATTGCTTTACAATGGAGTGTTAGTTTCTGCTGTATAACAAAGTGAATCAGCTATACATATACAAATATCAGCAGATCCCCTCCCTCTTGCATCTCCCTCCCACACTCCATATCCCACCCCTTTAGGTGGTCACAAAGCACCGAGCTGATCTCCCAGTTCTAGGTGGCTGCTTCCCAGTAGCTATCAGTATTACATGTGGTAATGTATTTATGTCCATGCCACTCTCTCACTTCGTCCCATCTTAAACATCCCCCTTCCGGTGTCCTCAAGTCCTTTCCCTATGTCTGTGTCCTTAATCCTGTCCTGCCACTAGGGTCTTCAAAATCTTTTTTTTTTTTTTTCCTCATTAGATTCCGTATATCTCTGTTAACATACAGTATTTGTTTTTCCCTTTCTGACTTACTTCACTGTGTAGGACAGATTCTAAGTCCATCCACCTCAGTGCAAATAACTCAGTTTTGCTTCTTTTTATGTCTGAGTGATATTCCATTGTATATATGTGCCATATCTTCTTTATCCATTCATCTGTCGATGGACACTTAGTTTGCTTCCATGTCCTGGCTATTGTAAATAGAGCTGCAATGAACATTTTTGTACATAACTCTTTTTGAATTATGGTTTTCACAAGGCAAATGCCCAGTAGTTGGATTGTTGTGTCGTATGGTACTTCTATTGTTAGTTATTTAAAGGAACCTCCTTACTGTTCTCCCTAGTGCCCATATCAATTTACATTCCCACCCACAGTGCAAGTGTGATCCCTTTTCTCCAATAAAGGCCTCTCCAGCATTTATTGTTTTTTAGATTTTTTTGATGATTGCCAATCTGACTGCTGTGAGGTGATACCTCACGGTAGTTTTGATTTGCATTTCTCTAATGATTAGTGATGTTCAGCATCCTTTCACGTGTTTCTTGGTAATCTGTATATCTTCTTTGGAAAAATGTCTATTTAGGTCTTCTGCCCGTTTTTGGATTGGGTTGTTTGTTTTTGTGATATTGAGCTACATGAGGTGCTTGTAAAGTTTGGAGATTAATCCTTTGTCAATTGCTTCATTTGAAAATATTTTCTCCCATTCTGAGGGTTGTTTTTGCATCTTGTTTATGTTTTCCTGTACTGTGTAAAAGCTTTTAAGTTTCATTAGGTCCCATTTGTTGATTTCTGTTTTTATTTCCATTTCTCTAGGAGGTGGGTCAAAAAGGATCTTGCTGTGATTTATGTCATAGAGTGTTCTGCCTATGGTTTCCCCGAAGTGTTTTATAGTGTCTGGTCTTATATTTAGATCTCTGATCAATGTAGAGTTTATTTTTGTGTATGGTGTTATGGAGTGTTCTAATTTCATTCTTTTATGTGTAGGGGTCCAGTTTTCCCAGCACCAATTACTGAAGAGACTGTCTTTTCTCCATTGTATATCCTTAGCTCATATGTCATAGGTGAGATAGGCATAGGTATGTAGGTTTATCTCTTCACTTTCTGTCCTGTTCCATTGATCTGTGTTTATGCTAATCTGCATACACTTGATTCCATTATGGAGACATATAAATACATAGGTTTCAAGATTATTACCAGTCAGATATATTCCTCTTCAGTGAATAGGGTGTTTTGTGTCCAGTTCATTGAGAAAGGAGTAGGTGTTGTCTATTACATATTTGTTATATGGAATGGTATCTGTGCTAATTTCAAACTCTGCTTTTACACATCACCCCAACATCACCTTTCCCCTTAAGGAGGCATAAGTGTGTTTTCTAAATGTGTAACTCTGTTCTCTTTTGAAATTCAGTTCATGTGTAGCCATGTTTACATTCCCTCTATAAGTGATATATTACAATAAGTTTCTTTTTCTTTGTGGCTCATTTCAATTAGCATCATCGTACCTAAAGCCACTCATTATGCTGCTATTGGCCTTATGACATTGATTTTATGTCTGAGTGACATTCCATTGTATATAAGTACCACAACATATTTATCCATTTTTTTTCCCTTTCCTGGGATATTTAAAGTGTACCGCAGTCGAGGTTCTTGTAAACAGAGCAGCCCTAAACTTTGGGCTGGCTGTGTTTTGTGGATTTTTAGTTTTCCCAAAATACACGCCCATGAGTGGAAGTGTGCTATGCTCTGTAGCTCTGTTTTAGAAAACAACATACAGTTCTCCAAAGAGGCTGTTGGCAATTTACATCCTGTCCATCGGCATAACCAGACTCCCGTTTTTCCATGGCCTGTCCTGTATTTGTTGTTTTTACACAATTTGCGGATGGCCCTTTTGACCGGAGGTAAGTGACACTTCTATGTAGTGTGGATTTGCAATGCCTGATGGCTTGCTTGGCCAAAAAGGGCGTATGCATTTTTTCCCGAATATATTCAAGAAAATACACATACTCCCTTTTCAGCCAAGGGCCACATTGTCGAAGATCTGTCGCTTTTCATGTGCTTTAAAGACGACTCCAATCTACCTCTTGAAATCTGTTTCCTTCAATTCTGCCTTGCTTTCAAATCCTCTTCACTGCCTTACCTCAATATATTTCTGGATGATAGTTGTCCTTTATAACTCTGCAAGTTTGTGAATTGCTGTGCCCCTGATTTCCATTTTTCAACTCGCTTATTTGTGAGCTGGTTGCAATACCGCAGGATGGCTTTAGGCCCTAGTCTGGTTCCGCGGTTGCAGGCTGAGCCTGTTTTTAATTCTTCTTCCTGTTGGGAAACTAGAGAGATATGTGCCCATCCAAACACCTACAGCTAATGTCTCATTTGTTTCCCCTCTTCCTGTTCATCCTCTGCACAATTTGCAAACTGTGCACAACAGGAGGGTAAAGGCAGTGACACTCCAAGTGGGCAGATTTTCAGTATTGCAGATGGAATGGCTAAGCTGAGCACGAGGAAAGGAAAAATGAGGTACATTTTAGAAAACTTTCCCGATTACACAGTGTACCATCCAACGGGTTTCCCATGCATGTTTTAACTGTAGGAAGATTCCCTTAAACCTGGAGAGTTGGGGCCACTAGAATGGGTAGCACACAGTATTGCTCTAAGTGGTGTTCTTTTGCTCACACAACCTCATCAATCTTGTCAGCCCCAGGTGTCCAGTCTTATGTCTCCTCCAGCTGTGGGTGTAAAGGTGGTCAATCCAGGTTGCATCACAGGCCCTGAAAGTAATTTTTAAGACTTTCTCTCTGTTTTGCTGTTTTTGCATTTTGCTTTTGAAATTTATTTTTATAAGGGTGTTTAGCTGAATTTCAGTGCTGTGCATTCCGTTATACACACACATGATTCCTTTATGGAGACATTAGAATACATATGTTTTAGAATTATTACAAGTCAGATATATTCTTCTGCAATGAATAGGGGTTGTTGAGTCCAGTTCATTGTGCCGGGAGTAGGTGCTGTCTATTACATACTTGATTTATGGAACGGTATCTGTGCTAATTTTGGACTGTAGATTTATGTATCACCCTACCTCGCCTTTCCCCTTAATCAGGCAGAAGTTTGTTTTCTAAATGTGTGACTCTGTTGTGTTTGTAATTCAGTTCATATGCAGCCATGGGTACATTCCCGCTATGAATGATAGCTTATGATAATTTTCATTATTCTATTCTCTTTCCTAACTCAGTTCATGTGTAGCCACGTTTCCAGGACCTTCATAAGTGATACCTTATGATAAGTTTCTTTTTCTGTGTGACTTATTTCACTTAGAATCATCGTACCTAAATCCACTTATTTTGCTGCTAGTGGCCTTATGACATTGATTGCATGGCTGAGGGATATTCCATCGTACATAAGTAACACAATTTCTTGAACCATTTTTGTCTTTCCTGGGATATTTAAGGTGTACCCAAGTTGAGGTTCTTGTAAGCAGTGCAGCCCTAAATTTTGAGGTGGCTCTCTCTTATTGATATTCCGTTTTCCCAAGGTATATTCCCTAGACAGGAAGTGCCCTTGGCTCTGTAGCTCTGTTGTTTACTTGTTTTAGGGAACACAATGCACTCCTCCAGTGAGGAAGTTGGCAATTTACATCCAGCCAATCAGCATAACTAGGCTCCCTGTTCTCCAGGGCCTGTCTTGCCTTTCTAGTTTTTACACATTTTGCGGATGTCCCTTTTGACTGGTGAGAAATGATACTTCTTTGTAGTGCAGATATGCATTGCCCGTTTGCTTGGCCACAAAGGACGTATGAGTTTTCTCCTGAATATATTCAGGAGAAAACGCATACGCCCTTTTTGGCCAAGTGCATCATGGTCGAAGTTGTGCCCCTCTTCCTGTGCTTTAAAGGAGATTCCTATGTACCTCTTGAAATCTGTTTCCTGCTATTCTGTCTCACTTTCAAGTACACCTCGTTGCCTTCCCTCAACAGATTTTTGGACGATAGTTGTCCTTTATTACTCAGCCAGATTTTGAACTATTGTGCCCCTGAGATCGATTTATCAACTCGTTTTTTGTGAGTTGACCGCAAGTCCAAAATTTTGGTTCAGGACCTATACTGTTTCCCGGCGGGTGGCTGAGACTTTGGTTAATTCTTCTTTCTGCCGAGAAATTAGAGAGACATGTGCCCTTCCAAATGCCTAACAGCTACTCTCTCTTTGTTTCTCCCTCTTCCCTTTCATCCTCTGCCAAATTGGCAAGCTGAGCAAACCAGGATGTTAAAGGTGATGTCTCTCCAAGTTGGGAGATTGATACTAACGCAGTTGGAATGTCAAACAGAAGCACCAGGAGAGGGATTGTTAGTTGAGTTTTAGAAACTTTTTGTATTCAGAGTGTGTCCATTCTCTAGGTTTCCATACATGTTATAGCTGTGGTAATATTCCCTTCAACCTGGAGAGTTGGGACCCTTGGAATGTGTGCCACGCATTCTTGCTTTAAATGGTCTGCATTTGCTCACCGAATGTCACCAATACTCTCAGTCCCAAGTGTCCAGCCTTATGCCACATCCAGCTGTTGTTGTAGATATGGTCATTCCAGGTTTCATCAGAGCCCCTGAAGGAATTGTAAAGAATTTCCCTGTTTTTTTGTTTTGTATTTGAAATTCCTTTTTATAGTGGGTTTGAGCTGATTCTCACTGCCATGTTTATGCCAGTCTAGACACACTTGATTCCCTTACGGAGACATATCAATACATAGGTTTTAAGATTCTTACTAGTCAGATATATTCCTCTGTGGGAAATATTGGGTTTGGAGTCACTTTCACTGAGGATGGTGTAGGTCTTGACTATTCCGTAGTTGGTTTTTGGAATGGTACCTGTACTAATATCCAACTCTGGTCTTATGCATCACCCCACCTATCCTTCCCCCTTAAGCAGGCATAAGAGTGTTTTCTAAATGTGAGACTCTTTTCTCTTTCCTAACTTAGTTCATGTGTAGCCATGTTTACAGGACCTTCATAAGTGATATCTTATGATAAGTTTCTTTATGTTTGTGACTTATTTCACTTAGAATCATCGTACCTGAATCCACTCATTTTGCTGCTACTGGCCTTATGACATTGATTTCATGGCTGAGGGCTATTTCATCATACGTGAGTAACAAAGTTTCTTGAACCATTTTTGTCTTTCGTGGGAAATTTAAGGTGTACCCAATTTGAGGTTCTTGTAAGCAGTGCAGCCCTAAATTTTGGAGTGGCTCTGTCTTATTGATTTTCAGTATGCCCAAGGTATATTCCCTATACTGGAAGTGCCCTTGGCTCTGTAGCTCTGTTGTTTACTTGTTTTAGGGAACACAATGCACTCCTCCAGAGAGGCAGTTGGCAATTTACATCCTGCCCATCAGCATAACTAGGCTCCCTGTTCTCCAGGGCCTGTCTTGCCTTTATGGTTTTTACACATTTTGCGGTTGTCCCTTTTGAATGGTGGGAATTGATAATGCTTTGTAGTGCAGATTTGCATTGCCCGCTTGCTTGCTTGTCCAAAAAGGGCATATGCGTTTTCTCCTGATTATATTCAGGAAAAAACACATACGCCCTTTTTGGCCAAATGCATCATTGTCAAAGTTGTGCCCCTCTTTCTGTGCTTTAAAGGCAATTCCATTGTACCTCTTTATATCTGTTACTGGCTATTCTGGCTAGCTTTCTAGTCCACATCGTTGCCTTCCCTCAACAGATGTTTGGAAGATAGTTGTCCTTTATTACTCTGCCAGTTTGTGAATTGCTGTGCCCCTGAGTTCCATTTTTCAACTTGTTTTTTGTGAGCTGACCGCAACTCCAAAATTTTGGTTCAGGACCTATACAGGTTCGCGGCGGGTTGCTGAGACTTTGGTTAATTCTTCTTCCTGCTGGGAAATTAGAGTGAAATGTGCCCATCCAAATGCCTAACAGCTACTCTCTCATAGGTTCTCCCTCTTCCCTTTCATCCTCCGCCAAATTGGCATACTGTGAGAACCAGGAGGTTAAAGGGGCTGTCTCTCCAAGTTGGGAGATTGATAGTAAACTAGTTGGAAATTCTAGATGGAGAACCAGGAGAGGTACAATTAGTTGAGTTCTTGAAACCTTTCGTATTCAGAGTGTGTCCATTCTCTAGGTTTCCCGTACATGTTATAGCTGTAGTAATATTCCCTTCAACCTGGAGAGTTGGGAACCTTGGAATGTGTGCCACGCATTATTGCTTTAAAAGGTCTGCATTTGCTCACCCAATCTCACCAATCCTCTCAGTCCCAAGTGTCCAGCCTTATGCCACATCCAGCTGTCATTGTAGATAGGGTCATTCCAGGTTTCATCAGAGCCCCTGAAGGAATTGTAAAGAATTTCCCTGTTTTTTTTTTGTTGTTTTTGAAATTACTTTTTATAGTGGTTTTGAGCTGATTCTCACTGCCATATTAATGGCAGTCTAGACACACTTGATTCCCTTATGGAGACATATCAATATACAGGTTTTAAGATTATTACTAGTCAGTTATATTCGTCTGCGGGAAATATGGGGTTTTGAGTCCCTTTCACTGAGGAAGGTGTAGGTCTTGTCAATTCCATGTTTGGTTTCTGGAATGGTACCTGTACGAATATCAAACTCTGGTTTTATGCATCACCCCTCGTCTCCTTTCCCCTTAAGCAGGCATAGAGTGTTTTCTAAATGAGAGGCTCTTTTCTCTTTCTTAACTCTATTCATGTGTAGCCATGTTTACAGGACCTTCATAAGTGATATCTTATGATAAGTTTCTTTTTATCTGTGACTTATTTCACTTAGAATCATCTTTCCTGAATCCACTCATTTTGTTGCTACTGGCCTTATGACATTGATTTCATGGCTGAAGGATAATCCATCGTATGTAAGTACCAATATTTCTTGAACCAATTTTGTATTTCCTGGGATATTTAAGATGTACCCAAGTTGAGGTTCTTGTAAAGAGTGCAGCCCTAAATTTTGGGGTGGCTCTGTCTTATTGATTTTCAGTTTTCCCAAGGTATATTCCCTAGACTGGAAGTGCCTTTGGCTCTGTAGCTCTGTTTTTTAATTGTTTTAGGGAAAACATTGCACTCCTCCAGAGAGGCAGTTGGCAATTTACATACTGACAATCAGCATAACTAGGCTCCCTGTTCTCCAAGGCCTCTCTTGCCTTTCTGGTTTTTACACATTTTGCAGATGTCCCTTTTGACTGCTGGGAAGTGATACTTCTTTGTACTGCAGAATTTCATTGCCTGCTTGCTTGCTTGGCCAAAAAGGGTGTATGCGTTTCCTCCTTGTTATATTCAGGAGGAAACGCATACGCCCTTTTTGGGCAAGTTCATCATGGTCGAAATTGTGCCCCACTTCCTGTGCTTTAAACGCGATTCCAATGTACCTCTTGAAATCTGTATCCTGCTATTCTGGCTCCCTTTCAAGTTCACCTCGTTGCCTTCCCTCAACAGATTTTTGGACGATAGTTGTCCATTATTACTCTTCCAGTTTGTGAATTGCTGTGCCCCTGAGCTCCATTTTTCAACTCGTATTTTGTGAGCTGACCGCAAGTCCAAAATTTTTGTTCAGGACCTATATTCGTTCCCGGAGGGTGTCTGAGACTTTGGTAAATTCTCCTTCATGCCTGGAAATTAGAGTCACATGTGCCCGTCCAAATGCCTAACAGCTACTCTCTCATTGGTTCTCCCTCTTCCCTTACATCCTCTGCCAAATTGGGAACCTGTGCGAACCAAGAGGTTAAAGGGGCCGTGTCTCCAAGTTGGGAGATTGATAGTAAAGCAGTTGGAAAGTCAAACCGGAGCACCAGGAGAGGGATTATTAGTTCAGTTTTCGAAACCTTTCGTATTCACAGTGTTTCCATTCTCTAGGTTTCCCGTACCTGTTATAGCTGTAGTAATATTCCCTTCATCCTTTAGAGTTGGGACCCTTGGAATGAGTGCCTCGCATTATTGCTTTAAACGGTCTGCATTTGCTCACCGATTCTCACCAATCCTCTGAGTCCCAAGTGTCCAGCCTTATGTCACATCCAGCTGTCGTTGTACATAGGGTCATTCCAGGTTTCATCAGAGACCCTGTAGGAATTGTAAAGAATTTCCCTCTTTTTTGTTTTGTTTTTGAAATTCCTTTTTATAGTGGGTTTGAGCTGATTCTCAGTGCCATGTTTATGCTAGTCTAGACACACTTGATTCCCTTACAGAGACATATCAATAGATTGGTTTTAAGATACTTACTAGTCAGATATATTCCTCTGTGGGAAATATGGGGTTTTGAGTCCCTTTCACTGAGGAAAGTGTAGGTCTTGTCTATTCCATAGTTGGTTTTTGGAACGGTACCTGTACTAATATCAAACTCTGGTTTTATGCATCACCCCACCTTTCCTTCACCCTTAAGCAGGCACAGGAGTGTTTTCTAAATGTGAGACTCTGTTCTCTTTCCTAACTCAGTCCATGTGTATCCAGCCATGTTTACAGGACCTTCATAAGTGATATTTTATAAGTTTCTTTTTCTCTGTGACTTATTTCACTTAGAATCATCGTACCTGAATCCACTCATTTTGCTGCTACTCGCGTTATGACATTAATTTCATGGCTGAGGGATATTCCATCTTACGTAAGTAACACAATTTCTTGAACCGTTTTTGTCTTTCCTGGGATATTTAAGGTGTACCCAAGTTGAGGTTCTTGTAAGCAGTGCAGCCCTAAATTTTGAGGTGGCTCTGTCTTATTGATTTTCCATTTTACCAAAGTATAATCCCTAGCCTGGAAGTGTCCTTGGTCTGTAGCTCTGTTTTTAACTTGTTTTAGGGAGCACAGTGCACTCCTCCAGAGAGGCAGTTGGCAATTTACATCCTGCCCAACAGCATAACTAGGTTCCTTGTTCTCCAGTGCCTGTCTTGCCTTTCTGGTTTTTGTTCATTTTGCGGATGTCCCTCTTGACCGGTGGGAAGGGGCACTTCTTTATAGTGCAGATTTGCATTGCCCGCTTGCTTGCTTGGCCAAAAAGGGCATATGCGTTTTCTCCTGAATATATTCAGGAGAAAATGCATACGCACTTTTTGGCCAAGTGCATCATTGTCGAAGTTGTGCCCCTCTTCCTATGTCTTAAAGGTGATTCCAATGTACCTCTTGAAATCTGTTTCCTACTATTCTGGCTCGCTTTCAAGTCCACCTCGTTGCCTTCCCTCAACAAATTTTTGGAAGATTTTTGTCCTTTATTGCTCTGCCAGTTTGTGAATTGCTGTGCCCCTGAGCTCCATTTTTCAACTCGTTTTTTGTGAGCTGACCGCAAGTCCCAAATGTTGGTTCAGGACCTATACTGGTTCCCGGCGGTTGGCAGAGACTTTGGTTTATTGTTCTTCGTGCCGGGAAATTAGAGTGACATGTGCCCGTCCAAATGCCTAACAGCTACTCTCTCATTGTTACTCCCTCTTCCCTTTCATCCTTTGCCTATTTGGCAACCTGTGCAAACCAGGAGGTTTAAGGGGCTGTCTCTCCAAGTTGGGAGATTGATAGTAAAGCAGTTTTAAAGTGAAACCGGAGCACGAGGAGAGGGACTATTAGTTGAGTTTTAGAAACCTTTCGTATTCACAGTGGGTCCATTCTCTAGGTTTCCCGTACATGTTATAGCTGTAGTAATATTCCCTTTTATTTGGAGAGTTGGGACCTAAGGAATGGGTGCCACGCATTATTGCTTTAAAGGGTCTGCATTTGCTCACCCAATCTGACCAATCGTCTCAGTCTCAAGTTTCCAGCCTTATGCCACATCCAGCTGTCGTTGTAGATAGGGTCATTCCAGGTTTCATCAGAGCCCCTGAAGGAATTGTAAAGAATTTCCCTGTTTTTTGTTTTGTTTTTAAATTCCTTTTTATCGTGGGTTTCCGCTGATTTTCACTGCCATGTTTATGCCAGTCTAGACACACTTGATTCCCTTACAGAGACATATCAATACATAGGTTTTAAGATTCTTACTAGTCAGATATATTCCTCTGCAGAGAATAGGGGTTTTCAGTCCCGTTCACTGAGGAAGGAGTTGGTCTTGTCTATTCTGTATTCGGATTATGGAATGGTACTGGTTCTAATATCAAACTATGGTTTTATGCATCTCCCCACATCTCTTTTCCCCGTAAGCAGGCATAAGTATATTTCCTATATGTGAGACTCTGTTCTCTTTACTAATTCAGTTCAAGTGTACCCATGTTTACATTTCCTTCATAAGTGATATCTTATCTCAGAATGCTCCATGGCTCTTGTCATAATAATGCTCCATGATGCTTGTCACCACGATTATCCATGGTCTTCTCATCACAATGCTCCACGGTCTTGCCATCACATTGCTCCATGTCCCTTGTCATCACAATTCTCCACCTCTTTGTCATCACAATATTCCATGACATTTCTCATCACAATGTTACATGCTCTTGTCATCACAATTCTCCATGCACTTGTCATCACAATGCTCCCTGAACCCTGTCATAGCAAGCTCCATATGCTTGTCATCACAATGCTTCATGACATTGTTATAAAAATTCTCAATGTCCCTTGACATCACAATGCTCCCTGCCATTGTCATCACAATTCTCCATGACACTTGTCATCACAAGGCTCCATGACCCTTGTCATCACAATGCTCCAAGACCTCTGTAATCAGAATTCTCCATGCCACTTTTCATCTCAATGCTCCATGAACAGTGTCATCACAATGCACCATGCCCATCATCATAATGATTCATGCTATTGTCATCACAATGAAATCAAAATGCTCCATGTCCACTGTCAGCACAATGCTCCAAACCTTTCTGATCACAATGTTCAATAACACTTGTCATCACATGCCCCATGACGCTCGTCATCAAAATGATGCAAGGTCTTCTCATCACAATGATCCATGACCTTTGTCACCACAATGCTCAATACACTTGGCATCACAATACTCACTGACACTTGTCATCAGTATGCTCCTTGAACACTGTCATGACAAGGCTCCATGCATTTTTGATCACAATGATCCATTCTCTTTTCATCAAAATGATCCTAGATCCCTGTTATCACAATGCTCCGTGACTCCAGTCATCACAGTGCTTCATGACACTTATCATCAAAATGGTCCATAACCTCGTCACACAAAGCTCTGTGACCATTGTCACCACAATGCTCCATGAAATTTTTATCACAATGCTCTGTGACCCTTGTCAACCCAAAGCTCCATGCCTTTGTCAGCACAATGCTCCATGACCCTTGTCAGCACAATGCTCGTTGCGTGTGTCAGCACAATGCTCCTTAACCCATGTCATCACAATGCACCATGCACTTGTCATCACAATGCTCCACATCCTTGTCATCAAAATGTTCCATAAACCTTGTCATCACAAAGCTCCATGCACTTCTCCTCAAAATGTCTTCTCACCACTGATATCACAATGTTCCATCACTAGTCATCACAATACTCCCTCACCACTGTCATCACGATATACCATGACCCATGTAATCACAATTCTCCATGCCCTTGTCATCACAAAGCTGCATGACGCAGGTCATCAGAATGCTCCATGGCCTTCTCTTCACAATGCTCCATGCCCTTGTCATCACAATGCTCCAACACCCCTGTAATCTCAATGCTCCATGCCCCTTTTCATCTCAATGCTCCATGAACCCTGTCATCACAATGCACCGTGCCCATCACCATAATATTTCATGCTATTGTCATCACAATGAAATCAAAATGCTCAATGACCTCTGTCATCACAATGCACGAAACACTTCTGATCAAAATATTCCATACCACTTGTCATCACAATGCCCCATGACGCTGGTCATCCCAATTATCCATGGTCTTCTCATCACAATGCTCCATGATCTTTGTCATCACAATGCTCAATACACTTATCATCAAAATGCTCCCTGACAGTTGTCATCAGTATGCTCCTTGAACCCTGTCATGAAAAGGCTCCATGCATTTTTCATCACAATGATCCATTCCCTTTTCATCACAATGCTCCAAGACACCTGTAATCACAATGCTCCATGTCCTTGTCATCACAAAGCTCCATGACGCATGTCATCAGAATGCTCCATTGCCTTCTCATAACAATGCTCCATGCCCTTGTAATCACATTGCTTCAAATCCCCTGTAATCTCAATGCTCCATGCACCTTTTCATCAGAATGCTCCATGCCCTTGTCATCACAATGCTCCATGACCGTTGTCATCGCAATGTTCCAAGCCCTTGTCATCAAAATGCTCCATTACATTTGTCATGACAATCCTCCATGAAACTTGGTATCACAATGCTCCATGCCATTGTCATCACAATGGACAATGACATATGTCATCACAATGCTCCCTGACACCTGTCTTCACAATACTCCATGACCTTGTCATCACAATGTGCCATGCCCTATGTCATCACAATAATCAATGAAACATATCAGACCAATGTTCCATGCCCCTGTCATCACAATGCTCCATGCCCTTGTCATCACAATGCAACATGAACCCTGTCATCACAATGCTCCGTGACCACAGTCATCACAATGCTTCATGACCTTTGTCCTCACAATGGTCCAGCCCTCGTCACAAAATGCTCTGTGACCTTTGTCACAACAATGCTCCATGCCCTTGTCATCTCAATGCTCCATGCCCACTGTCATCACAGTAATCCATGAAACTTGTCAGACCAATGTTCCATGCCCCTGTCATCACATTGCTCCATGCCCCTGTCATCACAATGCTCCATGAACCCTGTCATCACAGTGCTCCGTGACTCCAGTCATCACAATGATTCATGACCTTTCTCATCACAGTGGTCCATGCCCTCGTCACACAAGGCTCTGTGATCTTTGTCACCATAATGCTCCATGAAATTTTCATCACAATGCTCTGTGTTCCTTGTCATCGGAATGCTCCATGCCTTTGTCAGCACAATCCTCCATAACACTTGGTATCACAGTGCTCCATGCCATTGTCATCACAATGGATAATGACATATGTCATCACAATGCTCCTTGACACCTGTCTTCACAATACCCCATGACCTTGTCATCACAAAGAACCATGCCCTTGTCATCAAAATGAGCCATGCCCACTGTCATCACAATAATCAATGAAATTTGTCAGACCAATGTTCCATGCCCCTGTCATCACATTGCTCCATGCCCTTGTCATCACAATGCTCCGTGACTCCAGTCCTCACAATGATTCATGACATTTCTCATCAAAATGGTCCATGCCCTCGTCACACAAGGCTCTGTGATCTTTGTCACCACAATGCTCCATGAAATTTTCATCACAATGCTCTGTGTCCCTTGTCATCACAATGCTCCATGCCTTTGTCAGCACAATGCTCCATGACACTTGTCATCAAAATGCTCCATGCGCTTGTCAGCACAATGCTCCATGACACATGTCATCACAATGTGCCATGCTCTTTTCATCACAATGATCCACATCCTTTTCATTGCTATGCTCCATAAAATTTGTCATCACAATGCTCCATGCACTGCTCATCAAAATGCTCTCTCACCACCTATATCATAATGTTCCATCACTAGTCATCACAATACGCGCTCACCCCTGTCATCACAATGTTCCATGACCACTGTCATCACAGTGCTACATGCCCTTTTCATCACAATGCTCCATGACCCCTGACATAACAATGTTCCATAACCCCTGTCATCAAAATATTCATGACTCTTTTATTCAAATTGCTCCATGACCCTGTCATCACAATGCTCCCTGCCCTTCTCTTCATAATGCACCAGGCCCCTTTCATCAAAATGCCCCATGACATTTGTCATCACAAAGCTCCCTTACCCTTGGGATCACAATGCTCCATGCCATTGTCATCACAATGCTCAATGAAATCTCTCATCACATTGTTCCATGCCCTTGTCATCACAATGCTCCATTACACCTGTCATAACAATGCTCCATGACCCCTGCCATCACAATGTTCCACGGCCTTGTCATCACAAGGCTCCATGACCCTAGTCATCACAATGCTCCAAGACCTCTGTAATCACAATTCTCCATGACACTTTTCATCTCAATGCTCCATGAACACTGTCATCACAATGCACCATGCCCATCATCATAATGATTCATGCTGTTGTCATCACAATGAAATCAAAATGCTCCATGTTCTCTGTCCTCACAATGCTCCAAACCCTTCTGATCACAATGTTCCATAACACTTGTCATCACATGCCCCATGACGCTCGTCATCAAAATTATGCAAGGTCTTCTCATCTCAATACTCCATGACCTTTGTCACCACCATGCTCAATACACTTGGCATCACAATGCTCGCTGACACTTGTCATCAGTATGCTCCTTGAACACTGTAATGACAAGGCTCCATGCATTTTTCATCACAATGATCCATTCCCTGTTCATCACAATGCTCCAAGACCCCTGTTATCACAATGCTCCGTGACTCCAGTCATCACAATGCTTCATGACATTTGTCATCACAATGGTCCATGACCTCGTCACACAAAGCTCTGTGACCTTTGTCACCACAATGCTTCATGAAATTTTTATCACAATGCTCTGTGACGCTTGTCATCACAAAGCTCCATGCCTTTGTGACACAATGCTCCATGACCCTTGTCATCACAGTGCTCGATGCGCGTGTCAGCACAATGCTCCATAACCCATGTCATCACAATGCACCATGCACTTGTCATCACAATTCTCCACATCCTTGTCATCAAAATGCTCCATAAACCTTGTCATCACAATGCTCCATGCATTTCTCCTCAAAATGCCTTCTCACCACTGATATCACAATGTTCCATCCCTAGTCATCACTATACTCCCTCACCCCTGTCATCAAAATATTCCATGACCCCTGTAATCACAATTCTCCATGCCCTTGTCAACACAAAGCTACATGACGCATGTCATCAGAATGCTCCATGACCTTGTCATCACAATGCTCCATGCCCTTGTCATTACAGTGATCCATGACGCTCTTCATCATAATTATCCATGTTCTTTCCATCACAATGCTCCACGGTCTTGGTATCACAATTCTCCATGCCCTGTTCATCAAAATGCTCCATGTCCCATGTCATTACAATTCTCCACGTCCTTGTCATCACAATGCTTCGTGACACTTCTCATCATAATGTTACATGATATTGTCATCACAGTTCTACATGCACTTGTCATCGCAATGCTCTGTGACCCCTGTCATAGCAAGCTCCATGCGCTTGTCATCACAATGCTTCACGACGTTGTCATCAAAATTCTCAATGGCCCTTGTCATCACAATGCTCCATGCCCTTGTCATCACAATTCTCCATGACCCTGTCATCAAAATGCTCCATTACCTTTGTCATCACAATCCTCCATGACACTTGGTATCTTAATGCTCCATGCCATTGTCATCACAATGGACAATGACATATGTCATCACAATGCTCCCTGACACCTGTCTTCACAATACTCCATGACCTTGTCATCACAATGTTCCATGCCCTTGTCATCACAATGTGCCATGCCCACTCTCATCACAATAATCCATAAATCTTGTCAGAGCAATGCTCCATGACCCCTGTCATCACAATGCTCCGTGACTCCTGTCATCACAATGCTTCATGACCTTTGTCATCACAGTGGTCCATGCCCTCGGCACACAAGGCTCTGTGATCTTTTTCAGCACAATGCTCCATGAATATTTCATCACAATGCTCTGTGTCACTTGTCATCAAAATGCTCCATGCCTTTGTCACCACAATGCTCCATGCCCTTGTCTTCACAATGCTCCATGCCCACTGTCATAACAATAAACCCTGAAACTTGTCAGACCAATGTTCCATGCCCCTGTCATCACATTGCTGCATGCCCTTGTCATGACAATGCTCCATACCCTTGTCATCACAATGTTCCGTGACTCCAGTCATCACAATGCTTCATGACCTTTGTCATCACAATGGTACTTAACCTCGACATCACAAGGCTCTGTGACCATTGGCACCAGAATGCTCCATGAACTTTTCATCACAATGCTCTGTGACCGTTGTCATCACAAGGTTCCATGAATTTGTCAGCACAATGCTCCATGACCCTTGTCATCACAATGCTCCATGCGCTTCTCAGCACAATGCTCCATGACAAATGTCATCACAATGCGCCATGTGCTTGTCATCACAATGCTCCACATCCTTGTCATCAAAATGCTCCATAAACCTTGTCATCACAATGCTCCATGCACTTCTCATAAAAATGCTCTCTCACCAATGATATCACAGTGTTCCATCACTAGTCATCACAATACTCCCTCACCCCTGTCATCACAATGTTCCATGACCCCTGTCATCAAAATGCTATATGCCCTTATAATCACAATGCTCCATGAGCCCTGACATCCCAATGTTCCATAAAACCTGTCATCAAAATGCTCCATGACCAGTTTCATCACAATGCTCCATGCCCCCTGACATCAGAATGTTCAATAATCCCTGTCACAAAATGCTCCATGACCCTTTTCATCACAATGCTCCATGACACCTGACATCACAATTTTCCATAACCCCTCTCATCAAAATGTTCCATGACCCTTTTGATCAAATTGCTCCATGACCCTGTCATCACAATGCTCCCTTCACTTCTCATCACAATGCACCATTGCCTTGTCATCAAAATGCTCCATGACATTTTTCATCACAAAGCTCCATGACATTTGGCATCACAATGCTCCATGCCATTATCAGCAAATGCTCCTTGAACCCTCTCATCACATTGCTCCATGCCCTTGTCATCACAATGCTCCATGCCCTTATCATTACAATCCTCCATGACCTATGTATCATAGTGTTCCTTGCCCTTGTCATCACAATGCTGCATGCCCACTCTCATCACAATAATCCATGAAACATTTCAGACCAATGCTCCATGCCCTTGTCATCACAATGCTCCATTACCGCTGTAATTATAATGCTCCATGACACCTGCCATCACAAGGTTCCATGGCCTTGTCTTCACAAGCCTCCATGACCCTTGTCATCACAATGCTCCAAGACCCCTCTAATCACAATGCTCCATGTCATTGTCATCACAAAGCTCCATGATGCATGTCATCAGAATGCTCCATGGCCTTCTAATCACAATGCTCCATTCCCCTTTTCATCTCAATGCTCCATGAACCCTGTCATCACAATGCACTATGCCCATCATCATAATGCTTCATGCTGTTGTCATCACAATGAAATCAAACTGCTCCATGACCTCTGTCATCACAATGCTCCAAACCCTTCTGATCACAATGTTCCATAACACTTGTCATCACAATGCTCCATGACCCTGGTCATTACAATTATCCATGGTCTTCTCATCACAATGCTCCATGACCTTTGTCATCACAATGCTCAATACACTTGTCATCACAATGCTCCCTGACAATTGTCGTCAGTATGCTCCTTGAACCCTGTCATGACAAGGCTCCATGCATTGTTCATCACAATGATCCATGCCCTTTTCATCACAATGCTCCAAGACCCCTCTAATCACAATACTCCATGTCCTTTTCATCACAAAGCTCCATGACGCATGTCATCAGAATGCTCCATGGCCTTCTCATCACAGTGCTCCATGCCCTGGTCTTCACAATGCTACAAAACCCCTGTAATCACAGTGCTCCATGAACCTTTTTATCAGTATGCTCCATGACAATTGTCATCACAAGGCGCCATGGCCCTCTCATCACAATACTCCAGGACCTTCTCATCACATTGCTCCATTCCCTTCTCATCACAATGCTCCATGACCCCTGTCATCACAGTACTCCATGAATATTTTCAGCCCAATGCTCCATGACCTTCTCATCACAATGCTCCATGACCCATGTCATCACAATGCTACATGACCACAGTCATCAAAATGATCCATGCCACTTGTCATCAGAATATTCCATGAGCTTGTCATCCCCATGCTCCATGACCCCTGTAATCACAATGGTCCTTGACGCTTGTCGTCACAGAGCTCCATGACACTTGTCATCACGGTGCTCCATGCCTTTGTCAGCAAAATGCTCCATGCACTTGTCCTCACAATTCTCCATTACCAGTGTCATCACAATCCTCCATGAACCTTGAGATCACATTGCTTCATGCCCTTGTCATCACAATGCTCCAAACCCTTGTGATCACCATGTTCCATAACACTTGTCATCACAACGCTCCATGATGCTTCCCATCACAATACTCCATGCCCTTGTAATCACAATGCTCCATGAACTTTGTCATCACAATGCTCAATACACCTGTCATCACAATGCTCCCTGACACTTTTCCTCAGAATGCTCCTTGAACCCTGTCATGAAAAGGCTCTATGCCTTTTTCATCACAATGCTCCATGCCCTTTTTCTCACAATGCTCCATGCCATTGTCATCACAATACTCCACAAGCTTGTCATCAGAATGCTCCAAGACCCTTGTCAATACAATGCTCCATGATCCCTGTCATCACAATGCTCCATGACGCTGGTCATTACAATTATCCATGGTCTTCTAATCACAATGCTCCATTACCTTTGTCATCACAATGCTCAATACACTTGTCATCACAACGCTCCCTGACACTTGTCGTCAGTATGCTCCTTGAACCCTGTCATGACAAGGCTCCATGCATTTTTCAACACAATGATCCATGCCCTTTTCATCACAATCCTCCAAGACCCCTCTGATCACATTGCTCCATGCCTTTGTAATCACAATGCTCCATTGCCCATGTCATAACAATGCTCCATGACCCCTGCCATCACAATGTTCCACGGCCTTGTCATCACAAGGATCCAAGACCCCTGTAATCACAATGCTCTATGCCAGTTTTCATCAGAATGCTCCATGAGAATTGTCATCACAAGGCTACATCGTCCTCTCATCACAATGCTCCAGGACCTTGTCATCACAATGCTCCGTGACTCCAGTCATCACAATGCTTTATGACCTTTGTCAACACAGTGGTCCATTCCCTCGTCATCAAAAGGCTCTGTGATACTTGTCACCACAGTGCTCCATGAAATTTTCATCACAATGCTCTGTTACCCATGTCATCACTATGCTCCATACCTTTGTCAGCACAATGCTCCATGACCATTGTCATCACAATGCTCCATGCGCTTGTCCGCACAATGCCCCATGACCTGTGTCATCACAATGCGCCATGCGCTTGTCATCACAATGCTCCACAACCTTTTCATCACAGTGCTCCATAAATCTTGTCATCACAATGCTCCATGCACTTCCCATCAAAATGCTGTCCCACCACGGATATCATAATGTTCCATCAGTAGTCATCACAATACTCCCTCACCCCTTTCATCACAATGTTCCAGGACCCCTGTCATCAAAATGCTCCATGACCCTTTTCATCATAATGCTCCATGACCCCTGACATCACAATGTTCCATAACCCTTTTCATCAAAATATCCCATGACACTTTTCATCAAATTGCTCCATGACCATTTCATCACAATGCTCTCTGCCCTTCTCATCACAGTGCACCACGCCCTTGTCATCAAAATGCTCTATTACCTTTGTCATCACAAAGCTCCATGACACTTGGCATCACAATGCTCCATGCCATTGTCATCAAAATGCTCCATGAACACTCTCATCACATTGTTAAATGCAATTGTCATCACAGGCTCCATGATGCTTTTCATCACAATGCTCGATGCTCTTCTTAACACAACGCTCCATGCGCTTTTCATTAAAATCCGCCATGACCCATGTATCACAGTGTTCCGTGCCATTGTCATCACAATGCTCCATGCCCCCTCTCATCACAATAAGCCATGAAACTTTTCAGACCAATGCTCCATGCCCTTCTCATCAAAATGCTCCATTACCCGTTATAACAATGCTCCATGACACCTTCCATTACAATGTTCCACGGCCTTGTCATCACAAGTCTCCATAACCCATGTCATCAAAATGCTCCATGTCCTAGTCATCACAAAGCTCCATGACGCATGTCATCAGAATGCTCCATGGCCTTCTCATTCACGATGCTCCATGCCCTTGTCATCACAATTCTCCTAGACCCCTGTAATCACAATGCTCCATGCCCCTTTTCATCTCAATGCTCCATGAACCGTGTCATCACAATGCACCATGCCCATCATCATAATGCTTCATGCTATTGTCATCAAAATGAAATCAAAATGCTCCATGACCTCTGTCATCACAATGCTCCAAACACTTGTGATCACATTGTTCCATAACAATTGTCATCACAACGCCCCATGACGCTCATCATCACAGTTATCCATGGCTTCTATTCACAATACTCCATGAACTTTGTCATCACAATGCTCAATACACTTGTCATCACAATGCTCCCTGACACTTGTCATCAGTATGCTCCTTGAACCCTGCCATGACAAGGCTCCATGCCTTTTTAATCACAATGATCCATGCCCTTTTCCTGACAATGCTCCAAGACCCCTGTAATCACAATGCTCCATGCCCTTGTCATCACAAAGCTTCATGACATATGTCTTCAGAATGCTCCATGGCCTTCTCGTCACCATGCTCCATGCCCTGTTCATCACAATGCTCCTTTCCCTTGTCATCAAATTGCCCCATTCCCCTGTCATCACAATACTCCTTGAATATTTTCAGCCCAATGCTCCATAACCTACTCATCACAATGCCCCATGAATCCTGTCATCACAATGCTCCATGACCCCTGTCATCTCAATGCTCCGTGACTCCAGTCATCACAATGCTTCATGACTTTTGTCATCAGAATGGTCCATGCCCTTGTCACACAAGGCTCTGTGTCATTTGTCACCACAATGCTCCATGAACATTTCATCACAATGCTCCATGACACTTCTCATCACCATGTTACATGCTCTTGTCATCACAATCGTCCATGCCATTGTCATCACAATGGACCATGACATATGTCATCACCATGATCCCTGACAACTGTCTTCACAATACACCATGTCCTTGTCATCACAATGCTCCATGCCCTTGTCTTCACAATGCGCCATGCCTACACTCTTCAAAATAATCCATGAAAGTGGTCAGACCAATTCTCCATGCCCCTATCATCACAGTGCTCCATGCCGTTGTCATCACAATGCACCATGAGCCCTGTCATCACATTGCTCCCTGACTCCACACATCACAATGCTTCATGAACTTTGACATTACAGTGGTCCATGCCCTGGTCATCAGAAGTCTCTGTGACCTTTCTCACCACAATGCTCCATGAACTTTTCATCACAATGCTCCATGACCCTTGTCATCACAAAGCGCCATGCGCTTCTCAGCACAATGCTCCATGACCCATGTCATCACAATGTGTCATGCGCTTGTCATCACAATGCTCCACAACCTTGTCATCACAGTGCTCCGTAAACCTTGTCATCACAATGCACCATGCACTTCTCATCAAAATGCTCTCTCACAACTGATATCACAATGTTCCATCACTAGTCATCACTATACTCCTCAACCCTGTCATCACAATGTTCCATGACCCCTGTAATCACAATGCTCCATGCCCTTGTCATCACAAAGCTCCATGATGCATGTCATCAGAATGCTCCATGGCCTTCTCATCACAATGCTCCATGCCCTTGCCATCACAATGCTCCATTACCCCTGTCATCACAATGCTCCATGACCACTGTCAACAGAGCGCTCCATGACCCCTGACAGCACAATGATCTGTGACACATGTCATCAAAATGCTCCATGACACTTGTCATCACAATGATCCATGCGCTTGTCACCCCAATTCTCCATGACCCCTGTAATCAGAATGTTCCCTGACGCTTGTCATCCCAGTGCTAGATGACCCTTGGCAACACAATGCTCCATGCCATTGTCATCACAATGCTCCATGAACCCTCTCATCACATTGCTCCATGCCCTTGTCATCACAAAGCTCCATGATGCTTGTCATCACACTGCTCGATGCCATTCTCATCACAAGGCTGCAGGACCTTGTCATTACAATGTTCCATGGTCCATGTATCACTGTGTTCTGTGCCCTTGTCATCACAATGCTCCATGCCCACTCTCATCACAATAATCCATAAAACTTGTCACATCAATGCTCCATGCACTTGTCATCAAAAGACTCCATTACCCGTGTCATAACAATGCTCCATGACCCCTGCCATCACAATGTTCCACGGCCTCATCATCACAAGGCTCCATGACCCTTGTCATCACAATTCTCCATGAACACTGTAATCGCAATGCTCCATGCACTTGTCATCACAAAGCTCCATGATGCATATCATGAAAATGCTCCATGACCTCTGGCATCTCAGTGCTCCAAACCATTGTGATCACAATGTACCATAACACTTGTCATCACAATTCCCCATGACGCTCCTCATCACAATTATCCATGGTCTTCTCATCACAATGCTCCATGACCTTTGTCATCACAATGATCAATACACTTGTCAGCTCAATGCTCTCTGACACTTCTCCTCAGTATGCTCCTTGAACCCTTTCATGACAAGGCTCCATGCCTTTTTCATCACAATGATCCATGCACTTTTCATCACAATGCTCCAAGACCACTGTAATCACAATGCTCCATGCCCTTGTCATCACAAAGCTCCATGACCCATATCATCAGAAGTCTCCATGGCTTCGCATCACCATGCTCCATGCCCTTGTCATCACAATGCTCCCTGACAGTTGTCTTCAGAATGCTCCTTGAAACCTGTCATGAAAAGGCTCCATGCCTTTTTCATCACAATGCTCCATGCCCTTTTCATCACTATGCTCCAGGCCATTGTCATCACAAAACTCCGCAAGCTTGTCATCAGAATGCTCCATGACCCATGACATCACAATGCTCCATGACCCCTCTCATCACAATGCTCCATGACACCTGTCATCACAATGCTCCATGCCTCTTGTCATTAAAGTGCTCCATGACTCTCGTCATCACAATTATCCATGGCCTTCTCATCACACTGCTCCACGGTCTTGCCATCACTATGCTCCATGCCCTGGTCATCACAATGCTCCATGTCTCTTGTCATCACAATTCTCCACGTCCTTGTCATCAAAATACTCCATGACACTTCTCATCACAATGTTACGTGGTCTTCTCATCACAGTTCTCCATGCACTTTTCATAGCAATGCTCCATGTCCCCTGTCATAGCAAGCTCCGTGCGCTTGTCATCACAATGCTGCATGACGTTTGCATCAAAATTCTCAATGGCCCTTGTCATCACAATGCTCCATGTCCTTGTCATCACAATGCTCCATGACACTTTTCTTCACAATTCTAAAAGAAATTGTCATCACAATGCCCCATTACCTTTGTCATCACAATCCTCCATGACACTTGGCATCACAAGGCTCCATTACATTTGTAATCACAATCCTCCATGACACTTGGCATCACAATGCTCCATGACATATGTCATCACAGTGCTCCCTGACACCTGTCTTCACAATACTACATGACCTTGTCATAATTATGTTCCATGCCCTTGTCATCACAGTGTGCCCTGTCCACTCTCATAGCAATAATTCATGAAAATTGTCAGACCAATGCTCCGTGCCCCTGTCATCATAATGCTCCATGCCCTTGTAATCACAATGCTCCATGACCCCTCACATCATAATGCTCCGTGACTCCAGCCATCACAATGCTTTATGAACTTTTTCATCACAATGGTTATTTCCCTCGTCATCGCAATGCTCTGTAACACTTGTTATCACAATGCTCCATGCCATTGTCAGCACAATGCTCCATGACCCTTGTCATCACAATGCTCCATGCGCTTGTCAGCACAATGCTCCAAGACACATGTCATCACAATGTGCCATGCACTTGTCATCACAATGCTCCACAACCTTGTCATCACAATGCTCCATAAACCTTTTTATCACAATGCTCCATGCACTTCTCATCTAAATGCTCTCTCACCACTGATATCACAATGTTCCATCACCAGTCATCACAATACTCCCTCAACACTGTCATCACAATGTTCCATGACCCATGTCATCAAAATGCTACATGCACTTATCATAACAATGCTCCATGACCACTGACATCACAATGTTCATAACCCCTGTCATCAAAGTATTCCCTGACCCTTTCCATCAAATTGTTCCATGAACCTGTCATCAGAATGCTCCCTTCCCTACTCATCAAAATGCACCACGCCCTTGTCATCAAAATGCTCCATTACATTTGTCATCACAAACCTCCATTCCATTGTCATCACAATGCTCCATGAAACATCTCATCACATTACTCCATGCACTTGTCATCCCAAATCTCCATGACGCTTGTCATCACAATGCTCGATGCATTTCTCATCACAATGATCCATGCCTTGTCATTACAATCCTCCATGACCCATGTATCACCATGTTCCCTGCCCTTGTCATCACAATGCTCCATGCCCACACTCATCACAATAATACATGAAAATTTCAAACCAATGCTCCATGTCCTTGTCATCAAAATGCTCCATTACCCCTGTCATAACAATGCTCCATTACCCCTGCCATCACAGTGTTCCACGGCCTTGTCATCACAAGGCTCCATGAACATTGTCATCACAATGCTCCAAGACCACTGTAATCACAATGCTCCATACCCCTTTTCATCTCAATTCTCCATGAACACTGTCATCAAACTGCACCATGCCAATCATCACAATGCTTCATGCTATTGCCATCACAAAGAAATCAAAATGCTCCATGACATCTGTCATCACAATGCTCCAAACCCTTCTGATCACAATGTTCCATAGCCCTTGTTATCACAATGCGCCATGACGCTCGTCATCACAATTATCCATGGTCTCCTCATCAAAATGCTCCATGACCTTTGTCAACACAATGCTCAATACACTTGTCATCACAATGCTCCCTGACACTTGTCTTCAGTATGCTACTTGAAACCTGTCATGACAAGGCTCTTTGCCTTTTCCTCCCAATGATCCATGCACTTTTCATCACAATGCTCCAAGACCCCTGTAATCACAATGCTCCATGTGCTTGTCATCACAAATCTCCAGGACGCATGTCATCAGAATGCTCCATGGCATTGTCATCACCATGCTCAATGCCCTTGTCATCACAATGCTCCAAGACCCCTCTAATCACAATGCTCCAAGCCCTTGTCATCACAATCCTCCATGACACTTGGCTTCACAATGCTCCATGACATTGTCATCACAATGCACCAGGAAATATGTCATCACAAGACTCCCTGATACCTGTCTTCACAATAATCCATGACCTGGTCATAACAATGTTCCATGCCCTTTTCATCACAATGCGACAGGCACACTTTCATCACAATAATCCATGATACTTCTCAGACCAGTGCTCCATGCCCCTCTCATCACAATGCCCCATGCCCTTGTCATCACAATGCTCCGTGACTCCAGTCATCACACTGCTTCTTGACCTTTGTCATCACAGTGGTCCATGCCCTCGTAATCACAGGGCTCTGTGAACTTTGTCACCATAATGCTCCATGAACTTATCATCACAATGCTCTGTGACCCTAGTCATCACAATGCTCCATGCCTTTGTCAGCAGAGTGCTCCATGTCCCTTGTCATCACAATGCTCCATGCGCTTCTCAGCACAATGCTCCATGACCCATGTCATCACAATATGCCATGCGCTTGTCATCACAATGTTCCACATCTTTGTCATCCCAATGCTCCATAAACCTTGTCAACACAAAGCTCCATGCACTTCTCATTAAAATGCTCTTTCACCACAGATATCAAAATGTTCCGTCACTAGTCATTACAATACTCCCACACCCGTGTCATGACAATGTTCCACGGCCTTGTCATCACAAGGCTCCATGACCCTTGTCATCACAATGCTCCAAGACCCCTGTAATCACACTGCTCCATGCTCTTGTCATCACAAAGCACCATGACGCATGTCATCAGACAGCTCCATGGCCTTCTCATCACAATGCTCCATGCCCTTTTCATCACAATGCTCCATGAACTCTGTCATCACAATGAATCATGCCCATCATCATAATGCTTCATGCTATTGTCATCACAATGAAATCAAAATGCACCATAACCTCTGTCATCACAATGCTCCAAACCATTGTGTTCACAATGTTCCATAACACTTGTCATCACAACTCCCCATGACGCTTATCATCACCATTATCCATGGTCTTCTCATCACAATGCTCCATGAAGTTTGTCATCACAATGCTCAATACACTTGTCATCACAATGCTCCCTGACACTTGTCGTTAGTATGCTCCTTGAACCCTCTCATGACAAGGCTCCATGCTGTTTTATCACAATCATCCATGCCCTATTCTTCACAATGCTCCAAGACCCATGTAATCACAATGCTCCATGCCCCTTTTCATCAGAATGCTCCATGATACTTGTCATCACAAGGCTCCATGGTCTTCTCCTCACAATGCTCCAGGACCTTGTCATCATAATGTTCCATTCCATTGTCATCACAATGCTCCATGACCCATGCCATCAAAATACTCAATGAATACTGTCAGTCCAGGGCTCTATGAACTTCTGATCACAATGCTCCATGACCCCTATCATCACAGTGCTCCATGACCCCTGTCATCACAACGTTCCATGACACCAGACAACACAATGATCCGGGACACTTGTCATCAAAATGCTCCATGACACTTGTCATCACAATGATCCATGCCCTTGCCATCACAATGCTCCAAGAGCCCAGTCAACACAATGCTCCATGACTCCAGTCATCACAATGCTTCATGACCTTTGTCATCACAATGGTCCATGCCCTCGTTTTCACAAGGCTCTGTGATATTTGTCACCACAATGCTCCATGAAATTTTCATCATAATGGTCTGTGACCGTTGTCATCACAATGCTCCAAGCCTTTCTCAGTACAGTGCTCCATGACCATTGTCATCACAATGCTCCATGCCATTGTCAGCACAGTGCGCTATGAACCTTGTCATCACAAGGCTCCAAGCCCTTATCATCACAATGCTCCATTACCTTTGTCATCACAAACCTCCATGACACTTGGCATCACAACACTCCATGGCATTGTCATCACAATGGGCCATGACTTATGTCTTCAAAATTCTCCCAGACACCTGTCTTCAAATACTGCATGACCTTGTCATCAAAATGATCCATGCCCTTGTCATCACAATGCACCATTCCCACTGTCATCGCAATAATCCATGAAACTTGTAAGACCAATGCTCCATACCCCTGTCATCACAGTGCTCCATGCCCTTGTCATCACAATGCTCCATGACCCGTCATCATAATGCAACGTGACTCCTGTCATCACAATGCTTCATGACATTTCTCATCACAATGGTCCATGCCCTCGTCATCACGAGTCTCTTTGACATTTGTCACCACAATGCTCCATGAACTTTTCATCACCATGCTCTGCGACCCTTGTCATCACAATGCTCCAGGACCCTTTTCATCACACTGCTCCATGACCCCTGACATCACAATATTCTATAACACATGTAATCAAAATGTTCCATGACACCTTTCATCAAATTGCTCCATGACCCTGTCATCACAATGCTCCCTGCCCTTCTTATCACAATGCACCATGTCCTTGTCATCAAAATGCTCCATGACATTTGTCATCACATAGCTCCATAACCCTTGGCATCACAATGCTCCATGCCATTGTCATCACAATGCTCAAAGACCCCTGTAATCACAATGCTCCATGCACTTGTCATCGCAATGCTCCATGACCCCTGTCATAGCAAGCTCCATGTGCTTGTCATAACAATGCTTCACGACCTTGTCATCAATATTCTCAATGGCCCTTGTCACCACAGTGCTCCAAGCCCTTGTCATCACAATGCTCCATTACCTTTGTCATAACAATCCTCCATGACACTTTGCTTCACTATGCTCCATGACATTGTCATCACAATGCACCAGGACATATGTCATGACAATGCTCCCTGATACCTGTCTTCACAATAATCCATGACCTGGTCATAACAATGCTCCATGCCCTTGTCATCACAATGCTCCATGCCCTTGTCATCACAATGCTCCGTGACTCCAGTCATCACACTGATACTTGACCTTTTTCATCACAATGGTCCATGCCCTCGTAATCACAGGTCTCTGTGAACTTTTCACCATAATGCTCCATGAACTTATCATCACAATGCTCTGTGACCCTTGTCATCACAATGCTCCATGCCTTTGTCAGCAGAGTGCTCCATGACCTTTGTCATCACAATGCTCCATTCGCTTGTCAGCACAATGCTCCATGACCCATGTCATCACAATATGCCATGCGCTTGTCATCACAATGTTCCACATCTTTGTCATCCCAATGCTCCATAAACCTTGTCATCACAAAGCTCCATGCACTTCTCATTAAAATGCTCTTTCACCACAGATATCAAAATGTTCCGTCACTAGTCATTACAATACTCCAACATCCCTGTCATGACAATGTTCCACGGCCTTGTCATCACAAGGCTCCATGACCCTTGTCATCACAATGCTCCAAGAACCCTGAAATCACAATGCTCCATGCTCTTGTCATCACAAAGCACCATGACGCATGTCATCAGACAGCTCCATGGCTTTCTCATCACAATGCTCCATGCCCTTTTCATCAAAATGCTGCATGAACTCTGTCATCACAATGAACCATGGCCATCATCATAATGCTTCATGCTATTGTCACCACAATGAAATCAGAATGCACCATAAACTCTGTCATCATAATGCTACAAACCCTTGTGTTCACAGTGTTCCATAACACTTGTCATCACAACTCCCCATGACGCTCATCATCACAGTTATGCAAGGTCTTCTCATCACAATGCTCCATGACCTTTGTCATCACAATGCTCAATACACTTGTCATCACAATGCTCCCTGACACTTGTTGTTAGTGTGCTCCTTGAACCCTCTCATGACAAGGCTCCATGCTCTTTCATCACAATCATCCATGCCCAATTCTTCACAATGCTCCAAGACCCATGTAATCACAATGTTCCATGCCCCTTTTCATCAGAATGCTCCATGATACTTGTCATCACAAGGCTCCATGGTCTTCTCCTCACAATGCTCCAGGACCGTGTCATCACAATGCTCCATGACCCCTGCCATCACAATACTCAATGAATACTGTCAGCCGAATGCTCCATGAACTTCTGATCACAATGCTCCATGACCCCTGTCATCACAATGAACTATGACCCCTGTCATCACAATGCTTCATGACCACTGTCATCACAACACTCCATGACACCAGACAACACAATGATCCGGGACCCCTGTCATCAAAATGCTCCAGGACACTTGTCATCACAATGATCCATGCCCTTGCCATCACAATGCTCCATGACCCCTGTCATCACAATGCTCCATGACTCCAGTCATCACAATGCTTCATGACCTTTGTCATCACAATGGTCCATGCCCCATCTTCACAATGCTCTGAGACATTTGTCACCACAGTGCTCCATGAAATTTTCATGATAATAGTCTGGGACCGTTGTCATCACAATGCTCCAAGCCTTTCTCAGTACAATGTTCCATGACCATTGTCATCACAATGCTCCATGCCCTTGTCAGCACAGTGCTCCATGACCCTTTTCAACACAAGGCTCCAAGCCCTGGTCATCACAAAGCTCCATTACCTTTATCATCACAAACCTCCATGACACTTAGCATCACAACGCTCCATGGCATTGTCATCAAAATGGGCCATGACTTATGTCTTCAAAATGCTCCCAGACACCTGTCTTCAAATACTGCATGACCTTGTCATCACAATGCTCCATGCCCTTGTCATCACAATGCGCCATTCCCACTGTCATCGCAATAATCCATGAAACATGTAAGACCAATGTTCAATGCTCCTGTCATCACAGTGCTCCATGCCCCTGTCATCACAATGCTCCATGCCCTTGTCATCACAGTGCTCCATGACCCGTCATCACAATGCTCCGTGACTCCTGTCATCACAATGCTTCATGACCTTTCTCATCAAAATGGTCCATGCCCTCGTCATCACAAGTCTCTGTGACATTTGTCACCACAATGCTCCATGAACTTTTCATCACAATTCTCCATGACTCTTGTCATCACAATTCTCCATGTGCTTATCAGCACAATGCTGCATGACCCATGTCATCACAATGCACCATGTACTTGTCATCACAATGCTCCACATCCTCGTCATCACAATGCTCCATAAAACTTGTCATCACAGTGCTCCATGCACTTTTTATCAAAATACTCAATCACCACTGATATCACAATGTTCCATCACTAGTCATCCCAATACTCCATCACCCCTGTCATCACAATGTTCCATTACCCCTGTCATCAAAATGCTACATGCACTTATCATCACAATGTTCGATGACCGGTGACATCACAATGTTCCATAACCCCTGTCATCAAAATGCTCCATGACCCTTTTCATCACACTGCTCCATGAGCCCTGACATCACATTATTCTATAACTCCTCTAATCAAAATGTTCCATGACCCTTTTCATCAAATTTCTCCATGAACCTGTCATCACAATTCTCCCTGCCCTTCTAATCACAATGCTCCATGCCCTTCTCATCAAATTGCTCCATGACATTTGTCATCACAAAGTTCCATAACCTTTGGCATCACAATGCTCCATGCCATTGTCATCACAATGCTCCATGAACACTCTCATCAAATTGCTCCATGCACTTGTCATCACAAAGCTCCATGACGCTTGTGATACCAATGCTCGATGCCCTTCTCATCACAATGCTCCATGCCCTTGTCATTACAATCCTCCATGACCCATGTAACACAGTGTTCCGTGACCTTGTCATCACAATGCTCCATGCCCACTCTCATCACAATAGTCCATGAAACTCTTCAAACCAATGCTGATGCCCTAGTCATCACAGTGCTCCATTACCCCTGTCATAACAATGCTCCATGACACCTGCCATCACAAGGTTCCTCGGCCTTGTCATCACAAGACTCCATGACCCTTGTGATCACAATGCTCCAAGACACTGTAATCACAATGCTCCATACACTTGTAATCACAAAGCTCCATGGCGCATGTCATCAGAATGCTCCATGGCCTTCTCATTCACAATGCTCCATTCCCTTGTCATCACAATGCTTCAAGACACCTGTAATCACAATGATCCATTCCCCTTTTCATCTCAATGCTCCATGAACCCTGTCATCACAATGCACCATGCCCATCATCATAATGCTTCATGCTTTTGTCATCACAATGAAATCAAAATGCTACATGACCTCTGTCATCGCAATGCTCCAAACCCTTATGATCACAATGTTCCATAACACTTGTCATCACAATGCCCCATGACGCTCCTCATCACAGTTATCCATGGTCTTCTCATCACAATGCTCCATGAACTTTGTTAAAACAATGCTCAATACACTTGTCATCACAATGCTCCCAGACACTTGTCATCAGTATGCTCCTTGAACCCTGTCATGACAAGGCTCCATGCCCTTTTCATCACAATGCTCCAAGACGCCTGTAATCACAATGCTCCTTGCCCTTATCATCACAAACCTCCATGACGCATGTCATCAGAATGCACTATGGCCTTCTCATCACAATTCTCCATGCCCGTGTTATCACAATGCTCCAAGAATCCTGTCATCACAATACTCCATGAATATTTTCAGCCCAATTCTCTATGATATTCTCATCACAATGCTCCATGACCCCTTTCATTACAATGCTCCATGCTTCTTGAAATCAGAATGATCCCTGACCTCTATCATCACAATGCTCCAAACCCTTGTGATCACATTGTTCCACAACACTTGTCATTGCAACGCTCCATGATACCTGTCATCATAATACTCCATGCCCGTGTCATCACAATGCTCCATGAACTTTGTCATCACAATTCACAATACACTTGTCATCACAATGCTCACTGACACTTGTCGTCAGAATACTCCTTGAACCCTGTCATGAAGAGCTCCATGCCTTTTCCATCACAATGCTCCATGCCCTTTTCATCACAATGCTCCATGACCCCTGTCATCACAATTCTCCATGCACTATTCATCGCAATGCTCCATGTCCCCTGTCATAGCAAGCTCCGTGTGCTTGTCATCAAAATGCTTCACGACGTTGGCATCAAAATTCTCAATGGCCCTTGTCATCACAATGCTCGATGACGATTGTTATCACAATTATCCATGGTCTTCTCATTACAGTGCTCCACGATCTTGCCATCACAATGCTCCATGACACTTCTCATCACAATGTTACATGCTCTTGTCATCACAATTCTCCATGCACTTGTCATCGCAATGCTCCATGACCCCTGTCATAGCAAGCTCCATGTGCTTTTCATCACAGTGCTTCACGAACTTTTTATCACAATTCTCAATGGCCCTTGTCATCACAATGCTCCATTACTGTTTTCATCACAATCCTCCATGACACTTGGTTTCACAGTGCTCCATGCCATTGTCATCACAATGCACCATGACATATTTCATCACAATGCTCCCTGACACCTCTATTCACAGTACTCATGACCTGGTCATAACAATGCTCCATGTCCTTGTCATCACAATGTGCCATGCCCACTATCATCATATTAATCCATGAAACTTGTCAGACCAATGCTCCATGCCCCTATCATCACAATGCTCCATGCCTTTGTCATCACAGTGCTCCGTGACTCCAGTGTTCACATTGCTTCATGACCTTTGTCATCACAATGGTCCATACCCTCCTCATCACAGTGCTCTTTGAAATTTGTCACCATAATGCTCCATGAACTTTTCATCACAATGCTCTGTGACCCTTGTTATCACAATGCTCCATGCCTTTGTCAGCAGAGTGCTCCATGACCCTTGGCATCACAATGCTCCATGCGCTTGTTAGAACAATGCTCCATGACCCATGTCATCACAATGTGCCATGCGCTTGTCAGAACAATGCTCTATGACCCATGTCATAACAATGTGCCATGCGCTTGTCATCACAATGTTCCACAACCTTATCATCACAATGCTCCGTAAACATTGTCATCACAAAGCTCCATGCACTTCTCATCAAAATTCTCTTTCACCACTGATATCAAAATGTTCCATCATTAGTCATTACAATACTCCCTCACCCCTGTCATGACAATGTTCCACGGCCTTGTCATCACAAGGCTCATTGACCCTTGTCATCACAATGCTCCAAGACCCCTGTAATGACAATGCTCCATGACCCTTGTCATCAGTGTGCTCCATGAGACTTGTCATCACAAGGCTCCATGGTCTTCTCATCACAATGCTCCAGGACCTTGTCATCACAATGCTTCACGACCTCCTCATCAAAATTCTCAATGTCCCTTGTCATCATAAAGTTCCAAGCCCTAATCACAATGCCCATTATCTTTGTCATCACAATCCTCCATGACACTTGGCATCACAGTGCCCCATGCCATTGTCATCGCAATGGAACATGACATATGTCATCACAATGCTCCCTGACACCTGTCTTCTCAATACTCCATGACCTTGTCATCACAGGGCTCAATACACTTGTTATCACAATGCTCAATACACTTGTCATCAAAATGCTCCCTGACACTTGTCGTCAGTATGCTCCTTGAACCCTGACATGACAAGGCTCCATGCATTTTTCATCACAATGATCCATGCCCTTTTCCTCACAATGCTCCAAGACCCCTGTAATCACAATGCGCCATGCCGACTGTCATCACAATAATCCATGAAACTTGCCAGACCAATGTTCCATGCCGCTGTCATCACAATGCTCCATTCCCTTGTCATCACAATGCTCTGTGACTCCAGTCATCACAATACTTCATGACATTTTTCATCACAATGATCCATGCCCTCGTCATCACAAGGCTCTGTGAACTTTGTCACCACAATTGTCCATGATCTTTTCATCCCAATGCTCTCTGAGCCTTGTCATAACAACGCTCCATGCCTTTGTCAGCACAATGCTCCATGACCCTTGTTATCACAATGCTCCATGCGCTTGTCAGAACAATGCTCTATGACCCATGTCATCACAGTGTGCCATGCACTTGTCATCACAATGCTCCCCAAACTTGTCATCACAATTCTCCATAAACATTGTCATCACAAAGCTCTATGCACTTCGAATCAAAATGCTCTCTCACCACTGATATCTCAATTTTCCATCACTAGTCATCACAATACTCCCTCACCCTTGTCATCACAATGTTACACGGCCTTGTCATCACAAGGCTCCATGACCCGAGTAATCACAATGCTCCATACCCCTTTTCATCTCAATGCTCCATGAACCCTGTCATCACAACGAACCATGCCCATCATCATAATGCTTCATGCTATTGTCATCACAATGAAATCAAAATGCTCCACGACCTCTGTCATCACAATGCTCCATTCCCTTGTCATCACAATGCTCCATGACCCCTGTCATCACAATACTCCATGAACATTTTCAGCCCAATGATCCATGACCTTCTCACCACAATGCACCATGACCCCTGTTATCACAATGCTCCATGACCACTGTCATCCCCGCGCTCCATGACCCCTCACAACACAATGATCCGGGAATCTTGTCATCAAAAATCTCCATGACACTTGTCATCACAATGATCCATGCCCTTGTCATCCCAATGCTCCATGACACCTTTAATCAGAGTGTTCCGTGACGCTTGTCATCACAATGCTCCATGACCCTTGTCATCATAGTGTTCCATGACCCCTGTAATCACAATGCTCCATGAACATTTTCAGCCCAATGCTCCATGACCTTCTCATCACAATGCTCCAAGAACCCTGTAATCACAATGCTCCATGCCCCTTTTCATCTCCGTGCTCCATGAACCCTGTTATCACAATGAACCATGCCCATCATCATAATGTTTCATGCTATTTTCATTACAATGAAATCAAAATGCTCCATGACCTATGTCATCACAATGTTCCAAACCCTTGAGATCACAGTGTTTCATAAAACTTGTCATCACAACGCCCCATGATGCTCGTCATCACAATTATCCATTGTCGTCTCATCACAATGCTCTATGACCTTTGTCATCACAATGCTCCCTGACACTTGTCGTCATTATGCTCCTTGATCCCTGTCATGACAAGGCTCCATGCCTTTTTCATCACAATGATCCATGCCCTTTTCTTCACAATGTTCAAGACCCATGTAATCACAATTCTCCATGCCCCTTTTCATCAGAATGCTCCATGAGACTCGTCAATACAAGGCTCCAATGTTTTCTCATCACAATGCTTCAGTACCTACTTACCACAATGCTCCATTCCCTTGTCATCACAATGCTCCATGACCCCCGCCTTCACAATACTTCATGAATATTTTTAGCCAAATGCTCTGTGACCTTCTCATAACAATGCTCCATGAACCCTGTCATCACAATGCTCCATTACCACTGTCATCACAATGCTCCATGACCCCTGACAACACAATGATCCGGGACGCTTGTCATCAAAATGCTCCATGACACTTGTCATCATGATGATCCATGCCCTTGCCATCCCAATGCTCCATGAACCCTGTAATCACAATGATCCGTGATGCTTATCATCACAGTGCTCCATGACTCTTGTCATCAAAATGCTCCATGCCTTTGTCAGCAAAATGCTTCATGACATTGTCATCACAATGCTCCATGCGCTTGTCATCACAATACTCCATTCCCATTGTCATCAAAATCCTCGGTGAACCTTGGGTTCACATTTCTTCATGCCCTTGTCATTACAATGCTCCATGCTCCTTGAAATCAAAATGATCCATGACCTCTGTCATCACAATGCTACAAACCCTTGTGATCACAATGTTCCATAAGACTTGTCATCACAACGCTCCATGATGCCTGTCATTACAATGCTGCATGAAATTTGTCATCACAATGCTAAATACACTTGTCAACACAATGCTCCCTGACACTTATCGTCAGAATGCTCCTTGAACCCTGTAATGAAAAGGCTCCATTTATTTTTCATAACAATGCTCCATGCCCTTTTCATCACAATGCTCCATGACAGTGTCATCACAATACTCCGCAAGCTTGTCATCAGAATGCTCCATGACCCCTGTCATCACAATGATCCATGACACCTGTCATCAAAATGCTCCATTTCCCTTGTCATTACAGTGCTCCATGATGCTCGTCATCACAATTATCCATGACCTTCTCATCACAATGCTCCACGGTCTTGCGATCACAATGCACAATGCCCTGGTCATCACAGTGCTCTATGTCCCTTGTCATCACATTTCTCTACGTCCATGTCATCACAATGCTCCATGACACCTGTCATAGCAAGCTCCATGTGCTTTTCATCACAGTGCTTCACGAACTTGTCATCAAAATTCTCAAAAGCCCTTGTCATCACAATGCTCCATGCCCTTTTCATCACAATGCTCCAAGACCCCTGTAATCACAATGCTCCATGCCCCTTTTCATCAGAATGCTCCATGAGACTTCTCATCACAATTATCCATGGTCTTCTCATCACACTGCTCCACCGTCTTGCCATCACAATGCTCCATGACACTTCAAATCACAATGTTACATGCTCTTGTAATCACATTCTCCATGAACTTGTCATCGCAATGCTCCATGACCCCTGTCATAGCAAGCTCCATGTGCTTTTCATCACAGTGCTTCACGAACTTGTCCTCAAAATTATCAAAAGCCCTTGTCATCACAATGCTCCATGCCCTTTTCATCACAATGATCCATGACCATTGTCATCAAAATGCTCCATTACATTTGTCATCACAATCATCCATGACACTTGTCATCACAATGCTCCATGCCATTGTCATCACAATGCACCATGACATAGGTCATCAAAATGCCTCCTGACACCTGACTTCACAATAATCCATAACCTTTTCTTCACAGTGATCCAGGCCCTTGTCATCACAATGTGCAATGCCCACTGTCATCACAATAATCCATGAAATTTTTCAGACCGATGCTCCATGCCCCTGTCATCACAATGATCCATGCACTTCTCATCACAATGCTCCATGACACCTGTCATCACAATGCTCCGTGTCTCCAGTCATCACAATGCTTCAAGACTTTGTCATCAGAATGGTCCTTGCGCTCATCATCACAAGTCTCTGTGACCTTTGTCACCACAATGCTCCATGAACATTTCATCACAATGCTCTGTGACACTTGGCATTACAATGCGCCATGCACTTCTCATGAAAATGCTCTCTCACCACTGATATCACAATGTTCCATCACTAGTCATTACCATACTCCTTCACCCCTGTCTTCACAGTGTTCCATGACACCTATCATCACAATGCTACATGCCGTTATCATCACAATGCACCACTCCCTTGTCATCAAAATGCTCCATGACCTTTGTCATCACAAAGCTCCATGACCCTTGGCATCACAATGCTCCATGCCATTGTCATCACAATGCTTCATGAAGCCTCTCATCACATTGCTCCATGCCCTTGTCATCGCAAAGCTCCATAACGCTTGTCATCACAATGCTCGATGCCCTTCTCATCACAATGCTCCATGACCTTGTCATTACAATCCTCCATGACCCATGTATCACAGTGTTCCGTGTCTTTTTCATCACAATGCTCCATGCCCACTCTCATCACAATAATCCATGAAAATTTTCAGACAAACGCTCCATGCCCTTGTCATCACAAAGCTCCATGACGCATGTCATCAGAATGCTCCATGGCCTTCTCATTCACAATGCTCCATGCCCTTGCCATCACAATGCTCCAAGACACCTGTAATCACAATGCTCCATGTCCCTTTTCATCTCAATGATCCATGAACCCTGTCATCACACTGCACCATGCCCATCATCATAATGATTCATGCTATTGTCATCACAATGAAATCAAAATGCTCCATGACCTCTGTCATCACAATGCTCCAAAACCTTGTGATCACAATGTTCCATAACACTTGTCATCACAAAGTCCCTTGGCGCTCGTCTTCACAATTATCCATGGTCTTCTCATCACAATGTTCCATGACCTTTGTCATCACAATGCTCAATACACTTGTCATCACAATGCTCCCAGACTCTTGCCATCAGTATGCTCCTTGAACACTGTCATGACAAGGCTCCATGCCTTTTTCATTACAATGATCCATGCCTTTTTCATCACAATGCTCCAAGACCCTGTAATCACAATGCTCCTTGCCCTGGTCATCACAAAGCTCCATGACACGTGTCATCAGAATGCTCCTTGGACATCTCTCACAATGCTCCATGCCCTTGTAATCACAATGCTCCAAGACCCCTGTAATCACAATGCTCCATGCCCCTTTTCATCAGAATGCTCCATGAGACTTCTCATCACAAGGCTCCATGGTCTTCTCATCAGAGTGCTCCAGGACCTTGTCATCACAATGCTCCATGACCCATTTCATCAGAATACTCCATGAACATTTTCAGCTCAATGCTCCATGATCTTCTCATTACAATGCTCCATGACCCCTGTCATCAATATGCTCCATGCTCCTTGATATCAAAATGATCCATGACCTCTGTCATCACAGTGCTCCAAACCCTTGTGATCACATTGTTCCATAACACTTGTCATCACAACGCTCCATGATGCGTGTCATCAGAATACTCCATGCCCTTGTCATCACAATGCCCCATGAACTTTGTCATCACAATGCTCAATACTCTTGTCATCACAATGCTCCCTGACACTTGTCGTCAGAATGCTTCTCGAACCCTGTCATGGAAAGGCTCTATGCCTTTTTTAACACAATGCTCCATGCCCTTTTCATCACAATGCTCCATGCCATTGTCATCACAATACACCACAAGCTTGTCATCAGAATGCTCCATGACCCTTGTCATCACAATTCTCCATGAGCCCTGTCATCACAAAGCTCCATGACACCTGTCATCACAATTCTCCATGCCCCTTGTCATTACAGTTCTCTATGACGCTCGTCATCACAATTATCCATGGTCTTCTAATCACAATGTTCCACCGTCTTGCAATCACAATGCTCCATGACCCTTGAAATCACAATGTTACATGCTCTTGTAATCACATTGTCCATGCACTTGTCATCGCAATGCTCCATGACCCCTGTCATAGCAAGCCTCATGTGCTTTTCATCACAGTGCTTCACGAACTTGTCATCAAAATTCTCAAAAGCCCTTGTCATCACAATGCTCCATGCCCTTTTCATCACAATGCTCCATGACCATTGTCATCACAATGCTCCAAGCCCTTGTCATCACAATGCTCCATGACCTTTGTCGTCACAATCCTCCATGACAATTGGCATCACAATTCTCCATGCCATTGTCATCACAATGGAACATGACATATGCCATCACAATGAACCCTGGCACCTATCTTTACAATACTCCATGACCTTGTCATCACTATGCTCCATGCCCTTGTCATCACAAAGCGCCATGCCGACTGTCATCACAATAATCCATGAAACTTGCCAGACCAATGTTCCATGCCGCTGTCATCACAATGCTCCATTCCCTTGTCATCACAATGCTCTGTGACTCCAGTCATCACAATACTTCATGACATTTTTCATCACAATGATCCATGCCCTCGTCATCACAAGGCTCTGTGAACTTTGTCACCACAATTGTCCATGATCTTTTCATCCCAATGCTCTCTGAGCCTTGTCATAACAACGCTCCATGCCTTTGTCAGCACAATGCTCCATGACCCTTGTTATCACAATGCTCCATGCGCTTGTCAGAACAATGCTCTATGACCCATGTCATCACAGTGTGCCATGCACTTGTCATCACAATGCTCCCCAAACTTGTCATCACAATGCTCCATAAACATTGTCATCACAAAGCTCCATGCACTTCGAATCAAAATGCTCTCTCACCACTGATATCTCAATTTTCCATCACTAGTCATCACAATACTCCCTCACCCTTGTCATCACAATGTTACACGGCCTTGTCATCACAAGGCTCCATGACCCGAGTAATCACAATGCTCCATACCCCTTTTCATCTCAATGCTCCATGAACCCTGTCATCACAACGAACCATGCCCATCATCATAATGCTTCATGCTATTGTCATCACAATGAAATCAAAATGCTCCACGACCTCTGTCATCACAATGCTCCCAACCCTTGTGATCACAATGCTCCATAACACTTGTCATCACAACGCCCCATGAGGCTCGTCATCACAATTATACATGCACTTCTCATCACAATGTTCCATGACATTTGTCATCACAATGCTCAATACACTTGTCATCACAATGCTCCTTGACACTTGTCATCAGTATGCTCCTTGAACCCTGTCATGACAAGGCTCCATGCCTTTTTCATGATAATGATCCATGCCTTTTTCATCACAATGCTCCAAGACCCCTGTAATCACAATGTTCCATGCCCTGGTCATCACAAAGCTCCATGACGAATGTCATCAGAATGCTCCTTAGACATCTCTCACAATGCTCCATGCCCTTTTCATCACAATGCTCCATGACCCCTGTAATCACAATGCTCGATGCCCCTTTTCATCAGAATGCTCCATCAGACTTCTCATCACAAGGCTCCATGGTCTTCTCATCACAATGCTCCAGGACCTTGTCATCACAATGCTCCATGACCACTTTCATCAGAATACTCCATGAACATTTTCAGCTCAATGCTCCATGATCTTATCATCACAATGCTCCATGACCCTTGTCATCACTATGCTCCATGCTCCTTGATATCAAAATGATCCATGACCTCTGTCATCACAGTGCTCCAAACCCTTGTGATCACATTGTTCCATAACACTTGTCATCACAACGCTCCATGATGCCTGTCATCACAATACTCCATGCCCTTGTCATCACAATGCTCCATGACCTTTGTCATCACAATGCTCAATACACTTGTCATCACAATGCTCCCTGACACTTGTCGTCAGAATGCTTCTCGAACCCTGTCATGAAGAGGCTGTATGCCTTTTTCATCACAATGTTCCACGCCATTGTCATCACAATACTCCACAAGCTTGTCATCAGAATGCTCCATGACACTTGTCATCACAATTCTCCATGACACCTGTCCTCACAATGCTCCAGGCCCCTTGTCATTACAGTTCTCCATGACGCTCGTCATCACAATTATCCATGGTCTTCTCATCACAATGCTCCACAATCTTGCCATCACAATGCTCCATGACACTTCAAATCACAATGTTACATGCTCTTGTAATCACATTCTCCATGCACTTGTCATCGCAATGCTCCATGAGCCCTGTCATAGCAAGCTCCATGTGCTTTTCATCACAGTGCTTCACGAACTTGTCATCAAAATTCTCAAAAGCCCTTGTCATCAAAATGCTCCATGCCCTTTTCATCACAATGCTCCATGACCATTGTCATCACAATGCACCAAGCCCTTTTCATCACAATGCTCCATTACCTTTGTCTTCACAATCCTCCATGACAATTGGCCTCACAATTCTCCATGCCATTTTCATCACAATGGAACATGACATATGCCATCACAATGCACACTGACACTTGTCTTAACAATACTCCATGACCTTGTCATCAAAATGCTCCATGCCCTTGTCTTCACAATGCACCATGCCGAAAGTCATCACAGTAATCCATGAAACATTTCAGACCAATGCTCCATGCCCCTGTCATCACAGTTCTCCATTCCCTTGTCATCACAATGCTCTGTGACTCCAGTCATCAAAATGCTTCATGACCTTTGTCATCACAATGGTCCATGCCCTCGTCATCACAAGGCTCTGTGAAATTTGTCACCACAATGCTCCATGAACTTTTCATCCCAATGCTCTCTGAGCCTTGTCATCACAATGCTCCATGCCTTTGTCAACACAATGCTCCTTGCGCTTGTCAGCACAATGCTCCATGACCCATGTCATCACAATGTGCCATGCTCTTTTCATCACAATGCTCCACATCCTTTTCATCGCTGTGCTCCATAAAACTTGTCATCACAATGCTCCATGCACTTCTCATCAAAATGCTCTCTCACCACTTATATCAAAATTTTCCATCACTAGTCATCACAATACTCCCTCACCCCTGTCATCACAATGTTACACGGCCTTGTCATCGCAAGGCTCCATGACCCGAGTAATCACAATGCTCCATACCCCTTTTCATCTCAATGCTCCATGAACCCTGTCATCACAACGAACCATGCCCATCATCATAATGCTTCATGCTATTGTCATCACAATGAAATCAAAATGCTCCATGACCTCTGTCATCACAATGCTCCAAACCCTTGTGATCACAATGCTCCATAACACTTGTCATCACAACACCCCATAAGGCTCATCATCACAATTATCAATGCAATTCTCATCACAGTGTTCCATGACCTTTGTCATCACAATGCTCAATACACTTGTCATCACAATGCTCCCTGACACTTGTCGTCAGTATGCTCCTTGAACCCTGTCATGACAAGGCTCCATGCCTTTTTCATGATAATGATCCATGCCTTTTTCATCACAATGCTCCAAGACCCCTGTAATCACAATGCTCCATGCCCTGGTCATCACAAAGCTTCATGACGAATGTCATCAGAATGCTTCTTAGACATCTCTCACAATGCTCCATGCCCTTGTAATCACAATGCTCCAAGATCCCTGTAATCACAATGCTCCATGCCCCTTTTCATCAGAATGCTCCATGAGACTTCTCATCAAAAGGCTCCATGGTCTTCTCATCACAATGCTCCAGGACATTGTCATCAAAATGCTCCATGACCCCTTTCATCAGAATACTCTATGAACATTTTCAGCTCAATGCTCCATGATCTTATCATCACAATGCTCCATGACCCCTGTCATCACTATGCTCCATGCTCCTTGATATCAAAATGATTCTTGACCTCTGTCATCACAGTGCTCCAAACCCTTGTGATCACATTGTTCCATAACACTTGTCATCACAACGCTCCATGATGCCTGTCATCACTATACTCCATGCCCTTGTCATCACAATGCTCCATGACCTTTGTCATCACAATGCTCAATACACTTGTCATCACAATGCTCCCTGACACTTGTCGTCAGAATGCTTCTCGAATCCTGTCATGAAAAGGCTGTATGCCTTTTTCATCACAATGCTCCATGACCTTTTCATCACAATGCTCCACACCATTGTCATCACAATACTCCACAAGCTTGTCATCAGAATGCTCCATGACACTTGTCATCACAATTCTCCATGACCCCTGTTATCACAATCCTCCAGGCCCCTTGTCATTACAGTTCTCCATGACGCTCGTCATCACAATTATCCATGGTCTTCTCATCACAATGCTCCACCGTCTTGCCATCACAATGCTCCATGACACTTCAAATCACAATGGTACATGATCTTGTAATCACATTCTCCATGCACTTGTCATCACAATGCTCCATTACCCCTGTCATAACATTGCTCCATGACCCCTGCCATCACAATGTTCCACCGCCTTGGCATCCAAGGCTCCATGAACCTTGTCATCACAATGCTCCAAGACCCCTCTAATCACAATTATCCATGCCCCTGTCATCACAAAGATCTATGACACATGTCATCAGAATGCTCCATGGCCTTCTTATCACTATGCTCCATGACCCTTGTCATCACAATGCTCCATGACCCATCTCATCACAATGCTCCATGACACCTGTCATCACAATGCTCCATGCCCCTTGTCATTACAGTGATCCATGACGCTCTTCATCATAATTATCCATGGTCTTTTCATCACAATGCTCCACGGTCTTGCTATAACAATTCTCCATGCCCTGTTCATCACAATGCTCCATGTCCCAAGTCATTACAATTCTCCACGTCCTTGTCATCACAATGCTTCGTGACACTTCTCATCACAATGTTACATGATCTTGTCATCACAATTCTCCATGCACTTGTCATCGCAATGCTCTATGACCACTGTCATAGCAAGCTCCATGCGCTTGTCATCACAATGCTTCACGACGTTGTCATCAAAATTCTCAATGGCCCTTGTCATCACAATGCTCCATGCCCTTGTCATCACAATGCTCCATGACCCTTGTCCTCACAATGTTCCAAGCCCTTGTCATCAAAATGCTCCATTACCTTTGTCATCACAATCCTCCATGACACTTGGTATCACAATGCTCCATGCCATTGTCATCACAATGGACAATGACATATGTCATCACAATGCTCCCTGATACCTGTCTTCACAATACTCCATAACCTTGTCATCACAATGTTCCATGCCCTTGTCATCACAATGCGCCATGCCCACTCTCATCACAATAATCCATAATCTTGTCAGAGCAATGCTCCATGACCCCTGTCATCACAATGCTCCGTGACTCCAGTCATCACAATGCTTCATGACCTTTGTCATCACAGTGGTCCATGTCCTCTTCAAACAAGGCTCTGTGATCTTTTACACCACAATGCTCCATGAATATTTCATCACAATGCTCTGTGTCCCTTGTCATCAAAATGCTCCATGCCTTTGTCACCACAATGCTCCATGCCCTTGTCATCACAATGCTCCATGACCACTGTCATCACAATAATCCATGAAACTTGTCAGACCAATGTTTCATGCCCCTGTCTTCACATTGCTCCATGCCCTTGTCATCACAATGCTCCAAGGCCTCTGTAATCACAATTCTCCATGCCAATTTTCATCTGAATGCTCCATGAACCCTGTCATCAAAATGCACCATGCCCATCATCATAATGATTCATGCTATTGTCATCAAAATGAAATTAAAATGCTCCATGACCTCTGTCATCACAATGCTCCAAACCCTTCTTATCACAATGTTCCATAACACTTGTCATCACAATACCCCATGATGCTCGTCATCACAATTATGCAAGGTTGTCTCATCACAATGCTCCATGACATTTGTCACCACAATGCTCAATACACTTGTCTTCACAATGCACCCTGACACTTGTCATCAGTATGCTCCTTGAACACTGTCATGACAAGGATCCATGCATATTTCATCACAATGTTCCATTTCCTTTTCATCACAATGCTCCAATACCCCTGTTATCACAATGCTCTGTGACTTCAGTCATCACAATCCTTCATGACATTTGTCATCACAATGGTCCATGACCTCGTCTCACAAAGCTCTGTGACCTTTGTCACCACAATGATCCATGAAATTTTAATCACAATGCTCTCTGATCCTTGTCATCACAAGGCTCCATGCCTTTGTCAGCACAATGCTCCATGACCCTTGTCATCACAATGCTCGATGCGCGTGTCAGCACAATGCTCCATAACCCATGTCATCACAATGCGCCATGCACTTGTCATCACAATGCTCCACATCCTTGTCATCAAAATGCTCCATAAACCTTGTCATCACAATGCTCCATGCACTCTCCTCAAAATGCTCTCTCACCACTGAAATCACAATGTTCCATCACTAGTCTTCACAATACTCCCTCACCCCTGTCATTACAATGTTCCATGACCCCTGTCATCACAATGCTACATGCCCTTATCATCACAATGCTCCATGACACCTGACATCACAATGTTCCATAACCCCTGTAATCAAAATGCTCCATGACACTTTTCATCACAAAGCTCCATGACGACTGTCATCACAATGTTCTATAAACCCTGTCATCAAAATATTTCATGACCCTTTTCATCAAATTGCTCCATGACCCTGGCATCACAATGCTCCCTGCCCTTCTCATCACAATGCACCACGCCCTTGTCATCAAAATGCTCCATGACCTTTGTCATCACAAAGTCCATGACCCTTGGCATCACAATGCTCCATTCCATTGTCATCACAATGCTCCATGAACCCTCTCATCACATTGCACCATGCACTTGTCATTACAATCCTGCATGATCTATGTATCACAGTGTTCCGTGCCCTTGTCATCACAATGCCCCATGCACACTCTCATCACAATAATCCATGAAAATTTTCAAACCAATGGCCCATTCCCTTGTCATCACAAAGCTCCATTACCCGTGTCATAACAATGTTCCATGACCCTGCCATCACAAGTTTCCACGGCCTTGTCATCACAAGCCTCGTTGACCCTTGTAATCAAAATGCTCAAAGACCCCTGTAATCACAATGCTCCATGCCCTGGTCATCACAAAGCTCCATGACGCATGTCATCAGAATGCTCCATGGCCTTCTCATCACAATGATCCATGCCCATGTAATGACAATGTTCCAAAACACCTGTAATGACAATGCTCCATGCCCCTTTTCATCTCAATGCTCCATGAACCCTGTCATCACAATGCACCGTGCCCATCACCATAATATTTCATGCTATTGTCATCACAATGAAATCAAAATGCTCAATGACCTCTGTCATCACAATGCACCAAACCCTTCTGATCAAAATGTTCCATAACAATTGTCATCACAATGTCCCATGATGCTGGTCATCACAATGATCCATGCAATTTTCATCACAATGCTCAAAGACCCCTGTAGTCACAATGCTCCATGTTCTTGTCATCACAAATCTCCATCACGCAAGACATCAGAATGCTCCATTGATTTCTCATCACAATGCTCCATGCCCTTGTCATCACAATGCCTCAAAACCCCTGTAATCACAATGCTCCATGCACCTTTTCATCAGAATGCTCCATGACCCTTTTCATCAAAATGCTCCATGACCCCTGACATCACAATGTTTCATAACCACTGTCATCAAAATGTTCCATGACACTTTTCATCAATTTGCTCCATGACCCTGTCATCACAATGCTCCCTGCCTTTCTCATCACAGTGCACCACAAACTTGTCATCAAAATGCTCCATGACCTTTGTCATCACAAAGCTCCATGACCCTTGGCATCACAATGCTCCATGCAATTTCATCACAATGCTACATGAAACCTCTCATCACATTGCTCCATGCCCTTGTCAGCACAGTGCTCCATGACGCTTGTCATCACAATGCTCGATACTCTTCTCATCACAATGCTCCATGCCAATGTCATTACAATCCTCCATGACACATGTATCATAGTGTTTCGTGCCCTAGTCATCACAGTGCTCCATGCCGAATCTCATCACAATAATCCATGAAATTTTCAGACCAATGTTCCATGCACTTGTCATCAAAATGCTCCATTACCCATGTCGTAAAAATGCTCCATGACCCCTGCCAACACAATGTTCCACTGCCTTGTCATCCAAGGCTCCATGGCCCTTGTCATCACAATGCTCCAAGACCCTTGTAATCACAATGCTCCACGCCCTTGTCTTCACAAAGATCTATGACCCATGTCATCAGAATGTTCCATGGACTTCTCATCACAATGCTCCATGCCCTTCTAATCACAATGCTCCTAGACCCCTGTAATCACAATGATCCATGCCCCTATTCATCAGAATGCTCGATGAGACTTGTCATCACAAGACTCCATGGTTTTCTCATCGCACTGCTCCAGGACCTTGTCATCACAATGCTCCATTCCCTTGTCATCACAGTGCTCCTTGACCCCTGTCATCACAATACTCCATGAACATTTTCAGGCCAATGCTCCATGACCTTCCATTCACAATGCTCCATGACCCTTGTCATCACATTGCTCCATGACCCCTCTCATCACAATGCTCCATGTCCAATGTCATCACAATTCTCCACGTCTTTGTCATTATAATGCTCCATGACACTTATCACAATGTTACATGATCTTTTCATCACAATTCTCCATGCACTTGCCATTGCAATGCTCTATGACTCCTCTTATAGCAAGCTCCATGCGTTTGTCATCACAATGCTTCACAAGGTTGTCATCAAATTTCTCAATGGCCCTTGTCATCACAATGCTCCATGCCCTTGTCATCACAATGCTCCATGTCCATTGTCATCACTATGTTCGAAGCCCTTGTGAGCAAGATGCTCCATACCTTTGTCATCTCAATCCTCCGTGACACTTGGTATCACAATGCTCCATGCCATTGTCATCACAATGGACAATGACATATGTCATCACAATGCTCCCTGACACCTGTCTTCACAATACTCCATGACATTGTCATCACAATGTTCCATGCCCTTGTCATCACAATGCGCCATGCCCACTGTCATCACAATAATCCATGAAACTTGTCAGACCAATGTTCCATGCCCCTGTCATCACAATGCTCCATGCCCTTGTCATCACAATGCTCCATGACCACTGTCATCACAATGCTCCGTGACTCTAGTCATCACAATGCTTCATGACCTTTGTTGTCACAATGGTCCATGCCTTCGTCACACATGGCTCTGTGACCTTTGTCACCACAATGCTCCATGCCCTTGTCATCACAAAGCTCCATGACGCATGTCATCAGAATGCTCCATTGCCTTCTTATCACAATGCTCCTTGCCCTTGTCATCATAATGCTTCAAAACCCCTGTAATCACAATGCTCCATGCAGCTTTTCATCAGAATGCTCCATGACACTTTTCATCAAAATGCTTCATGACCCTTTTCATCAAAATGCTCCATGACCCCTGACATCACAATGTTCCATAACCCCTTTAATCAAAATGTTCCATGACACTTTTCATCAATTTGCTCCATGACCATGTCATCACAATGCTCCCTGCCCTCCTCATCACAATGCACCACGACATTGTCATCAAAATTCTCCATGACATTTGTCATCACAAAGCTCATTGACCCTTGGCATCACAATGCTCCATGCCATTTCATCACAATGCTACATGAAACCTCTCATCACATTGCTCCATGCCCTTGTCAGCACAGTGATCAATGACGCTTGTCATCACAATGCTCGATACTCTTCTCATCACAATGCTCCATGCCCTTTTCATTACAATCTCCCTTGACACATGTATCACAGTGTTCCATGCCCTAGTCATCACAATGCTCCATGCCGAATCTCATCACAATAATCCATGAAATTTTCAGACTAATGTTCCATGCCCTTGTCATCACAATGCTCCATTATCCCTGTCATAAGAATGCTCCATGACCAATGCCATCACAGTGTTCCACGGCCTTATCATCCAAGGCTCCAAGACCCTTGACATCACAGTGCTCCAAGACCCCTGTAATCACAATTTTCCATGCCCTTGTCGTCAAAAAGATTCATGACACATGTTATCAGAATGTTGCATGGCCTTCTCATCACAATGCTGCATGCCCTTGTCATCACAATGCTCCAAGACCCCTGTAATCACAATGCTCCATGCCCCTTGTCATTACAGTGCTCCATGACACTCGTCATCACAGTTATCCGTGATCTTCTCATCACAATGCTCCACGGTCTTGCCATCACAATGCTCCATGCCCTGGTCAACACAATTCTCCACGTCCTTGTCATCACAATGCTCCATGACACTTCTTATCACAATGTTACATGATCTTTGCATCACAATTCTCCAGGCACTTGTCATCGCAATGCTCTATGACCCCTGTCATAGCAGGCTCCATGCGCTTGTCATCACAATGCTTTACGACGTTGTCATCAAAATTCTCAATGGCCCTTGTCATCACAATGCTCCATGACCCTTGTCATCACAATGTCCCAAGCCCTTGTCATCAAAATGCTCCATTACCTTTGTCATCACAATCCTCCATGACACTTGGTATCACAATGCTCCATGCCATTGTCATCACAATGGACAATGACATATGTCATCACAGTGCTCCCTGACACCTGTCTTCACAGTACTCCATGACCTTGTTATCACAATGTTCCATGCCCTTGTCATCACAATGTGCCATGCCCACTGTCATCACAGTAATCCATGTAACTAGTCAGACCAATGTTCCATGCCCCTCTCATCAAAATGCTCCATGCCCTTGTCATCACAATGCTCCATGACGCCTGTCATCACAATGCTCCATGAAGCCAGTCATCACAATGCTCCATGCCCTTGTCATCACAATGCTCCATGCCCACTGTCATCACAATAATCCATGTAATTTGTCAGACCAATTATCCATGACCTCTTCACACAAGGCTCTGTGATCTTTGTCACCACAATGCTCCATGAACTTTTCATCAAAATGCTCTTTGTCCCTTGTCATCACGATGCTCCATGCCTTTGTCAGCACAATGCTCCATGACCCTTGTCATCACAATGCTCCAAGACCCCTGTAATCACAATGCTGTATGCATTTGTCAACACAAAGCTCCATGACGGATGTCATCAGAATGCTCCATGGCCTTCGCATCACAGTGCTCCATGCCCTTGCCGTCATAATGCCCCAACACCCCTGTAATCACAATGCTCCATGCCCCTTTTCATCTCAGTGCTCCATGAATCCTGTCATCAAAATGCACCGTGCCCATCACCATAATATTTCATGCTATTGTCATCACAATGAAATGAAAATGCTCAATGACCTCTGTCATCACAATGAACCAAACCCTCCTGATCACAATGTTCCATAACACTTGTCATCACAATGCCCCATGACGCTGGTCATCACAATTATCAATGGTCTTCTCATCACAATGCTCCATGACATTTGTCATCTCAATGCTCAATACACTTATCATCACAATGCTCCCGGACACTTATCATCAGTATGCTCCTTGAATAGTGTCATGACAAGTCTCCATGCATTTTTCATCACAATGATCCATTCCATTTTCATCACAATGCTCCAAGACCCCTGTAATCACAATGTTCCATGTCCTTGTCATCACAAACTCCATGACGCATGTCATCAGAATGCTCCATTGCCTTCTCATCACAATGCTCCATGCCCTTTTCATCACAGTGCTTCAAAATCCGTGTAATCACAATGCTCCATGCACCTTTTCATCAGAATGCTCCATGACCCTTTTCATCAAAATGCTCCATGACCCTTGACTTCACAATGTTCCATAACCCCTGTAATCAAAATGTTCCATGACACTTTTCATCAATTTGCTCCATGACCCTGTCAACACAATGCTCCCTGCCCTTCTCATCACAATGCACCACGACCTTTTCATCAAAATGCTCCATGACCTTTGTCATCACAAAGCTCCATGACACTTGGCATCACAATGCTACATGAAACCTCTCATCACATTGCACCATGCCCTTTTCAGCACAATCCTCGATGACGCTTGTCATCACAATGCTCGATACTCTTCTCCTCACAATGCTCCATGCCCTTGTCATTACAATACTCCACAAGCTTGTCATCAGAATGCTCCATTACGCTTGTCATCACAATGCTCCATGATCCCTGTCATCACAATGCTCCATGACACCTGTCATCACAATGCTCCATGCACCTTGACATTACAGTGCTCCCTGATGCTCGTCATCAAAATTATCCATGGTCTTCTCATCACAATGCTCCGCGGTCTTGCCATCACAATGCTCCAAGACACTTCTCATCACAATGTTACATGCTCTTGTCATCACAGTTCTCCATGCACTTGTCATCGCAATGCTCCATGACCCATGTCATAGCAAGCCCCATGTGCTTTTCATCACAATACTTCAGGAACTTGTCATCAAAATGCTCAATGGCACTTATCATCACAATCCTCCATGCCCTTGTCATCAAAATGCTCCATGACCCTTGTCATCACAGTGCTCCAAACCCCTGTCATCACAATGCTCCATTAACTTTGTCATCACATTCCTACATGACATTTGGCATCACAATACTCCATGCCATTGTCATCACAATGGACCATGACATATGTCATCACATGCCCCCAGACCCCTGTCTTCACAGTACTCCATGACCTTCTCATCACAATGCTCCATGCTCTTCTCATCAGAATGTGCCTTGCCCACTGTCATCACAATAAACAATGAAACTTGTCAGACCAATGCACCATGCCCCTGTCATCAGAATGCTCCATACCCTTGTCATCACAATGTTCCGTGACTCCAGTCATCACAATGCTTCATGACCTTTGTCATCACAATGGTACTTAACCTCGACATCACAAGGCTCTGTGACCATTGGCACCAGAATGCTCCATGAACTTTTCATCACAATGCTCTGTGACCGTTGTCATCACAAGGTTCCATGAATTTGTCAGCACAATGCTCCATGACCCTTGTCATCACAATGCTCCATGCGCTTCTCAGCACAATGCTCCATGACAAATGTCATCAAAATGCGCCATGCAATTGTCAACACAATGCTCCACAGCCTTGTCATCACAATGCTCCATAAACCTTGTCATCACAATGCTCCATGCACTTCTCATCAAATTGCTTTCTCACCACTGATATCACAATGTTCCATTAGTAGTCATCACAATACTCCCTCACCACTGTCATCAAATTTTCCATGACCTCTGTCATCACAATGCCACATGCCATATCATCACAATGCTCCATGACCCCTGACATCAAAATGTTCCCTATCCTCTGTCATCAGAATGCTCCATCACCCTTTTCATCACAATGCTCCAAGACCCCTGACATCACAATGTTCCATAACCACTGTCATCAAAATGTTCCATGACCCTTTTCATCAAATTGCTCCATGACCCTGTCATCACAATGCACCATGTCCATCATCATTATGCTTCATGCTATTGTCATCACAATGAAATCAATATGCTCCATGACCTCTGTCATCAAAATGCACCAAACCCTTGTGATCACAATGTTCCATAACCATTGTCATCACAATGCACCATGACGCTCATCATCACAATTATCCATGGTCTTCTCATCACAGTTCTCCATGACCTTTGTCATCACAACGCTCAATACTCTTGTCATCACAATGCTCCCTGACACTTGTCATCAGTATGCTCCTTGAACCCTGTCATGACAAGGCTCCATGCCTTTTTCATCAAAATGATCCATACCATTTTCATCACAATGCTCCAAGACCCCTGTAATCACAATGCTCCATGACCTTTAATCACAAAGCTTCATGATGCATGTCATCAGAATGCTCCATGGCCTTCTCATCACATTGCTCCATGTCCTTGTCATCACAGTGCTACAAGACCCCTGTCATCTCAATGTTCTGTGACTCCAGTCATCACAAGGCTTCATGACATTTGTCATCACAATGGTCCATGTCCTCGTCACACAGGGCTCTGTGACCTTTCTCACCACAATGCTCCATGAACTTTTCATCACAGTGCTCTGTGATCCTTGTCATCACCATGCTCCATGCCTTTGTCAGCACAGTGCTCCATGACCCTTGTCATCACAGTGCTCCATGCGCTTGTGAGCACAATGCTCCACAAACAATTTCATCACAATGCGCCATGCACTTGTCATTACAAGGCTCCACATCCTTGTCATTACAGTGCTCCAAAAACCTTGTCATCACAATGCTCCACGCACTTCTCATTAAAATGCTCTCTTCCCCCTGTCATCACAATTTTCCATGATCCGTGTCATGACAATGCTACATGACCTTATCATCACAATGCTCCATGAACCCTGACATCACAATATTCCATAATCCCTGTCATTAAAATGCTCCATGACCCTTTTCATCACAATGCTCCATGACCCCTGACATCACCCTGTTTCATAACCACTGTCATCAAAATATTCCATGATACTTTTCATCAAATTGCTCCATGACCCTGTCATCAAAATGCTCCCTGCCCTTCTCATCACAATGCACTACGACCTTGTCATCAAAATGCTCCATGAACTTTGTCATCACAAACTCCATAACCCTAGGCATCACAGTGCTCCATGACATTTTCATCACAATGTTTCATGACCCCTCTAATCACAATGCTCCATGCCCTTGTTATCACAGTGCTCCAAGACCCCTGTCATCACAATACTCCATGAATATTTTCAGCCCAATGCTCCATGATCTTCTCATCACAATGCTCCATGATTCCTGTCATCACAACGCTCCAAACACATGTGATCACATTGTTCCACAACACTTGTCATCACAACGCTCCATGATGCCTGTCATCACAATCCTCCATGCCCGTGTCATCACAATCCTCCATGACCTTTGTCATCACAATGCTCAATACACTTGTCATCAAAATGCTCCCTGACACTTGTCGTCAGAATGCTCCTTGAACGCTGTCATGAAAAGCCTCCATGCCTTTTACATCACAATGCTCCATGCCCTTTTCATCACAATGCTCCATGCCATTTTCATCACATTACTCCACAAGCTTGTCATCAGAATGCTCCACGACCCTTGTCATCACAATGCTCCATGCCCCTTGTCATTACAGTGCTGCATGACGTTCGACATCACAATTATCCATGATCTTCTAATCACAGTGCTCCACGGTCTTGCCATCACAATGCTCCATGACACTTCTCAACACAATGTTACATGATCTTTTCATCACAATTCTCCATGCACTTGTCATCGCAATGCTCCATGAACCCTGTCATAGCAAGCTCCAAGTGATTTTCATCACAGTGCTTCACGACATTATCATCAAAATTCTCAATGGCCGTTGTCATCACAGTGCTCCATGCCCTTGTCATCACAGTGCTCCATGACCATTGTCATCAAAAAGCTCCAAGCCCTTGTCATCACAATGCTCCCTTACCTTTGTCATCACAATCCTCCATGACACTTGGCTTCACGATGCTCCATGCCATTGTCATCACAAAGCACCAAGACATATATCATCACAATGCTCCCTGACACCTGTCTGCACAGTACTCCATGACCTTCTCATAACAATGCTGCATGCCCTTGTCATCACAATGCGCCATGCCCACTGTCATCTCAATAATCCATGAAACTTGTCAGACCAAATCTCCATGCCCCCGTCATCACAATGCTCCATGCCCTTGTCATCACAATGCTCCGTAATTCCAGTCATCACAATGCTTCATGACCTTTGGCATCAAAATGGTCCATGCCTTCTTCATCACAGGGCTCTGTGAAATTTGTCACCATAATGCTCCATGAACTTTTTATTCACAATGCTCTGTGAACCTTGCCATCACAATGCTCCATGCCTTTGTCAGCAGAGTGCTCCATGACCCTTGTTATCACAATGCTCCATGCGCTTGTTATCAAAATTTTCCACAAACTTGTCATCAGAATGCTCCATAAAACTTGTCATCACAATGCTCCATGTGCTTCTCATCAAAATGCTCTCTCACCATTGATATCAAAATGTTCCATCACTAGTCATCACAATACTCGCTCACCCCTTTCATGACAATGTTCCACGGCCTTGTCATCAGAAGGCTCCATGACCCTTGTCATCACAATGCTCCAAGACCCCTGTAATCATAATGCTCCATGCTATTGTTATCACAAAGCTCCATGACGCATGTCATCAATCTGCTCCATGGCCTTCTCATCACAATGCTCCATGCCCTTGTCATCACAATGCTCCAAGACAACTGTAATCAAAATGCTCCATGCCACTTTTCATCTCAATGCTCCATGAACTCTGTAATCACAGTGAACCATGACCATCATCATGGAGACTTATCAATACATAGGTTTTAAGATTCTTACTAGTCAGATATATTCCTCTGCGAGAAATATGGGGTTTTGAGTCCATTTCACTGAGGAAAGTGTAGTTCTTGTGTATTCCGTATTTGGTTTCTGGAACGGTACCTGTACTAATATCAAACTCTGGTTTTATGCATCACCCCACCTCTCCTTCCCCCTTAAACAGGCACAAGAGTGTTTTCTAAATGTGAGACTCTGTTCTCTTTCCTAACTCATTTCATGTGTAGCCATGTTTACAGGACCTTCATAAGTGATATCTTATGATAAGTTTCTTTTTCTCTGTGACTTATTTCACTTAGAATCATCGTACCTGAATCCCCTCATTTTGCTGCTACTGGCCTTATAACATTGATTTCATGGCTGAGGGATATTCCATCGTACGTAAGTAACACAATTTCTTGAACCATTTTTGTCTTTCCTAGGATATTTAAGCTGTACCCAAGTTGAGGTTCTTGTAAGCAGTGCAGCACTAAATTTTGCGGTGGCTCTGTCTTATTGATTTTCAGTATTCCCAAGGTATATTCCCTAGACTGGAAGTGCCCTTGGCTCTGGTGCTCTGTTGTTTCCTTGTTTTAGGGAACACAATGCACTCCTCCAGAGAGGCAGTTGGCAATTTACATCCTGCCCATCAGCATAACTAGGCTCCCTGTTCTCCAGGGCCTGTCTTCCCTTTCTGGTTTTTACACATTTTGCGGATGTCCCTTTTGACCGGTGGGAAGTGATCCTTCATTGTAGTTCAGATTTGCATTGCCCGCTTGCTTGTTTGGCCAAAAAGGACGTATGCGTTTTCTCTTTAATATATTCAGGAGAAAACAAATACGCCCTTTCTGGCCAAGGGCATCATTGTCGAAGTTGTGCCCCTCTTCCTGTGCTTTAAAGGTGATTCCAATGTACCTCTTGAAATCTGTTTCCTGCTATTCTGGCTCGCTTTCAAGTCCGCCTAATTGCCTTCCCTCAAAAGATTTTTGGACGATTGTTTTCCTTTACTTCTCTGACAGTTTGTGCTTTGCTGTGCCCCTAAGCTCCATTTTTCAACTCGTTATTTGTGAGTTGACCGCAAGTCCAAATTTTGGTTCAAGACCTATACTGGTTCCCGGCGGGTGGCTGAGACTTTGGTTAATTCTTCTTCCTTCCGGGAAATTAGAGTGACAAGTGCCTGTCCAAATGCCTAACAGCTACTCTCTCATTGGTTCTCCCTCTTCCCTTTCATCCTGTGCCAAATTGGCAACCTGTGCGAACCAGGAGGTTAAAGGGGCTGTCTTTCCAGGTTTGGAGATTGGTAGTAAATCTGTTGGAAAGACAAACCGGAGCACCAGGAGAGGGATTATTAGTTGAGGTTTAGAAATCTTTCAAATTCACAGTGTGTCCATTCTCTAGGGTTTCCATACATGTTATTGCTGTAGTAATATTCCCTTCTTCCTGGAGAATTGGGACCCTTGGAATGTGGGCCACTCGTTATTGCTTTAAAGGGTCTGCATTTGCTCACCGAATCTCACCAATCCTCTCAGTCCCAAGTGTCCAGCTTTATGCCACATCCAGCTGTCGTTGTAGATAGGGTCATTCCAGGTTTCATCAGAGCCCCTGAAGGAATTGTAAAGAATTTCCCTGTTTTTTTGTTTTGATTTTGAAATTCCTTTTTATATTGGGTTTGAACTGATTCTCACTGCCATGTTTATGCCAGTCTAGACAAACTTGATTCCCTTATGGAGACATATCAATACATAGGTTTTAAGTTTCTTACCAGTCAGATATATTCCTCTGCGGGAAATATGGCATTTTGAGTCCCTTTCACTGAGGAAAGTGTAGGTTTTTTCTATTCCATTGTTGGTTTTTGGAACGGTACCTGTACTAATATCAAACTCTGGTTTTATGCATCACCCTACCTCTCCTTCCCCCTTAAGCAGGCATAAAAGTTTTTTCTAAATGTGATACTCTGTTGTCTTTCCTAACTCAGTTCATGTGTAGCCATGTTTACAGGACCTTCATAAGTGATATCTTATGATAAGTTTCTTTTTCTCTTTGACTTATTTCACTTAGAATCATCGTACCTGAATCCACTCATTTTGAAGCTACTTGCCTTATGACATTGATTTCATGGCTGACTGTTATTCCATCGTACATATGTAACACAATTTCTTGAACTATTTTTGCCTTTCCTGGGATATTTAAGGTGTACTCAAGTTGAGGTTCTTGTAAGCAATGCAGCTCTAAATTTTGGGGTGGCTCTGTCTTATTGATTTTCAGTTTTCCCAAGGTATATTCCCTAGACTGTAATGGCCCTTGGCTCTGTAGCTCTGTTGTTTCCTTGTTTTAGGGAACACAACACACTCCTCCAGAGAGGCAGTTGGAAATTTACATCCTTTCCATCAGCATAACTAGGCTCCCTGTTCTCCAGGGCCTATCTTGCCTTTCTGGTTTTTACACATTTTGCGGATGTCCCTTTTGACCGGTGGGATGTGATACTTCATTGTAGTGCAGATTTGCATTGCCTGCTTTCTTGCTTGGCAAAAAGGGCGTATGCGTTTTCTCCTGAATATATTCAGCAGAAAACGCATACACCCTTTTTGGCCAAGTGCATCATTTTCGAAGTTGTGCCCCTATTCCTGTGCTTTCAAGGTGATTCCAATGCACCTCTTGAAATCTGTTTCCTGCTATTCTGTCTCGCTTTCAAGTCCACCTCGTTGCCTTCCCTCAACAGATTTTCGGACGATTGTTGTCCTTTATTACTCTGCCAGTTTGTGCAATGCTGTGCCCCTGAGCTCCATTTTTCAACTCGTTTTTTGTGAGCTGGCCGCAAGTCCAAAATTTTGGTTCAGGACCTATACTTTTTCCTGGCGGGTGTCTGAGACTTTGGTTAATTCTTCTTCCTCCCGGGAAATTAGAATGACATGTGCCGTACAAATGCCTAACAGCTACTCTCTCATTGGTTCTCCCTCTTCCCTTTCATTCTCTACCAAATTGGCCACCTGTAAGAACTAGGAGCTTAAAGGAGCTGTCTCTCCAAGTTGGGAGATTGATAATAAAGCAGTTGGAAAGTCAACCCGGAGCACCAGGAGAGGGATTATTAGTTGAGTTTTAGAAAACTTTCGTATTCACAGTGTGTCCATTCTCTAGGTCTCCCGTACCTGATATAGCTGTAGTAATATTCCCTTCATCTTGGAGAGTTGGGACCCTTGGAATGTGTGCCACGCATTATTGCTTTAAATGGTCTGCATTTGCTTACTGAATCTCCCCAATCCTCTCAGTCTCAAGTGTCCAGCCTTATGCCACATCCGGCTGTCATTTTAGATAGGGTCATTCCAGGTTTCATCAGAGCCCCTGAAGGAATTGTAAAGAAATTCTCTGTTTTTTTTTTTTTTTTGAAATTCCTTTTTATAGTGGGTTTGAACTGATACTCACTGCCATGTTTATGCCTGTCTAGACAAACTTGATTCCCTTACGGAGACATATCAATACATAGATTTTAAGATTCTTACCAGTCAGATATATTCCTCTCCGGGAAATATGGCGTTTTGGGTCCCTTTCACTGAGGAAGGTGTAGGTCTTGTTTATTCCGTATTTGGTTTTTGGAACAGTACCTGTACTAATATCAAACTCTGGTTTTATGCATCACCCCACCTCTCCTTCCCCCTTAAGCAGGGATATGAGTGTTTTCTAAATGTAAGACACTGTTCTATTTCCTAACTCAGTTCATGTGTAGCCATGTTTAGAGGACTTTCATAAATGATATCTTATGATTAATTTATTTTTCTCTGTGACTTATTTCACTTAGAATCATCGTACCTGAATCCACTCATTTTGATGGTACTGGCCTTATGACATTGATTTCATGGCTGAGGTATATTACATCGTATGTAAATACCACAATTTTTTGAACCATTTTTGTCTATCCTGGGATATTTAAGGTGAACCCAAGTTGAGGTTCTTGTAAGCAGTGCAACCCTAAATTTTGAGGTGGCTCTATCTTATTGATTTTCAGTTTTCCCAAGTTATATTCCCTAGACTGGAAGTGCCTTTGGCTCTGTAGCTCTGTTGTTTATTTGTTTTAGGGAACACAGTGCACTCCTCCAGTGAGCCAGTTTGCAATTTATATCTTGCCCATCAGCATAACTAGGCTCCCTGTTCTCCATTGTCTGTCTTGCCTTCCTGGCTTTTACACATTTTGTGGATGTCCCTTTTGACCCGTGGGAAATGATACTTCTTTGTAGTGCAGATTTGCATTGCCTGCCTGCTTGCTTGGCCAAAATGGGCGTATGCGTTTTCTCCTGAATATATTCAGGAGAAAACGCATACGCCCTTTTTGGCCAAGTGCATCATTGTCGAAGTTGTGCCCCTTTTCCTGTGCTTTAAAGGCGATTCCAATGTACATCTTGAAATCTGCTTCCTAGTATTCTGGCTCGCATTCAAGTCCGCCTCGTTGTTTTCCCTCAACAGATATTTGGACGATTGTTGTCCTTTATTACTCTGCCAGTTTTTGAATTGCTGTGGCCCTGAGCTCCATTTTTCAACTCGTTTTTTGTGAGCTGACCGCAAGTCCAAAATTTTGGTTCAGGACCTATACTGGTTCCCGGCGGGTGGCTGAGACTTTGGTTAATTCTTCTTCCTGCTGGGAAATTAGAGTGACATGTGCCCGTCCAAATGCCTAACAGCTACTCTGTCATTGGTTCTCCCTCTTCCCTTTCATCCTCAGCCAAATTGGCAACTTCTGCGATCGAGAAGGTTAAAGGGGCTGTCGCTCCAATTTGGGAGATTGATAGTAAAGCAGTTGGAAATTCAAACCGGAGCACCAGGAGAGGGATTATTAGTTGAGTTTTAGAAACATTTCGTATTCACAGTGTGTCCATTCTCTAGGTTTCCCATACATGTTATAGATGTAGTAATATTCCCTTCAACCTGGAGAGTTGGGACCCTTGGAATGTTTGTCACGCATTATTGCTTTAAATGGTCTGCATTTGCTCACTGAATCTCGCAAATCCTCTCAGTCCCAAGTGTCCAGCCTTATGCCAAATATAGCTGTCGTTGTAGATAGGGTCATTCCAGGTTTCATTAGAGCCCCTGAAGGAATTGTAAAGAATTTCCCTGTTTTTGTGTTTTGTTTTTGAAATTCCTTTTTATAGTGGGTTTGAGCTGATTCTCACTGCCATGTTTATGCCAGTCTAGACACACTTGATTCCCTTACGGAGACATATCAATACATAGGTTTTAAGTTTATTACTAGTCAGATATATTCCTCTGCGGGAAATATGGGGTTTTGTGTCCCTTCACTGAGGAATGTGTAGGTCTTGTCTATTCCATATTTGGTTTTTGGAACGGTACCTGTACTACTATCAAACTCTGGTTTTATGCATCACCCCACCTCTCCTTCCCCCTTAAGCAGGCATAGGAGTGTTTCCTAAATATGAGACTCTGTTCTCTTTCCTAACTCAGTTCATGTGTAGCCATGTTTACAGGACCTTCTTAAGTGATATCATATGATAAATTTCATTTTCTCTGTGACTTATTTCACTTAGATTCATCGTACCTCAATTGACTCATTTTGCTGCTACCGGCCTTATGACATTGATTTCATGGCTGAGGGATATTCCATCTTACGCAAGTACCACAATTTCTTGAACCGTTTTTGTTTTGCTGGGATATTTAAGGTGTATCCAAGTTGAGGTTCTTGTAAGCAGTGCCGCCCTAAATTTTGGGGTGGCTCTGTCTTATTGATTTTCAGTTTTCCCAAGGTATATTCCCTAGACTGGAAGTGCCCTTGGCTCTGTAGCTGTGCTGTTTACTTGTTTTAGGTAAAACAATGCACTCCTCCAGAGAGGCAGTTGGCATTTTACATCCTGCCCATCAGCATAACTAGGCTCCCTATTCTCCAGGGCCTGTCTTGCCTTTCTGGTTTTTACACATTTTGCGGATGTCCCTTTTGACCGGTGGGAAGTGTTACTTCTTTGTAGTGCAGATTTGCATTGCCCGATTGCTTGCTTGGCCAAAAAGGGCGTATGCGTTTTCTCCTGGATATATTCAGGAGAAAACGCATTCACCCTTTTTTTCAAGTGCATCATTGTCGAAGTTGTGCCCCTCTTCCTGTGCTTTAAAGGCGATTCCAATGTACCTCTTGAAATCTGTTTCCTGCTATTCTGGCTCGCTTTCAAGTCTGCCTCGTTGCCTTCCCTCAACAGATTTTTGGACGATAGTTGTTCTTTATTACTCTGCCAGTTTTTGAATTGCTGTGCCCCTGAGCTCCATGTTTCAACCTGTTTTTTTGTGAGCTGACCACGAGTCCAAAATATTGGTTCAGGACATATACTGGTTCCCGGTGCGTGGCTGAGACTTTGGTTAATTCTTCTTACTGCTGGGAAATTAGAGTGACATATTACAGTCCAAATCCATAACAGCTACTCTCTCATTGGTTCTCCCTCTTCCCGTTCATCCTCTGCCAAATTGGCAACCTGTGCGAACCAGGATGTTAAAGGGGCGGTCTCTCCAATTTGGGAGATTGATAGTAAAGCAATTTTAAAATCAAACCGGAGCACCAGGAGAGGGATTATTAGTTGAGTTTTTGAAACCTTTCATATTCACAGTGTGTCCATTCTCTAGGTTTCCCGTACATGTTATAGCTGTAGTAATACTCCCTTCAACCTGGAGAGTTGGGAGCCTTGGAATGTGTGCCACACATTATTGCTTTAAAAGGTCTGCATTTGCTCACCAAATCTCACCAATCCTCTCATTCCCAAGTGTCGAGCATTATGCCACATCCAGCTGTCATTGTAGATAGGATCATTCCAAGTTTCATCAGAGCCCTTGAAGGAATTGTAAAGAATTTCCCTATTTTTTTGATTTGTTTTAGAAATTCCTTTTTATAGTGGGTTTGAACTGATTCTCTCTGCCATGTTTATGTCAGTGTACGCACACTTGATTCCCTTACAGAGACATATCGATACACAGGTTTTAAGATTCTTACTAGTCAGATATATACCTCTGCGGGAAATATGGGGTTTTGAGTCCCTTTTACTGAGGAAGGTGTAGTTCTTTTCTATTCCATATTTGGTTTTTGGAACGGTACATGTACTAATATCAAACTCTGGTTTTATGCAACACCCCACCTCTCCTTCCCCCTTAAGCAGGCATAAGAGTGTTTTCTAAATGTGAGACTCTGTTCTCTTTCCTAACTCAGTTCATGTGTACCCATGTTTACAGTACCTTCATAAGTGATATATTATGATAAGTTTCTTTATGTTTGTGATTTATTTCCCTTAGAACCATCGTACCTGAATCCACTCATTCTGCTGCTACTGGCATTATGACATTGATTTCATGGCTGAGGGATATTCCATCGTACGTAAGTAACACAGTTTCTTGAACCATTTTTTTCTTTCCTGGGATATTTAAGGTGTACCCAAGTTGAGGTTCTTGTAAGCACTGCAGCCCTAAATTTTGGGGTGGCTCTGTCTTATTGATTTTCAGTTTTCCCAAGGTATATTCCCTAGACTGGAAGTGCCCTTGGCTCTGTAGCTCGGTTGTTTACTTGTTTGAGGGAACACAATGCACTCCACCAGAAAGGCAGTTGGCAATTTACATCCTGCCCATCAGCATAACTAGGCTTCTTGTTCTCCAGGGCCTGTCTTGCCTTTCTGTTTTTTACACATTTGTGGATGTCCCTTTTGACCGGTGGGAAGTGATACTTCTTTGTAGTGCAGATTTGCATTGCCCGATTGCTTGCTTGGCCAAAAAGGGCGTATGGGTTTTCTCCTGAATATATTCAGGAGAAAACCCATACGCCCTTTTTGTCCAAGTGCATCATTGTCGAAGTTGTGCCCTCTTCCTGTGCTTTAAAGGCGATTCCAATGTACCTCTTGAAATCTGTTTCCTGGTATTCTGTCTCGCTTTCAAGTCCACCTCGTTGCCTTCACTCAACAGATGTTTGGACGATAGTTGCCATTTGTTACTCTGCCAGTGTGTGAATTGCTGTGCCCCTGAGCTCCATTTTTCTTGTCGCTTTTTGTGAGCAGACCGCAAGACCAAAATTTTGGTTCAGGACCTATACTGGTTCCTGGCTGGTGGCTGAGACTTTGGCTAATTCTTCTTCCTGCCGTGAAATTAGAGTGACATGTGCCCGTCCAAATGCCTCACAGCTACTCTCTCATTGGTTCTCCCTCTTCACTTTCATCCTCTGCCAAATTGGCAAACTGTGCGAACGAGGAGGTTAAAGGGGCTGTCTCTCCAAGTTGGGAGATTGATAGTCAAGCAGTTGGAATGTCAAACAGAAGCACCAGGAGAGGGACTATTAGTTGAGTGTTATAAACCTTTTGTATATACAGTGTGTCGATTCTCTGGTTTCCTGTACATGCTATAGCTGTAGTAATATTCCCTTCAACCTGGAGAGTTGGGACCCTTGGAATGTGTGCCACGCATTATTGCCTTAAATGGTCTGCATTTGCTCACCAAATCTCACCGATCCTCTCAGTCCCTAGTGTCCAACATTATGCCACATCCAAGTGCCGTTGTAGATAGGATCATTCCAGGGTTCATCAGAGCAAATGAAGGAATTGTAAAGAATTTCCGTGTTTTTGTGTTTTGTTTTTGAAATTCCTTTTTAAAGTGGGTTTGAACTGATTCTCACTGCCATGTTTATGCCAGTCTAGACACACTTGATTCCCTTACAGAGACATATCAATACATAGGTTTTAAGATTCTTACTAATCAGATATATTCCTCTGTGGGAAATATGGGGTTTTGAGTCCCGTTCACTGAGGAAGGTGTAGGTCTTGTCTATTCCGTAGTTGGTTTTTGGGACGGTACCTGTATTCCAATCAAACTCTGGTTTTGTGCATCACCCCACCTCTCCTACCCCCTTAAGCAGGCATAAGAGTGTTTTCTAAATGTGAGACTCTGTTCTCTTTCCTAACTCAGTTCATGTGAAGCCATGTTTACAGGACCTTCATAAGTGATATCTTATGATAAGTTTCTTTATGTTTTTGACTTATTTCTCTTAGAACCATCGTACCTGAATCCACTCATTCTGCTGCTACTGGCCTTATGACATTGACTTCATGACTGAGGGATAATCCATCATACATAAGTAACACAATTTCTTGAACAATTTTTGTCATTCCTCAGATATTTAATGTGTACCCAAGTTGAGGTTCTTGTAAGCAGTGCAGCCCTAAATTTTGGGGTGGCTCTCTCTTATTGATTTTCAGTTTTCCCAAGGTATATTCCCTAGACTGGAATTGCCCTTGGCTCTGTATCTCTGTTGTTTACTTGTTTTAGGAAACACAATGCACTCCTCCAGAGAGGCAGCTGGCAATTTACATCCCTCCCATCAGCATAACTAGGCTCCCTGTTCTCCAGGGCCTGTCTTGCCTTTCTGGTTTTTACACATTTTGCGGATGTCCCTTTTGACCGGTGGGATGTGATACTTCTTTGTAGTGCAGATTTGCATTGCCCGCTTGCTTGCTTGCCCAAAAAGGGAGTATGTGATCTCTCCTCAATATATTCAGGAGAAAACGCATACACCCTTTTTGGCCAAGTGCATCTTTGTCGAAGATGTGCCCCTCTTCCTGTGCTTTAAAGGCGATTCCAATGTACCTCTTGAAATCTGTTTCCTGCTATTCTGGCTCGCTTTCAAATCTGCCTCGTTGCCTTCCCTCAACAGATTTTTGGACGATAGTTGCTCTTTATTACTCTGCCAATTTGTTAATTGTTGTGCCCCTGAGCTCCATTTTTCAACTCGTTTTTGTGAGCTGACCGCAAGTCCAAAATTTTGCTTCAGGATTTATACTGGTTCCCGGCGGGTGGCTGAGACTTTGGTTAATTCTTCTTTCTGCTGGGAAATTAGAGTGACATGTGTCCGTCCAAATGCCTAACAGCTACTCTCTCATTGGTTCTCCATCTTTCCTTTCATCCTCTGCCTAATTTGCAGCCTGTGCGAATCAGGAGGTTAAAGGGGCTGTCTCTCCAGGTTGGGAGATTGATAGTAAAGCAGTTGGAAATTCAAACCGGAGCACCAGGAGAGGGACTATTAGTTGAGTTTTAGAAACCTTTCGTATTCACAGTGTGTCCATTCTCTAGGTTTCCCGTACATGTTATAGCTGTAGTAATATTCCCTTCAACCTGGAGAGTTGGGACCCTTGGAATGTTTGCCACACATTATTGCTTTAAACGGTCTGAATTTGCTCACTGAATCTCACCAAACTTCTCAGTCCCAAGTGTCCAGGCTTATGCCACATCCAGCTGTCCTTGTACAGAGGGCCATTTCAGGTTTCATCAGAGCCCCTGTAGGAATTGTAAATAATTTCCCTGTTTTTTTGTTTTGTTTATGAAATTCCTTTTTATAGTGGGTTTGAGCTTATTCTCACTGCCATGTTTATGCCAGTCTAGACCCACTTCATTCCCTTAAGGGGACATATCAATACATAGGTTTTAAGATTCTTACTAGTCAGATATATTACTCTGCAGGAAATATGCGGTTTTGAGTCCCTTTCACTGAGGAAGGTGTAGGTCTTGTCTATTCCATATTGGGTTTTTGGAACGGTAGCTGTACGAATATCAAACTCTGGTTTTATGCATCACCCCTCCTCTCCTTTCCCCTGAATCAGGCATAAGAGTGTTTTCTAAATGTGAGACTCTGTTCTGTTTCCTAACTCAGTTCATGTGTAGCCATGTTTACAGGACGTTCATAAATGATATCTTCTGATAAGTTTCTTTTTCTCTATGACTTATTTCACTTAGAATCATCATACCTGAATAAACTCATTTTGCTGCTATTGGCCTTATGACATTGATTTCATGGCTGAGGGATATTCCATCGTACGTAAGTACCACAATTTCTTGAACCAATTTTGTCTTTCCTGGGATATTTAGGGTGTACCCAAGTTGAGGTTCTTGTAAGCAGTGCAGCCCTAAATTTTGGGGTGGCTCTGTCTTATTGATTTTCAGTTTTCCCAAGGTACATTCCCTAGACTGGAAGTGCCCTTGGCTCTGTAGCTCTGTTGTTTAACTGTTTTAGGGGACACATTTCACTCCTCCAGAGAGGCAGGTGGCAATTTACATCCTGGCCATCAGCATAACTAGGCTCGCTGTTCTTCAGGGCCTGTCTTGCCTTTCTGGTTTTTACACATTTTGCGGATGTCCCTTTTGACCGCTGGGAAGTGATACTTCTTTGTACTGCAGAAATGCATTGCCCGCTTGCTTGCTTGGCCAAAAAGGGCTTATGCGTTTCCTCCTGAATATATTCAGGAGGAAACGCATACACCCTTTTTGGGCAAGTGCATCGTTGTCGAAGTTGTGCCCCTCTTCCTTTGCTTTGAAGGTGATTCCAATGTACCTCTTGAAATCTGTTTCCTGCTATTCCGGCTCGCTTTCAAGTCCGCCTCGTTGCCTTCCCTCAACAGATTTTTGGACGATAGTTGCCCTTTAGTACTCTGCCCGTTTGTGAATTGCTGTGCCCCTGAGCTCCATTTTTCTTGTCGCTTTTTGTGAGCAGACCGCAAGACCAAAATTTTGGTTCAGGACCTATACAGGTTCCCAGTGGGTGGCTGAGAATTTGATTAATTCTTCTTCCTGCCGGGAAATTAGAGTGACATGTGCCCGTCCAAATGCCTAACAGCTATTCTCTCATTGGTTCTCCATCTTCCCTTTCATCCTCTGCCAAACTGGCAACCTGTGAGAACCAGGAGGTTAAAAGGGCTGTCTCTCCAAGTTGGGAGATTGATAATAAAGCAGTTGGAAATTCAAACCGGAGCACCAGGAGAGGGAGTATTAGTTGAGTTTTAGAAACCTTTCGTATTCACAGTGTGTCCATTCTCTAGGTTTCCCATACATGTTATAGCTGTAGTAATAGTCCCTTCAACCTGGAGAGTTGGGACGCTTGGAATGCGTGCCACACATTATTGTTTTAAATGGTTTGCATTTGCTCACCGAAACTCACCAATCCTCTCAGTCCCAAGTGTCCAGCCTTATGCCAAATCCAGCTGTCGTTGTATATATGGTCATTCCAGGTTTCATCAGAGCCCCTGAAGGAAATGTAAAGATTATCCAGGTTTTTTTTTTTGTTTGTTTTTGAAATTCCTTTTTATAGTGGGTTTGAGCTGATTCTCACTGCCATGTTTATGCCAGTCTAGCCCCACTTGATTCCCTTACGGAGACATATCAATACATAGGTTTTAAGATTCTTACAAGTCAGATATATTCCTCTGAGGGAAATATGGGGTTTTGAGTCCCTTTCACTGAGGACGTTGTAGGTCTTGTCTATTCCATATTTGGTTTTTGGAAAGGTAGCTGTACGAATATCAAACTCTGGTTTTATGCATCACCCCTCCTCTTCTTTCCCCTTAAGCAGGCATAAGAGTGTTTTCTAAATGTGAGACTCTGTTCTCTTTCCTAACTCAGTTCATGTGTAGCCATGTTTACAGGACCTTCATAAGTGATATCTTATGATAAGTTTCTTTATGTTTGTGACTTATTTCACTTAGAACCATCGTACCTGAATCCACTCATTCTGCTGCTACTGGCCTTATGACATTGATTTCATGGCTGAGGGATATTCCATCGTATGTAAGTAACACAGTTTCTTGAACCAATATTGTCTTTCCTGGGATATTTAAGGTGTACCCAAGTTGAGGTTCTTGTAAGCAGTGCAGCGCTAAATTTTGGGGTGGCTCTGTCTGATTGATTTTCAGTATTCCCAAGGTATATTCCCTAGACTGTAAGTGCCCTTGGCTCTGTAGCTCTGTTGTTTACTTGTTTGAGGGAACACAATGCACTCCACCAGAAAGGCAGTTGGCAATTTACATCCTGCCCATCAGCATAACCTGGCTTCTTGTTCTCCAGGGCCTGTCTTGCCTTTCTGTTTTTTACACATTTGCGGATGTTCCTTTTGACTGGTGGGAAGTGATACCTCTTTGTAGTGCAGATTTGCATTGCCCGCTTTCTTGCTTGGCCAAAAAGGGCGTATGGGTTTTCTCCTGAATATATTCAGGAGAAAACCCATACGCCCTTTTTGGCCAAGTGCATCATTGTCGAAGTTGTGCCCTCTTCCTGTCCTTTAAAGGCGATTCCAATGTACCTCTTGAAATCTGTTTCCTGGTATTCTGTCTCGCTTTCAAGTCCGCCTCGTTGCCTTCACTCAACAGATGTTTGGACGATAGTTGTCATTTATTACTCTGCCAGTTTGTGAATTGCTGTGCCCCTGAGCTCCATTTTTCTACTCGTTTTTTGTGAGCTGACCGCAAGGCCAAAATTTTGGTTCAGGACCTATACTGGTTCCTGGCGGGTGGCTGAGACTTTGGTTAATTTTTCTTCCTGCCGGGAAATTAGGGTGACATGTGCCCGTCCAAATGCCTAACAGCTACTCTCTCATTGGTTCTCCCTCTTCACTTTCATCCTCTGCCAAATTGGCAAACTGTCCGAACCAGGAAGTTAAAGGGGCTGTCTCTCCAAGTTGGGAGATTGATAGTAAAGCAGTTGGAAAGTCAAACAGAAGCACCTGGAGAGGGACTATTAGTTGAGTTTTAGAAACCTTTTGTATATACACTGTGTCCATTCTCTAGGTTTCCTGTACATGCTATAGCTGTAGTAATATTCCCTTCAACCTGGAGAGTTGGGACCCTTGGAATGTGTGCCACGCATTATTGCCTTAAATGGTCTGTGTTTGCTCACCGAATCTCACCGATCCTCTCAGTCCCAAGTGTCCAACCTTATGCCACATCCAGGTGTCGTTGTAGATAGGATCATTCCAGGGTTCATCAGAGCAACTGAAGGAATAGTAAAGAATTTCCGTGTTTTTTTGTTTTGTTTTTGAAATTCCTTTTTAAAGTGGGTTTGAACTGATTGTCACTGCCATGTTTATGCCAGTCTAGACACACTTGATTCCTTTACAGAGACATATCAATACATAGGTTTTAAGATTCTACTAGTCAGATAAATTCATCTTTGGGAAATATGGGGGTTTGAGTCCCGTTCACTGAGGAAGGTGTAGGTCTTGTCTAGTGTGGAGTTGGTTTTTGGAACGGTACCTGTATTCCTATCAAACTCTGGTTTTGTTCATCACCCCACCTCTCCTTCCCCCTTAAGCAGGCATAAGAGTGTTTTCTAAATGTGAGACTCTGTTCTCCTTCCTAACTCAGTTCATGTGTAGCCATGTTTACAGGACCTTCATAAGTGATATCTTATGATAAGTTTCTTTATGTTTGTGACTTATTTCACTTAGAACCATCGTACCTGAATCAACTCATTCTGCTGCTACTGGCCTTATGACATTGATTTCATGACTGAGGGATATTCCATCGTACGTAAGTAACACAGTTTCTTGAACCAATTTTTTCTTTCCTGGGATATTTAAGGTGTACCCAAGTTGAGGTTCTTGTAAGCAGTGCAGCCCTAAATTATGGGGTGGCTCTGTCTTATTGATTTTCAGTTTTCCCAAGGTATATTCCCTAGACTGGAAGTGCCCTTTGCTCTGTAGCTCGGTTGTTTACTTGTTTGAGGGAACACAATGCACTCCACCAGAAAGGCAGTTGGCAATTTACATCCTGCCCATCAGCATAACTAGGCTTCTTGTTCTCCAGGGCCTGTCTTGCCTTTCTGTTTTTTACACATTTGCGGATGTCCCTTTTGACCGGTGGGAAGTGATACTTCTTTGTAGTGCAGATTTGCATTGCCCGCTTGCTTGCTTGGCCAAAAAGGGCGTATGGGTTTTCTCCTGAATATATTCAGGAGAAAACCCATACGCCCTTTTTGGCCAAGTGCATCATTGTCGAAGTTGTGCCCTCTTCCTGTGCTTTAAAGGCAATTCCAATGTACCTCTTGAAATCTGTTTCCTGGTATTCTGTCTCGCTTTCAAGTCCACCTCGTTGCCTTCACTCAACAGATGTTTGGACGATAGTTGTCATTTGTTACTCTGCCAGTGTGTGAATTGCTGTGCCCCTGAGCTCCATTTTTCTAGTCGCTTTTTGTGAGCAGACCGCAAGACCAAAATTTTTGTTCAGGACCTATACTGGTTCCTGGCTGGTGGCTGAGACTTTGGCTAATTCTTCTTCCTGCCGGGAAATTAGAGTGACATGTGCCCGTCCAAATGCCTCACAGCTACTCTCTCATTGGTTCTCCCTCTTCACTTTCATCCTCTGCCAAATTGGCAAACTGTGCGAACCAGGAGGTTAAAGGGGCTGTCTCTCCAAGTTGGGAGATTGATAGTCAAGCAGTTGGAATGTCAAACAGAAGCACCAGGAGAGGGACTATTAGTTGAGTGTTATAAACCTTTTGTATATACAGTGTGTCGATTCTCTGGTTTCCTGTACATGCTATAGCTGTAGTAATATTCCCTTCAACCTGGAGTGTTGGGACCCTTGGAATGTGTGCCACGCATTATTGCCTTAAATGGTCTTCATTTGCTCACCGAATCTCACCGATCCTCTCAGTCCCAAGTGTCCAACATTATGCCACATCCAAGTGCCGTTGTAGATAGGATCATTCCAGGGTTCATCAGAGCAAATGAAGGAATTGTAAAGAATTTCCGTGTTTTTGTGTTTTGTTTTTGAAATTCCTTTTTAAAGTGGGTTTGAAATGATTCTCACTGCCATGTTTATGCCAGTCTAGACACACTTGATTCCCTTACAGAGACATATCAATACATAGGTTTTAAGATTCTTACTAATCAGATATATGCCTCTGTGGGAAATATGGGGTTTTGAGTCCCGTTCACTGAGGAAGGTGTAGGTCTTGTCTATTCCGTAGTTGGTTTTTGGGACGGTACCTGTATTCCTATCAAACTCTGGTTTTGTGCATCACCCCACCTCTCCTACCCCCTTAAGCAGGCATAAGAGTGTTTTCTAAATGTGAGACTCTGTTCTCTTTCCTAACTCAGTTCATGTGTAGCCATGTTTACAGGACCTTCATAAGTGATATCTTATGATAAGTTTCTTTATGTTTTTGACTTATTTCTCTTAGAACCATCGTACCTGAATCCACTCATTCTGCTGCTACTGGCCTTATGACATTGACTTCATGACTGAGGGATAATCCATCATACGTAAGTAACACAATTTCTTGAACAATTTTTGTCATTCCTCAGATATTTAATGTGTACCCAAGTTGAGGTTCTTGTAAGCAGTGCAGCCCTAAATTTTGGGGTGGCTCTGTCTTATTGATTTTCAGTTTTCCCAAGGTATATTCCCTAGACTGGAATTGCCCTTGGCTCTGTATCTCTGTTGTTTACTTGTTTTAGGAAACACAATGCACTCCTCCAGAGAGGCAGTTGGCAATTTACATCCCACCCATCAGCATAACTAGGCTCCCTGTTCTCCAGGGCCTGTCTTGCCTTTCTGGTTTTTACACATTTTGCGGATGTCCCTTTTGACCGGTGGGATGTGATACTTCTTTGTAGTGCAGATTTGCATTGCCCGCTTGCTTGCTTGCCCAAAAAGGGAGTATGTGATCTCTCCTCAATATATTCAGGAGAAAACGCATACACCCTTTTTGGCCAAGTGCATCATTGTCGAAGATGTGCCCCTCTTCCTGTGCTTTAAAGGCGATTCCAATGTACCTCTTGAAATCTGTTTCCTGCTATTCTGGCTCGCTTTCAAATCCGCCTCGTTGCCTTCCCTCAACAGATTTTTGGACGATAGTTGCTCTTTATTACTCTGCCAATTTGTTAATTGTTGTGCCCCTGAGCTACATTTTTCAACTCGTTTTTGTGAGCTGACCGCAAGTCCAAAATTTTGCTTCAGGATTTATACTGGTTCCCAGCGGGTGGCTGAGACTTTGGTTAATTATTCTTTCTGCTGGGAAATTAGAGTGACATGTGTCCGTCCAAATGCCTAACAGCTACTCTCTCATTGGTTCTCTATCTTTCCTTTCATCCTCTGCCTAATTTGCAGCCTGTGCGAATCAGGAGGTTAAAGGGGCTGTCTCTCCAGGTTGGGAGATTGATAGTAAAGCAGTTGGAAATTCAAACCGGAGCACCAGGAGAGGGACTATTAGTTGAGTTTTAGAAACCTTTCGTATTCACAGTGTGTCCATTCTCTAGGTTTCCCGTACATGTTATAGCTGTAGTAATATTCCCTTCAACCTGGAGAGTTGGGACCCTTGGAATGTTTGCCACGCATTATTGCTTTAAACGGTCTGAATTTGCTCACTGAATCTCACCAAACTTCTCAGTCCCAAGTGTCCAGGCTTATGCCACATCCAGCTGTCCTTGTACAGAGGGCCATTTCAGGTTTCATCAGAGCCCCTGTAGGAATTGTAAATAATTTCCCTGTTTTTTTGTTTTGTTTATGAAATTCCTTTTTATAGTGGGTTTGAGCTTATTCTCACTGCCATGTTTATGCCAGTCTAGACCCACTTCATTCCCTTAAGGGGACATATCAATACATAGGTTTTAAGATTCTTACTAGTCAGATATATTACTCTGCAGGAAATATGCAGTTTTGAGTCCCTTTCACTGAGGAAGGTGTAGGTCTTGTCTATTCCATATTGGGTTTTTGGAACGGTAGCTGTACGAATATCAAACTCTGGTTTTATGCATCACCCCTCCTCTCCTTTCCCCTGAATCAGGCATAAGAGTGTTTTCTAAATGTGAGACTCTGTTCTGTTTCCTAACTCAGTTCATGTGTAGCCATGTTTACAGGACGTTCATAAATGATATCTTCTGATAAGTTTCTTTTTCTCTATGACTTATTTCACTTAGAATCATCATACCTGAATAAACTCATTTTGCTGCTATTGGCCTTATGACATTGATTTCATGGCTGAGGGATATTCCATCGTACGTAAGTACCACAATTTCTTGAACCAATTTTGTCTTTCCTGGGATATTTAGGGTGTACCCAAGTTGAGGTTCTTGTAAGCAGTGCAGCCCTAAATTTTGGGGTGGCTCTGTCTTATTGATTTTCAGTTTTCCCAAGGTACATTCCCTAGACTGGAAGTGCCCTTGGCTCTGTAGCTCTGTTGTTTAACTGTTTTAGGGGACACATTTCACTCCTCCAGAGAGGCAGGTGGCTATTTACATCCTGGCCATCAGCATAACTAGGCTCGCTGTTCTCCAGGGCCTGTCTTGCCTTTCTGGTTTTTACACATTTTGCGGATGTCCCTTTTGACCGCTGGGAAGTGATACTTCTTTGTACTGCAGAAATGCATTGCCCGCTTGCTTGCTTGGCCAAAAAGGGCTTATGCGTTTCCTCCTGAATATATTCAGGAGGAAACGCATACACCCTTTTTGGGCAAGTGCATCGTTGTCGAAGTTGTGCCCCTCTTCCTTTGCTTTGAAGGTGATTCCAATGTACCTCTTGAAATCTGTTTCCTGCTATTCCGGCTCGCTTTCAAGTCCGCCTCGTTGCCTTCCCTCAACAGATTTTTGGACGATAGTTGCCCTTTAGTACTCTGCCCGTTTGTGAATTGCTGTGCCCCTGAGCTCCATTTTTCAACTCATTTTTTGTGAGCAGACCACAAGTCCAAAATTTTGGTTCAGGACCTATACAGGTTCCCAGTGGGTGGCTGAGAATTTGATTAATTCTTCTTCCTGCCGGGAAATTAGAGTGACATGTGCCCGTCCAAATGCCTAACAGCTATTCTCTCATTGGTTCTCCATCTTCCCTTTCATCCTCTGCCAAACTGGCAACCTGTGAGAACCAGGAGGTTAAAAGGGCTGTCTCTCCAAGTTGGGAGATTGATAATAAAGCAGTTGGAAATTCAAACCGGAGCACCAGGAGAGGGAGTATTAGTTGAGTTTTAGAAACCTTTCGTATTCACAGTGTGTCCATTCTCTAGGTTTCCCATACATGTTATAGCTGTAGTAATAGTCCCTTCAACCTGGAGAGTTGGGACGCTTGGAATGCGTGCCACACATTATTGTTTTAAATGGTTTGCATTTGCTCACCGAAACTCACCAATCCTCTCAGTCCCAAGTGTCCAGCCTTATGCCAAATCCAGCTGTCGTTGTATATATGGTCATTCCAGGTTTCATCAGAGCCCCTGAAGGAAATGTAAAGATTATCCAGGTTTTTTTTTTTGTTTGTTTTTGAAATTCCTTTTTATAGTGGGTTTGAGCTGATTCTCACTGCCATGTTTATGCCAGTCTAGCCCCACTTGATTCCCTTACGGAGACATATCAATACATAGGTTTTAAGATTCTTACAAGTCAGATATATTCCTCTGAGGGAAATATGGGGTTTTGAGTCCCTTTCACTGAGGACGTTGTAGGTCTTGTCTATTCCATATTTGGTTTTTGGAAAGGTAGCTGTACGAATATCAAACTCTGGTTTTATGCATCACCCCTCCTCTTCTTTCCCCTTAAGCAGGCATAAGAGTGTTTTCTAAATGTGAGACTCTGTTCTCTTTCCTAACTCAGTTCATGTGTAGCCATGTTTACAGGACCTTCATAAGTGATATCTTATGATAAGTTTCTTTATGTTTGTGACTTATTTCACTTAGAACCATCGTACCTGAATCCACTCATTCTGCTGCTACTGGCCTTATGACATTGATTTCATGGCTGAGGGATATTCCATCGTATGTAAGTAACACAGTTTCTTGAACCAATATTGTCTTTCCTGGGATATTTAAGGTGTACCCAAGTTGAGGTTCTTGTAAGCAGTGCAGCGTTAAATTTTGGGGTGGCTCTGTCTGATTGATTTTCAGTATTCCCAAGGTATATTCCCTAGACTGTAAGTGCCCTTGGCTCTGTAGCTCTGTTGTTTACTTGTTTGAGGGAACACAATGCACTCCACCAGAAAGGCAGTTGGCAATTTACATCCTGCCCATCAGCATAACCTGGCTTCTTGTTCTCCAGGGCCTGTCTTGCCTTTCTGTTTTTTACACATTTGCGGATGTTCCTTTTGACTGGTGGGAAGTGATACCTCTTTGTAGTGCAGATTTGCATTGCCCGCTTTCTTGCTTGGCCAAAAAGGGCGTATGGGTTTTCTCCTGAATATATTCAGGAGAAAACCCATACGCCCTTTTTGGCCAAGTGCATCATTGTCGAAGTTGTGCCCTCTTCCTGTCCTTTAAAGGCGATTCCAATGTACCTCTTGAAATCTGTTTCCTGGTATTCTGTCTCGCTTTCAAGTCCGCCTCGTTGCCTTCACTCAACAGATGTTTGGACGATAGTTGTCATTTATTACTCTGCCAGTTTGTGAATTGCTGTGCCCCTGAGCTCCATTTTTCTACTCGTTTTTTGTGAGCTGACCGCAAGGCCAAAATTTTGGTTCAGGACCTATACTGGTTCCTGGCGGGTGGCTGAGACTTTGGTTAATTTTTCTTCCTGCCGGGAAATTAGGGTGACATGTGCCCGTCCAAATGCCTAACAGCTACTCTCTCATTGGTTCTCCCTCTTCACTTTCATCCTCTGCCAAATTGGCAAACTGTCCGAACCAGGAAGTTAAAGGGGCTGTCTCTCCAAGTTGGGAGATTGATAGTAAAGCAGTTGGAAAGTCAAACAGAAGCACCAGGAGAGGGACTATTAGTTGAGTTTTAGAAACCTTTTGTATATACACTGTGTCCATTCTCTAGGTTTCCTGTACATGCTATAGCTGTAGTAATATTCCCTTCAACATGGAGAGTTGGGACCCTTGGAATGTGTGCCACGCATTATTGCCTTAAATGGTCTGTGTTTGCTCACCGAATCTCACCGATCCTCTCAGTCCCAAGTGTCCAACCTTATGCCACATCCAGGTGTCGTTGTAGATAGGATCATTCCAGGGTTCATCAGAGCAACTGAAGGAATAGTAAAGAATTTCCGTGTTTTTTTGTTTTGTTTTTGAAATTCCTTTTTAAAGTGGGTTTGAACTGATTGTCACTGCCATGTTTATGCCAGTCTAGACACACTTGATTCCCTTACAGAGACATATCAATACATAGGTTTTAAGATTCTACTAGTCAGATAAATTCATCTTTGGGAAATATGGGGGTTTGAGTCCCGTTCACTGAGGAAGGTGTAGGTCTTGTCTAGTGTGGAGTTGGTTTTTGGAACGGTACCTGTATTCCTATCAAACTCTGGTTTTGTTCATCACCCCACCTCTCCTTCCCCCTTAAGCAGGCATAAGAGTGTTTTCTAAATGTGAGACTCTGTTCTCCTTCCTAACTCAGTTCATGTGTAGCCATGTTTACAGGACCTTCATAAGTGATATCTTATGATAAGTTTCTTTATGTTTGTGACTTATTTCACTTAGAACCATCGTACCTGAATCCACTCATTCTGCTGCTACTGGCCTTATGACATTGATTTCATGACTGAGGGATATTTCATCGTACGTAAGTAACACAGTTTCTTGAACCAATTTTTTCTTTCCTGGGATATTTAAGGTGTACCCAAGTTGAGGTTCTTGTAAGCAGTGCAGCCCTAAATTATGGGGTGGCTCTGTCTTATTGATTTTCAGTTTTCCCAAGGTATATTCCCTAGACTGGAAGTGCCCTTTGCTCTGTAGCTCGGTTGTTTACTTGTTTGAGGGAACACAATGCACTCCACCAGAAAGGCAGTTGGCAATTTACATCCTGCCCATCAGCATAACTAGGCTTCTTGTTCTCCAGGGCCTGTCTTGCCTTTCTGTTTTTTACACATTTGCGGATGTCCCTTTTGACCGGTGGGAAGTGATACTTCTTTGTAGTGCAGATTTGCATTGCCCGCTTGCTTGCTTGGCCAAAAAGGGCGTATGGGTTTTCTCCTGAATATATTCAGGAGAAAACCCATACGCCCTTTTTGGCCAAGTGCATCATTGTCGAAGTTGTGCCCTCTTCCTGTGCTTTAAAGGCAATTCCAATGTACCTCTTGAAATCTGTTTCCTGGTATTCTGTCTCGCTTTCAAGTCCACCTCGTTGCCTTCACTCAACAGATGTTTGGACGATAGTTGTCATTTGTTACTCTGCCAGTGTGTGAATTGCTGTGCCCCTGAGCTCCATTTTTCTAGTCGCTTTTTGTGAGCAGACCGCAAGACCAAAATTTTTGTTCAGGACCTATACTGGTTCCTGGCTGGTGGCTGAGACTTTGGCTAATTCTTCTTCCTGCCGGGAAATTAGAGTGACATGTGCCCGTCCAAATGCCTCACAGCTACTCTCTCATTGGTTCTCCCTCTTCACTTTCATCCTCTGCCAAATTGGCAAACTGTGCGAACCAGGAGGTTAAAGGGGCTGTCTCTCCAAGTTGGGAGATTGATAGTCAAGCAGTTGGAATGTCAAACAGAAGCACCAGGAGAGGGACTATTAGTTGAGTGTTATAAACCTTTTGTATATACAGTGTGTCGATTCTCTGGTTTCCTGTACATGCTATAGCTGTAGTAATATTCCCTTCAACCTGGAGAGTTGGGACCCTTGGAATGTGTGCCACGCATTATTGCCTTAAATGGTCTTCATTTGCTCACCGAATCTCACCGATCCTCTCAGTCCCAAGTGTCCAACATTATGCCACATCCAAGTGCCGTTGTAGATAGGATCATTCCAGGGTTCATCAGAGCAAATGAAGGAATTGTAAAGAATTTCCGTGTTTTTGTGTTTTGTTTTTGAAATTCCTTTTTAAAGTGGGTTTGAACTGATTCTCACTGCCATGTTTATGCCAGTCTAGACACACTTGATTCCCTTACAGAGACATATCAATACATAGGTTTTAAGATTCTTACTAATCAGATATATTCCTCTGTGGGAAATATGGGGTTTTGAGTCCCGTTCACTGAGGAAGGTGTAGGTCTTGTCTATTCCGTAGTTGGTTTTTGGGACGGTACCTGTATTCCTATCAAACTCTGGTTTTGTGCATCACCCCACCTCTCCTACCCCCTTAAGCAGGCATAAGAGTGTTTTCTAAATGTGAGACTCTGTTCTCTTTCCTAACTCAGTTCATGTGTAGCCATGTTTACAGGACCTTCATAAGTGATATCTTATGATAAGTTTCTTTATGTTTTTGACTTATTTCTCTTAGAACCATCGTACCTGAATCCACTCATTCTGCTGCTACTGGCCTTATGACATTGACTTCATGACTGAGGGATAATCCATCATACGTAAGTAACACAATTTCTTGAACAATTTTTGTCATTCCTCAGATATTTAATGTGTACCCAAGTTGAGGTTCTTGTAAGCAGTGCAGCCCTAAATTTTGGGGTGGCTCTGTCTTATTGATTTTCAGTTTTCCCAAGGTATATTCCCTAGACTGGAATTGCCCTTGGCTCTGTATCTCTGTTGTTTACTTGTTTTATGAAACACAATGCACTCCTCCAGAGAGGCAGTTGGCAATTTACATCCCGCCCATCAGCATAACTAGGCTCCCTGTTCTCCAGGGCCTGTCTTGCCTTTCTGGTTTTTACACATTTTGCGGATGTCCCTTTTGACCGGTGGGATGTGATACTTCTTTGTAGTGCAGATTTGCATTGCCCGCTTGCTTGCTTGCCCAAAAAGGGAGTATGTGATCTCTCCTCAATATATTCAGGAGAAAACGCATACACCCTTTTTGGCCAAGTGCATCATTGTCGAAGATGTGCCCCTCTTCCTGTGCTTTAAAGGCGATTCCAATGTACCTCTTGAAATCTGTTTCCTGCTATTCTGGCTCGCTTTCAAATCCGCCTCGTTGCCTTCCCTCAACAGATTTTTGGACGATAGTTGCTCTTTATTACTCTGCCAATTTGTTAATTGTTGTGCCCCTGAGCTCCATTTTTCAACTCGTTTTTGTGAGCTGACCGCAAGTCCAAAATTTTGCTTCAGGATTTATACTGGTTCCCGGCGGGTGGCTGAGACTTTGGTTAATTCTTCTTTCTGCTGGGAAATTAGAGTGACATGTGTCCGTCCAAATGCCTAACAGCTACTCTCTCATTGTTTCTCCATCTTTCCTTTCATCCTCTGCCTAATTTGCAGCCTGTGCGAATCAGGAGGTTAAAGGGGCTGTCTCTCCAGGTTGGGAGATTGATAGTAAAGCAGTTGGAAATTCAAACCGGAGCACCAGGAGAGGGACTATTAGTTGAGTTTTAGAAACCTTTCGTATTCACAGTGTGTCCATTCTCTAGGTTTCCCGTACATGTTATAGCTGTAGTAATATTCCCTTCAACCTGGAGAGTTGGGACCCTTGGAATGTTTGCCACGCATTATTGCTTTAAACGGTCTGAATTTGCTCACTGAATCTCACCAAACTTCTCAGTCCCAAGTGTCCAGGCTTATGCCACATCCAGCTGTCCTTGTACAGAGGGCCATTTCAGGTTTCATCAGAGCCCCTGTAGGAATTGTAAATAATTTCCCTGTTTTTTTGTTTTGTTTATGAAATTCCTTTTTATAGTGGGTTTGAGCTTATTCTCACTGCCATGTTTATGCCAGTCTAGACCCACTTCATTCCCTTAAGGGGACATATCAATACATAGGTTTTAAGATTCTTACTAGTCAGATATATTACTCTGCAGGAAATATGCGGTTTTGAGTCCCTTTCACTGAGGAAGGTGTAGGTCTTGTCTATTCCATATTGGGTTTTTGGAACGGTAGCTGTACGAATATCAAACTCTGGTTTTATGCATCACCCCTCCTCTCCTTTCCCCTGAATCAGGCATAAGAGTGTTTTCTAAATGTGAGACTCTGTTCTGTTTCCTAACTCAGTTCATGTGTAGCCATGTTTACAGGACGTTCATAAATGATATCTTCTGATAAGTTTCTTTTTCTCTATGACTTATTTCACTTAGAATCATCATACCTGAATAAACTCATTTTGCTGCTATTGGCCTTATGACATTGATTTCATGGCTGAGGGATATTCCATCGTACGTAAGTACCACAATTTCTTGAACCAATTTTGTCTTTCCTGGGATATTTAGGGTGTACCCAAGTTGAGGTTCTTGTAAGCAGTGCAGCCCTAAATTTTGGGGTGGCTCTGTCTTATTGATTTTCAGTTTTCCCAAGGTACATTCCCTAGACTGGAAGTGCCCTTGGCTCTGTAGCTCTGTTGTTTAACTGTTTTAGGGGACACATTTCACTCCTCCAGAGAGGCAGGTGGCAATTTACATCCTGGCCATCAGCATAACTAGGCTCGCTGTTCTCCAGGGCCTGTCTTGCCTTTCTGGTTTTTACACATTTTGCGGATGTCCCTTTTGACCGCTGGGAAGTGATACTTCTTTGTACTGCAGAAATGCATTGCCCGCTTGCTTGCTTGGCCAAAAAGGGCTTATGCGTTTCCTCCTGAATATATTCAGGAGGAAACGCATACACCCTTTTTGGGCAAGTGCATCGTTGTCGAAGTTGTGCCCCTCTTCCTTTGCTTTGAAGGTGATTCCAATGTACCTCTTGAAATCTGTTTCCTGCTATTCCGGCTCGCTTTCAAGTCCGCCTCGTTGCCTTCCCTCAACAGATTTTTGGACGATAGTTGCCCTTTAGTACTCTGCCCGTTTGTGAATTGCTGTGCCCCTGAGCTCCATTTTTCAACTCATTTTTTGTGAGCAGACCACAAGTCCAAAATTTTGGTTCAGGACCTATACAGGTTCCCAGTGGGTGGCTGAGAATTTGATTAATTCTTCTTCCTGCCGGGAAATTAGAGTGACATGTGCCCGTTCAAATGCCTAACAGCTATTCTCTCATTGGTTCTCCATCTTCCCTTTCATCCTCTGCCAAACTGGCAACCTGTGAGAACCAGGAGGTTAAAAGGGCTGTCTCTCCAAGTTGGGAGATTGATAATAAAGCAGTTGGAAATTCAAACCGGAGCACCAGGAGAGGGAGTATTAGTTGAGTTTTAGAAACCTTTCGTATTCACAGTGTGTCCATTCTCTAGGTTTCCCATACATGTTATAGCTGTAGTAATAGTCCCTTCAACCTGGAGAGTTGGGACGCTTGGAATGCGTGCCACACATTATTGTTTTAAATGGTTTGCATTTGCTCACCGAAACTCACCAATCCTCTCAGTCCCAAGTGTCCAGCCTTATGCCAAATCCAGCTGTCGTTGTATATATGGTCATTCCAGGTTTCATCAGAGCCCCTGAAGGAAATGTAAAGATTATCCAGGTTTTTTTTTGTTTGTTTGTTTTTGAAATTCCTTTTTATAGTGGGTTTGAGCTGATTCTCACTGCCATGTTTATGCCAGTCTAGCCCCACTTGATTCCCTTACGGAGACATATCAATACATAGGTTTTAAGATTCTTACAAGTCAGATATATTCCTCTGAGGGAAATATGGGGTTTTGAGTCCCTTTCACTGAGGACGTTGTAGGTCTTGTCTATTCCATATTTGGTTTTTGGAAAGGTAGCTGTACGAATATCAAACTCTGGTTTTATGCATCACCCCTCCTCTTCTTTCCCCTTAAGCAGGCATAAGAGTGTTTTCTAAATGTGAGACTCTGTTCTCTTTCCTAACTCAGTTCATGTGTAGCCATGTTTACAGGACCTTCATAAGTGATATCTTATGATAAGTTTCTTTATGTTTGTGACTTATTTCACTTAGAACCATCGTACCTGAATCCACTCATTCTGCTGCTACTGGCCTTATGACATTGATTTCATGGCTGAGGGATATTCCATCGTACGTAAGTAACACAGTTTCTTGAACCAATATTGTCTTTCCTGGGATATTTAAGTTGTACCCAAGTTGAGGTTCTTGTAAGCAGTGCAGCGCTAAATTTTGGGGTGGCTCTGTCTGATTGATTTTCAGTATTCCCAAGGTATATTCCCTAGACTGTAAGTGCCCTTGGCTCTGTAGCTCTGTTGTTTACTTGTTTGAGGGAACACAATGCACTCCACCAGAAAGGCAGTTGGCAATTTACATCCTGCCCATCAGCATAACCTGGCTTCTTGTTCTCCAGGGCCTGTCTTGCCTTTCTGTTTTTTACACATTTGCGGATGTCCCTTTTGACTGGTGGGAAGTGATACCTCTTTGTAGTGCAGATTTGCATTGCCCGCTTTCTTGCTTGGCCAAAAAGGGCGTATGGGTTTTCTCCTGAATATATTCAGGAGAAAACCCATACGCCCTTTTTGGCCAAGAGCATCATTGTCGAAGTTGTGCCCTCTTCCTGTCCTTTAAAGGCGATTCCAATGTACCTCTTGAAATCTGTTTCCTGGTATTCTGTCTCGCTTTCAAGTCCGCCTCGTTGCCTTCACTCAACAGATGTTTGGACGATAGTTGTCATTTATTACTCTGCCAGTTTGTGAATTGCTGTGCCCCTGAGCTCCATTTTTCTACTCGTTTTTTGTGAGCTGACCGCAAGGCCAAAATTTTGGTTCAGGACCTATACTGGTTCCTGGCGGGTGGCTGAGACTTTGGTTAATTTTTCTTCCTGCCAGGAAATTAGGGTGACATGTGCCCGTCCAAATGCCTAACAGCTACTCTCTCATTGGTTCTCCCTCTTCACTTTCATCCTCTGACAAATTGGCAAACTGTCCGAACCAGGAAGTTAAAGGGGCTGTCTCTGCAAGTTGGGAGATTGATAGTAAAGCAGTTGGAAAGTCAAACAGAAGCACCAGGAGAGGGACTATTAGTTGAGTTTTAGAAACCTTTTGTATATACACTGTGTCCATTCTCTAGGTTTCCTGTACATGCTATAGCTGTAGTAATATTCCCTTCAACCTGGAGAGTTGGGACCCTTGGAATGTGTGCCACGCATTATTGCCTTAAATGGTCTGTGTTTGCTCACCGAATCTCACCGATCCTCTCAGTCCCAAGTGTCCAACCTTATGCCACATCCAGGTGTCGTTGTAGATAGGATCATTCCAGGGTTCATCAGAGCAACTGAAGGAATAGTAAAGAATTTCCGTGTTTTTTTGTTTTGTTTTTGAAATTCCTTTTTAAAGTGGGTTTGAACTGATTGTCACTGCCATGTTTATGCCAGTCTAGACACACTTGATTCCCTTACAGAGACATATCAATACATAGGTTTTAAGATTCTACTAGTCAGATAAATTCATCTTTGGGAAATATGGGGTTTTGAGTCCCGTTCACTGAGGAAGGTGTAGGTCTTGTCTAGTGCGGAGTTGGTTTTTGGAACGGTACCTGTATTCCTATAAAACTCTGGTTTTGTTCATCACCCCACCTCTCCTTCCCCCTTAAGCAGGCATAAGAGTGTTTTCTAAATGTGAGAAACTGTTCTCTTTCCTAACTCAGTTCATGTGTAGCCATGTTTACAGGACCTTCATAAGTGATATCTTATGATAAGTTTCTTTATGTTTGTGACTTATTTCACTTAGAACCATCGTACCTGAATCCACTCATTCTGCTGCTACTGGCCTTATGACATTGATTTCATGGCTGAGGGATATTCCATCGTACGTAAGTAACACAGTTTCTTGAACCAATATTGTCTTTCCTGGGATATTTAAGGTGTACCCAAGTTGAGGTTCTTGTAAGCAGTGCAGCGCTAAATTTTGGGGTGGCTCTGTCTGATTGATTTTCAGTATTCCCAAGGTATATTCCCTAGACTGTAAGTGCCCTTGGCTCTGTAGCTCTGTTGTTTACTTGTTTGAGGGAACACAATGCACTCCACCAGAAAGGCAGTTGGCAATTTACATCCTGCCCATCAGCATAACCTGGCTTCTTGTTCTCCAGGGCCTGTCTTGCCTTTCTGTTTTTTACACATTTGCGGATGTCCCTTTTGATTGGTGGGAAGTGATACCTCTTTGTAGTGCAGATTTGCATTGCCCGCTTTCTTGCTTGGCCAAAAAGGGCGTATGGGTTTTCTCCTGAATATATTCAGGAGAAAACCCATACGCCCTTTTTGGCCAAGTGCATCATTGTCGAAGTTGTGCCCTCTTCCTGTCCTTTAAAGGCGATTCCAATGTACCTCTTGAAATCTGTTTCCTGGTATTCTGTCTCGCTTTCAAGTCCGCCTCGTTGCCTTCACTCAACAGATGTTTGGACGATAGTTGTCATTTATTACTCTGCCAGTTTGTGAATTGCTGTGCCCCTGAGCTCCATTTTTCTACTCGTTTTTTGTGAGCTGACCGCAAGGCCAAAATTTTGGTTCAGGACCTATACTGGTTCCTGGCGGGTGGCTGAGACTTTGGTTAATTTTTCTTCCTGCCGGGAAATTAGGGTGACATGTGCCCGTCCAAATGCCTAACAGCTACTCTCTCATTGGTTCTCCCTCTTCACTTTCATCCTCTGACAAATTGGCAAACTGTCCGAACCAGGAAGTTAAAGGGGCTGTCTCTCCAAGTTGGGAGATTGATAGTAAAGCAGTTGGAAAGTCAAACAGAAGCACCAGGAGAGGGACTATTAGTTGAGTTTTAGAAACCTTTTGTATATACACTGTGTCCATTCTCTAGGTTTCCTGTACATGCTATAGCTGTAGTAATATTCCCTTCAACCTGGAGAGTTGGGACCCTTGGAATGTGTGCCACGCATTATTGCCTTAAATGGTCTGTGTTTGCTCACCGAATCTCACCGATCCTCTCAGTCCCAAGTGTCCAACCTTATGCCACATCCAGGTGTCGTTGTAGATAGGATCATTCCAGGGTTCATCAGAGCAACTGAAGGAATAGTAAAGAATTTCCGTGTTTTTTTGTTTTGTTTTTGAAATTCCTTTTTAAAGTGGGTTTGAACTGATTGTCACTGCCATGTTTATGCCAGTCTAGACACACTTGATTCCCTTACAGAGACATATCAATACATAGGTTTTAAGATTCTACTAGTCAGATAAATTCATCTTTGGGAAATATGGGGTTTTGAGTCCCGTTCACTGAGGAAGGTGTAGGTCTTGTCTAGTGCGGAGTTGGTTTTTGGAACGGTACCTGTATTCCTATAAAACTCTGGTTTTGTTCATCACCCCACCTCTCCTTCCCCCTTAAGCAGGCATAAGAGTGTTTTCTAAATGTGAGAAACTGTTCTCTTTCCTAACTCAGTTCATGTGTAGCCATGTTTACAGGACCTTCATAAGTGATATCTTATGATAAGTTTCTTTATGTTTGTGACTTATTTCACTTAGAACCATCGTACCTGAATCCACTCATTCTGCTGCTACTGGCCTTATGACATTGATTTCATGACTGAGGGATATTCCATCGTACGTAAGTAACACAGTTTCTTGAACCAATTTTTTCTTTCCTGGGATATTTAAGGTGTACCCAAGTTGAGGTTCTTGTAAGCAGTGCAGCCCTAAATTATGGGGTGGCTCTGTCTTATTGATTTTCAGTTTTCCCAAGGTATATTCCCTAGACTGGAAGTGCCCTTTGCTCTGTAGCTCGGTTGTTTACTTGTTTGAGGGAACACAATGCACTCCACCAGAAAGGCAGTTGGCAATTTACATCCTGCCCATCAGCATAACTAGGCTTCTTGTTCTCCAGGGCCTGTCTTGCCTTTCTGTTTTTTACACATTTGCGGATGTCCCTTTTGACCGGTGGGAAGTGATACTTCTTTGTAGTGCAGATTTGCATTGCCCGCTTGCTTGCTTGGCCAAAAAGGGCGTATGGGTTTTCTCCTGAATATATTCAGGAGAAAACCCATACGCCCTTTTTGGCCAAGTGCATCATTGTCGAAGTTGTGCCCTCTTCCTGTGCTTTAAAGGCAATTCCAATGTACCTCTTGAAATCTGTTTCCTGGTGTTCTGTCTCGCTTTCAATTCCACCTCGTTGCCTTCACTCAACAGATGTTTGGACGATAGTTGTCATTTGTTACTCTGCCAGTGTGTGAATTGCTGTGCCCCTGAGCTCCATTTTTCTAGTCGCTTTTTGTGAGCAGACCGCAAGACCAAAATTTTTGTTCAGGACCTTTACTGGTTCCTGGCTGGTGGCTGAGACTTTGGCTTATTCTTCTTCCTGCCGGGAAATTAGAGTGACATGTGCCCGTCCAAATGCCTCACAGCTACTCTCTCATTGGTTCTCCCTCTTCACTTTCATCCTCTGCCAAATTGGCAAACTGTGCGAACCAGGAGGTTAAAGGGGCTGTCTCTCCAAGTTGGGAGATTGATAGTCAAGCAGTTGGAATGTCAAACAGAAGCACCAGGAGAGGGACTATTAGTTGAGTGTTATAAACCTTTTGTATATACAGTGTGTCGATTCTCTGGTTTCCTGTACATGCTATAGCTGTAGTAATATTCCCTTCAACCTGGAGAGTTGGGACCCTTGGAATGTGTGCCACGCATTATTGCCTTAAATGGTCTTCATTTGCTCACCGAATCTCACCGATCCTCTCAGTCCCAAGTGTCCAACATTATGCCACATCCAAGTGCCGTTGTAGATAGGATCATTCCAGGGTTCATCAGAGCAAATGAAGGAACTGTAAAGAATTTCCGTGTTTTTGTGTTTTGTTTTTGAAATTCCTTTTTAAAGTGGGTTTGAACTGATTCTCACTGCCATGTTTATGCCAGTCTAGACACACTTGATTCCCTTACAGAGACATATCAATACATAGGTTTTAAGATTCTTACTAATCAGATATATTCCTCTGTGGGAAATATGGGGTTTTGAGTCCCGTTCACTGAGGAAGGTGTAGGTCTTGTCTATTCTGTAGTTGGTTTTTGGGACGGTACCTGTATTCCTATCAAACTCTGGTTTTGTGCATCACCCCACCTCTCCTACCCCCTTAAGCAGGCATAAGAGTGTTTTCTAAATGTGAGACTCTGTTCTCTTTCCTAACTCAGTTCATGTGTAGCCATGTTTACAGGACCTTCATAAGTGATATCTTATGATAAGTTTCTTTATGTTTTTGACTTATTTCTCTTAGAACCATCGTACCTGAATCCACTCATTCTGCTGCTACTGGCCTTATGACATTGACTTCATGACTGAGGGATAATCCATCATACGTAAGTAACACAATTTCTTGAACAATTTTTGTCATTCCTCAGATATTTAATGTGTACCCAAGTTGAGGTTCTTGTAAGCAGTGCAGCCCTAAATTTTGGGGTGGCTCTGTCTTATTGATTTTCAGTTTTCCCAAGGTATATTCCCTAGACTGGAATTGCCCTTGGCTCTGTATCTCTGTTGTTTACTTGTTTTAGGAAACACAATGCACTCCTCCAGAGAGGCAGTTGGCAATTTACATCCCGCCCATCAGCATAACTAGGCTCCCTGTTCTCCAGGGCCTGTCTTGCCTTTCTGGTTTTTACACATTTTGCGGATGTCCCTTTTGACCGGTGGGATGTGATACTTCTTTGTAGTGCAGATTTGCATTGCCCGCTTGCTTGCTTGCCCAAAAAGGGAGTATGTGATCTCTCCTCAATATATTCAGGAGAAAACGCATACACCCTTTTTGGCCAAGTGCATCATTGTCGAAGATGTGCCCCTCTTCCTGTGCTTTAAAGGCGATTCCAATGTACCTCTTGAAATCTGTTTCCTGCTATTCTGGCTCGCTTTCAAATCCGCCTCGTTGCCTTCCCTCAACAGATTTTTGGACGATAGTTGCTCTTTATTACTCTGCCAATTTGTTAATTGTTGTGCCCCTGAGCTCCATTTTTCAACTCGTTTTTGTGAGCTGACCGCAAGTCCAAAATTTTGCTTCAGGATTTATACTGGTTCCCGGCGGGTGGCTGAGACTTTGGTTAATTCTTCTTTCTGCTGGGAAATTAGAGTGACATGTGTCCGTCCAAATGCCTAACAGCTACTCTCTCATTTGTTCTCCATCTTTCCTTTCATCCTCTGCCTAATTTGCAGCCTGTGCGAATCAGGAGGTTAAAGGGGCTGTCTCTCCAGGTTGGGAGATTGATAGTAAAGCAGTTGGAAATTCAAACTGGAGCACCAGGAGAGGGACTATTAGTTGAGTTTTAGAAACCTTTCGTATTCACAGTGTGTCCATTCTCTAGGTTTCCCGTACATGTTATAGCTGTAGTAATAATCCCTTCAACATGGAGAGTTGGGACCCTTGGAATGTTTGCCACGCATTATTGCTTTAAACGGTCTGAATTTGCTCACTGAATCTCACCAAACTTCTCAGTCCCAAGTGTCCAGGCTTATGCCACATCCAGCTGTCCTTGTACAGAGGGCCATTTCAGGTTTCATCAAAGCCCCTGTAGGAATCGTAAATAATTTCCCTGTTTTTTTGTTTTGTTTATGATATTCCTTTTTATAGTGGGTTTGAGCTTATTCTCACTGCCATGTTTATGCCAGTCTAGACCCACTTCATTCCCTTAAGGGGACATATCAATACATAGGTTTTAAGATTCTTACTAGTCAGATATATTACTCTGCAGGAAATATGCGGTTTTGAGTCCCTTTCACTGAGGAAGGTGTAGGTCTTGTCTATTCCATATTGGGTTTTTGGAACGGTAGCTGTACGAATATCAAACTCTGGTTTTATGCATCACCCCTCCTCTCCTTTCCCCTGAATCAGGCATAAGAGTGTTTTCTAAATGTGAGACTCTGTTCTGTTTCCTAACTCAGTTCATGTGTAGCCATGTTTACAGGACGTTCATAAATGATATCTTCTGATAAGTTTCTTTTTCTCTATGACTTATTTCACTTAGAATCATCGTACCTGAATAAACTCATTTTGCTGCTACTGGCCTTATGACATTGATTTCATGGCTGAGGGATATTCCATCGTACGTAAGTACCACAATTTCTTGAACCAATTTTGTCTTTCCTGGGATATTTAGGGTGTACCCAAGTTGAGGTTCTTGTAAGCAGTGCAGCCCTAAATTTTGGGGTGGCTCTGTCTTATTGATTTTCAGTTTTCCCAAGGTACATTCCCTAGACTGGAAGTGCCCTTGGCTCTGTAGCTCTGTTGTTTAACTGTTTTAGGGGACACATTTCACTCCTCCAGAGAGGCAGGTGGCAATTTACATCCTGGCCATCAGCATAACTAGGCTCGCTGTTCTCCAGGGCCTGTCTTGCCTTTCTGGTTTTTACACATTTTGCGGATGTCCCTTTTGACCGCTGGGAAGTGATACTTCTTTGTACTGCAGAAATGCATTGCCCGCTTGCTTGCTTGGCCAAAAAGGGCTTATGCGTTTCCTCCTGAATATATTCAGGAGGAAACACATACACCCTTTTTGGGCAAGTGCATCGTTGTCGAAGTTGTGCCCCTCTTCCTTTGCTTTGAAGGTGATTCCAATGTACCTCTTGAAATCTGTTTCCTGCTATTCCGGCTCGCTTTCAAGTCCGCCTCGTTGCCTTCCCTCAACAGATTTTTGGACGATAGTTGCCCTTTAGTACTCTGCCCGTTTGTGAATTGCTGTGCCCCTGAGCTCCATTTTTCAACTCATTTTTTGTGAGCAGACCACAAGTCCAAAATTTTGGTTCAGGACCTATACAGGTTCCCAGTGGGTGGCTGAGAATTTGATTAATTCTTCTTCCTGCCGGGAAATTAGAGTGACATGTGCCCGTCCAAATGCCTAACAGCTATTCTCTCATTGGTTCTCCATCTTCCCTTTCATCCTCTGCCAAACTGGCAACCTGTGAGAACCAGGAGGTTAAAAGGGCTGTCTCTCCAAGTTGGGAGATTGATAATAAAGCAGTTGGAAATTCAAACCGGAGCACCAGGAGAGGGAGTATTAGTTGAGTTTTAGAAACCTTTCGTATTCACAGTGTGTCCATTCTCTAGGTTTCCCATACATGTTATAGCTGTAGTAATAGTCCCTTCAACCTGGAGAGTTGGGACGCTTGGAATGCGTGCCACACATTATTGTTTTAAATGGTTTGCATTTGCTCACCGAAACTCACCAATCCTCTCAGTCCCAAGTGTCCAGCCTTATGCCAAATCCAGCTGTCGTTGTATATATGGTCATTCCAGGTTTCATCAGAGCCCCTGAAGGAAATGTAAAGATTATCCAGGTTTTTTTTTGTTTGTTTTTGAAATTCCTTTTTATAGTGAGTTTGAGCTGATTCTCACTGCCATGTTTATGCCAGTCTAGCCCCACTTGATTCCCTTACGGAGACATATCAATACATAGGTTTTAAGATTCTTACAAGTCAGATATATTCCTCTGAGGGAAATATGGGGTTTTGAGTCCCTTTCACTGAGGACGTTGTAGGTCTTGTCTATTCCATATTTGGTTTTTGGAAAGGTAGCTGTACGAATATCAAACTCTGGTTTTATGCATCACCCCTCCTCTTCTTTCCCCTTAAGCAGGCATAAGAGTGTTTTCTAAATGTGAGACTCTGTTCTCTTTCCTAACTCAGTTCATGTGTAGCCATGTTTACAGGACCTTCATAAGTGATATCTTATGATAAGTTTCTTTATGTTTGTGACTTATTTCACTTAGAACCATCGTACCTGAATCCACTCATTCTGCTGCTACTGGCCTTATGACATTGATTTCATGGCTGAGGGATATTCCATCGTACGTAAGTAACACAGTTTCTTGAACCAATATTGTCTTTCCTGGGATATTTAAGTTGTACCCAAGTTGAGGTTCTTGTAAGCAGTGCAGCGCTAAATTTTGGGGTGGCTCTGTCTGATTGATTTTCAGTATTCCCAAGGTATATTCCCTAGACTGTAAGTGCCCTTGGCTCTGTAGCTCTGTTGTTTACTTGTTTGAGGGAACACAATGCACTCCACCAGAAAGGCAGTTGGCAATTTACATCCTGCCCATCAGCATAACCTGGCTTCTTGTTCTCCAGGGCCTGTCTTGCCTTTCTGTTTTTTACACATTTGCGGATGTCCCTTTTGACTGGTGGGAAGTGATACCTCTTTGTAGTGCAGATTTGCATTGCCCGCTTTCTTGCTTGGCCAAAAAGGGCGTATGGGTTTTCTCCTGAATATATTCAGGAGAAAACCCATACGCCCTTTTTGGCCAAGTGCATCATTGTCGAAGTTGTGCCCTCTTCCTGTCCTTTAAAGGCGATTCCAATGTACCTCTTGAAATCTGTTTCCTGGTATTCTGTCTCGCTTTCAAGTCCGCCTCGTTGCCTTCACTCAACAGATGTTTGGACGATAGTTGTCATTTATTACTCTGCCAGTTTGTGAATTGCTGTGCCCCTGAGCTCCATTTTTCTACTCGTTTTTTGTGAGCTGACCGCAAGGCCAAAATTTTGGTTCAGGACCTATACTGGTTCCTGGCGGGTGGCTGAGACTTTGGTTAATTTTTCTTCCTGCCAGGAAATTAGGGTGACATGTGCCCGTCCAAATGCCTAACAGCTACTCTCTCATTGGTTCTCCCTCTTCACTTTCATCCTCTGCCAAATTGGCAAACTGTCCGAACCAGGAAGTTAAAGGGGCTGTCTCTCCAAGTTGGGAGATTGATAGTAAAGCAGTTGGAAAGTCAAACAGAAGCACCAGGAGAGGGACTATTAGTTGAGTTTTAGAAACCTTTTGTATATACACTGTGTCCATTCTCTAGGTTTCCTGTACATGCTATAGCTGTAGTAATATTCCCTTCAACCTGGAGAGTTGGGACCCTTGGAATGTGTGCCACGCATTATTGCCTTAAATGGTCTGTGTTTGCTCACCGAATCTCACCGATCCTCTCAGTCCCAAGTGTCCAACCTTATGCCACATCCAGGTGTCGTTGTAGATAGGATCATTCCAGGGTTCATCAGAGCAACTGAAGGAATAGTAAAGAATTTCCGTGTTTTTTTGTTTTGTTTTTGAAATTCCTTTTTAAAGTGGGTTTGAACTGATTGTCACTGCCATGTTTATGCCAGTCTAGACACACTTGATTCCCTTACAGAGACATATCAATACATAGGTTTTAAGATTCTACTAGTCAGATAAATTCATCTTTGGGAAATATGGGGTTTTGAGTCCCGTTCACTGAGGAAGGTGTAGGTCTTGTCTAGTGCGGAGTTGGTTTTTGGAACGGTACCTGTATTCCTATAAAACTCTGGTTTTGTTCATCACCCCACCTCTCCTTCCCCCTTAAGCAGGCATAAGAGTGTTTTCTAAATGTGAGAAACTGTTCTCTTTCCTAACTCAGTTCATGTGTAGCCATGTTTACAGGACCTTCATAAGTGATATCTTATGATAAGTTTCTTTATGTTTGTGACTTATTTCACTTAGAACCATCGTACCTGAATCCACTCATTCTGCTGCTACTGGCCTTATGACATTGATTTCATGGCTGAGGGATATTCCATCGTACGTAAGTAACACAGTTTCTTGAACCAATATTGTGTTTCCTGGGATATTTAAGGTGTACCCAAGTTGAGGTTCTTGTAAGCAGTGCAGCGCTAAATTTTGGGGTGGCTCTGTCTGATTGATTTTCAGTATTCCCAAGGTATATTCCCTAGACTGTAAGTGCCCTTGGCTCTGTAGCTCTGTTGTTTACTTGTTTGAGGGAACACAATGCACTCCACCAGAAAGGCAGTTGGCAATTTACATCCTGCCCATCAGCATAACCTGGCTTCTTGTTCTCCAGGGCCTGTCTTGCCTTTCTGTTTTTTACACATTTGCGGATGTCCCTTTTGACTGGTGGGAAGTGATACCTCTTTGTAGTGCAGATTTGCATTGCCCGCTTGCTTGCTTGGCCAAAAAGGGCGTATGGGTTTTCTCCTGAATATATTCAGGAGAAAACCCATACGCCCTTTTTGGCCAAGTGCATCATTGTCGAAGTTGTGCCCTCTTCCTGTCCTTTAAAGGCGATTCCAATGTACCTCTTGAAATCTGTTTCCTGGTATTCTGTCTCGCTTTCAAGTCCGCCTCGTTGCCTTCACTCAACAGATGTTTGGACGATAGTTGTCATTTATTACTCTGCCAGTTTGTGAATTGCTGTGCCCCTGAGCTCCATTTTTCTACTCGTTTTTTGTGAGCTGACCGCAAGGCCAAAATTTTGGTTCAGGACCTATACTGGTTCCTGGCGGGTGGCTGAGACTTTGGTTAATTTTTCTTCCTGCCGGGAAATTAGGGTGACATGTGCCCGTCCAAATGCCTAACAGCTACTCTCTCATTGGTTCTCCCTCTTCACTTTCATCCTCTGCCAAATTGGCAAACTGTCCGAACCAGGAAGTTAAAGGGGCTGTCTCTCCAAGTTGGGAGATTGATAGTAAAGCAGTTGGAAAGTCAAACAGAAGCACCAGGAGAGGGACTATTAGTTGAGTTTTAGAAACCTTTTGTATATACACTGTGTCCATTCTCTAGGTTTCCTGTACATGCTATAGCTGTAGTAATATTCCCTTCAACCTGGAGAGTTGGGACCCTTGGAATGTGTGCCACGCATTATTGCCTTAAATGGTCTGTGTTTGCTCACCGAATCTCACCGATCCTCTCAGTCCCAAGTGTCCAACCTTATGCCACTTCCAGGTGTCGTTGTAGATAGGATCATTCCAGGGTTCATCAGAGCAACTGAAGGAATAGTAAAGAATTTCCGTGTTTTTTTGTTTTGTTTTTGAAATTCCTTTTTAAAGTGGGTTTGAACTGATTGTCACTGCCATGTTTATGCCAGTCTAGACACACTTGATTCCCTTACAGAGACATATCAATACATAGGTTTTAAGATTCTGCTAGTCAGATAAATTCATCTTTGGGAAATATGGGGGTTTGAGTCCCGTTCACTGAGGAAGGTGTAGGTCTTGTCTAGTGTGGAGTTGGTTTTTGGAACGGTACCTGTATTCCTATCAAACTCTGGTTTTGTTCATCACCCCACCTCTCCTTCCCCCTTAAGCAGGCAAAAGAGTGTTTTCTAAATGTGAGAAACTGTTCTCTTTCCTAACTCAGTTCATGTGTAGCCATGTTTACAGGACCTTCATAAGTGATATCTTATGATAAGTTTCTTTATGTTTGTGACTTATTTCACTTAGAACCATCGTACCTGAATCCACTCATTCTGCTGCTACTGGCCTTATGACATTGATTTCATGACTGAGGGATATTCCATCGTACGTAAGTAACACAGTTTCTTGAACCAATTTTTTCTTTCCTGTGATATTTAAGGTGTACCCAAGTTGAGGTTCTTGTAAGCAGTGCAGCCCTAAATTATGGGGTGGCTCTGTCTTATTGATTTTCAGTTTTCCCAAGGTATATTCCCTAGACTGGAAGTGCCCTTTGCTCTGTAGCTCGGTTGTTTACTTGTTTGAGGGAACACAATGCACTCCACCAGAAAGGCAGTTGGCAATTTACATCCTGCCCATCAGCATAACTAGGCTTCTTGTTCTCCAGGGCCTGTCTTGCCTTTCTGTTTTTTACACATTTGCGGATGTCCCTTTTGACCGGTGGGAAGTGATACTTCTTTGTAGTGCAGATTTGCATTGCCCGCTTGCTTGCTTGGCCAAAAAGGGCGTATGGGTTTTCTCCTGAATATATTCAGGAGAAAACCCATACGCCCTTTTTGGCCAAGTGCATCATTGTCGAAGTTGTGCCCTCTTCCTGTGCTTTAAAGGCAATTCCAATGTACCTCTTGAAATCTGTTTCCTGGTGTTCTGTCTCGCTTTCAAGTCCACCTCGTTGCCTTCACTCAACAGATGTTTGGACGATAGTTGTCATTTGTTACTCTGCCAGTGTGTGAATTGCTGTGCCCCTGAGCTCCATTTTTCTAGTCGCTTTTTGTGAGCAGACCGCAAGACCAAAATTTTTGTTCAGGACCTATACTGGTTCCTGGCTGGTGGCTGAGACTTTGGCTAATTCTTCTTCCTGCCGGGAAATTAGAGTGACATGTGCCCGTCCAAATGCCTCACAGCTACTCTCTCATTGGTTCTCCCTCTTCACTTTCATCCTCTGCCAAATTGGCAAACTGTGCGAACCAGGAGGTTAAAGGGGCTGTCTCTCCAAGTTGGGAGATTGATAGTCAAGCAGTTGGAATGTCAAACAGAAGCACCAGGAGAGGGACTATTAGTTGAGTGTTATAAACCTTTTGTATATACAGTGTGTCGATTCTCTGGTTTCCTGTACATGCTATAGCTGTAGTAATATTCCCTTCAACCTGGAGAGTTGGGACCCTTGGAATGTGTGCCACGCATTATTGCCTTAAATGGTCTTCATTTGCTCACCGAATCTCACCGATCCTCTCAGTCCCAAGTGTCCAACATTATGCCACATCCAAGTGCCGTTGTAGATAGGATCATTCCAGGGTTCATCAGAACAAATGAAGGAATTGTAAAGAATTTCCGTGTTTTTGTGTTTTGTTTTTGAAATTCCTTTTTAAAGTGGGTTTGAACTGATTCTCACTGCCATGTTTATGCCAGTCTAGACACACTTGATTCCCTTACAGAGACATATCAATACATAGGTTTTAAGATTCTTACTAATCAGATATATTCCTCTGTGGGAAATATGGGGTTTTGAGTCCCGTTCACTGAGGAAGGTGTAGGTCTTGTCTATTCCGTAGTTGGTTTTTGGGACGGTACCTGTATTCCTATCAAACTCTGGTTTTGTGCATCACCCCACCTCTCCTACCCCCTTAAGCAGGCATAAGAGTGTTTTCTAAATGTGAGACTCTGTTCTCTTTCCTAACTCAGTTCATGTGTAGCCATGTTTACAGGACCTTCATAAGTGATATCTTATGATAAGTTTCTTTATGTTTTTGACTTATTTCTCTTAGAACCATCGTACCTGAATCCACTCATTCTGCTGCTACTGGCCTTATGACATTGACTTCATGACTGAGGGATAATCCATCATACGTAAGTAAAACAATTTCTTGAACAATTTTTGTCATTCCTCAGATATTTAATGTGTACCCAAGTTGAGGTTCTTGTAAGCAGTGCAGCCCTAAATTTTGGGGTGGCTCTGTCTTATTGATTTTCAGTTTTCCCAAGGTATATTCCCTAGACTGGAATTGCCCTTGGCTCTGTATCTCTGTTGTTTACTTGTTTTAGGAAACACAATGCACTCCTCCAGAGAGGCAGTTGGCAATTTACATCCCGCCCATCAGCATAACTAGGCTCCCTGTTCTCCAGGGCCTGTCTTGCCTTTCTGGTTTTTACACATTTTGCGGATGTCCCTTTTGACCGGTGGGATGTGATACTTCTTTGTAGTGCAGATTTGCATTGCCCGCTTGCTTGCTTGCCCAAAAAGGGAGTATGTGATCTCTCCTCAATATATTCAGGAGAAAACGCATACACCCTTTTTGGCCAAGTGCATCATTGTCGAAGATGTGCCCCTCTTCCTGTGCTTTAAAGGCGATTCCAATGTACCTCTTGAAATCTGTTTCCTGCTATTCTGGCTCGCTTTCAAATCCGCCTCGTTGCCTTCCCTCAACAGATTTTTGGACGATAGTTGCTCTTTATTACTCTGCCAATTTGTTAATTGTTGTGCCCCTGAGCTCCATTTTTCAACTCGTTTTTGTGAGCTGACCGCAAGTCCAAAATTTTGCTTCAGGATTTATACTGGTTCCCGGCGGGTGGCTGAGACTTTGGTTAATTCTTCTTTCTGCTGGGAAATTAGAGTGACATGTGCCCGTCCAAATGCCTAACAGCTACTCTCTCATTGGTTCTCCATCTTTCCTTTCATCCTCTGCCTAATTTGCAGCCTGTGCGAATCAGGAGGTTAAAGGGGCTGTCTCTCCAGGTTGGGAGATTGATAGTAAAGCAGTTGGAAATTCAAACCGGAGCACCAGGAGAGGGACTATTAGTTGAGTTTTAGAAACCTTTCGTATTCACAGTGTGTCCATTCTCTAGGTTTCCCGTACATGTTATAGCTGTAGTAATATTCCCTTCAACCTGGAGAGTTGGGACCCTTGGAATGTTTGCCACGCATTATTGCTTTAAACGGTCTGAATTTGCTCACTGAATCTCACCAAACTTCTCAGTCCCAAGTGTCCAGGCTTATGCCACATCCAGCTGTCCTTGTACAGAGGGCCATTTCAGGTTTCATCAAAGCCCCTGTAGGAATCGTAAATAATTTCCCTGTTTTTTTGTTTTGTTTATGAAATTCCTTTTTATAGTGGGTTTGAGCTTATTCTCACTGCCATGTTTATGCCAGTCTAGACCCACTTCATTCCCTTAAGGGGACATATCAATACATAGGTTTTAAGATTCTTACTAGTCAGATATATTACTCTGCAGGAAATATGCGGTTTTGAGTCCCTTTCACTGAGGAAGGTGTAGGTCTTGTCTATTCCATATTGGGTTTTTGGAACGGTAGCTGTACGAATATCAAACTCTGGTTTTATGCATCACCCCTCCTCTCCTTTCCCCTGAATCAGGCATAAGAGTGTTTTCTAAATGTGAGACTCTGTTCTGTTTCCTAACTCAGTTCATGTGTAGCCATGTTTACAGGACGTTCATAAATGATATCTTCTGATAAGTTTCTTTTTCTCTATGACTTATTTCACTTAGAATCATCGTACCTGAATAAACTCATTTTGCTGCTACTGGCCTTATGACATTGATTTCATGGCTGAGGGATATTCCATCGTACGTAAGTACCACAATTTTTGAACCAATTTTGTCTTTCCTGGGATATTTAGGGTGTACCCAAGTTGAGGTTCTTGTAAGCAGTGCAGCCCTAAATTTTGGGGTGGCTCTGTCTTATTGATTTTCAGTTTTCCCAAGGTACATTCCCTAGACTGGAAGTGCCCTTGGCTCTGTAGCTCTGTTGTTTAACTGTTTTAGGGGACACATTTCATTCCTCCAGAGAGGCAGGTGGCAATTTACATCCTGGCCATCAGCATAACTAGGCTCGCTGTTCTCCAGGGCCTGTCTTGCCTTTCTGGTTTTTACACATTTTGCGGATGTCCCTTTTGACCGCTGGGAAGTGATACTTCTTTGTACTGCAGAAATGCATTGCCCGCTTGCTTGCTTGGCCAAAAAGGGCTTATGCGTTTCCTCCTGAATATATTCAGGAGGAAACACATACACCCTTTTTGGGCAAGTGCATCGTTGTCGAAGTTGTGCCCCTCTTCCTTTGCTTTGAAGGTGATTCCAATGTACCTCTTGAAATCTGTTTCCTGCTATTCCGGCTCGCTTTCAAGTCCGCCTCGTTGCCTTCCCTCAACAGATTTTTGGACGATAGTTGCCCTTTAGTACTCTGCCCGTTTGTGAATTGCTGTGCCCCTGAGCTCCATTTTTCAACTCATTTTTTGTGAGCAGACCACAAGTCCAAAATTTTGGTTCAGGACCTATACAGGTTCCCAGTGGGTGGCTGAGAATTTGATTAATTCTTCTTCCTGCCGGGAAATTAGAGTGACATGTGCCCGTCCAAATGCCTAACAGCTATTCTCTCATTGGTTCTCCATCTTCCCTTTCATCCTCTGCCAAACTGGCAACCTGTGAGAACCAGGAGGTTAAAAGGGCTGTCTCTCCAAGTTGGGAGATTGATAATAAAGCAGTTGGAAATTCAAACCGGAGCACCAGGAGAGGGAGTATTAGTTGAGTTTTAGAAACCTTTCGTATTCACAGTGTGTCCATTCTCTAGGTTTCCCATACATGTTATAGCTGTAGTAATAGTCCCTTCAACCTGGAGAGTTGGGACGCTTGGAATGCGTGCCACACATTATTGTTTTAAATGGTTTGCATTTGCTCACCGAAACTCACCAATCCTCTCAGTCCCAAGTGTCCAGCCTTATGCCAAATCCAGCTGTCGTTGTATATATGGTCATTCCAGGTTTCATCAGAGCCCCTGAAGGAAATGTAAAGATTATCCAGGTTTTTTTTTTGTTGTTTTTGAAATTCCTTTTTATAGTGGGTTTGAGCTGATTCTCACTGCCATGTTTATGCCAGTCTAGCCCCACTTGATTCCCTTACGGAGACATATCAATACATAGGTTTTAAGATTCTTACAAGTCAGATATATTCCTCTGAGGGAAATATGGGGTTTTGAGTCCCTTTCACTGAGGACGTTGTAGGTCTTGTCTATTCCATATTTGGTTTTTGGAAAGGTAGCTGTACGAATATCAAACTCTGGTTTTATGCATCACCCCTCCTCTTCTTTCCCCTTAAGCAGGCATAAGAGTGTTTTCTAAATGTGAGACTCTGTTCTCTTTCCTAACTCAGTTCATGTGTAGCCATGTTTACAGGACCTTCATAAGTGATATCTTATGATAAGTTTCTTTATGTTTGTGACTTATTTCACTTAGAACCATCGTACCTGAATCCACTCATTCTGCTGCTACTGGCCTTATGACATTGATTTCATGGCTGAGGGATATTCCGTCGTACGTAAGTAACACAGTTTCTTGAACCAATATTGTCTTTCCTGGGATATTTAAGGTGTACCCAAGTTGAGGTTCTTGTAAGCAGTGCAGCGCTAAATTTTGGGGTGGCTCTGTCTGATTGATTTTCAGTATTCCCAAGGTATATTCCCTAGACTGTAAGTGCCCTTGGCTCTGTAGCTCTGTTGTTTACTTGTTTGAGGGAACACAATGCACTCCACCAGAAAGGCAGTTGGCAATTTACATCCTGCCCATCAGCATAACCTGGCTTCTTGTTCTCCAGGGCCTGTCTTGCCTTTCTGTTTTTTACACATTTGCGGATGTCCCTTTTGACTGGTGGGAAGTGATACCTCTTTGTAGTGCAGATTTGCATTGCCCGCTTTCTTGCTTGGCCAAAAAGGGCGTATGGGTTTTCTCCTGAATATATTCAGGAGAAAACCCATACGCCCTTTTTGGCCAAGTGCATCATTGTCGAAGTTGTGCCCTCTTCCTGTCCTTTAAAGGCAATTCCAATGTACCTCTTGAAATCTGTTTCCTGGTATTCTGTCTCGCTTTCAAGTCCGCCTCGTTGCCTTCACTCAACAGATGTTTGGACGATAGTTGTCATTTATTACTCTGCCAGTTTGTGAATTGCTGTGCCCCTGAGCTCCATTTTTCTACTCGTTTTTTGTGAGCTGACCACAAGGCCAAAATTTTGGTTCAGGACCTATACTGGTTCCTGGCGGGTGGCTGAGACTTTGGTTAATTTTTCTTCCTGCCGGGAAATTAGGGTGACATGTGCCCGTCCAAATGCCTAACAGCTACTCTCTCATTGGTTCTCCCTCTTCACTTTCATCCTCTGCCAAATTGGCAAACTGTCCGAACCAGGAAGTTAAAGGGGCTGTCTCTCCAAGTTGGGAGATTGATAGTAAAGCAGTTGGAAAGTCAAACAGAAGCACCTGGAGAGGGACTATTAGTTGAGTTTTAGAAACCTTTTGTATATACACTGTGTCCATTCTCTAGGTTTCCTGTACATGCTATAGCTGTAGTAATATTCCCTTCAACCTGGAGAGTTGGGACCCTTGGAATGTGTGCCACGCATTATTGCCTTAAATGGTCTGTGTTTGCTCACCGAATCTCACCGATCCTCTCAGTCCCAAGTGTCCAACCTTATGCCACATCCAGGTGTCGTTGTAGATAGGATCATTCCAGGGTTCATCAGAGCAACTGAAGGAATAGTAAAGAATTTCCGTGTTTTTTTTGTTTTGTTTTTGAAATTCCTTTTTAAAGTGGGTTTGAACTGATTGTCACTGCCATGTTTATGCCAGTCTAGACACACTTGATTCCCTTACAGAGACATATCAATACATAGGTTTTAAGATTCTACTAGTCAGATAAATTCATCTTTGGGAAATATGGGGTTTTGAGTCCCGTTCACTGAGGAAGGTGTAGGTCTTGTCTAGTGCGGAGTTGGTTTTTGGAACGGTACCTGTATTCCTATAAAACTCTGGTTTTGTTCATCACCCCACCTCTCCTTCCCCCTTAAGCAGGCATAAGAGTGTTTTCTAAATGTGAGACTCTGTTCTCTTTCCTAACTCAGTTCATGTGTAGCCATGTTTACAGGACCTTCATAAGTGATATCTTATGATAAGTTTCTTTATGTTTGTGACTTATTTCACTTAGAACCATCGTACCTGAATCCACTCATTCTGCTGCTACTGGCCTTATGACATTGATTTCATGACTGAGGGATATTCCATCGTACGTAAGTAACACAGTTTCTTGAACCAATTTTTTCTTTCCTGGGATATTTAAGGTGTACCCAAGTTGAGGTTCTTGTAAGCAGTGCAGCCCTAAATTATGGGGTGGCTCTGTCTTATTGATTTTCAGTTTTCCCAAGGTATATTCCCTAGACTGGAAGTGCCCTTTGCTCTGTAGCTCGGTTGTTTACTTGTTTGAGGGAACACAATGCACTCCACCAGAAAGGCAGTTGGCAATTTACATCCTGCCCATCAGCATAACTAGGCTTCTTGTTCTCCAGGGCCTGTCTTGCCTTTCTGTTTTTTACACATTTGCGGATGTCCCTTTTGACCGGTGGGAAGTGATACTTCTTTGTAGTGCAGATTTGCATTGCCCGCTTGCTTGCTTGGCCAAAAAGGGCGTATGGGTTTTCTCCTGAATATATTCAGGAGAAAACCCATACGCCCTTTTTGGCCAAGTGCATCATTGTCGAAGTTGTGCCCTCTTCCTGTGCTTTAAAGGCAATTCCAATGTACCTCTTGAAATCTGTTTCCTGGTATTCTGTCTCGCTTTCAAGTCCACCTCGTTGCCTTCACTCAACAGATGTTTGGACGATAGTTGTCATTTGTTACTCTGCCAGTGTGTGAATTGCTGTGCCCCTGAGCTCCATTTTTCTAGTCGCTTTTTGTGAGCAGACCGCAAGACCAAAATTTTTGTTCAGGACCTATACTGGTTCCTGGCTGGTGGCTGAGACTTTGGCTAATTCTTCTTCCTGCCGGGAAATTAGAGTGACATGTGCCCGTCCAAATGCCTCACAGCTACTCTCTCATTGGTTCTCCCTCTTCACTTTCATCCTCTGCCAAATTGGCAAACTGTGCGAACCAGGAGGTTAAAGGGGCTGTCTCTCCAAGTTGGGAGATTGATAGTCAAGCAGTTGGAATGTCAAACAGAAGCACCAGGAGAGGGACTATTAGTTGAGTGTTATAAACCTTTTGTATATACAGTGTGTCGATTCTCTGGTTTCCTGTACATGCTATAGCTGTAGTAATATTCCCTTCAACCTGGAGAGTTGGGACCCTTGGAATGTGTGCCACGCATTATTGCCTTAAATGGTCTTCATTTGCTCACCGAATCTCACCGATCCTCTCAGTCCCAAGTGTCCAACATTATGCCACATCCAAGTGCCGTTGTAGATAGGATCATTCCAGGGTTCATCAGAGCAAATGAAGGAATTGTAAAGAATTTCCGTGTTTTTGTGTTTTGTTTTTGAAATTCCTTTTTAAAGTGGGTTTGAACTGATTCTCACTGCCATGTTTATGCCAGTCTAGACACACTTGATTCCCTTACAGAGACATATCAATACATAGGTTTTAAGATTCTTACTAATCAGATATATGCTTCTGTGGGAAATATGGGGTTTTGAGTCCCGTTCACTGAGGAAGGTGTAGGTCTTGTCTATTCCGTAGTTGGTTTTTGGGACGGTACCTGTATTCCTATCAAACTCTGGTTTTGTGCATCACCCCACCTCTCCTACCCCCTTAAGCAGGCATAAGAGTGTTTTCTAAATGTGAGACTCTGTTCTCTTTCCTAACTCAGTTCATGTGTAGCCATGTTTACAGGACCTTCATAAGTGATATCTTATGATAAGTTTCTTTATGTTTTTGACTTATTTCTCTTAGAACCATCGTACCTGAATCCACTCATTCTGCTGCTACTGGCCTTATGACATTGACTTCATGACTGAGGGATAATCCATCATACGTAAGTAACACAATTTCTTGAACAATTTTTGTCATTCCTCAGATATTTAATGTGTACCCAAGTTGAGGTTCTTGTAAGCAGTGCAGCCCTAAATTTTGGGGTGGCTCTGTCTTATTGATTTTCAGTTTTCCCAAGGTATATTCCCTAGACTGGAATTGCCCTTGGCTCTGTATCTCTGTTGTTTACTTGTTTTAGGAAACACAATGCACTCCTCCAGAGAGGCAGTTGGCAATTTACATCCCGCCCATCAGCATAACTAGGCTCCCTGTTCTCCAGGGCCTGTCTTGCCTTTCTGGTTTTTACACATTTTGCGGATGTCCCTTTTGACCGGTGGGATGTGATACTTCTTTGTAGTGCAGATTTGCATTGCCCGCTTGCTTGCTTGCCCAAAAAGGGAGTATGTGATCTCTCCTCAATATATTCAGGAGAAAACGCATACACCCTTTTTGGCCAAGTGCATCATTGTCGAAGATGTGCCCCTCTTCCTGTGCTTTAAAGGCGATTCCAATGTACCTCTTGAAATCTGTTTCCTGCTATTCTGGCTCGCTTTCAAATCCGCCTCGTTGCCTTCCCTCAACAGATTTTTGGACGATAGTTGCTCTTTATTACTCTGCCAATTTGTTAATTGTTGTGCCCCTGAGCTCCATTTTTCAACTCGTTTTTGTGAGCTGACCGCAAGTCCAAAATTTTGCTTCAGGATTTATACTGGTTCCCAGCGGGTGGCTGAGACTTTGGTTAATTCTTCTTTCTGCTGGGAAATTAGAGTGACATGTGTCCGTCCAAATGCCTAACAGCTACTCTCTCATTGGTTCTCCATCTTTCCTTTCATCCTCTGCCTAATTTGCAGCCTGTGCGAATCAGGAGGTTAAAGGGGCTGTCTCTCCAGGTTGGGAGATTGATAGTAAAGCAGTTGGAAATTCAAACCGGAGCACCAGGAGAGGGACTATTAGTTGAGTTTTAGAAACCTTTCGTATTCACAGTGTGTCCATTCTCTAGGTTTCCCGTACATGTTATAGCTGTAGTAATATTCCCTTCAACCTGGAGAGTTGGGACCCTTGGAATGTTTGCCACGCATTATTGCTTTAAACGGTCTGAATTTGCTCACTGAATCTCACCAAACTTCTCAGTCCCAAGTGTCCAGGCTTATGCCACATCCAGCTGTCCTTGTACAGAGGGCCATTTCAGGTTTCATCAGAGCCCCTGTAGGAATTGTAAATAATTTCCCTGTTTTTTTGTTTTGTTTATGAAATTCCTTTTTATAGTGGGTTTGAGCTTATTCTCACTGCCATGTTTATGCCAGTCTAGACCCACTTCATTCCCTTAAGGGGACATATCAATACATAGGTTTTAAGATTCTTACTAGTCAGATATATTACTCTGCAGGAAATATGCGGTTTTGAGTCCCTTTCACTGAGGAAGGTGTAGGTCTTGTCTATTCCATATTGGGTTTTTGGAACGGTAGCTGTACGAATATCAAACTCTGGTTTTATGCATCACCCCTCCTCTCCTTTCCCCTGAATCAGGCATAAGAGTGTTTTCTAAATGTGAGATTCTGTTCTGTTTCCTAACTCAGTTCATGTGTAGCCATGTTTACAGGACGTTCATAAATGATATCTTCTGATAAGTTTCTTTTTCTCTATGACTTATTTCACTTAGAATCATCGTACCTGAATAAACTCATTTTGCTGCTACTGGCCTTATGACATTGATTTCATGGCTGAGGGATATTCCATCGTACGTAAGTACCACAATTTCTTGAACCAATTTTGTCTTTCCTGGGATATTTAGGGTGTACCCAAGTTGAGGTTCTTGTAAGCAGTGCAGCCCTAAATTTTGGGGTGGCTCTGTCTTATTGATTTTCAGTTTTCCCAAGGTACATTCCCTAGACTGGAAGTGCCCTTGGCTCTGTAGCTCTGTTGTTTAACTGTTTTAGGGGACACATTTCACTCCTCCAGAGAGGCAGGTGGCAATTTACATCCTGGCCATCAGCATAACTAGGCTCCCTGTTCTCCAGGGCCTGTCTTGCCTTTCTGGTTTTTACACATTTTGCGGATGTCCCTTTTGACCGCTGGGAAGTGATACTTCTTTGTACTGCAGAAATGCATTGCCCGCTTGCTTGCTTGGCCAAAAAGGGCTTATGCATTTCCTCCTGAATATATTCAGGAGGAAACGCATACACCCTTTTTGGGCAAGTGCATCGTTGTCGAAGTTGTGCCCCTCTTCCTTTGCTTTGAAGGTGATTCCAATGTACCTCTTGAAATCTGTTTCCTGCTATTCCGGCTCGCTTTCAAGTCCGCCTCGTTGCCTTCCCTCAACAGATTTTTGGACGATAGTTGCCCTTTATTACTCTGCCCGTTTGTGAATTGCTGTGCCCCTGAGCTCCATTTTTCAACTCTTTTTTTGTGAGCTGACTAGAAGTCCAAAATTTTGGTTCAGGACCTATACTGGTTCCTGGCTGCTGGCTGAGACTTTGGTTAATTCTTCCTGCCGGGAAATTAGAGTGTCATGTGCCCGTCCAAATGCCTAACAGCTACTCTCTCATTGGTTCTCCCTCTTCCGTTTCATCCTCTGCCAAATTGGCAACCTGTGTGAACCAGGAGGTTAAAGGGGCTGTCTCTTATTTGGGAGATTGATAGTAAAGCAGTTGGAAAGTCAAACTGGAGCACCAGGAGAGGGACTATTAATTGAGTTTTAGAATCCTTTAGAATTCACAGTGTGTACATTCTCTACGTTTCCCATACATGTTATAACTGTAGTGATATTCCCTTCTAACTGGAGAGTTGGGATCCATGGAATTGGTGGAATGCATTATTGCTTTAAAGCGTCTGCATTTTCTTACCCAATCTCACCAATCCTCTCAGTCCCAAGTGACCAGCCTTATGTCTCATCCAGCTGTCTTTTTAGATAGGGTCATTACTGGTTTCATCATAACACATGAAGGAATTGTGTTTGAATTTCGCTGTTTTTTTTTGTTTTGTTTTTGAAATTCATTTTTATAATGGGGTTGAGCTGATTTTCACTGACATGTTTATGCCGGTCTAGACAGATTTGATTCCCTTACGGAGACATATCGATACATAGGTTTTAAGATTCTTACTAATCAGGGGCTTCCCTGGTGGCGCAGTGGTTGAGAGTCCGCCTGCCGATGCAGGGGACACGGGTTCGTGCCCCGGTCTGGGAGGATCCCACATGCCGCGGAGCGGCTTGGCCCATGAGCCATGGCCATTCAGCCTGCGTGTCCTGAGCCTGTGCTCCGCAACAGCAGAATCCACAACAGTGAGAGGCCCACATACCGCAAAAAAAAAAAAAAAAAAAAAAAAAAAAAAAAAAAAAAGATTCTTACTAATCAGATATATTCCTCTGCGGGGAATAGGTGTGTTGAGTCCTGTTCACTGAGGAAGGAGTAGGTCTTGTCTATTCTGTATTTGGATTATGGAACGGTACCTGTGCTAATATCAAACTCTGGTTTTGTGCATCTTCCCACCTTTCTTTCCCCTAAGCAGCCATAAGTATGTTTTCTAAATGTGAGACTCTGTACTCTTTCCTAATTCAGTTCATGTTTAGCCATGTTTACATTTCCTTCATAAGTGATATCTTATGTCAGAATGCTCCATGTCTCTTTTCATCATAAAGTTCCATGATGCTCGTCATCACAATTATCCATGGTCTTCTCATCACAATGCTCCACGGTCTTGCCATCACATTGCTCCATGTCCTGATCATCACAATGCTCCTTTACCTTTGTCATCAAAATCCTCCATGACACTTGGCATCACAATCCTCCATGTCATTGGCATCACATTGGACCGTGACATATGTCATCACATTTTTCCCTGACACCTGTCTTCACAATAATCAATGACGCTGTCATCACAATGTTCCATGCTCTTTTCATCACAATGCACCATGCCCACTGTCATCACAATAATCCATGAAATTTGTGAGACAAATGCTCCATGTCCCTGTCATCACAATGCTCCATGCCCTTGACATCACAATGCTCCATGACCCCTGTCATCACAATGCCCTGTGACTCCATTCAACACAATGCTTCATGATCTTTGTCATCACAAAGGTCAATGCCCTCGTCATCACAAGGCTCTGTGACCTGTGTCACCACAATGCTCCATGAACTTTTCATCACAATGCTCCATGACCCTTGTCATCACAATGCTCCATGCCTTTCTCAGCACAATACTCAATGACCCTTGTCATCACAATGCTCCATGCGCTTGTCAGCAAAATGCTCCTCCAGCTTGTCATCAAAATGCTGCATGCACTTCTAATCAAAATGATCCGTCACCACTGATATCACAATGTTCCATCACTAGTCATAACAATACTCCCTCACCCTTGTCATCACAATTTTCCCTGACATCTGTCATCACAATACTACATGCCCTTATCATCACAGTGCTCCATGACCCCTGACATCACAATGCTCCATAAGCCATGTAATCAAAATGCTCCATGATCCTTTCCATCACAATGCTCCATGACCCCTGACCTCACAATGCTCCATAACATATGTCATCAAAATGCTCCATGACATTTGTCATCACAAAGCTCCATGACCATTGGCATCACAATGCTCCATTCCAATGTCATCACAATGCTCCATGAACACTCTCATCACATTGCTCCATGCACTTGTCATCCCAAATCTCCATGACTCTTGTAATCACAATGCTCGATGTCCTTCTCAACACAATGCTACATGCCTTGTCATTACAATCCTGCATGATCTATCTATCACAGTGTTCAGTGCCCTTGTCATCACAATGATCCATGCACACTCTCATCAAAATAATCCATGAAACTTTTCAGACCAATGCCCCATACCCTTGTCATCACAATGCTCCATTACCCCTGTCATAACAATGCTCCATGACCACTGCTATCACAATGTTCCACGGCCTTGTCATCGCAAGCCTCCATGACCCTTGTCATCACAATGCTCCAAGACCCCTGTAATCACAATACTCCATGCCCTTGTCATCACAATGCTCCAACACCCCTGTAATCACAATGCTCCATGCCACTTTTCTTCACAATGCTTCATGAACCATGTCATCACAATGCACCGTGCCCATCACCATAATATTTCATGCTATTGTCATCACAAGGAAATCAAAATGCTCAATGACCTCTGTCATCACAATGCTCCAAACTCTTCTGTTCACAATGTTCCATAACACTTGTCATTACAATGCTCCATGACACTTGGCATCACAATGCTCCATGCCATTGTCATCGCAATGGACCATGACATATGTCATCACAATGCTCCCTGACACCTGTCTTCACAGTACTCCATGACCTTGTCATCACAATGCTCCATGCCCTTGTCATCACAATGAGCCATGCCCACTGTCATCACAATAATCCATGAAAATTGTCAGACCAATGTTCCATGCCCCTGTCATCACAATGCTCCATGCCTTTGTCATCACAATGCTCCATGACCCCTGTCATCAAAATGCTCTGTGACTCTAGTCATCACAATGCTTTATGACATTTTATATCACAATGGTCCATGCTTTCGTCACACAAGGCTCTGTGACCTTTGTCACCACAGTGTTCCATGCCCTTGTCATCACAATGTGCCATGCCCACTGTCATCACAATAATCCATGAAACTTCTCAGACCAATGTTCCATGCCCCTGTCATCACAGTGCTCCGTGCCTCCAGTCATCACAATGCTTCATGACCTTTGTCATCACAATGGTCCAGGCCCTCTTCACACTAGGCCCTGTGACCTTTGTCACCACAATGCTCCATGAAATTTTCATCACAAAACCCTATGAGCCTTGTCATCACAATGCTACCTGCGTTTGTCAGCACAATGCTCCATGACGCTTGTCATCACGATGCTCCATGCACTTGTCAACACAATGCTCCATGACACATGTCATAACAATTCACCATGCACTTGTCATCACAATGCTCCACATCCTTTTCATCTCTATGCTCCATAAAACGTTTCATCACAATTCTCCATTCACTTCTCATCTAAATGCTCTCTCACCACATATATCACAATGTTCCGTCACTAGTCATCACAATACTCCCTCACCCCGTCATCACCATGTTCCATGACCCCTGTCATCAAAATGCTACATGCCCATATCATCACAATGCTACATTCCCATATCTTCACAATGCTCCCTAACCCCTGACATCACAATGTTCCATAACCCCTGTCACAAAATGCTCCATGACACTTTTCATCACAATGCTCCATGACCCCTGGCATCACAATGTTCCATAACCCCTGTCATCAAAATGTTCCATGATACATTTCATCAGATTGCTCCATGACTCTGTCATCACAATGCTCCATGAACTATTCATCACAATGCTTTGTGACCCTTGTCATCACAAAGCTCCATGCAATTTTCAGCACAATGCTCCATGAGATTTGTCATCACAATGCTCGATTCGCATGTAAGCACAATGCTCCATTACCCATGTCATCACAATGCTCCCTGCACTTCTCATCACAATGCACCACGCCCTTGTCATCAAAATGCTCCATGACTTTGTCATCACAAAGCTCCATGACCCTTGGCATCACAATGCTCCATTCCATTGTCATAACAATGCTCCATGAACCCTCTCATCACATTGCTCCATGCATTTGTCATCACAAATCTCCATGAGGCTTGTCATCACAACGCTCGATGCACTTCTCCTCACAATGCTCCATGCCCTTGTCATCACAAAGCTCTGTGACGCATGTCATCAGAATGCTCCATGCCATTGTCATCAAAATACTTCACAAGCTTGTCATAAGAGTGCTGCATGACACTTGTCATCACAATTCTCCATGCACTTGTCAGTACAATGCTCACTGACCCTTTTCATCACAATGCTTCAAGCGATTGTCATCACAATGCTCCATTACCTTTGTCAACAGAATCCTCCATGACACTTGTCATCACAATGCTCCATGCCCTTGTTATCACAATGCTCCATGACCCCTGTCACCACAATGCTCCGTGACTCCAGTCATCTCAATGCTTCATGACCTTTGTCGTCACAATGGTACATGCCCTCGTCATCACCAATCTCTGTGACATTTTTCACCACAATGCTCCATGAACTTTTCATCACAATGCTATTTGACCCTTGTCATCACAATGCTCTATGCCTTTCTCAGCACAATGCTCCATGACCCATGTCATCACAATGTGCCGTGCGCTTGTCATCACAGTGCTCCACAATCTTTTCATCACAGTGCTCCATAAACTTTGTCATCACAATGCTCCATGCCTTTGTCAGCAAATGCTACATAATCTTGTCATCACAATGCTCAATACACTTATCATCACAATGCTCCCTGACAGTTGTCATCAGTATGCTCCTTGAACCCTGTCATGACAAGGCTCCATGCCTTTTTCATCACAATGATCCATGCCCTTTTCATCACAGTGCTCCAAGACCCCTGTAATCACAATGCTCCATACCCTTCTCATCACAGTGCTCCGTGATGCATGTCATCAGAACGCTTCATGGCCTTCTCATCCCAATGCTCCATGCCCTTGTCATCACAATGCTCCAAGACACCTGTAATCACAATGCTCCATGCCCCTTTTCATCAGAATGCTCCATGAGACTTGTCATCACAAGGCTCCATGGTCTTCTTATCACAATGCTCCAGTATCTTGTCATCACAATGCTCCATGACACCTGTCATCACAATACTCCATGAACATTTTCAGCCCAATGCTCCATGACCTTCTCATCTCAATGCTCCGTGACCACTCTCATCACAATGCTCCAGGACCACTGTCATCACAACGCTCCATGAACCCTGACAACACAATGATCCGGGACTCTTGTGATCAAAATGCTCGATGACCCTTGTCATCAAAATGATCCATGCCCTTGTCATCCCAATGCTCCATGACCACTCTAATCACAATGCTCCTTGAGGCTTGTCATCACAGTGCTCCATGAACCTTGTCATCACAATGCTCCATGCCTTTGTCAGCAAATGCTACATAATCTTGTCATCACAATGCTCCATGCGCTTGTCATCACAATCCTCCATGACCCTTGGGATCACATTGCTTCATGCCCTTGTCATCTCTCTCTTGCCTTTGTGGTTTTTACAGATTTTCGGATATCCCTTTTTACCGGTGGGAAGTGACAATTCTTTGTAGTGTGGATTTGCATTGTGCGCTTGCTTGATTGGCCAAAAAGGGTGTATGCGTTTTCTCCTGAATATATTCAGGAGAAAAGTCATACGCCCTTTTGGCCAAGTGCATCATTTTCGAAGTTGTGATGCTTTTCCTGAGCTTTAAAGGCGATTCTAATTTACCTCTTGAAATATGTTTTGTGCAATTCTGCCTCATTTTCAAGTCCACTTCTTTGCCTTTCCTCAACAGATTTTTGGAATTGAGTAGTTCTTTATAACTGCAGGTTTGTGAATTTCTGTGCCCCTGAGCTCCAATTTTGAAATCCCATTTTTGTGAGCTGACCGCAAATCCACAATATTGCTTCAGGACCTATACTGGTTCCAGGGGTGGCTATACTGGTTCCCTGCTGTTGGCTGAGGCTTTGGTTAATTCTTCTTCCTGAACGGGAAATTAGAGTGACATGTGCCCGTCCAAATGCCTTAATCTACTCTCTGATTGGTTCTCCCTCTTCCCTTTCATCCTCTGCACAATTAGCAAACTGTGCGAACCAGGAGGTTATAGGGGTTGACTCTCCAAAGTTGGGAGATTGATAGTAAAGCAGTTGGAATGCCAAACTGGAGCACAAGGAGAGGAAAAATTAGGAGACTTTTAGAAACCTTTCGCCAAAACAGTGTGTTCATTCTCTAGGTTTCCCATACATGTTATAACTGTAGTGATATTCCCTTCTACCTGGAGATTTGGGACCCATGGAATGGTGGCATGCATTACTACTTTAAAGGGTCTGCATTTTCTCTCCCAATCTCACCAGTCCTCTCATTCCCCGGTGTCCAGCCTTATGTCTCATCCAGCTGTCTTTGCAGATAGGGTCATTCCAGGTTTCATCAGAACACCTGAAGGAATTGTGTAAGAATTTCGCTGTTATTTTGTTTTGTTTTTGAAATTCATTTTTATAATGGGGTTGAACTGATTTTCACGGACGTGTTTATGCCGGTCTAGACCCAATTGATTCCCTTACAGAGACATATCAATACATAGGTTTTAAGATTTTTTACTAGTCAGATATATTCCTCTGTGTGGAATAGGGGTGTTGAGTCCCGTTCACTGAGGAAAGTGTAGGTCTTGTCTATTCTGTATTTGGTTTATGGAATGGTACCTGTGCTAATATCAAACTCTGGTTTTATGCATCACCCCACCTCTACTTTCCCCTTAAGCAGGCATAACAGTGTTTTCTAAATGTGAGACTCGGTTCTCTTTCCTAATTCAGTTCATGTGTTTTTATGTTGACATTACCTCTATAAGTGATATCTTATGATTAGATTCTTTTTCTGTGTGACTTATTGCACTTAGAATTATCGTACCTTAATCCACTCATTATGCTGCTACTGGCCTTATGGCATTGATATCACGTCTGAGTGATATTCCGTTGTACAAAATTACCACAAGATCTTTATGCATTTCTCTTTTTCCTGGGATATTTTATGTGTACCGAAGTGGAGGTTCTTGTATGCAGAGCAGCCCTAAATTTTGGGGTGCCTGTGTCTTGTTCATCTTTAGTCTTCCCAAGTCATATGGCCATGAGTTGAAGTCCCCTTTGCTCGGGGGCTTTGTATTTTAGATGTTTTAGGAAACAGCATACACTTCTTCAGAGTGGCTCTTGGATATTTATACCCCACCCATCAGCGTGACCTGGCTCCGTGTTCTCCATGGCCTCTCCTGCATTTCTGGTTTGTACACATTTTTTGGATGGCCTTTCTGAGCAGTGGAAATTGAGACTTCTTTGTTGAGCGGACTTGCATTTCCCGCTTGCTTGGTTGGCCAAAATCTCTGTATGTGCTTTTTTCCTGAAGATATTCACGAAAAAAACGCATACACCCTTTTGCCCAACTGCATCATTTTAGAAATTCTGCTGCTTTTCATATGGTTTAACTGTGAGTACAATCTACTTTTTGAAATCTGTTTCCTGCAATTCTGCCGCTCATTCAGATCCTCTTCGTTGCCTTACCTGAATATATTTTTGGACGTTGGTTATCATTTATATCTTTGCAGGTCTTTGAATTGTCTGCTCCTGAGCTCCATTTTTCAACTCGCATTTTTTTGTGAGCTGGCCGCCAAACCATTGTATTGCTTCCGGCCCTATTCTGCTTCTGGGGAGGCAGGCTATGCCTTTGGTTAAATCTTCTTCCTAATGGGAAATTAGAGTGACATGTGCCTGTCAAAACACCTACAGCTAGTCTCTCATTGGTTCCCCTTCTTCCCGTTTATCCTCTGCAGAAATTGCAAACTGTGTGAAACAGGAGGTTAAAGGTGCTGATTCTCCAAGTGGGGAGATTGTTAGTAATGTGGCTGGAATGGCGAACCCCAGCACCAGGAGATCAAAAATGAGGTGCATTTTACACACCTTTCCTGAGCACACGGTCTACGTTCATCTTGGTTTTCCAGGCATGTTTTCTCTGTCAGAAGATTCCCTTGAACCTGCAGATTTGGGACCCATGGAATGGGTACCAGGCAGTATTACTTTAAAAGGTCTGCAATTCCTCACCCAGCCTCTCTAACATCTGTTAGCTTGCATAGCTTCCAGCCTTATATATCATCCTGCTGTGGGTCTACATGTGTTCAATCCATGTTACATCGTAGCCCTTCAACAAAAGTTGTAAGAATTTTTGTCTGTCTCAATGTTTTTATACATATTTTTAAATTTATTTTTATAATGGTTACAGCTGATTTTCAAAGCTCTGTTTTTTGCTGCTGTTCATCCACTTGATTCATGTACTGTGAGACAACAATAAATTCTTTTTCAGATGCTTACCGGTCATATGTATTATTTTCCATTGACTTGAGTGGGCTGAGTGCAGTTCTTTGAGGTACCGTGTAGGCCTTGTCAGTTATTCAATTTGGTACTTGGAATGGTATCTTTGCTAATTTCAACCTCCTGGATAATACCTCACCCTTCCCCACCTTTCCCATTTAGCAGCCTTATGTCGATTTTCTACATATTTGACTATGTTTCTGTTTTGTAATTTATTTCATGTGTAGCCATTTTTGATTCCACCTTTAAGTGACATCTTATGATATGTGTCTTTTTCTTTCTGACATACGTCACTTAGAATGATCGTATGTATCTCCTCCAGAGTTGTTACAACTGGCCTTATTTCATTGATTTCTGGATGAGTAATATTCCACTCTACATAAGTACCCCATCTCTTTTATCCATTTTATCCTTACAGGGACATTTATTTTATATCCAAGTTGAGGCCCTTTTTAACAGAGAGGTGGTAAACGTTGGGGTGCCTGTTTTCTGTCGATTTTTGATTTTCCCAAGGTATACGCCCATGAGTGCAAGTGCCCTATGCTCTGTAGCTCATTTTTTAGATGTTTTAGCAAACACAATACACTTCTCCAGAGTGGCCGTTGGCAAATTACATTTCCATTATCAGCCTCACAGGGCTCCCTTTTCTCCTCACCCTGTCCTGCATTTCGGGTGTTTACACTTTATGTGGATGGCCCTTCTGACTGATGTGAAGTGACACATTTTGTAGTATTGATTTCCAGTGCCCACCTGTTTGGTTGGATAAAAAGTGTGTATGGCCTTTACTTGAATATATTCAGAAAAAATGCATACGCCCTTTTTGGCCAACTGCATCATTGGTGATGTTCAGCCCCTTTTCTTTTGCTTTAATGGGGAGTCCTTTCCACCTCTTCAAATCTGCTTCCTGCCACTCTCCCTTGCTTACAAGTCGTTTTCTGTGACTTACCTCAAGACATTTTTTGACAATAGATATTTTCAACTCTGCAGTTTCATGAATTTTAGTGCCCCTGAGTTCCATTTTTCTACTTGTGTTTTTGGAAACTGGACACAAAACAGCGGGATTTCCTCTAGCAGTATTCTGTTTCTGTGGGCAATTCTAGCCTTTGATGAATTTGTCTTCCAGATTGGAAATTACAGTGGCATGTGCCTGTCCGAACACCTAGGACTTGTCTCTGAATTTTTCTCATCCTTCCACTTAATCCTCTGGACAAATTCCAAACTGTGTGCAACAGGATGTTGACGATGCTGATATCCACATGTGAGGCGATTGTTAGGAAAGATGCTGGAGGGGTGAACACGAGCACCAGGCGATGAGGAGATGAGGTGACTTTTCCAAACTGTTTCCGCTCAAACGGTGTACCATCCTCTAGGTGTGACAGGCATGGTTTAGCCATAGGAATGGTCCCGTGTATGTAAGGAGAACACCAGGGATTTTTCCATATCAGTGCCTCCCTGAACCCCAAACTGGGGAATTTTTAAGCTATGGCTACATATTTGTCCATTAAGGGCCTTGGGAAATAGGCAGAGTCCAAACTTTAGATGATTGAAATCTTCAGAGTCAGAAGTGCTCACCATCGGCCTTGCTTAGGTTACATTTTATCTGTCATTGACAGATGATGTCAATAAAAATATCTATTCTTTTTCAGATTATTTCCCCTTATAGGTTATTGCAAAATATTCAGTGTAGTTCCCTGTGCTATACAGTATTTCCTTGTTGATGATCTGTTTTATACATAGCAGTGTGTATGTGTTAAACCCAAACTGTTAATTTATCCCTTCTCCTACCTTTCCCCTTTGGTAATAATAAATTATAAGATTTTATACTTCTCAGAAATGGGGAAGCTGAAAGAGGTATCATTTTCAATGGAAAAGCATTCAAAACAAGATTAAAGCTTCAGCCAAGAGTATTCGATGTACATCCTTGGGAATAAATCACTTTATTTCTCTAATGTTGACCTGACAAATAAGACAGACGTCTTCACTAAACTTGCTTATAATAAAGTGATGGAAATATCAGATGTAAGTCTTAGAATCATCTTATTTTACACGAGCCTTATACACTTCTCTAGGTTGACTACAGTTGGGCTCACACATCTGTTCATTGAAGTTACAATGTTCTCAATTTCTGTTACTGATCCTCCAGAGTGGACCCCAACAGGAGTCCCCGTGCCCAGTGTCATTGGAGCCAACAGATCAAGACTGAGTTTGGTTCAGAAGCAAAGGAAACTTTATATTTTGAAAACAGAATGGAGAGGTGAGAGCGTGCACTCCCCCGCGGGCTGTGGGCTGGGCTGCTGTGTAGGGGTCCTGGCAGCGTCAGCAGGAGGGAGGGGATGGAGCTCTCGAAGGCTGGGTTGGCTGCAGCTCAGGCTCTATGTGGCAGAGTCTGCATGGGACCCCGCTAGCTGAGGTGTCGACCCAGCCATTCTGCACTAGGAAATCGGGTCTGAAGTGCCGGGTGTGGGACCTCTGCATGTGGAACCCTAGGAGCACGTGAAATTAGACAAAGCACAAAGGAAAAACAGGTTAGACTTTATTTTATTGCCCAGATTCTCTTTTTATCTCCCAGGAATTTTTAATGAACGTTGCTGGAGACGAACACCTCCTCTGCTTTTTGTCCCGTTCCTCATTCTTGGGGTGCTGAGGGTGCAGACACCTCTTTTGTAACTGCTTCATGCTGAGGTGGGAGCCCTCATACACGGGGGGAAGGGCAAAACTTCTCCCCAGCAGCCTCCAGGTGAGGTTGATTGTCCCAAGGCCTCCTGCCTCACTGCTCGTCCACCTGAGCACCAGCATTGGAAGTGTTATAGATTCCAATGACCTTTAAGGGTCCAGGAAAGAGATGCACAGAGATGCTGCTGTGGCAGGTTTCACCCCACCCCACATTTGTTCGGTGAACTTAGGCTGACGGATTTGCCAGCCTTGATGCTCTGACCAGTAGTCTGTGCTTTCTTTAATTAGGTCCCTGAATTAATGTACAAACAGCACCATGTGTCAAAGCCCTGCCCACTCAACTCCCAGACAGTCCAGGGTCAGTGGTGATCCAGGACCATGACGTCCACTGAGTCAACTGCCTTTTGAAGTAGCCAGCAGTCCAGCCAGTCATATTGGCCACCGTCACCGCGGTGTCTGTAGGGTTTTCTATGGTGAAGTCGTGATATACGTTTCCTCCGCCAAGCTTTTTAGCTCCCGTCTGGGTGCAGTAATTCCTGTAAGCAGTAGTCTGCTCTTTCTGGGCACAGACCTGTTTTCTGAGAGAAACTCCAGGTCAAGTGATGGTCACACGAGTCATCTTGGGGCCCCATTGCCCCCGTTTGTCTCTCTGGAGGTTGGAGTTGGAGGGCCTCCTCACTCGAGGTCAGTGTGTCCGCAGCGCGACCCCTGCAACTTCAGGGCATGAAGGGTGGTTAGGATCACCACGTGGGTTCCTTTTCCCTTAGGAGGGAGCTGGCCTTGCAGGCTGCTGATTTCCAGCTTTTTAGATACCCCAGTATCCTGGCCTGATGGGGTGGGGGGCAAAGCCCTTGGTGACCATAGTTTATCATACCTGAAGTGCATTCTTCTGTTGCTCCATTTAAAGTGGTCCCAGTTTTTGCACTAAGGCTCCAAGGGTGATTAACCTTTGACCGGGTATGTAAAGGTCAAAGGGTTTAGCTAAATTAGGGAGTTCCTGGGCAAGGGCCTGAATTGACTGCTCTTTCCATTCTTGAAAGGCTGCTTCTGGATTCTATTCAAAAGCATCATCATCATTTCGTGTCAGTGTTTCATGTAGAGGCCCAGCTATTAGACTGTAGTTAGGGATCCAGATGCAGAAAACCTTGGCCTCCCCAGGAACCCCTAAGCTGTCTTCTAGTCTTAGAAGAGGTAAGGCTGCAAATGGCTTCTTCCCTATCCTGGGATGTGTTTGTCCGAATATCTGTGAGAATGAAGCCCAGGCATGTCACCTTAGCCTGGGATAATTGAGCCTTTTCCTTGGACACCTTCTATCCTTTCTTGGCTAGGTAGTGCAGAGGCGTCTTTAGTAGGCCTGGCGATCAGAATGTCATCTGCATATTGAAGGAGGGTTCCCTTTTACAGAGGTAGAACTTTTAGGTCTTTAGAGGACATTTCCCCAATGATGGTGTGGGGATTTTTGAACCATTGGGGCAGGACAGCCCAGCATTATTGCTTTTGTTGCATGTTGTGTCCTGCCACTCACAAGCCAAAAGTTCTTGTGACTCTGAGATGAATGGAATACAGAAGAAGTCATCATTGAAGTCTAATACAGAATGCCGTGGCCTGGTGGATGGTAGAATGACCAGCAGGGTGTAGGAAATAGGAGCTACTTGATGTATATCCTCGGTGGCTTCACTGACTGTCCTGATATACTTTACCAGGTCTCCAGCAGCCCATGGGGCTCTCGTGGTCAGGCCAATCCCAGGATATGGAGCTCACCTGGGCTGCGCCGCCCACCCTACAGCCCACGGGGCTCTAGTGGTCAAGTCCCTCCCGGGGTATGGAGCTCACCTGTGCAGCTACCCAGCAACCCATGGGTCTCTCCTAGTCAGGCCCTTCCCAGCTTACAGAGCTCCCCTGGGACGGTACCCCAGAAGGGCTGGACACACAGGAATTGTGCAGATAGCCCACCTTGCAGAGATCCCCCAGCTCACCCGTCGCTCACAGCTGACACAGAACACCTCAGAGCAGGACTTGAACTAACAAACAGAAGCTCTGAGAGGTCTGTGACACTGGGTATCACTCTGTGCAGCCTCTCTCTGCCTGGTCTTCCAGACACTTCCACTGCAGCCAGGGCACCAGGCCTCTGTCTCCACCCAACATCACTCCTCTCCCTGACTCCTGGGTTCCTCTCATTAGGATAGGGTCTTCTTGAAGTTGTTTTCCACTCATAGACCAGATAAAATGATAAGAAACAAGCCGCAGCTGCAGCCCCTTGTCTATCCTGACTCTCAGGAGCCCACAACTGTTCCATGGGCCTGGCCCGTTTAGCAAGGTTCATTTTCTGCAACTGTGAGCCCCTGAGGGGTGAGGATTCGCTGATTTGGGCAGCCTGACACTGCCTGCCAGCCCTCTCCAAGTGTGCCTTGGTTGAGGTCAATATAAACACCTCTCCAGTCAGCAAGAGACCCTGTTGCTGTGCCTGGCACCATATTCTCTGCCCCGTCAGCAGTGCCGGGGCTGGGATGGTGGGAGGGAGTGAGGGGCCGTGGCTTTGTGGGTGGCCCAGTTTGAGGGGGGCTCTGATGGACTTTCTGCAGGAGTTGCCAGGCTGCCACCTGCTAAAGAAGAGGATGTGTCACCCATACCTGCCGCTGGACTTTGTCCCCGGGCAGAGGTGAGGAAGTAAAAAAGCAGTGGGGGCCGTGGCAGGAGGGGTATCTCAGGCAGGGAAATGGAAAGCTTCCAGAAGAGCATCTGGAGCCAGGACCATCCTGCCTGGCCTGAAGGCACCAAGTCGGCCTACGTGCTGTCGCTTGTGTGACTCCACAGCCCTTCCTCTAGGCTTGCAAGTTCTTGTACATATTCAGGTGTTTTACCTGGAAAGGGTGGGAAGAGTTCAGCTGCAGCAGGACTGGGGCTCAGCTCACATTTACTCACAGACGCCTCGACATAGTCCCCCTGCTTTTCAGTGAGGATGCTCCTTGTGGGGGGGAGCGCTGCTGACTGCATGGGAGACGATTTCACACCTCTGACCAACTTAAGAACTTTTACCACTGGAGCAAGTGCCCTGATACAATTTTCCTCTGTATAACTGGTTGGTTGTGTTTTTTTTTTTTTTTCTTTTTTTCTTTTTGGTTCAAGTTAGATTTTATTTATCCCTCTTTTTTTTTAATTTACAAATATAAACATGGAAATAATGCATTAATATAAAGAGGTCTATATGAAGGGAAAAACTTTTTTTCTGTTTTTTTTTTAATTAAGTGTTATTTATTTATTTTTAATTTTTTTAAAATTTATTTCTTTCTTTTATACAGCAGGTTCTTATTGGATATCTATGTTATACATATAAGTGTGCACATGTGAATCCCAGTCTCCCAATTCATCCCACCACCACCCTCACATGGCATTCCCCCCTTGGTGTCCATATGTTTGTTCTCTACATCTGTGTCTCTATCTCTGCCCTGCAAACCGGATCACCTGTACCATTTTTCTAGGTTCCACATATATGCATTAATATACAATATTTGTTTTTCTCTTTCTGACTTACTTCACTCTGTATGACAGTCTCTAGATCCATCAAGGTCTCTACAAATGACCCAATTTCATTCCTATGTATTGCTGAGTAATATTCCATTGTATATATGTACCACATCTTTATCCATTCGTCTGTCTGTGGGCACTTAGGTTGCTTTCATTACCTGGCTATTGTAAATAGTGGTGCAATGAACATTGTGGTGAATGTGTCTTTTTGATTTATGGTTTTCTCTGGGTACATGCCCAGTAGTGGGATTGCTGGATTATATGGTAATTCTATTTTTAGTTTTTAAAGGAACCTCCATACTGTTCTCCATAGAGATTGTATTGATTTACATTCCCAACAATAGTGGAAGAAGGTTCCTTATCTCCACACCCTCTCCAGCATTTGTTGTTTGTAGATTTTCTGATGATGCCTATTCTAACAGGTGTGACGTGATACCTCATTGTAGTTTCGATTTCCATTTCTCTAATAATTAGTGATGTTGAGCAGATTTTCATGTGCGTCTTGGCCATCTCTAAGTCTTCTTGGAAGAAATGTCTATTTAGATCTTCTTCCATTTTTGTATTGGGTTGTTTGTTTTATTAATATTGAGCTGCATGAGCTGTTTATATATATTGGAGATTAAGCAATTGTCCATTGATTCGTTTGCAAATATTTTCTGCCATTCTGAGGGTTGTCTTTTCGTCTTGTTTGTAGTTTCCTTTGCTTTGCAAAAGCTTTTACGTTTCATTAGGTCCCAGCTGTTTAGTTTTCTTTTTTATTTCATTAGTATCGGAGGTGGATCAAAAAAGATCTTGCTGTGTTTTACGTCAGAGTATTCTTCGTAAGTTTTCCTCTCAGAGTTTTATACTGTCCAGTCTTACATTAAAGTCTGTAATCCATTTTGAATATATTTTTATGGATGGTGTTGGGGAGTGTTCTAATTTCATTTTTTACATGTAGCTGTCCATATTTCCCAGCACCACTGATTGAAGAGATTGTCTTATCTCCATTGTATACTCTTGCCTCCTTTGTCATAGATTAGTTGAGCATAGGTGTGTAGGTTTATCCCTGGGCTTTCTTTTTTTTTCCTTTTACACGTTTATTGGAGTATAATTGCTTTACAATGGAGTGTTTGTTTCTGCTGTATAACAAAGTGTATCAGCTATACATATACAAATGTCACCAGATCCCCTCCCTCTTGCATCTCCCTCCCACACTCCATATCCCACCCCTTTAGGTGGTCACAAATCACCGAGCTGATCTCCCTCTTCTATGTGGCAGCATCCCAGTAGCTATCAGTGTTACATTTGGTAATGTATTTATGTCCATGCCACTCTCTCACTTCGTCCCAGCCTACCCATCCCCCTTCCGGTGTCCTCAAGTCCTTTCTCTACTTCTGTGTCCTTAATCCTGTCCTGCCACTAAGTTCTTCAAAATCTTTTTTTTTGTGTTCATTAGATTCCGTATATCTCTGTTAACATACAGTATTTGTTTTTCCCTTTCTGACTTACTTCACTGTGTAGGACAGATTCTAAGTCCATCCACCTCAGTACAACTAAGTCAGTTTTGCTTCTTTTTATGGCTGAGTAATATTCCATTGTATATAGGTGCCAGATCTTCTTTATCCATTCATCTGTCGATGGACACTTAGGTTGCTTCCATGTCCTGGCTATTGCAAATAGAGCTGAAATGAACATTTTCGTACAAAACTCTTTTTGAATTATGGTTTTCGCAAGGCAAATGCACAGTAGTTGGATTGTTGTGTCGTTTGGTACTTCAATTGTTAGTTATTTAAAGGAACCTCCGTACTGTTCTCCCTAGTGCCCATATCAATTTACATTCCCACCCACAGTGCAAGTGTGTTCCCTTTTCTCCATTAAAGACCTCTCCAGCATTTATTGTTTTGTAGATTTTTTTTGATGATTGCCACTCTGAGTGCTGTGAGGTGATACCACACAGTAGTTTTGATTTGCATTTCTCTAATGATTAGTGATGTTCAGCATCCTTTCATGTGTTTCTTGGTAATCTGTATATCTTCTTTGGAGAAATGTCTATTTAGGTCTTGTGCCCGTTTTTGAATTGGGTTGTTTGTTTTTGTGATATTGAGCTACATGAGGTGCTTGTAAAATTTGGAGATTAATCCTTTGTCAATTGCTTCATTTGAAAATATTTTCTCCCATTCTGAGGGTTGTTTTTGCATCTTGTTTATGTTTTCCTGTACTGTGTAAAAGCTTTTAAGTTTCATTAGGTCCCATTTGTTGATTTCTGTTTTTATTTCCATTTCTCTAGGAGGTGGGTCAAAAAGGATCTTGCTGTGATTTATGTCATAGAGTGTTCAGCCTATGGTTTCCTCTAAGTGTTTTATAGTGTCTGGTCTTATATTTAGATCTCTAATCAATTTAGAGTTTATTTTTGTGTATGGTGTTATGGAGTGTCCTAATTTCATTCTTTTATGTGTAGGAGTCCAGTTTTCCCAGCATCAATTACTGAAGAGACTGTCTTTTCTCCATTGTATATCCTTAGCTCCTTTGTCATAGATGAGATAGCCATAGGTATGTAGGTTTATCTCTGAGCTTTCTGTCCTGTTCCATTGATCTGTGTTTATGCCAATCTACATACACTTGATTCCATTATGGAGACATATAAATTCATAGGTTTCAAGATTATTAGCAGTCAGATATATTCCTCTTCAGTGAATAGGGTGTTTTGTGTCCAGTTTATTGAGAAAGGAGTAGGTCTTGTCTATTACATATTTGGTATATGGAATGGTATCTGTGCTAATTTCAAACTCTGCTTTTACACTTCGCCCCACATCACCTTTCCCCTTAAGGAGGCATAAGTGTGTTTTCTAAATGTGTAACTCTGTTCTCTTTTGAAATTCAGTTCATATGTATCCATGTTTACATTCCCTCTATAAGTGATATATTACAATAAGTTTCTTTTTCTTTGTGGCTCATTTCACTTATCATCATCGTACCTAAAGCCACTCATTATGCTGCTATTGGCCTTATGACATTGATTTTATGTCTGAGTGACATTCCATTGTATATAAGTACCACAACATCTTTATCCATTATTTTTTTTTCCTTTCCTGGTGTATTTAAAGTGTACCGAAGATGAGGTTCTTGTAAACAGAGCAGCCATAAACTTTGAGGTGGCTGTGTGTTGTGGATTTTTAGTTTTCCCAAAATACACGCCCATGAGTGGAAGTGTGCTATGCTCTGTACCTCTGTTTTAGAAAACAACATACAGTACTCCAGAGAGGCTGTTGACAATTTACATTCTGTCCATCGGCATAACCAGGCTCCCTTTTCTCCATGGCCTGTCTTGTATTTGTGGTTTTTACACTATTTGCGGATGGCCCTTTTGACCGGAGGTAAGTGACACTTCTATGTATTGTGGATTTGCAATGCCTGATGGCTTGCTTGGCCAAAAAGGGCGTATGCATTTTTTCCTGAATATATTCAAGAAAATACACATACTCCCTTTTTGGCCAAGGACATCATTGTCGAAGTTCTGTCGTTTTTCATGTGCTTTAAAGACGACTCCAATCTACCTCTTGAAATCTGTTTCCTTAAATTCTGCCTTGCATTCAAATCCTCTTCACTGCCTTACCTCAATATATTTCTGGATGATAGTTGTCCCTTATAACTCTGCAAGTTTGTGAATTGCTGTGCCCCTGATTTCCATCTTTCAAATCGCCTATTTGTGAGCTGGCTGCAATACCGCAGGATGGCTTTAGGCCCTAGTCTGGTTCCGGGGCTGCAGGCTGAGCCTTTGTTTAATTCTTCTTCCTGATGGGAAACTAGAGAGACATGTGCCCATCCAAACACCTACAGCTAATCTCTCATTTGTTTCCCCTCTTCCTGTTCATCCTCTGCACAATTTGCAAACTGTGCATAACAGGAGGGTAAAGCCGCTGAAACTCCAAGTGGGGAGATTTTCAGTAATGCAGATGGAATGGCGAAGCCCAGCACGATGAAAGGAAAAATGAGGTACCTTTTAGAAAACTTTCCCGATTACACATTGTACCAACCACTGGGTTACCCATGCATTTTTAACTGTAGGAAGATTCCCTTAAACCTGGAGAGTTGGGACCACTAGAATGGGTAGCACAAAGTATTGCTCTAAGTGGTGTTCTTTTGCTGACACAACCTCAGCAATCTTGTCAGCTCCAAGTGTCAAGTCTTATGTCTCATCCAGAGGTGGGTGTAAAGTTGGTCAATCCACGTTGCATCACAGGCCCTGAACGTAATTTTTAAGAATTTCTCTCTGTTTCGCTGTTTTTGCATTTTGCTTTTGAAATTTATTTTTATACGGGGGGTTTAGCTGAATTTCAGTGCAGCGTTCATGCCGTTATACACACACATGATTCCTTTATGGAGACATGAGAATACATATGTTTTAAAATTCTTAAAGTCAGATATATTCCTCTGCAATGAATAGGGGGTGTTGAGTCCAGTTCATTGTGCTGGGAGTAGGTGTTGTCTATTACATACTTGGTTTATGTATCGGTATCTGTGCTAAATTAGAACTGTGGTTTTATGCATTACCCCACCTGTCCTTTCCCCTTAAGCAGGTATAAGATTGATTTCTAAATGTGTGACTCTGTTGTGTTTGGAATTCAGTTAATGTGTAGCCATATGTACATTCCCACTATGAGTCACATCTTATGATAAGATTCGTTACTCTGTACTCTTTCCTAACTCAGTTCATGTGTAGCCATGTTTACAGGACTTTCATAAGTGATAATTTATGATAAGTTTCATTTTCTCTGTGACTTATTTCACTTAGAATCTTCGTACCTGAATGCACTCATTTTGCTGCTACTCGCCTTTTGACATTGATTTCATGGCTGAGGGATATTCCATCGTACGTAAGTACCAGAATTTCTTGAACCATTTTTGTCTTTCCAGGGACATTTATGGTGTACCCAGGTTGAGGTTCTTGTAAGCAGAGCAGCCCTAAATTTTGGGGTGGCTCTGTCTTATTGATTTTCATTTCTCCCAAGATATATTCCATAGACTGGAAGTGCCCTCCGATCTGTAGCTCTGTTTTTTACTTGTTTTAGCGAACAGAATGCACTCCTCCAGAGAGGCAGTTGGCAATTTACATTCTGCCCATCAGCATAACTAGGCTCCCTGTTCTCCAGGGCATGTCTTGCCTTTCTGGTTTTCACACATTTTGTGATGTCCGTTTTGACTGGTGGGTAGTGATACTACTTTGTAGTGCAGATTTGCATTGCCCGCTTGCTTGCTTGGCCAAAATGTTCATATGCGTTTTCTCCTGTATATATTCAGGAGAAAACACATACGCCCTTTTTGGCCCAGTGCATCATTGTCGAAGTTGTGCCCCTCTTCCTGTGCTTTAAAGGCGATTCCAATGTACCTCTTGAAATCTGTTTCCTGCTATTCTGGCTCACGTTCAAGTATGCCTCGTTGCCTTCCCTCAATCGATTTTTGGACGATAGTTTTCCTTTATTACTCTGCCAGTTTGTGAATTGCTCTGCCCCTGAGCTCCATTTTTCAACTCGTTTTTGTGAGCTGACCGCAAGTCCAAAATTTTGGTTCAGGAACTATACTGGTTCCCGGCGGGTGGCTGAGACTTTGGTTAATTCTTCTTCCTGCAAGGAAATTAGAGTGACATATGCCCGTCCAAATGCCATCAGCTACTCTCTCATTGGTTCTCCCTCTTCCCTTTCATCTTCTGCCAAATTGGCAACCTGTGCGAACCAGGAGGTTAAAGGGACTGTCTCTCCAATTTGGGAGATTGATAGTAAAGCAGTTGGAAAGTAAAATTGGAGCACCAGGAGAGGGACTATTAGTTGAGTTTTAGAAACCTTTCATATTCAAAGTGTGTCCATTCTCTAGGTTTCCCGTACATATTATAGCTGTAGTAATATTGCCTTCAACCTGGAGAGTTGGGACCCTTGGAATGTGTGCCACGCATTATTGCTTTAAATGGTCTGCATTTGCTCACCGAATCTCACCAATCCTCTCAGACCCACGTGTCCATCCTTATGCCACATCTAGCTGTCGTTGTAGATAGGGTCATTCCACGTTTCATCAGAGCCCCTGAAGGAATAGTGAAGAATTTCCCTGTTTTTTTGTTTTGTTTTTGAAATTCCATTTTATAGTGGGTGTGAGCTGATTCTCACTGCCATGTTTATGCCAGTCTAGACACACTTGATTCCCTTACAGAGACATATCAATACATAGGTTTTAATATTCTTACTAGTCAAATATATTTCTCTGTGGGAAATATGGGGTTTTGAGTCCCTTTCACTGAGGAAAGTGTAGGTCTTGTATATTCCGTATTGGGTTTTTTGATCGGTACCTGTACTAATATCAAACTCTGGTTTTATGCATCACCAAACCTCTCCTTTACACTTAGCAGGCATAATAGTGTTTTCTAAATGTGAGACTCTGTTCTCTTTCCTAACTCAGTTCATGTGTAGCCATGTTTACAGGACCTTCATAAGTGATATCTTATGATAAGTTTCTATTTCTCTATGACTTTTTTCACGTAGAATCTTCGTACCTGAGTCCACTCATTTTGCTGCTACTGGCCTTATGACATTGATTTCATGGCTGAGGGATATTCCACCGTACGTAGTTACGACAATTTCTTGAACCATTTTTGTCTTTCCTAGGATATTTAACGTGTACCCAAGTTGAGGTTCTTGATAGCAGTGCAGCCCTAAATTTTGGGTTGGCTCTGTCTTATTGATTTTCATGTTTCCCAAGGTATATTCCCTAGACTGGAAGTGCCCTTGGCTCTGTAGCTCTGTTGTTTTCTTGTTTAGGGCACACAATGCACACCTCCAGTCAGGCAGTTGGCAATTTACATCCTTCCCATCAGCATAACTAGGTTCCCTGTTCTCCAGGGCCTGTCTTGCATTTCTGGTTTTTACACATTTTGTGGATGTCCCTTTTGACCGGTGGGAATTGATACTGCTTTGTAGTGCTGATTTGCATTGCCCGCTTGCTTGCTTGGCCAAAAAGGGCGTATGTGTTTTCTCCTGAATATATTCAGGAGAAAACGCATACACCCTTTTTGGCCCATTGCATCATTGTCGAATTTGTGCCTCTCTTCCTGTGCTTTAAAAGCGATTCCAATTTACCTCTTGAAATCTGTTTCCTGCTATTCTGGCGCGCTTTCAAGTCCACCTTGTTGCCTTCCCTCAACAGATTTTTGGACGATAGTTTTCTTTTATTACTCTGCCCGTTTGTGAATTGCTGTGCCCCTGAGCTCCATTTTTCAACTCGTTTTTTGTGAGCTGACCGCAAGTCCAAAATTTTGGTTCAGGACCTATACTGGTTCCCGGCGGGTGGCTGAGACTTTGGCTAATACTTCTTCATGCCAGGAAATTAGAGTGACTAATGCCGGTCCAAATACCTAACAGCTACTCTCTCATTGGTTGTCCATCTTCCCTTTCATCCTCCGCCAAATTGGCAACATGTGAGAACCAGGAGGTTAAAGGGGGGGCTGTCTCTCTAAGTTGGGAGATTGATAGTAACGCATTTGGAAATTCAAATCGGAGCACCAGGAAAGGGACTATTAGTTCAGTTTTAGAAACCTTTCATATTCACAGTGTGTCCATTCTCTAGGTTTCCCGTACATGTTATAGCTGTAGTAATATTCCCTTCAACCTGGAGAGTTGGGACAATTGGAATGTGTGCCACGCATCATTGCTTTAAATTGTCTGCATTTGCTCACCGAATCTCACCAATCCTCTCAGTCCCAAGTGTCCAGCCTTATGCCACATCCAGCTGTCATTGTAGAGAGTGTCATTCCAGGTTTCATCAGAGCCCCAAAAGGAATTTTAAAGAATTTCCCTGTTTTTTTTGTTTTGTTATTGAAATACCTCCTTAGTGGGTTTGAGCTGATTCTCACTGCCATGTTTATGCCAGTCTAGACACACTTGATTACCTTAAGGAGACATTTCGATACATAGGTTTTAAGATTTATACTAGTCAGATGTATTCCTCTGCGGGAAATATGGGGTTTTGAGTTCTTTTAACTGAGGAAAGTTCAGGTCTTGTCTATTCCGTATTTGGATTTTGGAACTGTACATGTACTAATATCAATCTCTGGTTTTATGCATCACCACACCTCTCCTTCCCCCTTAAGAAGGCATAAGGGTGTTTTTTGAATGTGAGACTCTGTTCTCTTTCCTAACTCACTTCATGTGTAGCCATATTTACAGGACCTTCATAAGTGATATCTTATGATAAGTTTCTTTTTCTCTGTGACTTATTTTCCTTAGAATCATCATACCTGAATCCACTCATTTTGCTGCTACTGGCCTTATGACATGATTTCATGGCTGAGAGATATTCCATCGTACGTAAGTACCACAATTTCTTGAACCATTTTTGTCTTTCCTGGGATATTTCAGGTGTACCCAAGTTGAGGTTCTTGTAAGCAGTGCAGCCCTAAATTTTGGGGTGGCTCTGTCTTATTGATTTTCAGTTTTCCCAAGGTATATTCCCTAGACTGCAAGTGCACCTGGCTCTGTAGCTCTGTTGTTTATATTTTTGGGGGAACACAATTCATTCTTGCAGAGACGCAGTTGGCAATTTACATCCCGCCCATCAGCATAACTAGGCTCCCTGTTCTCCAAGGCCTGTGTTGCCTTTCTAGTTTTTACACATTTTGCAGATGTCCCTTTTGTCCAGTGGGAAGTGATACTGCTTTGTAGTGCAGATTTGCATTCCCCACTTGCTTGCTTGGCCAAAAAGGGCATATGCATTTTCTCCTGAATATATTCTGGAGAAAAATCATATGCACTTTTTGGCCAAGTGCATCATTGTCGACAATGAGCCCCTCTTGCTGTGCTTAAAAGGCGATTCCAAAGTACCTCTTGAAATTTGTTTCATGCTCTTGTGCCTCGTTTTCAATTCCGCCTAATTGCCAACCCTCAACAGATATTTGGACGATAGTTGTCCTTTATTACGCTGCCAGTTTGTGAATTGCTGTGCCCCAGAGCTCCATTTTTCAAATCGTTTTTGTAAGCTGACAGCAAATCCACAATTTTGGTTGAGGACCTCTACTGGTTCCTGGCGGGTGACTGAGACTTTGGTTAATATTTCTTCCTGACGGGAAATTAGAGTGACATGTGCCCGTCCAAATGCCTAACAGCTACTCTCTCATTGGTTCTCCCTCTTACCTTTCATCCTCTGCCAAATTGGCAACCTGTGCGAACCAGGAGGTTAAAGGGTCTGTCTCTCCAAGTTGGGAGATTGATAGTAAAGCAGTTGGAAAGTAAAACTGGAGCACCAGGATAGGGACTATTAGTTGAGTTTTAGAATCCTTTCGTATTCACAGTGTGTCCATTCTCTACGTTTTCCATACATGTTATAACTGTAGTGATATTCCCTTTTACCTGTCGACTTGGGACCCATGGAATTGGTGGCATGCATTATTGCTTTAAACGGTCTGCATTTTCTCATCCAATCTCACCAATCCTCTCTGTCCCAAGTGTCCAGCCTTATGTCTCATCCAGCTGTCATTTTAGATAGGGTCATTCCAGGTTTCATCAGAACACCTGAAGGAATTGTGTTAGAATTTCGCTGTTTTTTTGTTTTGTTTTTGAAATTCATTTATATAATGAGGTTGAGCTGATTTTCACTGACGTGTTTATGCCGGTCTAGACACACTTGATTCCCTTATGGAGACATATCAATACGTAGGTGTTAAGATTCTTACTAGTCAGATATATTCCTCTGCGGGAATAGGGCTGTTGAGTCCCGTTCACTGAGGAAGGAGTAGGTCTTGTATCTTCTGTATTTGGATTATGCAACGGTACCTGTGCTAATATCAAACTCTGGTTTTGTTCATCTCCCCACCTCTCCTTTCCCCTTAAGCAGGCATAAGTAAGTTTTCTAAATGTGAGACTCTGTTCTCTTTCCTAATTCTGTTCATGTGTAGCCATGTTTACATTTCCTTCATAAGTGATATGTTATGTCAGGATGCTCCACGGCTCTTGTCATCGTAATGCTCCATGATGCTCGTCATCACAATTATCCATGGCCTTCTCATCACAATGCTCCACCGTCTTGACATCACATTGCTCCATGCCCTGGTCATCACAATGCTCCATGTCCCTTGTCATCACAATTCTGCAACTCTTTGTCATCACAATGCTCGATGACACTTCTCATCACAATGTTAAATGCTTTTGTCATCACAACTCTCCATGCACTTGTCATCGCAATGCTCCCTGACCCATGTCATAGCAAGCTCCATATGCTTGTCATCACAATGCTTCATGACATTGTTATAAAAATTCTCAATGTCCCTTGTCATCACAATGCTGCATGCCAATATCATCACAATGCTCCATGACACTTGTCATCACAATGCTCCAAGCCCTTGTCATCACAATACTCCATGCCCTTGTCATCACAATGCTCCATGACCTCTGTCATCACAATGTTCCCTGACACCTGTCATCACAATGCTCCATGCCCCTTGTCAGTACAGTGCTCCATGATGCTCGTCATCACAGTTACCCAAGGTCTTCTCATCACAATGCTTCAGGGTTTTACCATCACAATGCTCCATGCCCTGGTCATCTCAATGCTCCATGTCCCTTGTCATCACAATTCTCCACGTCCTTATCATCACAATGCTCCTTGACACCTCTCCTCACAATGTTATATGCTTTTGTCATCACAATTCTGCATGCACTTGTCATCACAATGCTCCAGGACCCCTGTCATAGCAAGCTCCATGCACTTGTCATCACAATGTTTCAAGACCTGGTCATTAAAATTCTCAATGGCCCTTGTCATCACAATGACCCATGCCCTTGTCATCACAAAGCTCCTTTACATTTGTCATCACAATCCTCCATGACACTTGGCATCACAATGCTCCAGGTCATTGGCATCACAATGGAACATGACATATGTCATCACAATGCTCCCTGACACCTATCTTAACAATAATCCATGACATTGTCATCACAATGCTCCATGCCATTGTCTTCACAATGCTCCATGACACTTGTCATCACAATGCTCCAAGCCCTTGTCATCACAATACTCCATGCCCTTGTCATCACAATGCTGCATGACCTCTGTCATCACAATGTTCCCTGACACCTGTCATCACAATGCTCCATGCCCCTTGTCAGTACAGTGATCCATGATGCTCGTCATCACAATTACCCAAGGTCTTCTCATCACAATGCTTCAGGGTTTTACCATCAAAATGCTCCATGCCCCTGTCATCACAATGCTCCATGCCCTTGTCATCCCAATGTTCCATGGCCACTGTCATCACAAGGCTCCGTGACTCCATGCATCACAATGCTTCATGATCTTTGTCATCACAATGGTCAGTTCCCTCGTCATCACAAGGCTCTGTGACCTGTCACCACAATGCTCCATGAACTTTTCATCACAATGCTCCATGACCCTTGTCATCACAATGCTCCATGCCTTTCTCAGCACAATACGCAAAGACACTTTTCATCACAATGCTCCATGCGCTTGTCAACACAATGCTCCACCAGCTTGTCATCACAATGCTCCCTGCACTTCTCATCAAAATGCTCTGTCACCACTGATATCACACTGTTCCATAACTAGTCATCACAATACTCCCTCACCCTTCTCATCACAATGTTCCATGACCCCTGTCATCACAATACTACATGCACTTATCATCACAGTGCTCCATGACCCCTGACCTCAAAATGCTCCATAACACATGTCATCAAAATGCTCCATAACATTTGTCATCACAAAGTTCAATGACCATTGGCATCACAGTGCTCCATGTCATTGTCATCACAATGCTCCAGGAACCTTCTCATCACATTGCTCCATGCCCTTGTCATCACAAATGTCCATGACGCTTGTCATCACAATGTTCGATGCCCTTCTCATAACAATGCTCCATGCCCTTGTCATTACAGTCCTCCATGAACCCTGTACCACAGTGTTCCAGGCCCTTGTCATCACAGTGCTCCAGTCACACTCTCATCACAATAATCCATGAAACATTTCAGACCAATGCCCCATGGCCTTGTCATCACAATGCTCCATTACCACTGTCATAACAATGCTCCATGATCCCAGTCATCATAATGTTCCACAGCCTTGTCATCACAAGGCTCCATGACCCTTGTCATCACAAGGCTCCATAAACATGAAATCACAATGCTCCATAGACATGAAATCACAATGCTCCATGTCCTTGTCATCACAAAGCTCCATGATGCATGTCTTCAGAATGCTCCATGGCTTTCTCATCACAATGCACCATTCCCATGTCATCAGAATGCTCCACGACCCCTGTAATCACAATGCTCCATGCCCATTTTCATTAGAATGCTCCATGAGAATGTCATTACAAGGCTCCATGGTTTTCTCATCACAATGCTCCAGGACCTTGTCATCACAATGCTCCATGACTCCTGTCATCACAATACTCCATGAACATTTTCAGCACAGTGTTCCATGACATTCTCATCACTGTGCTCCTTGACACCTGTCATCACAATGATCCATGACAAATGTCATCACAACCCTACATGACCTCTGACAACACAATGATCCGGGACTCTTGTCATCAAAATGCTCCATGACACTTGTGATCAAAATGGTCCATGCCCTTGTCATCACAATGCGCCATGACACATCTCATCACAATGTTACGTGCACTTTTCATCACAATTATCCATGCACTTGTCATCGCAATGCTCCATGACCCCTGTCATAGCAAGCTCCATGCGCTTGTCATCACGATGCTTCACGACCTTGTCACCAAATTTCTCAATGGCCCTTGTCATCACAATGCTCCAAGCCCTTGTCATCACAATGCAACATTACCTTTGTCATCACAATCCTCCATGACACTTGGCATCACAATGCTCCATGCCATTGTCATCACAATGGACCATGACATATGTCATCACAATGCTCCCTGACCCGTCTTCACAATTCTACATGACCTTTGCATCACAATGCTCCATGCCCTTGTCATCACATTGCGACATGTGCACTGTCATCACAATAATCCATGAAACTTGTCAGACCAATGATCCATGCCCCTGTCATCACAATGCTCCACGCACTTGTCATCACAATGCACCATGACCCCTGTCATCACAATGCTCCGTGACTCCAGTCATCACAATGATTCATGACCTTTGTCATCACAATGGTCCATAGCCTCGTCATCACAAGGCTCTGTGACATTTGCCACCACAAAGCTCCATAACCATTGGCATCACAATGATCCATGCCATTGTCATCACAATGCTCCATGAACCCTCTCATCAAATTGCTCCATGCACTTGTCATCACAAAGCTCCATGACGCTTGTGATATCAATGCTCGATGCACTTCTCATCACAATGTTCCATGCACTTGTCATTACGTTCCTCCATGACCCATGTAACACAGTGTTCCGTGACCTTGTCATCACAATGCTCCATGCCCACTCTCATCACAATAATCCATGAAACTTTTCATACCAATTCTGATGCCCTTGTCTACAATGCTCCACTACCCTGTCATAACAATGCTCCATGACACCTGACATCACAAGGTTTCACGGCCTTGTCACTATAAGTCTCCATGACTGTTGTCATCACCGTGCACCAAGACCCTGTAATCACAGTGCTCAATGCACTTGTCATCACAAAGCTCCATGGCGCATGTCATCAGAATGCTCCATGGCCTTCTCATTCACAATGATCCATGCCCCTGTAATCACAATGCTCCATGCCCCTTTTCATCTCAATGCTCCATGAACCCTGTCATCACAATGCACCATGCCCATCATCATAATGCTTCATGCTATTGTCATCACAATGAAATCAAAATGCTCCATGACCTCTGTCATCACAATGCTCCAAACCCTTGTGATCACAATGTTCCATAACACTTGTCATCACAATGCTCCATGACGCTCCTCATCACAGTTATCCATGGTCTTCTCAGCACAATGCTCCATGAACTTTGTTATCACAATGCTCAATACACTTGTCATCACAATGCTCCCTGACACTTGTCATCAGTGTGCTCCTTGAACCCTGTCATGACAAGGCTCCATGACCTTTTCATCACAATGCTCGAAGACCCCTGTAATCACAATACTCCATGAATATTTTCAGCCCAATGCTCTATGATCTTCTCATCACTATGCTCCATGACCACTGTCATCACAATGCTCCATGCTCCTTGATATAAAAATGATCCATGACCTCTGTCATCACAATGCTCCAAACCCTTGTGATCACATTGTTCCACAACACTTGTCATCACAACGTTCCATGATGCCTGTCATCACAATACTCCATGCCCGTGTCATCACAATGCTCCATGCACTTTGTCATCACAATGCTCAATACACTTGTCATCACAATGCTCCCTGACACTTGTCGTCAGAATGCTCCTTGAACCCTGTCATTAAAAGGCTCCATGCCTTTTTCATCACAATGCTCCATGCCCTTTTCATCACAAGGTTCCATGCCATTGTCATCACAATACTCCACAAGCTTGTCATCAGAATGTTCCATGACACTTGTCATCACAATGCTCCATGACACCTGTCATCACAATGCTCCATGACACCTGTCATCACAATGCTCCACGCCCCTTGTCATTACAGTGCTCCATGACGCTCGTCATCACAATTATCCATGATCTTCTCATCACAATGCTCCACGGTCTTGCCATCACAATGCTCCATGACACTTCTCATCACAATGTTACATGCTCTTGCCATCACAATTCTCCATGCAATTGTCATCACAATGCTCCATGACCCCTGTCATAGCAAGCTCCATATGCTTGTCATCACAATGCTTCACGACCTTGTCATCAAAATTCTCAATGGCCCTTTTCATCACAATGCTCCATGCCCTTGTCATCACAATGCACCATGTCCATTGTCATCACAATGCTCCAAGCCCTTGTCATTACAATGCTCCATTAACTTTGTCATCAAAATCCTCCATGACACTTGGCATCACAATGCTCCATGTCATTGGCATCACAATGGAACATGACATATGTCATCACAATGCTCCCTGACACCTATCTTAACAATAATCCATGACGTTGTCATCACAATGCTCTATGCCATTGTCATCACAATGCTCCATGACACTTGTCATCACAGTGCTCCAAGCCCTTGTCATCACAATACTCCATGCCCTTGTCATCACAATGCTCCATGACCTCTGTCATCACAATGTTCCCTGACACCTGTCATTACAATGCTCCATGCCCCTTGTCAGTACAGTGCTCCATGATGCTCGTCATCACAGTTACCCAAGGTCTTCTCATCACAATGCTTCAGGGTTTTACCATCACAATGCTCCATGCCCTGGTCATCTCAATGCTCCATGTCCCTTGTCATCACAATTCTCCACGTCCTTATCATCACAATGCTCCTTGACACTTCTCCTCACAATGTTATATGCTCTTGTCATCACAATTCTGCATGCACTTGTCATCACAATGCTCCAGGACCCCTGTCATAGCAAGCTCCATGCGCTTGTCATCACAATGTTTCAAGACCTGGTCATTAAAATTCTCAATGGCCCTTGTCATCACAATGACCCATGCCCTTGTCATCACAAAGCTCCTTTACCTTTGTCATCACAATCCTCCATGACACTTGGCATCACAATGTTCCATGTCATTGGCATCACAATGGAACATGACATATGTCATCACAATGCTCCCTGACACCTGTCTTAACAATAATCCATGACGTTGTCATCACAATGATCCATGCCATTGTCATCACAATGCTCCATGACACTTGTCATCACAATGTTCCCAGCCCTTGTCATCACAATACTCCATGCCCTTGTCATTGCAATGCTGCATGACCTCTGTCATCACAATGTTCCCTGACACCTGTCATCACAATGCTCCATGCCCCTTGTCAGTACAGTGCTCCATGATGCTCGTCATCACAATTACCCAAGGTCTTCTCATCACAATGCTTCAGGGTTTTATCATCAAAATGCTCCATGCCCCTGTCATCACAATGCTCCATGCCCTTGATATCCCAATGCTCCATGGCCGCTGTCATCACAATGCTCCGTGACTCCATTCATCACAATGCTTCATGATCTTTGGAACACAATGGTCAGTGCCCTCGTTATCACAAGGCTCTGTGACCTGTCACCACAATGCTCCATGAACTTTTCATCACAATGCTCCATGACCCTTGTCATCACAATGCTCCATGCCTTTCTCAGCACAATACGCAAAGACACTTGTCATCACAATGCTCCATGCCCTTGTAAACACAATGCTCCACCAGCTTGTCATCACAATGTTCCCTGCACTTCTCATCAAAATGCTCTGTCACCACTGATATCACACTGTTCCATAACTAGTCATCACAATACTCCCACACCCTTCTCATCACAATGTTCCATGACCCCTGTCATCACAATACTACATGCACTTATCATCACAGTGCTCCATGACCCCTGACCTCAAAATGCTCCATAACACATGTCATCAAAATGCTCCATAACTTTTGTCATCACAAAGTTCAATGACCCTTGGCCTCACAGTGCTCCATGTCATTGTCATCACAATGTTCCAGGTACCTTCTCATCACATTGCTCCATGCCCTTGTCATCACAAATCTCCATGACGCTTGTCATCACAATGTTCGATGCCCTTCTCATAACAATGCTCCATGCCCTTGTCATTACAGTCCTCCATGAACCCTGTACCACAGTGTTCCAGGCCCTTGTCATCACTGGGCTCCAGTCCCACTCTCATCACAATAATCCATGAAACATTTCAGACCAATGCCCCATGGCCTTGTCATCACAATGCTCCATTACCACTGTCATAACAATGCTCCATGATCACAGTCATCACAATGTTCCACAGCCTTGTCATCACAAGGCTCCATACACATGAAATCACAATGCTCCATGTCCTTGTCATCACAAAGCTCCATGATGCATGTCTTCAGAATGCTCCATGGCTTTCTCATCACAATGCACCATTCCCTTGTCATCAGAATGTTCCAAGACCCCTGTAATCACAATGCTCCATGCCCATTTTCATTAGAATGCTCCATGAGAGTTTCATTACAAGGCTCCATGGTTTTCTCATCACAATGCTCCAGGACCTTGTCATCACAATGCTCCTTTCTCTTGTCATCACAATGCTCCATGACTCCTGTCATCACAATACGCCATGAACATTTTCAGCACAGTGTTCCATGACATTCTCATCACTGTGCTCCTTGACACCTGTCATCACAATGCTCCATGACAAATGTCATCACAACCCTACATAACCTCTGACAACACAATGATCCGGGACTCTTGTCATCAAAATGCTCCATGACACTTGTCATCACAATGGTCCATGCCCTTGTCATCACAATGAGCCATGACACATCTCATCACAATGTTACGTGCACTTTTCATCACAATTATCCATGCACTTGTCATCGCAATGCTCCATGACCCCTGTCATAGCAAGCTCCATGCATTGTCATCACGATGCTTCACGACCTTGTCATCAAAATTCTCAATGGCCCTTGTCATCACAATGCTCCAAGCCCTTGTCATCACAATGCAACATTACCTTTGTCATCACAATCCTCCATGACACTTGGCATCACAATGCTCCATGCCATTGTCATCACAATGGACCATGACATATGTCATCACAATGCTCCCTGACCCGTCTTCACAATTCTACATGACCTTGGCATCACAATGCTCCATGCCCTTGTCATCACAGTGCGCCATGTGAACTGTCATCACAATAATCCATGAAACTTGTCAGACCAATGATCCATGCCCCTGTCATCACAATGCTCCACACACTTGTCATCACAATGCACCATGACCCCTGTCATCACAATGCTCCATGACTCCAGTCATCACAATGATTCATGACCTTTGTCATCACAATGGTCCATAGCCTCGTCATCACAAGGCTCTGTGACATTTGTCACCACAAAGCTCCATAACCATTGGCATCACAATGATCCATGCCATTGTCATCACAATGCTCCATGAACCCTCTCATCAAATTGCTCCATGCACTTGTCATCACAAAGCTCCATGACGCTTGTGATATCAATGCATGATGCACTTCTCATCACAATGTTCCATGCACTTGTCATTACGTTCCTCCATGACCCATGTAACACAGTGTTCCGTGACCTTGTCATCACAATGCTCCATGCCCACTCTCATCACAATAATCCATGAAACTTTTCATACCAATTCTGATGCCCTTGTCTACAATGCTCCACTACCCTGTCATAACAATGCTCCATGACACCTGACATCACAAGGTTTCACGGCCTTGTCACTATAAGTCTCCATGACCGTTGTCATCACCGTGCACCAAGACCCTGTAATCACAGTGCTCAATGCACTTGTCATCACAAAGCTCCATGGCGCATGTCATCAGAATGCTCCATGGCCTTCTCATTCACAATGATCCATGCCCCTGTAATCACAATGCTCCATGCCCCTTTTCATCTCAATGCTCCATGAACCCTGTCATCACAATGCACCATGCCCATCATCATAATGCTTCATGCTATTGTCATCACAATGAAATCAAAATGCTCCATTACCTCTGTCATCACAATGCTCCAAACCCTTGTGATCACAATGTTCCATAACACTTGTCATCACAATGCCCCATGACGCTCCTCATCACAGTTATCCATGGTCTTCTCAGCACAATGCTCCATGAACTTTGTTATCACAATGCTCAATACACTTGTCATCACAATGCTCCCCGACACTTGTCATCAGTATGCTCCTTGAACCCTGTCATGACAAGGCTCCATGACCTTTACATCACAATGCTCGAAGACCCCTGTAATCACAATACCCCATGAATATTTTCAGCCCAATGCTCTATGATCTTCTCATCACTATGCTCCATGACCACTGTCATCACAATGCTCCATGCTCCTTGATATACAAATGATCCATGACCTCTGTCATCACAATGCTCCAAACCCTTGTGATCACATTGTTCCACAACACTTGTCATCACAACGCTGCATGATGCCTGTCATCACAATACTCCATGCCCGTGTCATCACAATGCTCCATGCACTTTGTCATCACAATGCTCAATACACTTGTCATCACAATGCTCCCTGACACTTGTCGTCAGAATGCTCCTTGAACCCTGTCATTAAAAGGCTCCATGCCTTTTTCATCACAATGCTCCATGCCCTTTTCATCACAAGGTTCCATGCCATTGTCATCACAATACTCCACAAGTTGTCATCACAATGTTCCATGACACTTGTCATCACAATGCTCCATGACACCTGTCATCACAATGCTCCATGACACCTGTCATCACAATGCTCCACGCCCCTTGTCATTACAGTGCTCCATGACGCTCGTCATCACAATTATCCATGATCATCTCATCACAATGCTCCACGGTTTTGCCATCACAATGCTCCATGACACTTCTCATCACAATGTTACATGCTCTTGTCATCACAATTCTCCATGCAATTGTCATCGCAATGCTCCATGACCCCTGTCATAGCAAGCTCCATATGCTTGTCATCACAATGCTTCACGACCTTGTCATCAAAATTCTCAATGGCCCTTGTCATCACAATGCTCCATGCCCTTGTCATCACAATGCACCATGTCCATTGTCATCACAATGCTCCAAGCCCTTGTCATTACAATGCTCCATTACCTTTGTCATCAAAATCCTCCATGACACTTGGCTTCACAATGCTCAATGCCATTGTCATCATAATGCACCATGACATATGTCATCACAATGCTCCCTGACACCTGTCTTCACAATACTCCATGACCTGGTCATAACAATCCTCCATGCCCTAGTCATCACAATGTGCCATTCCCACTGTCATCACAATAATCCATGAAACTTGTCAGACAAATGCTCCATGCCCCTGTCATCACAGTGCTCCATGCCCTTGTCATGAGAATGCTCCGTGACTCCAGTCATCACAATGCTTCATGACCTTTGTCATCACAGTGGTCCATGCCCTCGTCATCACAGGGCTCTGTGAACTTTGTCTCCATAATTCTCCCTGAAGTTTTCATCACAATGCTCTGTGACCCTTGTCATCACAATGCTACATGCCTTTGTCAGCAGAGTGCTCCATGACCCTTGTCATCACAATGCTCCATGCAATTGTCCGAACAATGCTCCATGACCCATGTCTTCACAATGTGCCATGCACCTGTCATCACAATGTTTCACAACTTTGTCATCACAATGCTCCATAAAATTGTCATCACAAAGCTCCATGAACTTCTCATCAAAATGCTCTTTCACCACTGATATCAAAATATTTCATCACTAGTCATTACGATACTCCCTCACCCCTGTCATGACAGTGTTCCACGGCCTTGTCATCACAAGGCTCCATGACCCTTGTCATCACAATGCTCCAAGACCCCTGTAATAACAATGCTCCATGCTCTTGTCATCATAAAGCTCCATGACAAATGTCATCAGACAGCTCCATGGCCTTCTCATCACAATGCTCCATGCCCTTTTCATCACAATGCTCCAAGACACCTGTAATCACAATGCTCCATGCCCCTTTTCATCTCAATGCCCCCTGAAATCTGTCATCACAATGAACCATGCCCATCATCATAATGCTTCATGCTATTGTCATCACAATGAAATCAAAATGCTCAATGACCTCTGTCATCACGATGCTCCAAACCCTTGTGTTCACAATGTTCCATAACACTTGTCATCACAACTCCCCATGACGCTCGTCATCACAATTATCCATGGTCTTCTCATCACAATGCTCCATGAAGTTTGTCATCACAATGCTCAATACACTTGTCATCACAATGCTCCCTGACACTTGTCGTCAGTATGCTCCTTGAACCCTCTCATGACAAGGCTCCATGCTTTTTCATCACAATCATCCATGCTCTATTCATCTCAATGTTCCAAGACCCATGTAATCACAATGCTCCAAGCCCCTTTTCATCAGAATGCACCATGATACTTGTCATCACAAGGCTCCATGGTCTTCTCCTCACAATGCTCCAGGACCTTGTCATCACAATGCTCCATTCCATTGGCATCACAATGCTCCATTACCCCTGCCATCACAATGCTCAATGATTATTGTCTGCCCAATGCTCCATGAACTTCTGATCACAATGCTCCATGACCCCTGTCATCACAATGCTCCATGACCCCAGTCATCACAATGCTCCATGACCACGGTCATCACAACGCTCCATGACACCAGACAACACAATGATCCGGGACTATTGTCATCAAAATGCTCCATGACACTTGTCATCACAAGGATTCATGCCCTTGCCATCCCAATGCTCCAAGACCCTGTAATCACAATACTCCATGACGCTTGTCATCACAGTGCTCCATGACCCTTGTCATCAAAATGTAACATGCATTTGTCATCACAATGCTCAATACACTGGTCATCACAATGCTCCCTGACACTTGTCGTCAGAATGCCTCTTGAACACTCTCATGAAAAGGCTCCATGCCTTTTTCATCACAATGCTCCATGCCCTTTTCATCACAATGCTCCATGCCATTGTCATCACATTACTCCACAAGCTTGTCATCAGAATGCTCCATGACCCTTGTCATCACAATGCTCCATGACCCCTGTCATCAAAATGCTCCACGCCATTGTCATCACAATGGACCATGACATATGTCATCACAATGCTCCCAGACCCCTGTCTTCACAATTCGGCATGACCTTGTCATCACAATTCTCCATGCCCTTGTCATCACAGTGCGCCATGTGCACTGTCATCACAATAATCCATGAAACTTGTCAGACCAATGCTCCATGCCCCTGTCATCACAATGCTCCACGCAATTGTCATGACACTGCTCCATGACCCCAGTCATCACAATGCTCCGTGACTCCCATCATCACAATGCTTCATGACTCTTGTCATCACAATGGTCCATGCCCCCGTCATCACAAGGCTCTGTGACATTTGTCACCACAATGCTCCATGAACTTTTCATCATAGTGGTCTGTGACCCTTGTCATCACAATGCTCCATGCCTTTCTCAGCAGAATGCACCATGACCATTGTCATCACAGTGCTCCATGCCCGTCTCAGCACAGTGCTCCATGACCCTTGTCATCACAATGCTCCAAGCCCTTGTCATCACAATGCTCCATTACCTTTGTCATCACAAACCTCCATGACAATTGGCATCACAATGCTCCAAGGCATTGTCATCATAATGGGCCATGACATATGTCTTCACAATGTTCCCAGACACCTGTCTTCACAATAATGCATGACCTTGTCATCACAATGCTCCATGCCCTTGTCATCACAATGCGCCATTCCCAATGTTATTGCAATAATGCATGAAACTTGTAAGACCAATGCTCCATGCCCCTGTCATCACAATGCTCAAAGCCCTTGTCATCACAATGCTTCATGAGCCGTCATCACAATGCTCCGTGACTCCTGTCATCACAATGCTTCATGACCTTTCTCATCACAATGGTCCATGCCCTCGTCATCACAAGTCTCTGTGACTTTTGTCACCACAGTGCTCCATGAACTTTTCATCACAATGCTCTCTGACCCTTGTCATCACAATGCTCTATGCGTTTCTCAGCACAATGCTCTATGACCCTTGTCATCACAATGCTCCATGAGCTTCTCAGCACAATGCTCCATGACCCATGTCATCACAATGTGCCATGTGCTTGTCATCACAATGCTCCAAATCCTTGTCATCAAAATGCTGCATAAACCTTGTCATCACAGTGCTCCATGCACTTCTCATCAAAATGCTCTCTCACCACTGATATCACAATGTTCCATCACTAGTCATCCCAATACTCCATCACCCCTATCATCACAATGTTCCATGGCCCCTGTCATCAAAATGCTACATGCACTTATCATCACAATATTTGATGACCCCTGACATCACAATGTTCCATAACCCCTGTCATCAAAATGCTCCATGACCCTTTTCATCACACTGCTACATGACCCCTGACATCACAGTATTCTATAACCCCTGTAATCAAAATATTCCATGACACTTTTCATCAAATTGCTCCATGACCCTGTCATCAAAATGCTCCCTGCCCTTCCCTTCACAAAGCACCATGCCCTTGTCATCAAACTGCTCCATGACATTTGTCATCACAATGCTCCATAACCCTTGGCATCACAATGCCATTGTCATCACAATGCTCCATGAACCCTCTCATCAAATTGCTCCATGCACTTGTCATCACAAAGCTCCATGACGCTTGTGATACCAATGCTCGATGCCCATCTCATCACAATGTTCCATGCCCACTTTCATCACAATAATCCATGAAACTTTTCAGACCAATGCTGATGCCCTTGTCATCACAATGCTCCGTTACCCCTGTCATAACAATGCTCCATGAAACCTGCCATCACAAGGTTCCACGGCCTTGTCATCACAAGACTCCATGACCCTTGTCATCACAATGCTCCAAGACCCTGTAATCACAATGCTCCATGCACTTGTCATCACAAAACTCCATGACGCATGTCATCAGAATGCTCCATGGCCTTCTTATTCACAATGCTCCATGCCTGTGTCATCACAATGCTCCAAGACTCCTTTAATCACAGTGCTCCATGCCCCTTTTCATCTCAATGCTCCATGAACCCTGTCATCACAATGCACCCTGCCCATCATCATAATGCTTCATGCTATTGACATCACAGTGAAATCATAATGCTCTATATTCTCTTTCATCACAATGCTGCAAACCCTTGTGATCACAATGTTCCATAACACTTGTCATCACAACTCCCCATGATGCTCGTCTTCACAATTATCCATTGTCTTCTCATCAAAATTCTCCATGAACTTTGTCATCACAATGCTCAATATCCTTGTCATCACTATGCTCCCTGACACTTGTCGTCAATATGCTCCTTGAACCCTGTCATGACAATGCTCCATGCCTTTTTCATTACCATGATACATGCCCTTTTCTTCACAGTGCTCCTAGACCCCTGTAATCACAATGCTCCATGCCCTTGTCATCAGAAAGCTCCATGATGCATGTCATCAGAATGCTCCATGTTTTTCTCAGCAGAATGTTCCATGCCCATGTCATCACAATACTCCATGAACATTTTCAGCCCAAATCTCCATGAATTTCTCATCTCACTTCTCCAAATCCCTTGTCATCACAATGCTCCATGACCACTGTCATCACAACGCTCCATGACCCCTGACAACACAATGATCCGGGACTCTTGTCATTAAAATTCTCCATAATCCTTGTCATCACAATGATCCATGCCCTTGTCATCCCAATGCTCCATGACCCCTGTAATCACAATGCTCCGTGACACTTGTCATCACAGTGCTCCATGACCCTTGTCATCACAATGCTCCATGCATTTTTCAGCAAAATGCTACATGACCTTGTCATCACAATCCTCCATGACCCTTGGGTTCACATTGCTTCATGCCCTTGTCATCTCTGTCTTTGTTTTCTGGTTTTAACAGATTTTCGGATGTCCCTTTTGACCAGCGGGAATTGACAATTCTTTGTAGTGCGGATTTGCATTGTGCACTTACTTGATTGGCCAAAAAGAGCGTACGTGTTTTCTCCTGAATATATTCAGCAGAAAATGCATACGCTCTTTTTGGCCAAGTGCATCATTGTCGAAGTTGTTATGCTTTTCCTGTGCTTCAAAGGCGATTCCAATTTACCTCGTGAAATATGTTTTGTGCAATTCTGCCTCATTTTCAAGTCCCCTTCGTTGCCTTCCCTCAACTGATTTTTGGAAGTGAGTTGTCCTTTATAACTCTGCAGGTTTGTGAATTGATCTGCCACGAACTCCAATTTTCAACTCGCGTTTTTGTGAGCTGACCGCAAATCCACAATTTTGCTTCAGGACATATACTGGTTCCGGGGCTGCAGGCTGACGCTTTGGTTAATTCTTCTTCCAGACGGGAAATTAGACTGACATATGTCCCTCCAAATGCCTACAGCTAATCTCTGATTGGTTCTCCCTCTTCCCTTTCATCCTCTGCACAATTTGCAAACTGTGCAAAGCAGCAGGTTATAGGGGCTGACTCTCCAAGGTGGCAGATTGATAGTAAAGCAGTTGGATTGCCAAACTGGAGCAGAAGGAGAGGAAAAATTAGGAGCCTTTTACAAATCTTACACCATCACAGGGTGTCCATTCTCTAGGTTTCCCATACATGTTATAACTGTAGTTATATTCCCTTCTACCTGGAGAGTTGGGACACATGGAATGGGTGGCATGCAATACTGCTTTAAAGGGTCTGCATTTTCTCACCCAATCTCACCAGTCCTCTCATTCCCAAGTGTCCAGCCTTATGTCTCATCTAGCTGTCTTTGCAGATAGCGTCATTTCAGGTTTCATCAGAACCCCTGAATGAATTGTGTAAGAATTACCCTGTTTTTTTTTTTTTTGGTTTGTTTTGTTTTTGAAGTTCATTTTTATAATGGGTTTGAGCTGATTTTCACCGACGTGTTTATGCCGGTCTAGACACACTTGATTCCCTTATGGAGACATATCAATATATAGGTTTTAAGATTCTTACTAGTCAGATATATTCCTCTGCGGGGAATAGGTTTGTTGAGTCCCGTTCACTGAGGAAGGTGTAGGTTTTGTCTATTCTGTATTTGGTTTATGGAATGGTACCTGTGCTAATATCAAACTCTGGCTTTATGCATCAGCCCAACTCTCCTTCCCGCTTAAGCAGGCATAAGAGTGTTTTCTCAATGTGAGACTCTGTTCTCTTTCCTAACTCAGTTCATGTGTAGCCATGTTTACAGGACCTTCCTAATTGATATCTTATGATAAGTTTCTTTTTCTGTGTGACTTATTTCACTTAGAATCATCGTACCTAAATCCACTCATTATGCTGCTACTGGCCTTATGACATTGATTTTATGTCTGAGTGATATTCTTTTGAACAAAATTACCACAAGTTCTTTACACAATTTTCTCTTTCCTGGAATATTTAAGGTGTACTGAAGTTGAGGTCCTTGTTTGCAGAGCAGCCTTAAACTTTGGGGTGCCTGTGTCTTGTTGATATTTAGTCTTCCCAAGTTATAGGCCCATGAGTGGAAGTGCCCTATGCACGGTAGCTTTGTATTTAAATGTATTAGGAAACAGCATACACTTCTTCAGAGTGGCTCTTGGATATTTATACCCCACCCATCAGCGTGAGTAGCTCCCTGTTCTCCATGGCCTCTCCTGCACTTCTGGTTTGTACACATTTTTTGGATGGCCTTTCTGAGCAGTGGAAATTGAGACTTCTTTGTTGTGCGGATTTGCATTTCCTGCTTGCTTGCTTGGCCAAAAACTCTGTATGTGATTTTTTCCTGAAGATATTCACCAAAAAACGCATACACCATTTTACCCAACTGCATCATTTTAGAAATTCTCCTGCTTTTCATAAGCTTTAAATGTGAGTCCAATCTACCTTTTGAAATCTGTTTCCTGCAATTCTGCCTCTCATTCAGATCCTCTTCGTTGCCGTACCTGAATATATTTTTGGACGTTGGTTATCATTTTTATCTTTGGAGGTCTTTGAATTATCTGCTCCTGAGCTCCATTTTACAACTCGAATTTTTTGTGAGCTGGCCGCCAAACCATTGTATTGCTTCCGGCCCTATTCTGGTTCTGGGGAGGCAGGCTGAGCCTTTGGTTAATTCTTCTTCCTAATGGTAAATTAGAGTGACATGTGCCTGTCAAAACTCCTACAGCTAGTCTCTCATTGGTTCCCCCTATTCCCATTTATCCTCTGCACAAATTGCAAACTGTGTGAAACAGGAGGTTAAAGGTGCTGATTCTCCAAGTGGGGAGATTGTTAGTAATTTGGCTGGAATTGTGAACCCCAGCACCAGGAGATCAAAAATGAGGTGCATTTTCGACACCTTTCCTGATAACACAGTGTACATTCGTCTCGGTTTCCCAGGCATGTTTTCGCTTTCGGAAGATTCTCTTGAACCTGCAGATTTGGGACCCATGGAATGGGTACCAGGCAGTATTACTTTAAAAGGTCTGCATTTCCTCACCCAGCCTCTCTAACATCTCTTAGCGTGCATAGCTTCCAGCCTTATATATCATCCTGCTGTGGGTCTACATGTGTTCAATACATGTTACATCGTAGTCCTTCAACAAAAGTTGTAAGAATTTTTGTCTGTCTCACTGTTTTTATACATATTTTTAAATTTATTTTTATATTGGTTACAGCTGATTTTCAAAGCTCTGTTTTTTGCTGCTGTGCATCCACTTGATTCATGTACTGTGAGACAACAATAAATTCTTTTTCAGATGCTTACCAGTCATATGTATTATTTTCCAGTGACTTTAGTGTGCTGAGTGCAGTTCTTTGAGGTACCGTGTAGGCCTTGTCAGTTATTCAATTTGGTACATGGAATGGTATCTTTGCTAATTTCAACCTCCTGGATAATACCTCACCCTTCCCTACCTTTCCCATTTAGCAGCCTTATGTCTATTTTCTACATATTTGACTATGTTTCTGTTTTCTAATTTATTTCATGTGTAGCCATTTTTGATTCCACCTTTAAGTGACATCTTATGATATGTGTCTTTTTCTTTCTGACATACGTCACTTAGAATGATCGTATGTATCTCCTCCAGAATTGTTACAACTGGCCTTATTTCATTGATTTCTGGATGAGTAATATTCCACTCTACATAAGTACCCCATCTCTTTTATCCATTTTATCCTTCCAGGGACATTTATTTTATATCCAAGTTGAGGCCCTTTTTAACAGAGAGGTGGTAAACGTTGGGGTTCCTGTTTTCTGTCGATTTTTGTTTTTCCCAAGGTATACGCCCATGAGTGCAAGTGCCCTATGCTCTGTAGCTCATTTTTTCGATGTTTTAGCAAACACAATACACTTCTCCAGAGTGGCCGTTGGCAAATTACTTTTCCACTATCAGCCTCACAGGGCTCCCTTTTCTCCTCACCCTGTCCTGCATTTCGGGTGTTTACACTTTATGTGGATGGCCTTTCTGACTGATGTGAAGTGATACATTTTGTAGTATTGATTTCCAGTGCCCACCTGTTTGGTTGGATAAAAAGTGTGTATGGCCTTTACTTGAATATATTCAGAAAAAATGCATACGCCCTTTTTGGCCAACTGCATCATTGGTGATGTACAGCCCCTTTTCTTTTGCTTTAATGGGGAGTCCTTTCCACCTCTTCAAATCTGTTTCCTGCCACTCTCCCTTGCTTACAAGTCCTTTTCTGTGACTTACCTCAAGACATTTTTTGATGATAGATATTTTTACCTCTGCAGTTTCATGAATTTTAGTGCCCCTGAGTTCCATTTTTCAACTTGTGTTTTTGGAAACTGGACACAAAACAGCGGGATATCCTCTAGCACTATTCTGTTTCTGTGGGCAATTCTAGCCTTTGATGAATTTGCCTTCCGGATTGGAAATTAGAGTGGCATGTGCCTGTCTGAAAACCTAAGACTTGTCTCTAAATTTTTCTCATCCTTCCGCTTCATCCTCTGGACAAATTCCAAACTGTGTGCAACAGGATGTTGACGGTGCTGATATCTCCAAGTGAGGAGATTGTTAGGAATGATGCTGGAGGGGTGAACCCCAGCACCATGCGATGAGGAGATGAGGTGCCTTTTCCAAACTGTTTCCGATCAAATGGTGTACCATCCTCTAGGTGTGACAGGCATGTTTTAGCCGTAGATAGGGTCCCGTGCATATAAGGGGAACACCAGCGTTTTTTTCCAAATTAGTGCCTCCCCGAGCCCGAAACTGGGGAATGTTTAAGCTATGGCTACATGTATGTCCATTAAGGGCCTTGGGAAATAGGCAGAGTCCAAACTTTAGATGATTGAAATCTTCGGGATCAGAAGTGCTCAACATCGGCCTTGCTTATGTTACATTTTATCTGGCATTGATAGATGATGTCAATAAAAATATCTATTCTTTTTCAGATTATTTCCCCTTATAGGTTACTGCAAAATATTCAGTGTAGTTCCCTGTGCTATACAGTAGTTCCTTGTTGATGAACTGTTTTATACATAGCAGTGTGTATGTGTTAATCCCAAACTGTTAATTTATCCCTTCTCCTACCTTTCCCCTTTGGTAATAATAAATTATAAGATTTTATACTTCTCAGAAATGGGGAAGCTGAAAGAGAGGTATCATTTTAAATGGAAAAGCATTCAAAACAAGATTGAAGCTTCAGCCAAGAGTATTCGATGTACATCCTTGGGAATAAATCACTTCATTTCTCTAATGTTGACCTGACAAATAAGACAGATGTCTTCACTGAACTTGCTTATAATAAAGTGATGGAAATATCAAATGTAAGTCTTAGAAACATCTTATTTTACCCGAGCCTTATACACTGCTCTATGTTAACTACAGTTTGGCTCACACATCTGTTCACTGAAGTTACAATGTTCTCAATTTCTGTTACTGATCCTCCAGAGTGGACCCCAACAGGAGTCCCCGTGCCCAGTGTCAATGGAGCCAACAGATCAAGACTGAGTTTGGTTCAGAAGCAAAGGAAATTTTATATTTTGAAAACAGAATGGAGAGGTGAGAGCGTGCACTACACCACGGGCTGTGGGCTGGGCTGTTGTGTAGGGGTCCCGGCAGCGTCAGCAGGAGGGAGGGGATGGAGCTCTCGAGTGCTGGGTTGGCTGCAGCTCAGTCTCTATGTTGCGGAGTCTGCATGGGACCCCACTAGCTGAGGTGTCGACCCAGCCATTCTGCACTAGGAAATCGTGTCTGAAGTGCCGGGTGTGGGACCTCTGCATGTGGAACCCTAGGAGCACGTGAAATTAGACAAAGCACAAAGGAAAAACAGGTTAGACTTTATTTTATTGCCCAGATTCTCTTTTTATCTCCCAGGAATTTTTAATGAACGTTGCCAGAGATGAACACCTCCTCTGCTTTTTGTCCCTTTCCTTATTCTTGGGGTGCTGAGGGTGCAGACCCCTCTTTTGTAACTGCTTCATGCTGAGGTGGGAGCCCTCATACACAGGGGAGGGGCAAAATTTCTCCCCAGCAGCGTCCAGGTGAGGTTGATTGTCCTAATGGCTCCTGCCTCACTGCTCGTCCACCTGAGCACCAGCATTGGAAGTGTTATAGATTCGATTGACCTTTAAGGGTCCAGGAAAGAGATGCACAGAGATGCTGCTGTGGCAGGTTTCACCCCACCCCACATTTGTTCGGCGACCTTAGGCTGACGGTTTTTGCCAGCCTAGATGCTCTGACCAGTGGTCTGTGCTTTCTTTAATTAGGTCCCTGACTTAATGTACAAACAGCACCATGTGTCAGAGCCCTCCCCGCTCAACTCCCAGAAAGTCCAGGGTCGGTGGTGATC